>NC_045600.1:131179852-131804852 GCF_009762305.2 Zalophus californianus
AAAAGGACAGCCCAACACCTCTCTATTGGGTCTGCGTGTGTTTATTCACTTTCAAATGGGTAGCTTCTTTACCACATGGATGCCCTCAGTCTGTAGGGCACATGTTTAGCTTCGTGTTTAGCTAAACAAACGTGCTGTCAAATGCTTTGAGATGGAGCAAAATGGGCTGAGGACCCTCGTTCTGCTGCACTGTGGGTCTGACTCCGAAGTTTTCCCCTGGGGATCATGGTGCAAAGAGTTAAAACCTCTTTACCACAAGAGTTCACCTCAGCTTGCATCCAAACTAGGAAAGTACAAGAAATAAATAATCTTATCTGTCTTTGTTTTTTTTCCCTGGCATCACCTGATCTGTCAAGTGTGTCTTTAGTAGCTCTCTGCCAAGCTGACAGATTCCCTCCCCCCCCCCCCCCCCCGCATATCTGGATGGGTAGGGACAGACACACCACCCCTCGGAAGATTCACTTACAGTAACTGCTGAGGTGCAAGCAGAGAATGAACAATAGAAGCCTGTCAAGCCCGACAGCCAGCCCTGGATGTATGAGCGCCGAGCTGACAGCAAGGGCCTCAGAGGGTAAACTGCTTTGCTGGAACTAATTAAACAGATGAAATTATTACATGAATATGCAGATGTTGTTTACATTTTACCATATGGTATTATTTCAGGTAATAACTCGCAGGAGAATCCCTTCCTCTCATCAAGAGGAAATGGGTTGAAAAGAAGGCCCCACGTGTCACCTTTCAGTTGCTAGGCAGGCACTGATAACACCCCTTCCCTCTCTGAGTGGTGCGGAGTGCGCAGCCTGTATCCCCGCCGCTCCACGGCACCAAGCGGGGGCACCCCTCGGAAGTGATGGGGGAGGGGAGGGGGCTGCTTCAGCCGGACTGGGAGAGCTGCAGCAGCCCCCCAGTCTGCAAGTCGCAAGGAGGAGCCCTCAGACTCATCGTCGCACACCACAGGATCTAGCGTTTCCTCCAAGATGTGGGAACGTGGCTGCAAAGCAAGGCAGCGGATTTGTCAACGAATACATCCGAACCCAACCATCCACATGAGTCTCGCGCCCTCTGAAGGTGTGACCGTCGGAGGAGATGGTGCGCTTGGCCATGGAGGCTGAGCGCTCGCTGAGAAACCCTAAGGGAGAGCCGTTCAGCAACCCCAAACAGAACCCATTCCCGCCACTTGACCCACCCTTCTTCCTTTTCCTTCCATGTCTCTGGTGACGCATGTACGTGGAGCCAGGGGCCAATCCAACTCCGACCTCTTCGGACCCCTCATCGCCCACATCCAACTAATCACCCATCACCTGCACGTTTCGCCTCCCAAATGAGCCTCCTGTGCTCTCACCCCCTCCTCGTGTCCCACCCCCCGTGCCCCTCCTCAGTCCTCCAGCCTTTGTCACTGACCTACCTCAGCATCCTTCTTCCTACTTCCTCCTTTGCTCAGTCTCCGCCACCCTCCTTCCATCCTTGGCTCCGATTCATGTCTAACATTCAAATCGGATCAGGACTCTCTGCCTGGCTTATGGCTGTGGTCAGTCCCAAGCCAAACTCGCACACCTGTTCTACAAGGCGGTGCCTATTCTATATTCTCCCCATTTTAAATCTGTTTCAGTTTTCATTCCAGGCTGTTTCCTGGGCTGTCCCTTTTACCTGGAACATTTCCCCACTCCCCCCCACCCACCTCCTAGCTAACGGCTAATCATTCTTTTATGTTTGCGTTGGGATCCGTTGTAATGATTGTTATTATTTTAAAGAAAACATAACCATCTCATCTGCTCCCCCTAAAACCCTGCATTATTTACTCCTTTGAGATAATCCGGCCAAAGAGCCTTCTCTGAATTTATCCACACCTTTTCCATGCTCACATCAAACATATGCAAACATATATATACACATATAAAATCTTTTTTACAGGCTTGGGATCCCATTATTCATGCTACTCTGCAACTAGCTCATGTCACTTAACAATGTCATGGACATTATCTAGATCAAAAGATAGAAGTAGAACACATTCTTTTTAATGCTGCAAAATATTCCATGCTGCACGTACACCATCTTACTAAACCATTTTGCTATCACTGAATATTCAGGATTCTTTCTTTACCTTCTCTCTCCTTTCCTATTATTTTTTCTTCCTTTGCAAGTAAAAGTAATACAATTACAAATTTTCTTGTATGTAAGTCCTTCCATACTGATGCCTTTATTTCCAAAGAAGAGGTTTCCCAAAGAGGGTTTGTTGAGTCTAAAGGCACATGTGGTTTTAAATTTAATATATATTTCCAGATTGCTTCCCGAAAATGTTGCAATAATCTATACTTCATTCAGCAATATACAAGAGTGCCCATTTGCCCTTGTCCTTGATCAGTGTTAATTGTTACTACTTTTTAACGTGATCTTTGTTGCTGTGTTCGTTTTGCCAATAAGAATGATAAAACTGTTGTATCTTGTTTTCCTTTGGGGTTCCTTCACTGTGAGAGAAGTTCAGCATCTTTTACTAAGTTTATTGTCTGCCAGGATTTCCTCCTCCTTGAAAGCTCTATGCTGATATCCATTGCCTATTTTTCTCTTCAGTTGTTTGTCTGTCTTACAAATTTGTAGGATTTTGTGGGCCAGGTCTCTGTATGTCCTATGCATTGCAACTTATCTTCCCAGGCTTGGTCTGTTTTCCTTTGGAGCTTCTTGGTTTCTTCAGTCTCTTGAGAAGGTCCTTTCCCATGCTAAAGTTATTCAAATTGTCATTGAATGTTTAATTAGTTTATTTTTAATACTTCCTTTATCTTTTGGAAAATTTTCTTGGCTCATTTCAATATTTATTTTTCCATGTGAACTTCAAATTCCTCCTGTCACATTCATTACTCATTCTCAAAAAAAGGGGTTGGAGTTCTAATTAGAATTGTAGTAAATTTATACACTAACTTGAGAAAGTCTGACAGTCAAGGATAGTGTATAATAAATATATTGCTCACTATTCTTTCTAACTTGTCTGTTGTTTGTGACCTTCAATGTAATTTTGAAATTTTCTTCACTTAAATCCTATGACTTGTTAATTTTTTTTTCTTGGAATTGCACTTTTTATTCTATTATTGTGAATTTCTTGTTTAAAATCTTTTCACTTTCAACTAATTATTTCTGTAATTGAGAAGCTATGAATATCCATATTACCTTATTAATTCTAATTATTCACTTTATCTTATTAATTCTAGCAGACGTCAGTCAGTGGCTTCTCTTAGGTTTACTAAGTGTGCAATCATATCTTCTACCAATAAAGATACTTTTCTTTTTCAATAAGCAATTTATTGCATTTTCTTGCTTTATCGCATAGCTAAAACTCCAAAGAACGTTAAATAATAGTGATGATAGTGGGACTTGTGCATTGTATCTGAAATTAATTAAAAATATAAGAAGTGTTGATTTTAGTATTTCATCATTTAATATGGTGTTGATTGTTGGTTTTGAGATATAGATTTTTATTGTATTTAATTATATTATGCTACAAAGATTTTATTAGTAATAGCTTCCAAATTTTAGAAAATGCCTTTCTGACATTCATTGATTAAATAAATTCTGTTTGTTGATATAATTACTTATGTTAGTAAAAGTTCAAATGTTTATTTTTTTTAATTTTTTTTAGTCGTGGTATATTATTCTTATAATACACTGCTAAATTCAATTTAATGTATTTTTAAATTTATATTTAAGCAAAACTGCACTGTCTCAAAAATGTTCAAATTAAGGTTTTTCTAGTTTCATGGCCTGAAATGAGACACTGGTTTAGATTGACCCAAAGCCTTATGACTCCAAGTGTGGGTTTTAGATGGGTAACATTGACATCACCTGGGCACCTATTAAAACTACAAAATCTTATGCCTCCCCTCAACCTACTGAATTATAACAGTTTAACAAGATCCCCAAATGATTTGAATGTACATTAAAGTTTGAAAAACACTGGTGTAAATAGCACAGTAGATTATCCACTTTTTTTTTAAGATTTTATTTATTTATTTGACAGAGAGAGAGAGAGACAATGAGAGAGGGAACACAAGCAGTGGGGTTGGGAGAGGGAGAAGCAGGCTTCCCGCCGAGCAGGGAGCCCGATGCGGGACTCGACCCCGGGACTGCGGGATCATTACCTGAGCTGAAGGCAGACACCCAATGACTGAGCCACCCTGGTGCCCTGATTATCTGCTTTTCAAAAGTCCTATCACACTCAGCCAAAAACCATTTGGTCGTGGTACTTACTTAAAAGTGGTAAATCATTGATTATCTTCCCAATTTGAGTCATTTTCTACCTCTATCTTGAACCAAACTCGAATGTTATATTTTGTTAGGTAATCCTATGTTTCTCCTCACTTTTCCCTACAAATACGTCAAGATACATACACGAAAAGCTTCGAGGATATCCTTCTAACATCTGCAGCCTTGCCCCAGGGCTTGTGCCCCTCCCCCTTGAGCACTCTCTTCTTTCTCTGTCATCATACTTACCATATTTTATTATTATCTCTTTTTTAACTACCTTTTTCCTCTATCAAACCCAGGAAGGAAAGAGACCATGTCTATTTTGTTCATTTCCGTATGTCAGGCACCAAGCAAAGTGAGACACGTAAGTAGGTATTCAAGAAATATGCTGAGTTACAACTGGATGGCTGGATGGGTAGATGGATGGATGGTTAAGCAGAGTGTTCTTAGAGGTAGTGACAGATACATGCTTATCTCTTTATCCTGTGTACATTTTAGAGTGCCAGAGGACACTCAAGTTGCGTTTTAAAATGTAAAGTGCTTTGTAAACTTTAAACTGATATAATGACAGTGCTTGGGATATGATGATAAATAAAAAAGACATAGTCTCCAGAGAATCCTACTTACAATCTAGTAACTGATTTTGGTGTTGTTTTAATTTGATTCGTCATATAGTTTAACGAATTTTGGAACTCCTCTTGTGTCCTCAACTTTCACACTTACTTATGAAAATCCTCAGAAGCAGGAAATCGTTGCATAAAGGAATTGGTTTTTGGTTTTGTTTTTGTTTTTTGTTTTTTTTCAAAATCAGACAAAAATAATTTGCTGCCAGGGCTAGAAAATAAGTATTTGATAGGCTTGGCAAAACGATTTCAAGTGAAATATATATATATATATATATATATATATATATATATATATATATATATATTGGCAAAACGATTTCAAGTGAAATATATATATATATATATATATATATATATATATATATCTCACATATGAATGTGAAATAACAAAGCCAACTTCCTCACAGGATACCGCCCTAAAACCAGAGTCAGTGCTGAGAGAATAATTGCCTAGAATGTGTTGAATGATATAGCAAGTGCACAGCTTCTGGAGAGGCATGCATTGTGGGTCACCTTGAGGTACCGGTAAAGTTCTAGTTTCTGTATTTGAACATTATCTCTTCTATTCTTTCTAGGCATTCCCCAGTTTATGGCCAGGTTGTTTCCAAATGGTGGTTTTAAAATTGTTGTGTATAATTCATAATATTGCTCCTATGAGGGATGTGTTGGGATCCCAGGACAAACCACAGGAAGCTATTGGGTGAATACATAATGGAAACTTGGTGTTAAGAGGACCAACCATGTAGGGCATCCAGGGATTGTTTTCTGATCATATGGGAGCCCAGAACAAATATTGAAGTAGACACCTGTATCAGTCAGGGTTCTCCAGAGAAACAAAACCGATAGGATACGTGTGTGTGTGCGCGCGCGCGTGCATGTGTGTGTGTTTATTTTAAGGGATTGACTTCTAAGATTGTAAGGCTGGCAAATCTGATATCCATAGGGCAGCACAGTAGGCTAAAATTTCAGACAAAACCTGAGGCTGTGGTCTGAAGCCAAAATCTGTAGGATAGACCAGCAAGCTGGAGACTCAGGGTTTCTATGTTGCATTCTAGAAACAGAATTCCTTCTTCTCTGGGAAACCTCAGGCTTTACTGTTCCGGCCTTGAAATGATTAGATGAGGCCCACCCACATGACAGAGGGCAGTCTTTTCTACATAAAGCCAACAGACTGCAGATGGTAATCACTTCTACAAGACACCTTCAAAGCAACATCTATACTCACATTTGAGCTAACGACTGGGCTCCGTAGTCTAGCCCACATGACAAGTCAAATGAGACCTTCACACAGTGCCTGCCCATCCCCACCAGGGCTTCCAGGCACTCCAAGCCTTCCTCCCATGCTCTCTGTTCAAGCTGGTTCCAAGTTTCTCTTGGTCCTTACCCCCATAAACAAACTCATTTCTTTTTTCAAAATTCAAACATTATGAAAAAAGCAATCTGGTTAGGTGAACTTATACTGTACAAGTGATAGTTAGAATTTCAGGAGTCAAAAGTAAAATGTTCTGGTGTGCCTGGGTGGCTTGGTCAGTTAAGTGTCTGCCTTTGTTGCAGGTCATGATCTCGGGGTCCTGGGATCAAGCCCCAAGTCATCAGGAGCTCTGCTCAGCGGGGAGCCTGCTTCTCCCTCCCCTTATGCCCTCCCCCAGCACATGCTCTCCCTCTCTTTCTTTCTCTCAAATAAGTAAAATCTTTAAAAAAAATTAAAACTTTCTGCATTTTTGGAGTGGAGGAAGAGAAATGTGTAGGAATAACTCATACTAAACTAAGAGGTCACAAAACACATTGTGGAGGAATCGGCAGATGACAGAAGTGAGAAAAGGCTTGGTCTAGAACAATGGGTCAGGGGTTGAAAATATGACAAATTGGACAGTGCTTAACCCCGCTCCTCTCTGGCCAGGCCTCGCCACATGGGAGCAGTCTCAGTGTTGCCAGATTTTTTTTTTCTTTTTTTTACTTTTTCAAGAAAAGCTGGGACTCCAGATTTTTATGGGAAATTTCCCAATAAAGAAAACACTCTGTGGGCTGCCAATGAGAGACTCCTCCCCTAACTTTTTTCTTTGCTGTCTCTCTTTCTTTCCAGTAATTCTGCATTCTCACGTCATCTAAAAGTTCAGAGTTTCCACAGTGTGACTGCCAGCCCCAGTGGGAAGTCTGGGGAGAAGGAGAGGAGAGGAGGAAGATGGGAGGGGGCTTATACCAATGGCTCATTTGTCCCAAGCCAGGGGTTTCGAAGCTAGGATTTTTTTTTTTTTTTAAGATTTTGTTTATTTATTTGACACACACAGAGAGCGAGAAAGAGAGAGAAAGAGCACATAAGCAGGGGGAGCAGTGGGGAGAGGGAGAAGGAGGCTCCCCACTGAGCAGGGAGCCCGACGTGGGACTCAATCCCAGGACCCTGGGACCATGACCTGAGCCAAAGGCAGACACTTAACTGACTGCTGAGCCACCCAGGCAGCCTTAGGATGTTTTTGAGGAGACCTTCCCCCACGCTGCAGGGTCTGGTGGACTTGGGCACACCCATGGGGTTTATAAATCAAGTGTAAGAGTCAGTCATAAGATTTTATTCGTGTTGAAAGTCTGCTGCGCACCCCTGGAGTCATGCAGTTCCTTTGGACAACAAAATTTAGGATCAATGATGCCAGGGCTATTTCGGGACCACACCACGTGGCTCCCTAAACATAAGATCCTTGGAGAATAACCCATGATCTTAATCAGACTAACTTCTAGAAGGAAGCTAAAAAGAGGAAACATCATCCACTTATTTCCTAATTTCTACAGGCAGAGATGTTTCTATATCTCTGTATTTATGTTTACTCAGGAAAATACCCAAGGTACTCAAGATGGCAAGGGTCTTAGCAAGTCCCAAGGGAGCAGGAGACCGCCCACTCATCCCTTGCCCCATCGCCTGTGGTCTCATACCTCCCCCGGGTATGGGGCCTAAGGCCATGCTTTCCCACTCTACAATCTGTGTGAGATTCACCCAAGGACCTGTTAAGAATGCAGATGTAATTGTACCAGCTTGCATTCCCACCAAAAGTGTAAGAGGGTTCCCCTTTCCCCACATCCTTGCGTGGTACATACATACAATGGAATATTACTCGGCCATCAGAAAGGATGAATACCCACCATTTGCATCGACATGAATGGAACTGGAGGGGATTATGCTAAGGGAAGTAAGTCAAGCAGAGAAAGACAATTATCATATGATTTCACTCATATGTGGAACATAAGCAATAGCATGGAGGACCACAGGGGAAAGGAGGGAAACCTGAAGGGGGAGAAATCAGAGAGGGAGATGAACCATGAGAGACTCTGGGCTCCAGGAGACAAATTGAGGGTTTCAGAGGGGAGTGGGAGGGGGATGAGTAACCAGGTGATGGGTATAAAGGAGGGCACATGTGGTGATGAGCACTGGGTGTTATACGCAACTGATGAATCATTTAACACTACATCAAAAACTAATGATGTGCTATACAGTGGTTAACTGAACTTAAAAAAAAAAAAGAATGCAGATGTAGGCTTCACTCCAGAAAGCCTGATCCAATACATTTAAGGCATCTGCTTTCAAAAATGCATCCCAGGTGAGGTAAACTAAGGACAAAACGTTTCAAGAACACCACCCTCAGAGAAAGCAAGTAAGAGATTTCAGGAACCCTTCCGGGAGTCCCTTCTAAGCTGGAGACTCTACTTCAGTAGCCATGAATGATGATGCTTGGCAGTTTATCCAAGGGTCAAAAATAAACCATGTATATAAAACTCAAAGTTCTCACTTAGCTGGACCTGGTTGTCTTCTCTTAATTGAGAGGCCAGGGATGGACTTCTATAACAATTGGATTTCATGCCTTAGGTCAGCTCTTCGGTGGGACTCTGAAAACTTCTTTTAAAATGTCGCGATGGGAAATTTTGCCCTGGAATAGCCAATTATCCATAGTATGTCTGCTTGGCGGTCAAGCAGAGAAGTTCACACACTGTTGCTTATCTCTTTTCACACACCTAATTTGATTTTCTGAAGAACTGAAAAAGACTCACCTGGCCTTAAAATAAAAACAGTGGTGCAGTATTTAAGTAGCATTTGAATTTAATCCCAAATCTATGTAGATAAGTGATTAAAACATATACTCTCCTTTATTTGCTACTTTAGTTAAACAACCACAGATTACCTACCGGGGGTTTAGCTGTTAGCGAAAATGGAGGAGAGCACAGTGTCTGTCTCCGAGGGATTTTTATGTGCCTGAGAGTCAAACACAATGTTTTGTGCAACAACTCTAGGTAAACTATTTGTTTACAATCTCAGAAACCCTTTGGCGTGTGCACTGCTCATGATCATCCTTCATTGGTTTTTCAAAGAGGTTTTGGAACGAAAGATCCTAAAATCCTGCTAAAATGAGAGATCTGGCATATTTATGGAAAGAAAAGTATTTAAGGCAACTAAGATTAGCAACTTCCTGTATCTGGAAGGTATCGTTTTTTACCATGCTCTTCTGAATGTTTATACATTGCATGCCTGATGCAATAATTTATTAGATAACGGGCCCTTTCTATTCCTCGTGTGTGGCGACTGATTAAAAATGCCATTTTAAGGCATTAAAATTGGAGAATTAGAGAAATAAGCCTTGTCAATGCTTTCTGTTTTTTGAAAAGTCTTCATGTAGAGTTTCAACCTAAGGCATATTGGAATAATCTAGAATGGTGTTTTAAAACGTTAAGCTTCAGCCCCAACCTAGACCATGAAAAGAAATATCCTGGGGCCAACTAGATCATTTAAAACTCCCAGAAAAGCCTAGGATAGGCTGTGAGCCACCAGCAATCCTATACATCAAAAGTCATGCCAAGGGGTTGCCTCAGAGGTAAAATCACCTTTGATATGATGCCCTTTCCTTCGGCACCTCAATAGCTAAAAACCAGAATGGGATTGCTGATAGTTCTTCATAACAAATTCTGTGCCTCATTGAAATGTCCCAGTGAGGTTCCACAGTAAAACAGTAAGAGGGAATTCTGAGCTATAGCAGACAATATTTTTATTTAAATGGTATTTATTCTAGGGGCGCCTGGGTGGCTCAGTCGGCTAAGCAGCTGTTTTTGGCTCAGGTCATGATCATGGGGTCCTGAGATTGAGTCCCAGGTTGGGCTTCCAGCTCAGCGGGGAGTCTGTTTCTCCCTCTGCCCCTCACCCCTACTCCTGCGTGCTCATGTGCTTGCTCTCTCTCTCTCTCTCTCTCTCTCTCAAATAAATAAAATATTTTTAAAAATGATATTTATTTTAGGAATCATTTTGTTTTTATTTTTTTAATTTTTAGTTTTTTTCTTTTTTTAGAATGTTTTTTTATTTTTTTTAATTATGTTAGTAACCATACAGTACATCATTAGTTTTTGATGTAGTGTTCAATGATTCATTATTTGCGTATAACACCCAGTGCCCATCACAACACGTGCCCTCCTTAATACCCATTACCAGGCTACCCCATCCCCCTCCCCTCTGAAACTCTCAGATTGTTTTTAGGGATCATTTTTATTTTTTTTTACAGATTTTACTTATTTATTTGACAGAGAGAGACATAGCAAGATGTATTTATTTATTTGACAGAGAGAGACACAGTGAGAGAGGGAACACAAGCAGGGGGAGTGGGAGAGGGAGAAGCAGACTCCCCGCTGAGACAGGAGCCTGATGCAGGGCTCGATCCCAGGACCCTGGGATCATGACCTGAGCTGAAGGCAGACGCTTAACGACTGAGCCACCCAGGCGCCCCAAGGGATCATTTTTAAATAAGGATCCACAGGTTTAGTTTGAACTGGGGGCAAAAGGAGATCTGAGCAGACTCTCAGTTAAGCTCAACAAATGCGGTCTACCTTGTCTCTCATCCACACGCCATTGTTTTGGAAAGCAGACTGGAGCAAGCAATGGCTATCGCTTATTATTGCTTATTTGTAACAGAGCTGGTCATTTAGAAAACACCCTTCATTAGTTTTCTGTATTAGTGTTTGCAGCTAATTGTCTGTATTCATTGGTAAGCATCCAGTTCGACAGGTGGTTTTACCAGGGAATGGAGGACCACAACAGAAACTGCAACAGAAGCAACCAGGTATATTTGTGTGAGCTGGCCACCTGATGTCCACCTACTCCCTGCCCCTCGCTTCCCACTCAGGTATAGTTGAGGTTTAGAGAGGCTGATGATGGAAACAAAATAAGAAACAAACAAACAAACAAACAAAAATGCTACCAAATAAGCTGCCTTGGCGTATTCATGTACTTCCTGGCGAACCCAGGCTATAAAATAAAATAAATCCATCACGTCATCTCTGACTCAGAGCCCACACTGGTTCCTAAAGAAACCCCAGTCATAACAGGGTTTTTATTTTTTATACTTTTTTCCCCTCTGGATAAAATTACAACTACTTTTGCTCAGAAGTTCTCAAGATCTTTCATTTTGTTTAGTGTCACATTCTGAACACCATAAATTATAAACTATCTGAAGAATCTCCAGGTGTTTGCAAACTACAAGCCGGAGAACTGGTTGGGTCTTTTGTGCCTGTCTGGAACCGAAGCTCACTCTTCTAGCTCCTGGATTCTAATTTCCTCAGAGATCTGTGTAAGCCAAGAACTCTGGCAACTCCTGTCGAGGTGTGATCTGATCAAGTACGGGACTCCTGCAGGGAGACGGTTTTCTGTTCTAGCAAGAGTGAATATCCACAACAAGGGGACAATTCCAAGTCAACAGAGTGTAACGCCCTTCTCATGGCGAATCTGCATGCGGGGTTCAGGTAGCAGCCCAGACATCATCGCTCAGACCACGTTCTTCTGGGCTTTCTAGCACATCACCCAGTTATGCCCCATGGCATTCCCCTCCACCTACCATGTTTTGGTCCATTTATGTGATTACTCATTTATCTGTCATCTCCCTTCCAAAGCATGGCAGAGTAATTAAAAGAGGAAACTTGTGTGCTCTGTTCACTGCCTTAGCCTCAGCCCCCATCACTATGTCAGGTGCCATAGCCACTCGATTAGCACCCATTGAAGGAACAAAGTAATAAGCAAAGGTGTAGGTGAGTGAAGGAACCAGACCAGGGAGGCCGTTGGTGGGGAGATTCCCCAGGCCCTCTGATGGGTACCGGTGTAGGGAGATGCTAGAGAATTTGGGGCCCACGTGAGTCTAGACCAGAGCCTGGAGGAAAGGAGGGAGCTAGAGAGGAGACACTCCAGACCCTTATGAACCAGTCAACAGCATGTGTGCAACACTGATTTTGGAGAGTCTACTGTAGCCCATGCCCTGGGGATACAAAAATCAATATCACAGGGCTCCTGCCAGGTCAGAGGTGGGGAGCCCCACTGACAGAAACACCATTTAAAAGACGCTAATGATAGTGAGCATCCCTATCATCATCACACCTCCTGTTTATTGAGCACTAACTATAGAACCGGGTACCAATCCAGGACCTGTACCTGAATTAACTCACTGAATCCTCACAAAACCATATGAAGTTATCTCTGTTTTGCGGATTCAGAAACTGAAGTTACATCAATTGTCCAAGGTCACTAGACCAATAAATGATGGTAGGAAGGTAAAAGATGAAGTGATTGTAAAAAGAAAATAAAGTGAGAGACAGAGACAGACAGACGGACAGAGAGCACTCCAACAAAACGGCCACTTAAAGAATGAGGTTTATTTTGCTCTGGGGTGGTATTTTCAGGAGATAGGTAATCAGCTGCTTCACGTGGCCACTCTGGTCCCCGAGTCCCTCCATCTCGTCTCTGCTGTCCCCTGGTTGGAGCCGATGGAGGAAAAGGAGCATGTGAGCAGTTTCCAGTCCCGTCCTCGACATGGCACCATGGCCCTCCCACCTACATGCCAGTGGCCAGGATCTGGTCACTCCACACTGCAAGTCACAGGGAGGGCTGACAAGCGTGGTTCTTCTCTAAAAAATTGCATGCCCAGCTATGACTACATTCTTATAGAAAATGAAGGTGGATAGACTGGAATGGATGGTAGCCATCTTTCCCAAGTGGAAGAACCGACACCCACACCCAACCCCCAGGCAGCAAGACTAGTTTGGGCAAATTAGTCTATCGCGTTATCCAGCGGAGAGGCAAGGGGTAAAAGCCAGATCAGAGAAGGTACAGAGAAAGATTGATATTCTAAAATGGGCCAAGCAGAGACTTAATGCACTACATGGTGATCACAGTCAATAATAATATATTACATATTTCAAAATTGTTAAGAGAATACGTCTTAAATGTCTGGTCCACAGACGCGCAAAAAAAGAAATGATAATTATGTGATGTCATAGAGGTGTAACGCTAAGGTGGTAATCACACTGCAATATATAAAGGTATCAAATCTATGGAGCACTCACCTTCCACTTAGGCAATATTTTATGTCAATTATTATCTAATTTATTTTTTAAAAAAGGGTTAAGCAGAATGAAAGAATCTTCTTTGCCAAGAAGATATAGGAGGGTAAGGGTTTATACACGCCCGAGTGGTAACAACATGAACAAATGTAGAAAACAACATGCATTTCATTTGTGTATTGAAAAGTAACTAGTCTAGTGGGGATGGGTATAGGGGGTAGAAGGGGTGAGGGACGGTGCAAACTAAAACCATTTAGAGGCAAGATTGTGAATGACCTTGAATTCTATACTATGGAATTAATGGCAATAAATAACCATGACATTTTTTAAGCACAAGCCAGTGTTGGGGATATGATCGTATCTCTCGTTAGATTGTCTGAGTCTGGGGTTATCTCCTGGAGGATGAAGCTGTAAACGTCCTCTCACCAACCCCTGTAGAGAGAATCTTACCCACACTGGAAATCCTAAGTCAAGCTCAGGTGGGAGCCTCCTGGACCAGGTTCTCTCCCATTGTATTTTTGTTTTCCTGCAGGAAAAGTTGGAAAGTATCTCATCCTAGATGGGAATTCTCTGTTCCCAGAGCATGAAAACACATGCCACCAAAAATCATAAAACAAATTTTGTTATAGGTTGGAAAGCCTCCCATACATTTAGGCACCAGTTCTCCTGATGGTTCTAGTTTAGGTGGATAGTGATGCTTTTTGACATTTCCTAGGCCAACGGCTGTGGGCAGTGGGGGGATTGAACCAGGAGCACAACAGTGCAGCAGAAAAATATCTAAATGGGAATCAGCTGATTTTCAGTCACTAGATCAACAAGGAGCTAGGATGGAAAAGTGGCACCATACACATGCATAGGAGGGAGCACATCACTGGAAGAAACACACACTATCCCAAAATGTTCCAAGTCACCTCATAAACCATCTGAAACCTGAGATCCACATGTGAGTTGGTATTGCAATGTAGTTCACTTTTCCAAAACAAATTCTTGAGCAATTTTATTAAAATGATATTTTAAAATTGTGTGCATAGTTACCGTTGTTTCTGAGAAATGCTTATCTAGAATTTCTTTTCTTTTCTTTTTAAATTGTTTATTTATTTATTATTTATTTTATATATTATTTATTATTTTTGTCATTATCCAGAATTCATGCTTGAAGTTTCAGTTAGTGCCTATTCTTGGATAAGCCTCTTAAAATAGGGGGTCTTCCTATTCTGTACATCACAGATATTTCTGAAAACAGAAGGACAGCCGGAATGTACACACATGGTTTTGTAGGACTCCTTGGAAACGGGGTCCATGGTCATTAATGAAGAACCTCACTCGTGAGAATCAAACCCATGTCTGATCACAAAGGGAAGACTGGCCTTTACTTGGGGTGTGTTAGAGCCCCAAACAGTGGTCCAGGACCCGGGGTTCATCATTTCCAAGAACTTCCAAGATCCCAGAGCTGAAAGAAGGGTGTTCGGGGTCACAGGAGTTGGCTTTCCTGGGAAAGGAGGAACAACTGTGAAGAGAGGTCCCTAGACATCATGGAAAACAAGCATAAGCCACATTTCTTGGAAAAGATATTTGACAGGAAGAGAGAAACTTCTCTGCATCTCCAGTCCCTAGTGGTAGTTCAGATCAAATTGGTAGCTATTTCTATTTCTTTTCTAATTTCTAATTCTACATTCTAATATGTAGGGCCACCTGGGTGGCTCAGTCCGTTAAGCCTCCGACTCTTGATTATCACTCAGGTCATAATCTCAGGGTAATGAGATCAAGCCCCATGTCTGGCCCTGTGTTGTGTGTGGAGCCTGCTTAAGATTCTCTCCCTCTCCCTATTTCCCTCCCGCTACTCGAATATGCCCTCTCTCTCTCTAAGAAAAATAAATAAATAACCGATGTATTTGTACTAATTTTATATTACTAATGAATATGACATTTAGTTTTCAAGTCACAGGTTCTAATGGTCTTCCACTGGTTTTGATATGCAAATCCCCATACCAGTTTGCAGATAGGTAATAATTACATGGCTGTCTAAAGAATGCCACAGTTTAAACAAGTTCATTGCCATTCGTCTCTCTCCTCCGATAAACACTTTTAGGAGGTCACAACTCATGTTAGAATTTAAAAATGCTTCTAGTTTCATGGGACAGTTCCTCTGTTTTGAAAGCAATAGAATGTTTGCTGGATTTCTAGTAATTAGATTCTGTTTTGACAGCTTAATCCTCCGGATTTTACAGGCCAGTCTTTTCTGGTTAGAGTCCCAAATCTGATTCTGGAAGGTCCTTAACTTCACATACAAGGAAAGGAGTTCAAAACTGATCTGCTTCTGATACATCCAAGGTTCATTTGATATGGGGAAACCAGACACGTAAGCAAGCATTGTTCCAAATTACATGTTTATCTCCAGGAAAGCCGAAGTGAGAAACTCGTGCCAAAGCTGACCCAGCCATATTGAATTTCATGGTGGGAAGCTCCAGTTAAGAAAAGAGTCAAAGGTTCCCTGGCTTCTCACCAATCTTTCTACTAACAAATGTAGGGACTGGTTTAATATACATGTGAAACAGACGCTACATTTTATTTTTTTAAAGATTTTATTTATTTATTTGACAGAGAGAGACAGTGAGAGAGAAAACGCAAGCAGGGAGAGTGGGAGAGAGAGAAGGAGGCTTCCCACTGAGCAGGGAGCCCGATGTGGGGCTCGATCCCAGGACCCTGGGATCATGACCTGAGCTGAAGGCAGACACTTAACGACTGAGCCACCCAGGCGCCCCTGAAATACATTCTTTAAGCAAATCACCCATTCCAAGGAAAGCAGGAGATAGTATAGCCATATTATTACTAGTTAAGATATTAAGACAAAATTTCATTTATTGCTTAGATGTAAGTAGGTCACCTCCTATTAATGATGCAATTCACCAGGAAAATATAACAATTTTAATATGTACAACCCAGGGGCACTTGGGTGACTCAGTCGGTTAAGCATCTGACTCGATTTCGGCTCAGGTCATAATCTCAGGGTTGTAAGATCGAGTCCCATGTTGGGCTCTGTGCTCAGCGTGGAGTCTGCTTGAGATTCTCTCTGCCCTTCCCCCCTGCTCACTCACTCTCCTTAAATAAATAAAATCTTTAAAATAAAAGATACAACCCAAGTAACATAGCTTTGGAATACAGAAAGCAAAAACTGACCAAGCTACAAGGAGATCTAGATAAATCCACAGTGGAAAGTTTTTTTTTTTTTTTTTTTAAGATTTTATTTATTTATTTGACAGAGAGAGAGAGAGAGAGAGCAGGAACACAAGCAGGGGGAGTGGGAGAGGGAGAAGCAAGCTTCCTGCCAAGCAGGGAGCCGGACGTGGGGCTTGATCCCAGGACCCTGGGATCATGACCTGAGCTGAAGGCAGACACTTAACGACTGAGCCACCCAGGCATCCCAGAGACGCTACATTTTACACTCACAGTTTTTCTCAGGAAAAGAATTCAGTGAGTGTTTTCTTCAGTTCTAAAGCATTTTTTTCCCCAATAGGGATACAGATCTCCTCCTAAAAGTGAACAATATTTTAAATTAACTAGATATATAGTTTACTTCCAGAGTGAAGAAGGCAGCTGCAGTATTTTGCAAACTTCTTACCCACATATAGATCTCATATGTATCTCCAGTGTTGTTAGGTCACTTGGCTGTTTTAGTGAACAAGGTACTTTCCCAGCCTCTGCAGCAGGATAGAATGCTTCTCATCTTGGAATGGTTTCTATCACTCGCCACGCCACAGGTTTATTAAGTACCCATGCACCAAGCACAGGTGTGCAGCAGACAAGAGGCAGAGAATAAGCCTCAGGGAACTTACAGCCTGCCTGCAAAGACAGATCACAAATGAGTTGTAACAGTAAGATGGTGCAATGAGTGTCATCCTTGGAAAGGCACTTCTCACAAAGGACATCTCCCCATTGGACAGGGTTGTGATGGTCTTTCTCCAACACACAGAAAGATTCTGAGACAGCTCTCTGAATTGTTTGGATTTTGTATGTCTAGACCCACCTCTAAGCAATCTGGATACAGGAGATAATATGGCATCAGACTATAGTGTTCAGACCCTGGCTCTGCCTCTTTCCGACTATGTGACCATGGCCAAGTTACTTAACTTCTCCATGATTCAGTTTTCACATCTGTAAAATGGGCCCAATAAAAGTACCTATTTCATAAGACTGGTCGTCAAAGTTAATATATGTAAGGAGTTTAAAGGAATGACTAGCTCACAATAAGTTTTAGGTATTTTCCTACTATATAAATATTTGTTCAATGAATGGATGGATTTAGAATCTTTTCTTATGATCCAAGTAGCATTCACTGTAATGAGTCACATTTTATAAAAAAAAAGTGAGGGGTGCCTGGGTGCCTCAGTCGGTTAAGCGTCTGCCTTGAGCTCAGGTCCTGATTTCAGAGTCCTGGGATCCAGCCCTGGGTTGGGCTCCTTGCTCAGAGCAGAGTCTGCTTCTCCCGCTCCCTCTGCCACTACCCGACTTGTGTGGGCCTCTCTCTCCCTCTCTCAAATAAATAAATAAAATCTTAAAAAAAAGGGACAGTAATGAAATACATTATTTCACTTCTAAGAACAACCCCATCAGGAAAAAATTATTGTCCCCATTTTATGGGTTTTATGGATCAGGAAACTGAGTCTCCATAAGGCTTGGGAACTCTGCACGCGGTTACAGAGCTAGTGAGTGCTGGAGTTGGGATTCAAACCCAAGTCTGGTGTGCCCAGAAAATGTCCCTGCTGTTCCTGCATGGAAACACCTTGCCAAAGGTCAGAGAGAGAAATTAGAGGCATAGTCAGTATTCATAAAATCTCTGCGGTGACTGTCAAGACCGTGGCTCTGTGACTCCACTCAGACTAAGCACTCTGTTTTCCTACCTTAAATTCCCTGCTCTCCTTGTAAATAACCCTGTTTGCTGATCAAGCAATAGTATCTGTCTGTAGATGATTCAGCCAAGAAGATTTGGAATTTTGATTCATTTCTGGAAATACACAGTCATGAATAAGTCACAATCTCATTAACTCTCCTGCTTGCCTTCCAAGCTTGGCTTTTCAAAATCAGAGAGCATTAGAGCTTAAAATAATGCCTCATGATGGACTCAGAATAGATTGTTTTATGCCTGCACTGTAACTTCAGGAAACAATGATTAAAATAGTCCACAATGGAAACATGATAACCGGAACTACTCTTTCTTCTTCTTGTTTTTTGTTTTAGTGAGAAACTCCTGATACATAAATCATAAAATTATAACTGTTCTTTAAATCATATTATTATATAAATTATAATTATTATTTTATATTTTATTATTTATATTAAAAATTATTTTATATCATTATTAAATCATATTATTATATAATTATATAATGTGTTATATAACATTTTTTAAGTCATATTATATAATTTAGAAGCCAAATGGAAAATTTGAAATCCAAGGGTGATTTGTTCATTGTTCTGTAGTTTGTTTTTAGTTTAGGGATGGCGGTGTATTTGGGAACGAGATGTTAAAATAATTGTGTCATTGGCTTCAATTCTGAACTAAAAAATAAACTCTGATCATACCTCTGTTTCTGGGCTGCTCAGAGCAGGAAATAAATTTTAGGAAATTGGGAAGGTTAAGAATTAGCCTGTGGGTGCCTTTTCTTTCAAATCTGCACATCAAGGAAATACTGGAATATGTTAGGAATGCCAGACACATTTTTTAATTGAGTACATGAATGAATGCAGGCTCCAGAACAACTAATAAACCCAGAATTTACACAGTAACACTTTCAGTATATGTTGATCTAAATAGCTCGATCCTATTTTAGAACATGTTTTAAGATATATTTTGCTATATTGCAAGTATAAAGGAAACATGCCTATGAGCCTTCTCTAAGGCACTATTTTTCTCATGCTTCAACTGTTAGCAGAACAGATGAGGTAGATTAATTACAGTTTTTTCAAGCACAAAAATAAATTTATTAAACATAGCTTTAGAACTGGTAACATTTTGGCATCTTCACATTTTGGATCTCTCTGGTTATTTCTCTGTGTAGGCAAATGAATGGAGAAATCTGCATCCATGGGGCCAGCATTTTGAAAGAGAACATTTCTAACGGCATGTGAGATTTTGCACCTGTAATTATTTTGGGGTACAAAATTGGCTACACCAATAATTGCTCCTATAAACAGCTAATTGTAGTTGCTGTTAGCCACTTGTGGGTTTAATTAGCTGCTTGCCCTTAATCTTCATGGAATGCCCAATTCTCCCTGTAATTAGTCAGTTGTAGATGCTGTTACTTTCACAAGAGAGGAAAGACTGGATTATCTTCCTTAAAAATTGTTAGATCAAATCTTTACATTTAAAGCTCAGTTTATGGAAAGTGTGGAGAGAAATGATTACACTCGTAAAATGGATTAGAGATAGTTTTAGTCTCCTTGCCTGTATCTTAGAGACTGCATGTCCAACAGATGCTACAGGGACATCTTTACCACAAAATCTATTATTTTCATCTGTGTATTGTTAGCTGGCATTATTATTTTTTATTTTTTAATAATTGTACTCCTACTGGAAATGTTCATAAAATATTTAAGGTATCTCTGGGTGCTTCCATAGCAAAATCCTGTTACAAAGGACCCCAACTTTCAGGAAGTCCGTTTATACCACGGGCTTACGAAGCTTCATCAATTTAGAGGCGGAACATCCGAAAGTCTGAATTAAAACTTCAGCTCTCATTTGCCAACAGAGTGGCTATGGGTATGTTATTTAACTTTGCTAGCCTCAATATTCCCCTCCATAAAGTGGGGACAATGACTCCTCTGGTTGTCTAGGTGGCCATGAGAATTGCACAGGGCACAAACCAATGCGTAACCTTCCTGAGCATTTGAGAAACATTTCTTATTACAGCAAGTGCAATTCAGTTCTTCACGCTGATCGCAAAGCATAGCATCTTTTCTCACTATAACACTGAAATGCAGTTTTGCTATTTGTTCCAAAAATGGGGGAGGCTCATAAAAAATAAAAAAGTTCTCCCTAGCCATTACTTGTTTCCTCTTCTGTGAATTTTTAGAATGGTAGTATTTTGTTTTTTTTAAAGCACAAAGATTTTCAAATGGCAAATTTTAGTAGAGTCGAAATCATTTTAAGCTATTATCCTGACATGATGGCTGTATGTGTGTGTGTGTGTGTGTGTGTGTATATTCTATACTATGATACATTGTATATATAAATACAAACTTGTATTATGTGAGTAGCATCACTCTCTAAAGTTACAAAGGATTCTCAGAATTCTAACCCTTGGAGCATTCTAGCCGAATGCTCCTCCCAAGGAAGGAATAGGGTAGGACGTGGAGAACTGTCCTGGACTTTAAGCCATGGGGCTGACAAAGAACCCCAGGCTTCATCCAAGTGTAGCCTGTTGTAGCTTTTCCACATTGTTTAATTCTGGGAAGAAAACTTTAAAGTGTTCTACCACTCTTGGGATCATCTGAATCTTAGCTTTAAACTATAACATTTCTGGTTTGGGCATAAATCATACCCTGCCCAATAGATTTATATAATATTATGTATATATAATATCCTGATTATCACATGACTGTTTGCATGTCTGTACATGTAAGAGTGTGTGGATGTGTGTGAGTGTGTGTGTGTGTATTTGTGTGGATGTGTGAGTGAATAATGTTGTCATAAAATACACTGGAAGCCTTGGGAGCTTGAAGCAATATCTTTCTCCACTAAACTGCTTTATTACTGCCATTCCCTCCCTCCTGGGCATGCAGTCAGCTGAGACTAGGCCAAATTGGCAGTCATTTTCAGAAAGCCTGGCAGGCCCGTGATCTCTGGGAGTCCCCGGCCGGCATCTCTCTCTCTCTCTCTAAACCCACCCTTCCAAGGGACAGTAGCATCTCTGGTTCCTGGGTTGTAGTTTGCCAGGGTGGGGTCAGGAGTCAGGACCAATATCAATTTTGATCTTCAAGTCACACTGTCAAGGCCTTCTCTACCTCCTGTGGTATTTTTGTAGTGACGGCTCTTTCTGACTTCCCTCCTGATTCTCTGGCTTCAACGAGTCGCATGCCAGGATCCTTATGAGTGGCTGGAAGGAAGGGTCCCTTCGGTGACCAAGGGGTTAAACTGATAACAGAGTTTTTCTTAAAAAAAAATAATTTGGGGAGATGTGTTGACTGTTGATAAGCAGACCTAAAATAATAACAGCAGAGGCTGCTTATCACGAGCAAGCAATAGTCCTATGACAATGTTCCAGCTGATGAAAAAAATGGGAACAAAAATTAATAGTGACAGTACTGGTAGAAACAAGCCATAAATTCGATACTAAGTCATAAAATACAGACTAACCCAATAAACACATGCTACTGTTATTATATTAATATTGTTAAAAATATCATAACATTTTAAAAATGGAATGGAGGTAGAAAAGCACTTTTTTTTTTTTAGTGGTGATTTTCACTCAGTGTGGCTTAGAGACAGAGGATCTGTTGTTTTTTAGTTTTTGTTTTTGTTTTTTTTTTTTTAAGCTAAAGCCACTAAAACTCTAACTTAGCGCAGTGAAGAACCTGACTCTGAAACAAAACATGTGCAAGGTGATCACATCTCTATATTCTACAAAGACGGGATGGGAGAGGGAAATAATATTTTTTGAAGGCTCTTGTATGAACCAAGCATTTTGCATCTGTAATGTCAATTAATTATCCAAAGAACATTTCCAGGAGGACTTGCTCTTCACAGTTTGGAACAAGGAGAAACAAGAACAGCGAAGTGAGTTGTCCGAACATCCAAATGCAAGGCGGCCTGGCTCCACACTGGGGTTTGTAAATCAGATGCAGCTGGGGCCGGAGCCTAACTATAGAGGGGACACAAAGAGAGGTGGTCTTCTCTGCCCCCTGAGAATGCAGGACCCATCTAAGGAAGGCTGCTGTGGTTCAGAGCCAGCTGATGGTGGCCATTGTCAGACTGGTTGATTTTTTCCAAAGCAGCCAAAAACCCACATGGACATGTGAATTTTCACTATTAGCACAACAGAATCGGGTCATGGTCCCCAGCTAGCCAGAGGGCCGAAATCTGGGAGTCTGTGCCCAGGAGCCTGTCTTCTCTCCCCTACTTTACCCTTTCCCTACAAAGAAAATCAATCCAAACAAAAAATAATTTTTTGAGAATGTCTGATTAATGCCTGTTTCACTTTGGATATTTATCCCACAAGAAACCTTTTCATTCCAGACAATGTGGCATGATATTATAATCTTTTTCCTTCAAGTGTTTTTTTTTTCTCCTTAAAAGTCCTGAATCACATTACAAATACCAATTGCAGATCAGCGAGGGGTACATTCTCATGTAAAAAAGCAGGACACCAGTCACTGAGAATTTTTTTAATCTGTTTCTTATCATTGGAGCCTTATCACCTTCTCAGGAGCTTGTGCCAATCGCTCGACTTTTAAAGCCCAAAAGACCAATAATGAAATGACACCCTTCTTCCCAGGAGTCGAAGACTTTAGCATTCCTATTTTAAACTGGAGAAACAGACAAAAGGAGATCATTTGACTAAATCAAGTTCGCACAACTTGCCAGACATATACACAAAACTATCCTACACTGTTGCTCTGGTTTCTGGTTTTCTGGAAATGAATTTGATGGTGACCTCTGAATGCACCTGCCGAGGCTGGTTATAGAAACTGCCTTTGGTATCCAGAGTCCGTTCTTTGCCTCGCTTGAATCTGACCGACATGATACAAAATGAAATGTTTCTCTAAGTTGCAGGAAATCATACAGGATTCACCAAGAATCATTTTTCTAATATTTTTAATCTCCACGTGGCCAGCCTTGTAAATAACAGAAATGAGTGCTCTACCAGCAACCATTTGTGGTTGTTGCCCACCCCACCCCCCGCCTTTATTCCAGTCCTCTGTGTGATAAGCTTTCATTCTCGACAGGACATCAGAACTTGACTTAATAGGGCAGCAGGGGTAAAATCTCCAGCTCTTTACATGTAGGGAATCCTGAGGTACATACAAGCCTCGTTCTAAGACGTGATAACGTAATCTAAAGCCAGGCCTAGCCTGTCAGTTCGGGTCTAAAGGGATTTGATTCAGTGTCACAACCTTTGCCTCCCGAGGTCACTTTCTGTTCTTGCTTTTCTTATAACAAAAGGCGGAGTGTGGGGGAGGGGTGACTATGGTGTGTGTGTGCATGTGATGTGTGTGTGTGCATGTGTGTGTGTGTGTGTGCACGTACACACGTGTTTTTTTCAAGCCTTGTGAATTCCTCAGCTGCTGCTCGTTGAGCACAGGGCCTTTATTTCGGCCTCCTGAAACATTTTCATTAGACAGAGGCCTCTGAAGTATGCTTGAAACGTGGATTGTGCAACTAAAAATCTTAGGCCTCTCCAGAAGCAGCCTGATTGAAATCAGCACTGTGTCAGGCCCTGTCATATCTCAGAAAAGACATAAAACACACGGAAACATCAATAAGCAACAAGCTTCTGACAGCTCTGAGACATTCCAGCTGACAAGAAGAGAAAGGGGGTGAGGTTAGGGCTCAGGGGGGATATTTAAAATGCCTAACAGCCAGCCGAAGTGTTGGCAGGCTTCAGGGAGGCCGGGAGAAGACAAGATAAAGTCTATCAGGTTATCACCTGGTTCGAGGTGGATTCCTCCTTGCAAGGCCACCGAGATGAGACAATGACACACTGCTCGCTCTCTCCCCCACCCCCCTTTATTTTTAAATGTTTCCAAGAATCATGCTGCATTTATAGTGTTGCCCAGACAACGTTGGTGCAAGAAAAGATTAAAAAAAAAAAAAATGTTAAAAAGGAAAAAAAAAAGGAGAAATCTGTGAGTTAAAGAATTCTGCTTCTAGCTACAATGTACAGAAATCAAAAAGGATTAACAAGGTTTTTTTTTTCATTTAATTTCCTGTACACCAGAAGCTTTTGTTAAGAGATCAGAGATATTGCTATTTATTGAATTTTTAATATGATCTTTATTAAAAGGCAGCACACATGTTTGGTTTTCTCTCTCTCTCTCTCTCTCTCTCTCTCTCTTTTTAACATGCATGTTTTAAAAAATCAAAGGCCAGGAATGAACCATGGTTGTTTGATTTCAGTGCTTTTATAATATGTGTGAGGATTCAGATATAGGACAGATTTAATATTTTAAAAAGAAAACAGATAAATGGCCCTCTACTCTTTTTTCATGGTTCTTGGTCTTACAAGGCAAGAATTGGTCATTATGTAGTAATCCTTCAAGTATTTTGGCCAGCCTGGAGACTTTTGATAAATGTCTTCTGGGCCAGTATGCTCAATTACAACAAGATAAATGCAAACAAGAGCAGTAATTTGGGCTCAGGTTTATCCCTCTCTGTGGGCTCTGTAGGGCACATGTTTTTTTACGTGAGGACTCATGGTTGCTTTTCCAAGAGAGCTCTCTCTATTAAAAAGGATTAAATGCATCTGTGGGGGATGAGAATTGGTAAACTTGGATTCTAGAGTCATAGGTTACAGATTCAAAAGGAGGGGCTGGGACATCACCATCAACTTGAAGGCAGAGTTAGTCTTTTAGGTTCTAGAGCAGATTTCTGTAGACCTCCACTGTGTGTGCACCCTCAGCTTTTTCCACACTCAAATCTTACTCATTTTGTGTCAGTTGTTTCATGCTCATTTGTGCCTTCGTGTAAAACCAGCCAACCTCAAAAACCATAAAAGAGAGGGATGCAGGAAATGATGTCAGGGCAGAAGATCAGATAGTCCAAGGTCGTGGTTCAAGTCACATGGGCAATATTCCTGATATTAATCACCTTCAGGTTTTCATCTATGAAATGAAGGTAAGGATACCAGAGGTTGTTTCCGGGGCAAAATGAGATATCATATGTAAAACTGCCTCGCACAGTATAGGACGCTATTCATTTCTGTCATTATAGTAAAAGCCAAAGGAAGAGAAAAAGAGTCCAATACTGAAGACAAGGAAACGAATGATAAACACTTAGGCTACAGTTAGCAACTGCTGTTGGACAAAAATGGACCGATGAGCCTAGCATCTGGATGGCCAGGCTGGGTGAGTCCCCGGGTGCACTTCCAACCATGAAGCTCGGTCAACAGTGGACGCGCGAAACAGAATTCACGTTATTATGAATGACCCATCATAATAAGAGGGCAGAATGAAACCTGCTTACCAGTGCCTACCGGTTCCCTTTATAGGTGTTATGTTCTCTGGCTCTTACAACAGTCTTATGAGAAAGCAAGTATTTTTAGCCCCATTTTACAGATAAAAAATTCAGATGCAAAAATTTGGAGCTGCTCCTCAGTATCTTATAGCACAAGTGTTTTGTTTTGTTAAAAGTACATCTTTGTACTTTCTCTTGTCAGGCAATGAATCGTGGAGGTATTAGAAACCCAGGAGGAGGGGCGCCTGGGTGGCTCAGTTGGTGAAGCGTCTGCCTTCAGCTCAGGTCATAATCCCAGAGTCCTGGGATCAAGCCCTATGTCAGGGCTCTCTGCTCAGCGGTGAGCCTGCTTCTCCCTCTCCCTCTGCCGCTTCCCCTGCTTGTGCTTGCTGCTCGCGCTGTCAAATAAATAAATAAATAAATAAATAAATAAATAAATAAATAAAATCTAAAAAAAAAAAAAAGACAGAAAATAAACCCAGGAGGAAGCCATACCTTGCCCCAATGTCAGAGGAAAAAGAGGAAACCCGACAGAGCAGGGTCTGAGCCACGAATTCCCATGGCTGATAGTGGGTGGAGCCTTCCATACCGACTTGGCCCCGCCCCTAAGGGGGCTGAGAGTCCCTGCGGTCTTGGTTCCTCCAACCTGTAAGGCTCCTCCTTGTTTTGCGAACCAAATCACAGCCAAACTTTAGCCTGCATCATGAGAAACTAGAGAGACACCGGCAGCTGGGTCCTTCCCTCGCGCCAGCTTTGCACGCTCTCTTTGTTGCTTCTGTTTCTGAGGCTGCAGAAGTTGATACGCTGGCCAGTTTGCAAGCTCGATGGACCCTGTGTGACCTGGCTCAGGGCAATTATCTGCAGGTTAATAGCTGCTTACACATTTTGCCACACAAATCTACGCTCGAAATCCTGCTATCTGATCATTTAATGGGTGACCAGCAGAAAGCCCAACTCAAGCTCCATTTATGTCGGAATGAACATAGCGTGACGTTTGAGTTCACTGAGTCAGGCCCTGTGGTCATTCATATATGAACGTCCATCGGACGTTCGGATCGGAAACATCCATGACAAAATGAAAGCTGAATAATTAAAAGTTTTTGATTTTGCGGGCCCTCTTGCCCTATTAATACACTAAAGCATCCCCGAATAAGAAAATATTTAAAGTAATATGTGTGACTTATAAATTATATGATATATATTTCGGGATTTTTTAAATGCCTATCATTCATTCTTTCATTAAAAACAAAAAAAAATCAATTTGATGAGCACCTACTATGTGCTGGGGACCCTGCTGGATGCTGGAATTTACCAATCACCTCTCTATAGCCAATGCATGGTGTTTATTGGCACAAAATTTCTATTAAAGTGTATTATGTGGCTAGTAAAAAACTGGTTTGAAGCAGGTGATTTTCTCATACTTGATAATCCCCAGTGTTCACATTTTAGACTCATGGACAAATAATCACTCAGTTTCTTAAGTTCTATAAAGAGGTTTCTTCCAATGTCGGAGGAAATGAGGAATCTACACAGAAATAGAAGTTGTAGAGAGCTTGATTTTTAATATGCAGAAAACATCATTCTGGAGAAAATTATAGTTGCCAATACTTTCCAAGGGAAAGGGAACTAGTGAGATAGAGGATCCAGAAAGAAGCTGCCTTTCTGTACTATCTGAGCAATAATTTCAGATGCTAAACATATTAAGCGCTTCCCATGACTTTTCATTATACTATAAAATTTAATGATCATTTTTGATGTCTTAAATGTTGATTATAACGGTTAACACCCTTTCTCTGGATTTTGATAAATGTACATTTGCCTATCATCATGCTGGAACAGTAAATGTCTATTTCAATGTACGACAAAGCATGTTCCATTTAACGGCTGAGTAAGAAAACAAAATCTAGGAAACTTGGTGGTAAATATTACAGATCGAATAATTTAGTCACAATGGACACTCCAGAAAGAGTGTTCTGCCATGAACATTAGGCACTTTCTCTTCTTTATTTAGCTCTGCTGATTTTGCTCTGGATGAGACAGGGATACATTTTGCCCATGAGAAGTATTTATTACTTTCATATCTGGTGACTTTTGTACCTTCCATGAAAGGAAGCTCAAATCCCTAATTCACTCTTCAGAATACAAATAGTTACCTTGTCTTAATAATTGTCTTACCCTCTTCCTACTTGTCTGGAAGTTTCTAGGGGATGCCACACCAGATTTATGGTCTCTAAACCTCGTTTCTTTTTTCTTTTTTTTCTATACCCTGTTTCTATCACAATGCGTGATCCTTGGTAGAATCTCCATGATTACATTCAACAATTCAATACTTTCAGCATCAAATATTCAGTATTAAACGGAGTTGGATTCAAAAAAGTGTGGGAGCATTATAATGTAGAGGTCAAGGTTTGGACTTCAGAACAGATCTGCTTTGAAATTCAGGAAAAATCCAGTCTCTGTTGTGATACCTGGATTAGGTCCTGACTTTCTCTTCGAGCCTCAGTTTTCCCATCTGCAAACAGGGAATGATATTAATTATTATAAAGGTTAAAATAACTCAGTTAAAGTGCTTAGCATAAAATGAGTGCCCAATTAACAGCAATCATTATTAAATAACATTTCCAATATTGCTTTAGATAACTGAGTGTGAATAGATGTTCTTGATTTAGGGTACCTTTTAAAAACATTCTCAAATCCCCACTCTGGAAATAACATCGCCCTTTTCTCCAACCAGACTACACTTAGTATCCATTCTAGGAGTATAACTAATCAGTTATCTGGATCGTGACACAGTGTGGCAATTAGTATACCCCAAGAATTTTCCTTCTAGAAATTAAGTAGAATGTTTATTTTCTGAACTCTGCTTTTTTCCCCAACATTCATATATTTTAGTTACTAATTTCATTAAACCATAAAATGTTTGAAGGGTCACAATAACGGCTAAAACTATGCAATTAATACTGATTCTTCTACTCAGGTTATTCATTTCTGGATACCTGATGATTAAACTCACCATAAGACATTTAAGTAGAAAAAAATTATTGCTTTTTTATTCCAAAAGAAAATAGACCATCAAGCTCAGAGTCTTTCATGGATGTTATTTGCATGCCCTTTCCTCGGTCTACTTTCAAAACATTTAAATACTCCTGTTATAGGAATCAGCCCGTGAGTGCTAGTGGAAGAATTGTAAAGTAAATGCAAATACCCAATAGAATGAGTACAAGCGAAGTTTGTTTGTTTGTTTGTTTGGGGGACTGGTGGGGGAGTTCCTCTGGACTGATATCTATTATGAAGACTCTCAGAAAGCTTGCTAATCTAAACTGCCTCATCTACAGTATCCTCAGTGGTAAGCTAGAGTAATACCAGAGGCTAAATTCATGGTACTTACATGATATTGATTTCCCGGCTCCTCCTATTTGGGGAATAAATGCTAGTGTCTTCGGTAGGTATTTTTCACACAGGCATACGGCAGACAACTATTGCAGACCACTTCTCCAGGGGACTGTTCTAAAATAGACATCTCTGAAAAATATAAGCCACTAAGTAGTTTTCTACTTTTGTTTAACAAACGTACATTTTTAAATGCACCCCCTCCCCGATAAAAACACTCTTCAACCTTTCTATTTTTTGTATCCGATGTAAAATGGGTATAATAATAACAACATCTATATCTCAAGGGCTTTCGCGAGCTTAAATTAAAATAATCCTTACAAACTACGTATTCCACACCTCACCCATAGTAAACACTCTGTAAATGTTTTCTGTTTTTAAATGGTAACATTTTATTATGATAAACTTAAGTATCTAATTCTAGAGAGTAATAATATATTTGTTTGGTAAATACATCATAGTCAATAACACTGATGTAGACTTCTGGGTAGTTTTTAAGAGTACATAAATTTTAAGTCCACTTAAAGCTCTTATCTAATTATTATTGCATAGTATACAGTTAATATTGGCCAAAAGGCCTATAAAATTCTGCCCCAGAAAAAAAAAATCTCTCTGATGTTCATATGCTTATGTAAAAATCAGAGAGATTGAGAAAATGGTTGACACCTGGATTACTAACCCATTTTCATCATTATTTTGGAACGATGATCAGAGATATAAGATAAAAAAGCAATTCATAACTTTCTACAGGAATGAGGACAGTGAAAATGATCTCAAATTATTACAGCATATGAGCATATATTCACACTGATCACTTATTAGAAGCACTACTTGGAAACAAACAAGCCACGAAGAACTGAATCTTTAATCTCACTTTTTTATTAAAGAACGTTATGACCTAAAATTTGTATTCACCCATATGGCATTGAAGGCAAGAGAATGGAAAAGGAAATGTTGAATTATTTCTGCTTTTTAACCCGCGTGTCCAAATGGGGAATGTTTATGATTCTACGGGAAGGGGTACCAAGTGAATGATGCAACAGAGCTGTGCAAACTAACTCAGCTTTCTGGACATTTTATTTGCTATAGTAGTTACCATTTAAATTTATACTTTATTCTCTAAAGAACTAATTTCTAACAAAAAAAATAAATAAAACAGACCATTCCAGCAAAAGAGAATCTTGTTATAATGGATCAAAAAGTAAAATTGGAAAAAAGCAGACAAATGCAAAAGTGGGGATGGGAAGGACAGTCTGCAGACAAACTGGCTCATTCTCTCTAAAAAGTTACAGTCAGGAGAAAGAGAAATGTGCTGGTGGGAAAGACTCACTTGGCATAATAGCCAACTTCAATACATGGTTCCATAATTCACCCTGCAAAGAATATTTGGGGTCAATTTTGTCAGCCAAGCACAGGCTGAGTATCAGTCCATGGACATCTACTGAATTGGAAAGGTGTAGATCTTTGGCTGGAAAAAGCAGATTACAAAACAGTGCATATAGTGTGAACTTATTTTGCCACTAAAGATGCACACACACAGAGAGAAAGATCCAGAAGTTTATACGTAAACTTCAACAGTAGCAAAGTCTCTAATAATAAAAGAGTTTTTAAAGAAAGGATTGGACTGATTTTCTATTTATCCTGCTAAGGGTACTGAGACTTGACTTTTTTTTATGTTATAAACTAAATGGACTCAAATATCTAGGGGGGAAAATGTTCCATTAAAGTAGACACATCCAAGGTAACATGTAATCATTCTCACACACGCTGCTTAAGAACCTTTTGTATTTGTCAAAGTCAAGTTCACTGATGACTTCCTTTTACATTTATCTGACAATCGGTGCTATTTTTATGAGTTAGTGGAAAGCAAACTGATTTCTCCTTTGCCTGTAGTTATTAGAAGACACACTTAAAACCCCTGATTTGAAACCATCTGTGCCGTGAGTTATTGAGTTGGTCCTGAGTGAACTAATGAAAACCTCTTGGAAGACACTTGGTTTTGAGAATCTCTACCAGTGCTGTGCTGGAATGGCACACTGCAGCCCATAACTTTTTCAGGCAGTCAGTGTATTCAAAGCCTTAGTGAGCAAGTCTCCCTCCGTGTGACTTTACTTATAAAAACAATCACTGGAAAAGCATCTATATTTTCAAACAATACTCAAAGTTTCCTGTGCCCCTTCTGCTACCGATTAAGAACTATTTTTATAAAAGGTTATCAAATTCTAAGTGAAGTTCATTATCGTGCTGTTTTTATTCTATCACATGTACCCATTTTTAATTAAAGCGTCCTGCATTATAATGAGTTTACAATTTATTTGCATTCAATTAATGAGCTTTGGAAAAGAACCATATCCATAAACCCTCCTCTATACCTTCCCTTTTAAAGTGTGACAGAGATAATTATTTGGGAAATTGCAACTCCAAAATCGGGAGTTTCAAAACCATTTAAATTGCAGGAAAAATGTCAGTAAACCTAAGGAGTTGTTTTTGTGACAGGTATGGACCCAGCCACAAGCGATGATCTCTGACAAGATGTCCTGAGACAAAGCTGATGACATAACTTCCCTTTAGCAAACCCCCAAAGGTGCAACCTAGTTTAGAGGGCACCTAACAAATTCCTCAGGAAGAAGAGATGTACAACCTGTCAAAAACGAGAGTACCTTTGTCATTTGGAGGTCGTTTGGCTTGAAAGGCTGAGATTTTTTTGGCAAATGTAAAATTTTGCAATCTTTCCCCTATGATAATTTGGTATTAATCCTACCTCTTGTGTCTGATATTTGTTTAGAGGAAGGAATACCTCATTCAATATTTCTTAATTTTTTTGCATTGAATCGGGTCAACTGAAGTTTCTATCATTTTACCTAGAGTACCTAGGATTTTTCATGGATCCCAGCTTTAGCTTTCTCTTTCATGAATTTGGAATATTTCACATTATATATTTCCTTTCTCTCTCTCTCTCTCTCTCTCTCTCAAGAGAGGTAAAATCATCTCAATATTCTCTTCCCCATTTCAATTCTTTGATGTAGCATTATCTTTTTTCCCCCATGATGAACACCCTCTAAGGCAATAATCCCTTTCCTCTGCAACAAAAGACTCTGGACTTTTTCATTAAAGTCCAGTTCAGCAAAATACAGCCATCTGTTTGACTCTGTGTCTTAAATGTCACATTGCTTTGATGAGCGAACAGATGCCCAGCTGACGACACTACAGATATAATTGGAGGGGTACCGAATGTGCCACTTCATAGGTAGGTGTTTGGACTTCACCCAGTTTTACCCTTACTTGAGGAACACAAAGGGAGTGTTTCAGCCATTTTAATATCTTTATGAAGTTGTGTCTTAGTTTGTTCTTTTTTGAAGATTAATTCTGCTCTTCGTCTCCCTTCTTTTGTGGCTGTCATTCAATCCGGTTTGAAAAATGTCTCCACTCCTCCCTCTCCACTCTGTCCTTCTGAAGACCCTCTCCCTCAAGGCTCCCTCTGTTCTCTCCAAACTAAACTTCTTGTTGTTTGATTTTCCCACTCCTGATTTCACACTTCCTCCACACTGTTTCTGAGACCTGGAATAATGCCCTCCCTTTCAAGTCTGCCCCTCCCCTTGCTTCGAATCCCACCCCTTTCACAAAGCTCTCTTTATGCGGTTGGTGGTATTGGGGAGTGGTCTGGGGAAGAGGGTAATGAATGTATTCACATATGTAGCGGAAGGTGAGAAATAGAATGGGTAATTGGATTTTGCACAAACAGGCTCATTAGCCAACCTCAAGACACCAAAACATGAAATTAAAGTAAATGGTTCGTGTATCACTTCATTCTGTAATATATTGCAAATTCTACAAAGGTAGGGGCCAGATATTCTGTTTCATTTGTGTCCAACCTCCTTCAGCAAGGAGTAAACAAGTAACTCAGAATGCAGGAGGGATCTGTGGTCTCTCCTGGAGAGAGGGGCAAAACGACAATATTATTTTAGTTTGATGAAACCTAAGAGAACATGGGAAGAGCTTCTAGTGGGTTCGCATGTGGATAACTGAGCAAGGCCTGGAAACTTTTCTATACCTACTCAGGGTCAAAGTCCAATGAGTCCCAGAACTGATATCAGCCTTCTGTTCCCTTGGCTCCTGATTGTCCACACCTTAACAGAAATTAGTAGGTAAGCCTAAATTTATCTTATGATCCATCTTGGTTGGCATCCACACCCTACTGGCAACCCCAGGGTTCACCACTGATCTTCTGGGCAATATTTAAGATTTCATTAAATTCTATGGGAGTTTAAAATGTGTGTCCAGTGGAAAATATTGTATGAAGGATTTCATGTCCTCTGGCGTGGTATAAATTAACTAAAAAGACAATAGACAACCTATCGATAATTTACAGTATTTATTTCTACCACGTTTCTGTGTGATAAGCAATGGGCCATGAGATCTGGGGTAAGAATTTTTGTCCATCCATTTAAATACATTTGTTTTCAAAGTATATTTCACTAGATATAATACAAACAGGTGGTAGATGAGAGGACACTTTTAAAGGTAATAAGGGGCCAGATTCTACAACCACCTTTGGGAGCCTAGATCTTGCTTTGAGTGCTTTGGGAAAACTTTAAGGGCTTAAAGACAAGCAATGATATGGTGAGATCTGCATATTAAGGAGACCCTATGGTTGTTGGGGGGGGCGGGGCTGGTTGGAGGAGACCGGGAACGGGGAGGCTGTTAGGGCCCAGTGGCAGCCTCTGGTGGAGAGTGTCATTGCAAAGCACCTTGGCCAAATTGCTCCTTACATTTAAATGGCTCCTGCTAAATCTCACTCTGACTTTCCTCTCCCTCTTCTACCTGGAAGTTTCCAAGAGTCTCAACCCCACTTACCAGACCAAATGCATTTCTTCTAACTTTGCCTCAGTCACAAAGCTGAAAGACAAGGAAGGAGTCAGGGGTGTGCCTAAACCAGATACCCTATTTTTTTTTTTTTAAAGCAGGCTCCACATCCAACATGGGTCTTGAACTCAGGACCCTGAGATCAAGTGTCACATGTTCTACCGACTAGGCCAGTCAGGTGCCCCTCTCCATATCATTTCTAATACTTCTTATTATCTGTCTTTTTGATAATAGTCTGCCCAATGGGTATAAAATGGCATCACCTTGTGGTTTTGATTTGCATTTGCCTAGTGAATAGTGATGTTGAGCATCTTTTCATGTGTTTATTGGCCATTTATATATCTTCCTTGGAGAAATGTTTATTCAAATCTTTTGCCCATTTAAAAATAGAGTTATTTGTCTTTTATTGTTTACTTGTAGGAGATTTTTTTTCCTGGCTACAAGCCCCTTATCAGATATATGCTTTACAAATATTTTCTCCCACTCTATTGGTTGTCTTTTCATTTTCTTGGTAGTGTCGTTTGAAGCCTAAAAGTTTTCAATTTTGATGAGGGGCAATTTATCTATTTTTTTCTTCTGTCACTTTTGCTTTGCTGTCATTGTGGCACGAAAATCCCAGGTGAGAAAGATTTGCTCATTTGTTTTCTTCCAAAAGGTTATAATTTTAACTCTTAGATTACAGAGGTAGAGATCCAATTTCACTCTTTTGCATTGGATATCAGTTTTTCCAGAGACATTTGCTGAAAAACTTTTCTTTCTCCATCAAATAGTCTTGGCCCCCTTATTGAAAGTCAAGTGATCATAAATGTAAGGTTTGTTCGTGTTTTTCCTGAAGTCTCCGTTCTATTCTATATGTCAGTCTTATGCAAGTTCCACACTGTCAGTCGTTGTAACTTGGTAGTAAGTTTTGAAGTTATGAAGTATCAGTCCTTCACTATTTTTGTTTTCCAGTTTTGGCTAATTTGATTACAATTTTTTTTTAATTTTTATTTATTTATTGAGAGAGAGAATGGTAGAGAGAGAGCATGAGATGGAGGAAGGTCAGAGGGAGAAGCAGACTCCCTGCCGAGCAGGGAGCCCGATGCGGGACTCGATCCCGGGACCCCAGGATCATGACCTGAGCCGAAGGCAGTCGCTTAGCCAACTGAGCCACCCAGGCACCCTTGATTACAATTTTTTAATTGGGTAGATTTTCTTGATCTCATTGGCCTATGGGAGTTCTTTTATATTCTAAATATAGTTTTTTGTTTGTTTGCCATAGTAAATATTTTCTTCAAGTCTATCACTTGACTTTGGATTCCATTTATTATATTTTCCATACATAACACATGTGATGAAGCCAAGTTTATTGATTTTTTGGCACCTGTATTTTGTATTTTAAATAAAAAGTGTTTCTTTAATAAAATAAATTCTTTTAAGAGTTTCTTTTAATAATTTGGTTCTTTCTTCTGTTTTTAAATTTATCTGTACTTTATTTTGAATATTTTCCATGGTGATGTAGTTTTTGTGTTTGTTTGTTTTGTTTTTTCTCATTTGAACAGACAGTATTCTCAATAACATTTGCTGGATATTTTGCCATTTCTCCACTATTTCAAAATCTGTCTGTTGTCACATATTAAATTCCTATACATACAGTCTCCATCTATCTACATATATGTATATGTTTGGTTTGAAGTTTTCTATTCTCTCTTGTGATTTATTTATTTAAGGCAACACCAATGGATACTCTTAATTATTATGGTTTTATTTTTTTTTAAGATTTTATTTATTTATTTGACAGAGAGAGACACAGCAAGAGAGGGAACACAAGCAGGGGGAGAGGGAGAGGGAGAAGCAGGCTTCGTGCTGAGCAGGGAGCCCGATGTGGGGCTCAATCCCAGGACCCTGGGATCATGACCTGAGCCGAAGGCAGACGCTTAACGACTGAGCCACCCAGGTGCCCCTTATTATGGTTTGATAATACAGTTTGCTATGTATATGGCAGTCCCCCATTTCCACAGTTATTCTTTCTCTTTTCCTTTTCTTTTTAAAACTTTATTGGATACTCTAATATGCTATTTTTTGAGATAAATATTATAATTTGTTAAATTTCAAATAAGTCTGGTTTCTATTTTCTTTTGGGTTTTATTAAATTTATAAATCAATTTGATAGGGTATTGCCAGAACTGTAATCTTCAACATTGCCATCTAGGAGCATAAGATATCTCTTTATTCATTTGGATCTTCTTTTGTAGTTTTGTATCAACTTTTATGGTTTCCCTCAAATAAGTCTTGCAAACTTTTCATTAGTAAGGCCCATTTGAAATATATACATGTTTTGGAGAAATAGAACCTGACTTTCCATAGAAATTTTATAATAGGTAGTGGTTGGTCCCCAGACACAGTCACATGGGCTATGAGTCATAACAGGAGACAATAGAGCTCAGTGGTCAGGGTCTGGCCACAAAAGTTAGATGATCTGGAGACCTCCTTCTAGTTGAGTGACAATTGAGCACATTACCTTCTCTTTCTGTGCTCATTTCTTTGCATGCAAAGTGGTGATGACAGTACCTCCTTCATGGGATTATTGTGTGGATTTATACTGGCCATGTAGGAAGTATTGAATAGACATTAGCTATTGGTATCAATTTCTAAGGAGACCTGACTTGAGATCCAATATCGGGTATCTGGTTTAGGCACACCCCTTCCTTGTCTTTCAGCTTTGTGACTGAGACAACGTTAGAAGAAATGCATTTGGTCTGGTAAGTGGGGTTGAGACTCTTGGAAACTTCCAGGTAGGAGAGGGAGAGGAAAATCGGAGTGAGATTTAGCAAGAGCCATTTAAACGCAAGGAGCAATTCAGCTGCTGCCCTCAAGGTGTTCTGCAATAATGTGGAGAATTTGGAAGCCTCATACTTTGCTGGTGGGAATGTAAAATGGTACAGACATTTTGGAAAACAATGTGGAAGTTCCTCAGAAGGTTAAATATCGCTATATGGCCCAGCAATCCCACTGCTCAGTACATACCCAAGACAATTAAAAGCACGTTCACACAAAACCTTATTCATGAATATTTATAGCAGTATCGCTCATAAGCCAAAAGTACAAACAATCCAAAAGTCCATCAACTGATGATTGCATACACAAAATGTGGTATATCCATACAATGGACTATTATCCCATCAGAAAAAAGAATGAAATACTTTGAGAACGTTACACTAAGTGAAAGAAGCTAGATATAAAATGCCACATAGTGAATGATTCCATTTATATGAAATGTTCAGAATGGGAAATCCATGGAGACAGACAGTAGATTAGCAATTGCCAGGGAAGCCTCATGGGGAGTGACTGCTAATGAATGTCTATGAGATTTCTTTGAGGCATGATCAATGTACAACTTTGAAAATATACAAAAACCACTGAATTGTACATGTTAAAGGGTGAACTTTAAGGTTCGGGAGTTATCTCTCAAATAAGCTGCTATTTTTTTTTTTTTAAGGGCAATGACTAGGCAGAAAATCCACAAAATGTCAATACACAAATGAAGACAGACTCAACTTTACTAGTAATCAGGGAAATATAATTAATATCACAAAAAGGTATCATTTCATATCCATCAGATTTGCAAAAGTCAACACATCTGACAACCCCAAGAACAGGAGAGGATATAGTAACAAGAAATCGGAGAGACACTGGTAAGACCAATGAGTATAGCTCCTTTGGAGGGCAACATGGCGACACTCAGTAAGACTGCAAACGCATACATTCATTGCCTCGGCAAACTTACCTCTGGTTTAAACCCTAGATAAAGCCCTACATGTACACAAGTACCACTCACATATATTCTTTATATCACTATCAATAGTAAATGGATAATAATAGTATTTCAAAAGTAAATATTGTAAACAATTTCTATTTTTGTCAGGGAAGGAAGAGTTAAACTATGCTCTACCTAGAAATCGCTATATACAGATACGTAAAGTACTTCAAGACATATCAAGTGTTTAAAAACCACAAACAATAGGAAGAGTTTGACCCTGTTCGTGATTTAAAACGCACCAATTATATTTTTGTACCTGGACCTGCGTACGTATGTGCTTGCACGGAAACGGACGCACAGCAAAGACGCACAATGCACCATTTGCAATAATTCCCTCAGAGAAAGGACAAGGTGCCAAGGAGGACTTTCGTTTTATGTGCCTGTTTGTGTGTTTATTTTTAAGGAGAATTGTTTCTCATGTAAAAGTAAGAAGGGAGTTTGAAAGGGAGTTAGGAAGGGATGGAGAAGGAGGCAGGCAGAGCAAACAGACAAAGATGACTTAGAGATTGGGGAGGGAGGCTGCCTGTCACTGGATTTGCCACCCAAAATCCCATTGAGTCGATAGTTTTGTAACTATTAAATCATAGTTATGGCTTCTATTGACTAAATTCTAATTTATAATGTCTGCCCAGCAAAAACTTCCAAGCGGGCCTCCACTGAAATGACTATTAAAAGACTCTGTTCTTGGAAAATCATGGATAACACTCCCCTCATCATCAACTGAGCAAACCTGTTGGATTAAAGCCATCAGAGATTGCTCACCGAGCAGCAAGCCTGCATTATACATGCACTCGGCTCACAGCCCTCCGCTCCCTCTGCTACTTTGATTTAAGAGCATTAGGAAACTGTGTAATTTTTTTGGTCCTCTTTTTATTTCCATGGTAATTTATGTCTGTGGGTAAGCATTTTACTTTATCAGAGGCATGGGGCTAGAGTTATTTTTCAAGGCGCTTGAATTTTCCTTTGATGCCCACTGAAATTAAAGGCAGAGCAGCAGAGAGTACCCATGCTGTTTGTCACAGAGTCAGAGGTTAGAATTACATTTGCTGCCATTTATTGTGACTCTTCCGTGCCAGTAGTTAGGGTAGCACTTCTCATGGGCAATGCAGTATTATTAATATTGCAGACATCAAAACATTTGTGAATGGGATATAATTGACTTGTCAGTCACATTAACAATATCCCCTGTGGAATACCATTCCAACAATGGCCGAGCAGAATATTCCTCGGTTATTTACATCTGACTCTTTAAGTCTTAAGCCTTTGAAAAAATTCTGAACGTTTATTTTAGTTTTAACACAACGTTGAGGTACAATTTTTTTGGTAGAGCTGACTGTCACAGCGACTAGTAAATATTTCCGAAAACAAAGGACTAGTTTAATCAATGAGAAACTAACCATCATGTGAAAACATGGTCCAAAATTTTACACGATTTAAAAAAAAAAAGAATTAGGGTCCTCTACTTGTATGGGATTATGACAAAAATCCACAAATGTTTCATTGTTATGTTGTGATTAGTCAAATAAAGTAAATCATTAACTAAGCTAAGGCTTAGAAGATTCTAGAAAGTGAGAAAACATAAAAACCCCATGTTAAATATACACTTGGAAGAAAATAGAGAATGCATTAGCTGAAAACGTAAAATCTGTAACCTAAAATTCTACCTTTCTATCAGTAGGTTGAAATTAATTTTATCTTGGAAATGGATCCTGAGGCAGGAGCAATTCTCTAGCTAAAAATAAAATTTAAGGCCTCTGCTGATTGCAAAGTAAAATTAATAGGGGTTAGTAATGTGTATGTAAATACTTAGATATCCAGAACACAGAAAAACTCAGAGGTATTATTAGACAGTCAGTTTTTAAATGGTATATAACATTTGTTTTACAAGCAAATTGGTTATTTTAAATTAGAATCGCATTGATGTTTGAGGAAAGGAGAACATTCAACAGAGTCAAGTGTTTTTCAAATTACTGTACCTGTGAAATTTTTCACAGTGAGACATGCTGTTTTGTTATTCAAATTTTTACAGGAATATTTAATAATGAATTAATAACAAGCCATTTTATTTACATAAGAGCCTTCTGCTTTTTATTTCCCCCATATTATCTGCTCAGCTCAGAAAGGATTTTCAGATCGAATGAACTGAGTCCTTTGATGCACATAAATAAATATACAAAGAGTTGCTTGATAGAAACATTTCACTGACATTAACGAACAAACACCACTCTGTGGCATTTGGAGTCTCCTAAAGCCTCCTTCCTCTTTCATCTAAGGCAATGTCATAGGTAAAACAAGTTTTTTAAAAATCTGTTTGAAAATATGTTCCACAAAATCGAGGTACCATGTTAGTCTAAGATTAACTCACTCACCTCTCAGGGGTCTTCGATCTTGAGCAACCCAGTAGTCTGACATCTGTGTACACGAAAACATTTGAATGGTTCAGTGGACCCTTTCATTCACACAACAAACATTTATTGAGCACCTACTATGTGGCAGGTGCTGTGACAGGTGCTGAGGATGCTGAAGTGAGCAATTGCTAAGTGGGGGAAAGAGACTGGTATAATATTATCAGGTGCATGTGTAATCACAAACCATAGGAAGGGCATAAAAAAGGAGGCTGTGAGACTGTATGAGGACTGTTATCTCCCCTGGGTGTCAGGGAAGTTTGAACTGAAATGTTTGAACCTGGGAAGTCAGGATTGAGAGAGATTAACAAACTCTGCCAATTCCCCCGTGCAGTCAGGGGAGGGGTCTTGTCTTTTGAGCCCCTAACTTGCACTATGGTTTATAACTACTCTTACAAATGGGTTACATGGGGAGCCTGGGTGGCTCAGTTGGTTAAGCGACTGCCTTCAGCTCAGGCCATGCTCCTGGAGTCCCGGGATCGAGTCCCACATCGGGCTCCCTGCTCAGCAGGGAGTCTGCTTCTCCCTCTGACCCTCTTCCCTCTCGTGCTCTGTATCTCTCATTCTCTCTCTCAAATAAATAAATAAAATCTTTATAAAAAAAAAATGGGTTACATGAGCTGAGTCAATCAGGAAAACCAGAATGTTTGGCCGGGGGGGGGGGGGTGGATCAGGGGGGTCAGCTAAGCTTTCTCCCTGCTGGCTGCAGGAGCAGCTCTGTGGGTCACGTGTCACTTGGGGAGTGCCATTTTCTGAACTGGGGATGGCCAAGCCCAACAGTGAGATGACAGTTCTTAAAGGTGTATCTTTTTTTTTAAGCTGCACAAGATAATAATCTAAAAACAAATAACACACTTAAGACTTAGAAACATTGCTATACATTTCTCTGGCTTCAGATATTTTTTTTCTCTGTAGAAAATCTATTTTGTTTGTTTGTTTGTTTCCCCCTACAAAACTGTAATATTCAGTCAGATTGCCAAAATAAAAAAGCTAACAGTGCCCTGCTGACCTTCCTGGATCATCACTTAAAAATTGGGACAAAACATGGGGCATCTGGGTGGCTCAGACATTAAGCGTCTGCCTTCGGCTCAGGTCATGATCTCAGGGTCCTGGGATCGAGCCCCACATCAGGCTCCCTGCTTGGTGGGAAGCCTGCTTCTCCCTCTCCCACTCCCCTTGCTTGTGTTCCCCTCTCATTGTCTGTCTCTGTCAAATAAATAAATAAAATCTTTAAAAAACAATTGTGACAAAACAATCTTTCTTCCTTAAGCCTAGATTAAGTTCAAGTTCAAGTTTGAAGAGCATACATCCAGAAAATCTCAGCACAGGGAGAAATAACAACCTAGGAAATTTTATGTCCAAAATTTGCTAATAGTGAGGCAAGATTCCCTCAGAATTAAATACATATACAAATTACCAGGGAGCTGGTGTTAAATAAAGTCTTTAAAATAGACTATAGTTGTCTGCTGATGATTTTTCCTGAGCTCCAGACTGATTTTTCTTAAATCTGAATTAATGTTCCAAATCTTCCAGTATTCTCGCCTATCCATATAATGACCCTTCTTCATATAATGATCCCTGAAAAAATAATTCCCAGTAAAAGTAAATGTGTGAAAATCGCTCCAAGGTGGAAAATGTTAATTTTGCAAAAGGACACTGCTCCAAAGTTTTAGCCTGTGATATTTTTAAGTAGGCTGAGATTGATAACTCCAATAATATCTACAACCTAAAGCCAGACCTTTTCATGTTCCTTAATAAGGGAAATGCCTAAAAATTAGAAGGCACATTTTGGGCAGACTTGACCAACAACCTATGTCGAAATGAATAATACCATGGCATCAAGCTAATGCAATTTCATCTAGCCAGACTTGCCTCCACCAAATATTCACCTTTTGTAAAGTTATTATAATGGCTTAATTTAATCTTACCATACACACAACATGGGTATGGTTACTGACTGATAAGGAAACTAGTTGCATTCATTAAATCCTGCTATAAATCTCTTTTCTGAAATAGCTGTAATACAGCCTTCCAGCAATGACAATAATGTAATTCCTCAACTTTCTCTGTGATATTATATAACCGTAGCCTGCAGCTAGGGTTACACTGTAGGTGTTGGGTGGGGTGAGATCTTTGCAACCCTATGAGAGGTAGTCGAGAGGTTAGAGACCTGGGGGTCTTTCAGTGAAGCTTTGGAGATTGGAAAAACTCAAAACTGAGCAAATCACTTCTCCACTGCAGAGGAAGAAATAAAACACCCCAAAACTCTTACAATCCGTTTTTAAAGCCCCCGTAGAAAGGTGTCCCTGTGTATGTTTTTGTCAATCTACTATTTTTCTCAGAGCAACTGCCTGGGTTTTCCCTTCATGGGGAGTCAGTGGGTGACTACTGAAATATACAACTCTGTGACTCTTGGAACACTGGTTTCCGAGTCTAGATAATAAATGCTGAAGAGAAAGTCCATTTTTAAGACATTTGCAATCTCATTTTGAGCTTCATTCTGCTGAAAACTGTATAATTTTTAAAAGCATTATACATCGAAATAGATGTTAACAAAACCAGCATTCTTCTTCTAAGAAACTTCTCAGTGTTCTAATCTCTGTAAGCACATAAAAGTTTCAGATAATCAAGTCAGTTTCTTTTTCTTTTCCTTTTTTTAAGGAGTGCCTGCCCCACTTACTTTAAAACTCTCTTTTGCTCCAAACAATCTCTAAATTGAGAATTAAAAGAAAAAGAAATGATAGAAGTAACAACAACAACAAAAAAAACCTGTTTCAAAGATCTGAAGCGTGGACAGAAGGGTGCTTTTTTCCTTGTACTGGCAGTTTTAAGATTAAATGCCTCTATAGGCTTCTCAGAGTTATCAACCTTGTCCAGCGGCTGAATATTCTCTGCAGAATTTGTCCTACAGAAATGTTCTCAGGATAGATCTGTCTCTACTCTGATTTTTAAGGCCGTGAGCATTTTTGAAGCCTCCTGGAATGACTGGTATCCTGATTATTTTCTCCTTTTGGACGAAGACCATGAAAGCAGTAAGCTTAGGGAAGCACGATACACGCACGAGATTGCTAAACCAATCACATTGAAGTGGTTTCGTTGAATTAAACCTGAACACCAGGGTGAGTGAGTCTGTAGAGTTCAGAGAAAGGACAACGGCCTGTATTTTTATCTTATTCTTTTATTTCATTTCATTTGTGGGAGACAGCAGAGGAACAAGACACAACTAGTTGTTTCTGTCCCTCCAACTAAAAGAAGACCGCACCAAGTAGAGTTAAACTGATCCATCTGGAAAAGAAAACTGGTTTGCTGTGAAGACTGACCTGGAGGGTTTAGGCTCCCTATGGTGGCCAGAGATTAATCAGTGCTGGTGAGCCCTCATGTCAGGGAAAGAGGCCACGTTTAAATGGGACACCATCCCATCCCTTCCTGCATTTTCCAGAAAGAAGTGAAACCATTCCCCCTGTTGACTGTTAATATCCTTTGAAGGTGACTTGTTTTTGGAAAATCTGATACGCAAACAGATGAAGTTACAAAATCATAGATTTGGTTGATGATTTGCCAACTCTGCACAGCACCACTACCAAGGTTCTACGGCATCGTGACGGCACCCTCCCACAAATGCCCCACGTGTGTAATGATGAACAAAGAACATTTGTTTTTCAAACTGAGAAAAATCTTGTGTGTTTGCTGAACTATATTCCAAGGTTCTCGTTACCAAATCTGGACAGCGCTGTTAAGTTTCAACTTTTCTATTGCTTGTGTGGATGTGTTGGAGAAGGTTGAAGTGATGAGTGGATCTTAAGCTAAACCTGCCTAATGGGTCTTCCTGGGCTGGTAGCGGCTCTGGTGAATGACGAATGTGGACGCTCAGCGTCTGAATTTGGTTATGCCCTGGTCTCAGCCCCAGAGCTGGGTCTCCAATTTTGCCCTGGGAGTGCGTAAGTCATCAGCCATGAGTGATGCTGAAGCAGATCACGCAACTTTAGAGGTTGGGGCCATGAGAAATGGCAGGTCGCCAATTTCATCCAGGTCTAAATGTGCTTTTCCACACACCCTTCCTGCTTCTCCTATTCCATGAGAAGTGTCCTTTCTCTCCTCAAGCCTTTGCCCTTTGCATGTTCTCTGGACCTCCTCCGTTCGTCCCTCTTTGAGAACTAGCTCCAACCCACCAGGCTTTAAATAATCCCAGTTCTTCCTTCTAATAATAATAGTAAAATAAAAACCTTCAACTATATCACTCTCTCTTTCTTCCCTATGCAGTGGAACAAACATCTTTGAAAAGGTGCTAAATTCCTCTTTTCTTCTTCTCTCCTCCTCACCCTGCAGCTCTCCTCCGTCAGACTTCTCCCCCAACAATGCCACAAAAGTAGTCTCACACCACTACTCATATCTTCCTCCAAATACATGGACAGTTTCCAATCACTGCCTTAGAGTTTCTTTAAGCATGCATGTAATTTCGAAATAATAGCACATACATCCTTGTATCTACCACCAAGAATTAACAGAGTTCTGTCATCCTTTCTTCCCTAAAATAAAAACATTATAGGTATGGTGAAGCTCCCTTTATGCCTCACTGCATGCCTTCTCCCAGCCCGTCGTCCTCCGTTTCTTCTGCACTTCCAGATCCAGCCACTACCGTGAATTCACTCTGTCTTTTCAATGCGCGTCTCCTTGGCTCTACTCCATGTGTACGTCCCATCATCGATATATAATCTTCACTCACATCTTTTAGAAATTTAACCAACTTGTGTCACTCTGGCATATAACATTATGTTTGATTTTTTTTCAACCCAGCATTATTTGAATAGAGTCCACATTGGCACACAGAGACCTGATTCATTCATTTTAATTGCTATACATTATGTCGTTGAGTCAGTGTATCTTATGGAAGTATCCATTTCATACCAAGAGATGTTGACGTTACCTAGCATTTCTTATTCTTCAAATGGTACAAACGTGAATACAAATGCTAGAATGATCATGTTTCCACACATTTTTTTACAAGAATATGATTTCCTCTGGGATACACACTGAGAAGGGGGCTTTCTGGACCGAGTGCATTACATTTTCACCTTTGCTCGATTTTGCCAAATGGCTCTCCCAAGTGATATCAAAGACTGCTTGGAATAATGCTCGTATTCTCTCTCTTTTGCTGGCTTTGTCAGATCTTTCAATATTTGCCAATATGGTGGGTGTAAGATGGCATCTTACTTTGATGTGAATTCACATTTCCCTTGTTGGAGAGGGGTTGAGTGTGTTTTCATGTGCTTCATGGCCCCTTGTGTTTCCACTATGTAAGTTCCTTAATTCATCTCTCCTTCCCATTTTTTTTTTCTTTTGGGTTATCTTTCTATTATTGGTGTGTAGGAGTTAGTAGTTTATCATTTAGTCTCTCCCCCATGGGTCACTTAATCATCAAATCTTAAATACCCATCAAATCTCTCCACTTTTCACCATCACCAAGACCAGCACCACCCCGGTGGAAATTTGCCATGTCTTATCCAAATTGCTGCTGAATTATTTTCCCTTTCTTTTGCCTTGTGGACTCTAAGCTATGCAGTGAGCAGGGAATATTTCTACTACATCTTTTGCCTGTTCAAAGAACCCTAAAGTCCTCAAATTATCCTCTTCACCATGGCTTGGAGGACATTTATAATATGGCCTCTGCCTTTCTCTTCCAGTCCACTCCAGTTTCTTTTCTAACTTCCCACACCCGATGCTCCAGCTATACTTATTGACTTTGGTTCTTGTAGTGGATCCTGCTTTCCACTGACCTCTTGGTCCCTGCATACACTGTCTCTCTCTGCTTGGAACCCTTGCATTGAGCCTGTCTCATCCCCACAACCTCCCTCACCTGAATAATTCCTTCTTAGCTGAGAAAGTACCACTTGTTCTGATTTCCCAGTTCCAAGTGAGTTGTCTCTTCTAGATGCTCCCATGACAACTTTCATTTCCATTGTCAGATGTCTCATAACAGCTGTCTCTTTGTCTGCATCCACCAGTAGAAAGAAGCACAGTAAGAACAGGGACCACATTGGTTGTCTTTTCAGAAGTAATCCCAACATCTCAGGGGATGCTTGGCTTACAGGAGTGCTGACTGATAACGTAGAAAAAGATTTGATCCTCAGGATTCCAGAACCAAGACGATAGATCTCACAATGCACTCACTGACTTACTCCAAGTTCAATCCACTTAGGAAAAAAAAAATCAGAAAACTTTTCAGAAAGACACTTATTGTGCAAACATAACCCCCCCAAAGCCCATATTTGAATGGTTAGTGTCCTGAGTGAACAGGACTCTTTGGAGTGTGTGTTTATCAAGTCTTAGGGTAGTTTAAAATGCATGAATCTGACCTTGCTCAGAAAGGAAACTAAGGAGCTATATCAGAATATGAATATGATGCAGTTTTCCTTGAATTCTTTTTTTAGAACTTAACTGAAGCTTGTATCTCCTCTACACTGTTTATCCACACAAGTATATGTTAATAATACCATGAATGTACATAGTCTTAAAAAGTCATATAGTCTTCAAAAGATAACTTGTAAAAATAAGATAAGAATTACTCTCTGCTCTCCATTATACAGAACTCCTATTTATTTGATGAACATGTTTAGAATAGGTTGATGCTAACCCAGTGCCTGGCATCTGCCAGTTTACATCGTTGTTCAGTGTAAAGAAAATATGACTTGGACCTAGATGCTGTTTAGAATCCTGGTTACGTAACCTCTGAGAGTTTAACATAACCATCTGTAAAATGGGCATTTTAAGAATAGTTCCTGTGTCTCTGGGTTATTGAGAGGATAAAATCAGACATTAAAGCAATGTGAAATGCCCCTAGAGAATGCACAAAACAAGCCCTGAATAAATCTTGTCGTCCTTTTCTTCTTATGTAAGTATCCCTCTGAAAGCATGTCTATTACCCATTGTCTGCCTGGATTCTCATTTTAAGCTGGAACCTGCATTTGAAATGAAAACCACAAACCATTTCCTGAGAGCTTGCTAGGGATCAGACACTGTACATGTGCTTTGGGACATTAAAACAACCCCACCAGGTCACACGTAGTAGAATCTCTACTTGCAGAGGTGGAAACAGGTGTAAGATGAGAGTAGATGCCATGAAATGGATGATAGATCAAATTTTCAAGTGACTGTTTTGTGATCACTAACAGTATCAAAATCTCATCACTAGGAGAGGTTTGTGAAGTCCTTCATCTTTCTGACAGGGCTACTATTTTTGATTAGGGCTACACGGGGAACATGCTGACTATAGTAAATGCCTAGATATCCACAAAGTTTTTTACAAAATTAAGGACATAACCAGAAAGAGAATATGACAAAGGCAGTGATTACAAAGCATAGGTCCCAGTACATAGTAGGTTCTTAAGAAAAGTGGTTAGGTCCAGAGCTGGTATTCAGTCCTTACACAATGCCATAGCACTCCAGGTTACTGACCGTGTATATCCCTCCTTGATGATCAGTTCACAAGTCACCAAGTGTTGAATATTCTAAATATCACACTGGTTGGGGGCACCTGGGTGGCTCAGTTGTTAAGTGTCTGCCTTCGGCTCAGGTCATGATCTCAGGGTCCTGAGATCAAGCCCCGCATCGGGCTCCCTGCTCAGGAGGAAGCCTGTTTCTCCCTCTCCCGCTCCCCCTGCTTGTGTTCCCTCTCTTGCTGTCTCTCTCTCTCTCTCTCTCTCTCTGTCAAATAAATAAATAAAAACAAACAAACAAATAAATAAATAAATATCACACTGGTTGAATAAAATAATAGCTATAAGCATATTTCCTTCTGTGCACAAAATTTGATGTAAACTTGAATATTTTAAAATTTTTATTTCTAATTTCAGGAAATAAAAGAGAATCGGATCCATGTCACGTGATCCGAAGCTAGAAATTTAAATTCCCAACTCCAAGGTAGATAACCAATTGACATCCATGATACACCTTCATAAATTTCTCTAGATTTTTTTCTTTCTTAATCACTCATAAAATGGAAACAGTAACACCTACTCTGATCTAATTTATACTGGTACTGAAACTCAATCACATAATTCGGGTAAAAGGATTTTGAGTGTATCAGCACTGGATAATGCAATTTATCAATCTGGACCAAATGCTTTTCCAGAGTGGAGTTTATAACAAATAAAAGTGTTATTTAAAAAGCATTTCTGGGGCACCTGGGTGGCTCAGTCGGTTGAATGTAGGACTCTTGCTTTCAGCTCAGGTCATGATCTCAGGGTTGTGAGATAGAGCCCCACTGCGGGCTCCCTGCTCAGCAGGAAGTCTGCTTGAGATTCTCTCTCCCTCTGCCCCTCCTCCCCCTCTAAAATAAATAAATGAATCTTTATTTTTAAAAAAGCATTTCTTAAAAAGTTGAGTACAGGTAGCCTGGTGATGGGTATTAAAGAGGGCACGTTCTGCGTGGAGCACTGGGTGTTACGCACAAACAATGAATCCTGGAACACTACATCAAAAACTGATGATGTAATGTATGGTGATTAACATAACAATAAAAAAATTTAAAGAAAAAAGTTTAAAAAAATTTAAAAGTTGAGTACAGGGATGAAGACAAATGCTCAGGGAGCAAATGTCCTGCATATAGATTTCATCTATTTTTAGTTTCTTCCTCTTCCTGTGGGGCTGCTCATCTTGGGCACATTTGTGCCCCACACACCTCCAACAGAGAGAGAGTGAAGCCGAAAAAATGAAAGCAAGGTGAATTGTCTGTGTGGCTGTGCAATAGGATTTCTGGTTCAAGGTTCAGTGGGCAAATGAAAACCAGACATTACCTACAGTTTGGAAGTGATGTGTGTGGCATCCTGGTGCCTCAATGCAAATTGATTTTTACAAAGGAAATGAAAAAAAAAAAAAAAGAATTATCCTCCTAAGGCTTTTTTTCTAACAAAATTTCTACACAAACGAAAAACTTTTGAACCTTGACTACGTCTTCTAGTACAGATAATGACAACTACTCAAACTGCATTTTAAAAAGTGCTGAGTAGTTGATCCTGGTACCTAATGATGTTACTCATCTCATCGGAGTCTGATTGACACTAAAAATAATAAATTAGAACAGAAAATGATTTTATGGGATCTGTGGGCTGACAGGCAGGCTAAGTGTAATATCCTCCATTACACTTGTCATCGAATTCTATATGGTTCAGGTCTGAACAAGGGAGACAGGGTTGGACTATGATCTCATGATTTTTATCTTCAATCATCTATGTCTTAAACGTGTAAAATTAATTTGCCTACTTATAAATTCAATGGAAAGTTGGTACCAAAAACACTTTCTCTGTGGTAAAACAAACGGTATTGTGGGCAGCCTATTACGCAGGCAGGAGTGAAATAATAAATTAAAAACTATCGTTCTTGGATTATCTAAGATATAGCCTTTCAGATGTCTATTTCCTTCGTCTGACCTAGCAAATTTATAAATTCAAAATCGATACCCATACCTGCTGAATCACCGAGATTCATTTGGGAAATTATTTTAGCATCCCATGCTACAAATGGAGCCCTAGGTTTGCTTTCAGCAGTTAGCAAACCAAAATTAATTCTTATAATTATTTACAAGATGGTTGGATGGTTAAATTTATAGCGCTGTTGTGTTTTTTGTTTGTTTGTTTTTAATTTCAGTAAATCGTGATAGATTTGTTCTTTGCGTTTTGGGGAAGAGAAAGAAAAGAACAAAGTTCAGAAAAAGAAATTTAAAATACCCCTACTTTTCATTTTAAGTAATGTCTATGACTCACTGAGGATGATTTTTAATTTTGATTCATTCAATGAGCTCTCCTAATGCAATGATTTTCTCCATGGAAGTCCTTAACCACAGTGGCCATTTGCAGCTGATGATTTTTTTTATAAATAATTTATAAAGCCACTATACACTTACACTTTTACACTGAAAGAGAGAGAGCGAGAGAACAGAATTGTATCTTAAACTCTATTTACAAATTTACCTTGGCAGGCCCTCTTACTGCCAATAGGAAACGATGTTGCATATTTAATTTGCTCTTTTGTTACAACGGGGCTTAGGTTAGTTAATTTCAATTTTCGATTTCAAAAGCTATCAAATATGGCTCAGATGAGAAATCAATTTTTCTCAGCTGCCTCTGTTTTTGTGATGGGAGGCTTCTCATTGGCTGAGGGGGGGCACGTGACGTGGCAAGAGATTAGTTCACCAGACCCCGTGTTGCTGCCACCTCAATTACTGCCTGCCTCTTGTAATTTAGCCTTATAACACCTAATTTCAAGACAGAACTCATATTTAATTCATGAAAGCTTCCACAAGAGTAATTGTGAAATAAATTGCCATAGAAGATATCCATTTGTGACTCATTTTAATTTTGTATGCTAGTAGCATGCTATTTATTCTACTTGTTTAACACTTTAGCACAAACATTTTTTTTTTTTAATATTGAACTTTATGCACTGACAGCTACATACTTTGCACCATTTTCCCACATTACATCATCTCCTTTACTGGGATTTCCTTTCACAAAACTTGAACCCAGTGGTGTTTCTGAAGGTTGTTAAAATCAAGAACTTATAATCTGCTAATTATTGAATGTGTTGTTATGATCTGCACCGAACTTTAAAAGTAGCAACTCAAATCACAAATGAGAGCAGATAAATGGTAGTTAGATGACAAGGATCATTCCAAGGGCCGAGAAATAAAGAGTTTAATTTAATATTTTAAACAAAGGCATTCATTGCCCATATTGACAATTTACGTTTCAACATTCGCATGTATTTTAAAATTCTTGAACCAAAACATATATATTTCCTGTGTATACACACCATTTTGTCCTTTCCCTCCCTGTTGCTATGCCAACAAGGTGGGTGAGGCCTTCTCAACTGCCAAACTCAGCTGTCATCCCTTCACCCTAAAAGCCTTATAATTGCTTTTATTTGCATACGACAATTAGGCAGGATGGCTCACAGCGAGAAAAACCAACCTTTCTCTCCCCAAGTGCACACGACGCCAGCCTGTAATTTATAAAAGATACGCGCCATGTGGCGGAGCACTAAAATAGAGTGATGAGTCCTTTCATCGGATTGTAAGCCATTAACAAAAGAAAACATCCCCTTTCAGGCTATAAAAAATGCCTATCTGGTGTGAACCTGCAAAATCACAAAGTTCCCCCCCCCCCCCCCGCCGCCGCCCCCAGCTTCCCCCGCCTGGACCCTTCACATTCATTATCACATTGAACTCAAAAGGAGTTCTAGAGAAAGAGTTACATTTGGGTGTTTATGAGTAATGGGGTGCAAATAAAATCCACACTGTGCTAAAATTGCATCCAGAATAGTTGGTGTTTGGGGGTCATTTTCTTTTTCTTTTTCTTCTTCTTTTCTTTTCTTCCTCTTTTTTTTTTTTTTTACCTTGTTTTGCATCGTGTTGCATGTTGAAATGTCATATTAATATAGTCATTATTACCCTTTTACTTCAGGGAAACCATGACAGGATTTTCCAATCAGCATTCAGGTCTGTGAAAGCTCAAGTCAGAAGGAATGTGGATGGTTTAAATCATCCTGTTTCGGTTTTCAAAAGGTCTTCAAAAATTAGCGTCTAGTGTAAAAGGTCAAAACATGGTTGGAAATCATTTCAGTGATTTATTGTCATCATTTTTTCTGGTGACTTTAATTCTAATTATTAAGACATTTTAATTTTATTCTTACATACTGCATAGAATCTAAGATAAAATTTTAAACAGATTCCTTTTCGAGCAATATTTTGAGTAACCAATTATGCTGTAGGGTTTGTTCAGCCTTTTCTTGGAGTTTGTGCCATTAGAGACCTTTACAGAAAGAGCATCAAATTTGAACTTCATTTCCTCTAAATTGTTTAGCTTTAAAACTGTTATTATGAACACTAAAATTGTGACCTATTTCTTCCTCTGAGAATCTTTTAAAAGGCGGCCGGCACTCCATTTTTATTCACAACTCACTGAATAAATATTGATCATATAGGCAATTTGGGTCCAGGATCTTCAAATGGATACAACTAATCACAAATCACTCAGCCACGTGTCTGTCTCTATGCTGCAGAGGGGATGGTAATTACAATAACATCTCCAAATAGTTTATCTAGGTAACAGTGAAGAATTTGCTAAGGTAACAAAATTAAAAAGTAAAGGGAAAAGGGAAGAAGGTGCCGCTTCAAAAAGCCATGATGAAATTAAAACCAAAGCACTGATTATCTGGTCAAAAAAGTCATGTTCCTTCAGAAAACTATGAAAACCAGAGCACGAATAAAGTCATGAGATACAAAATAAACTCACACAAAGGGACGACAGACACGGCCGATCATTCACAGAAAAAGAAATTAAAATGTCAGTAAGTACATGAAAAGTGCTGAGCCTCATCAACAGGGAAAGAAATGCAAGTTGTAGAAAACACGTAATCGAAGTTTTCACATGTTCGAATGTAAACATTATAACTGTGATAACCTCATTGTAGCAAGGACGTGGAGTCACAGGCTAAGATATAGAGCCCATCAACATGTGGATTGTTAACCCTTTTCCAGAAGGACAATATGGCAACACGCAATGAACTTTCAAATGACCATGATGTCTGACCCGAGAATTCCACTTCTAAAAGCTGAATCGGGGAAGAATGAATGACCATATGCAAGGGGGTTTTTACATGCTCTTTGCTGTTTTATGAATGCCCAGATTTTGAAAAGAGCTAAATGTACGTTAAGTGATATGATATCCCTATGGTGAAATACCATGCAACCATTAAAAAGCTTATATAGATCTGTTTTCCATTAATATTTATCCATCTATCTATATATGCATACATATATGTAATACATTATTCCACTCATGTAAATACATATGGAATGTGAACATATATGGGCTATATTATTCCATGCCTATGTATGTTCATGCACATACACACACAATGAGTGTGGAAGGATGCACCATCACCTATTGCTGTGACGTGGGTAGAACTTAAAAGGAAACTGTCAATTTCTGTGTTTTGTTTTAGTTCCCAGCAAGCACAATTTTTAGGGGAAAATAAATGTAGTTATGAGTAAACTTTCCACGAACAACGTTCTAAGTTTTTAGGACAACAGATACTGAAATTCTCATAACATTTGATGTTTCCTTTTTCTTTTTTATTTCCCCTTCTAGATCCTTCTATTTACTTTGTGGTCCTCTCCCCGAACCCCGTCTCTGACCTGCTGCTCCCCCCACCTTTTCTGTTATACTGACACTCCCCAAATTCTCATTTTAATAGAACTTATCCATCTATTAGGGGTTCATCCAGAAGGGATGAAATGATTCCATAATGATCTAGAATCTAATTTGGCACTTTCCTGCCAGCATTCTAGATATGAATTGAGGAATACGGAAAAAAAGAAGATGTGTTCATTTCCTAGAAGAAGCATTCCTACGTGGAGAGAAAGCAGACCAGTCCAGGGAACAGTGACCTTGCAGGAAGCTGGGGCTCTCCCTCTGTCCCACTGAGTAACAAAGCCTTTCTCTTCACCCTTAGGTTTCCAGCTTGGTCATAGCAAGTGCTGGATAAATAGTTCACAGCAAACTACAAGCAGTAGAGTAAAGCAGGAAACTGCACAGCATACATTATTCTCTTTACACTGGCCTCTAGCAGTGATACGGGCAACCTTTAAGAATTAAACCAATAGTTACCTTTCCCTGGCAAAGTGAAAGGCAAAACTCAGTGATTCTCCTGGAGAGGTCAGCATACAGCTAATCAACTTTTTACACAGAAATACCGAGATGTTGGAAGTAAATATATTTTACAAATGTTTTGGTTTGTCTTTGCCAAATTGCCATAAATAATTTTTCTTTCTTCCCTGCTTTACGTGGCTAGTTAGTACTTGTCCGAGGCCACAACATTTCAGGACCCCAAAATAAAAGAATCTAAAGAAAACTAATAGTTGGGAACTTACTCTTATTGGAACCATGGACTAAAAATTCCAACACCTTTAATGCTTGAAAAAATATATTCTGCATTCTGTTAGCACACATATTAGACACAAATAGAATTCCTTGAAATCAAAGCCTAATATTCTGGTTGATCAAAAATGTATGTGGCTTTTAAGATCTCATAGAAATAATGGAATTCTCTCTCCTCTTCCTTTTATGGGACACACAGAATATGGTAAATTGTTGGAAAGATAGGATTAGATGGAAAGTTTTTTGAATACAGCTCTGATACATAGCATATATACATCTACTGAAGAAAAACATAAAACATAAGAAATTGGATAAAAGGAAAATAGGCAGGATAAAGTTTTCTAAGACTACTCCTAGCCGACCCTGCCAAATCAATAGATTTATGCCAACCTAGGCTCTATCACTCCATTACAAAATAATAATATACACATCTTAAGAACAGTGCTGTGCTGCGGTTCTTTTTATGCAACACAGGGGCAAGGGAAATACTTTTCTTGGAATATAATGAATGAATTTTGGATGTATCTGGAGAAAACGGGAGTTCTTTACCTCCATTTCCTATAAATTATTTTTTAAATAAATTATTTTATTTAAAAGAAGAGTTTTCAAAACTAAACTCAAAATTATGAGTATTATTTTAAGAAAGTCTGCATACATTTTGTCATTTTCCCTTATCCACGAGACTATTGTTCTGGAGAGGAAACATCCAAATGGGATAGCACCACAAGAAAAATGCTGGATGGGGCAGGTGAATTTTGTCCATTGTCTGCTTCCTCTAAGCTGCCTTTCATTAGTGGCTGGGGCCCTTAAAGGTGGGAGCAGGGACTCTGGATATTTACAGCCTTGGAAATAGGAAAATCTGACCACTTTGCATCCACACTGCTGTGGATAGCCACTTCACATTAGTAGGTGTCCTATTTCCAGAAAAGAGGTACAAAATTTATTCCAGGACACCCACTGTAGAATTATGAGAAACCATTATGCATTGTTATTTTTTCATTATTACTGTGGTTCAGATCAGATCATATCAAAGGAGAAAGAGCTTGCACTTTTTTTTTTTTTTTCTTTTTTCAAGGATAAACTTCAGGGCATTGTCTGAATGAGATTTCGCCTACAGTATTTGTGGAGATAATCACGTGTCTTTTGGAAAAACTCTCCGGTCAGAGCGCAGTACCTTTTTCCTGTAGACTCTTCACAGAGCTTTCTTACCTCTTTTTTTTATTCCTATTTTCTCCCCACAACAGTAACAAAAAGCAATCCATGGGGAGGGACTCAAAGTCTTCAGTACAACCTTGTGTGGAGTGAATATTCGTGAGCCGTGAATAATAAATTTGGAGATGGGCAAGCAGAGGCTCCTTTCAGCCTCCTTTTTGTACCTCGGCCCCTGGTCCGCGGAACCGCAGAGTTGACTCTGCCATTTTTAGGGAACAAAGTGTCCCCAGCACTACCTCTCCTGTCTCTATTCAAACCTCATCGGAGAACTCCTGAAATGAAGCTGTCACTCAGGGCTGCTTGGGGACCTGTCACCACAACATTGAGCCTTTTCATTTTGATGGGTCAGCCTGCAATCCCCTTGAAAGAGAAGTCCGTGCCACCGTGGTTTCTCTTTCCACAGGAATTCTGAATTCTAATGAAACTCCAAATCGCTCAATAAAGGCAGGGGCACGAGGAAGTAATCCAACGCAGATCTGAGTGAAATTTGTATTTTATCTTCCCCCCACCCCAACCCCAGCCCATTATTCTAATCGCTTAGGTGGTTCACAAAGGGTTGGCTCGCAGTTCAGGCGCAAGAGGAATGAGGTGTCCTTTGTCCGGATGCTACACTGAGATTAGGTAGCAGCTCTCTGAAAATGAAAGGCCATGGCTCAAATTTCCTTGGGTAAATATCCATCCACCTATTGTAGCTTGCACCTACAGAGCTACACGTACATTTCTCATGTGCACTGGGCTGAGAGAGAAGAGAGAAATTCACATTAACATGATTTTGGGGGTATTTTTTATGTGCCCATGAAACAGTCTTTCCAAAACCTCCTGTGAACCTTTTGCCACAAAATGAAGAGAATAGCATTGTTACTCTCTACTTTGTGATCAGCAAGTGTCTCGGATATATTCTCTGGATGACGTCATGCAAATGATTATATGCACGATGCTCTTTCAATCATGTTCACATTTTTAAGATACTTATGTTGAGTGCCACACACTGTTCAACCACTGTCTCTTCTTTCTTTGGAAAATAACTGATCAAATTTCCATAAGGAAGGCATTGAGGTGACTGCCCACTAAACTCTATTTCTTAGTATAATTTTATAGTATGCACTAGAATTATATGTGTTCCTTCACATGCAAAGGCAATTCACTCAAAGTTCACCGATGAATTTTCTACCCCTTCCCAATATATTATGTACAGCATGTACTGTGTTCCTAGGTCATTTAAAAAGAGACAGTAGATGAGAGAGAGAGAGAGAGGAGGAAGGGAGGGAGAGAGGTGTACATTATATATTTATGGAAATCGATTTGACTTTATTGTGTTATCAACAAGCCAAACCCCAGCTAAACTTTGTTTTATCATTTAGCCTTCATGACGAGCTAACGGGCACTGTTTAAAATGTCACCATGTCCTTCCCACCCTTACAACGCCACAATCATATTTGTGTTACTCGAAACCTGAGAGCTACCAATCCATATTGCTTGCCTGCACTATGTCACATCACCCTAAATATGTCAATTGCCTGTACGCTAACTATCCTAGGAACATCTGTTATAACTCCAGGTGCTTCAGGATCCAGACGTTAGCTGTAATTTTTTTTTTTTTTTTCCTGCAGTTGATACAGAGAATGCAACAGACCATTGCATAGAAAACAATTCCTCCACACCTAACCTTATTGCTTTGGGTGTATGTTAGGAGGAATATTTGAAAAAAACATACCCCCAATATTAAATTACAATTTCTCTAATAGTTGTTCCATGATGCATTTTATTCTTTATGTATGTACTACTAGGAACCAGTGAAATACCCTTTAAAAATAATCATCATCTACCCTATAGAGGAGGAGGGCAGAGAAGCAAGAAAATGGTAGGATGAACTCCAAAGCCGGGGTGATCTCAACTATAAATCTCCATTTTGGATCAGATTGATTTAGACCATCAACTTAAGCTTCACTTATGCTTGTAGTTAATTATTTTTTCCTTTCTGCTTTTTTTTTTCTATTAAGTGCTAAATGGTAGCTGTATACACACACACACACACACACACACACACACACACACACACACACACACTAAGGCTTGGGGAGAAGTTTAAATATTGTAGAATTTTCCAAACTGTCTGGAATAATAGACATAGTCCTTTCTAAAACTGCAGAGGACACTGTATTTTGTCATTTTGTGGTATTTTCTAAATATGAACTTATAAGGATGCAGTGGGGAAGTTCATGTTAGATGTTCGTTATATTATTTGTTGTGGCTCAAGGACAGACCTAGAATGTCCACACTCCTCAATCTCCTCTCAAACTCCTTATTAGAGAGAGAAACTATGAGCTATGTTTTGTTCATTTAGGGACAAATGACCAAGTTTGAAAGCTAAGTCGTGGAACGTGACTAGCAATGACCAGCTGACTGGAACTCATTGCCTGATTCTGTTCTTGGATCATTCCCCATCTTCAGTCTGGAGACAAAATAGAGTGTCCGCAGTAATTCTTACTTCTTGCAGCACAAAAGATGGAAAAATTGTACTCGGACACAAGCCAAAGGGGAAAAAAGCAGTTTACTGGAAACACTGACCAATTACATCTGTGTTTATGTGTGTAGAAAAGTGCGTCAGCAACTCAACATTCATGGCTTGTTGAGAAAAGTCTTTGTCTTCCACCTGGGAATTCACTTCTGAAGTTTTAAAAACATTTCAAATGCAGAGAAACATTGCCATTTACTGGCACAAAGTTATAGCAGTTCATAAAACAAAATTAGCATATACTAACCATGCAAATACACAACAATACTTTGCTCCGCTTGGGTGATTCTTCAAATCAATATTTTAGTGGACAGTTGCTTGATACAAATGGGCCTAAAGCAGACTTTCAGAGAACAGGCTTGAATCTGACAAATCCACTTGCTTCTGGATGTTTCCATGAAATGACAGGTCCTCTCCTCCTAACCACCATTTTTGTTACTCCAATAGAGTTGGCCTTCCGGATCAGCTTTGGGGCCAGCGAAACCTGGATCTATGTTTGAATTTCATTCACAATACTAGCCTAGGTCATTTTCTTCTATAGGAACAAGGTCAGGGTTTGGGGAAATGTCTTCTGCAATGAATGCATTGAGGCAAGTAATACATCGGTGCCCACCTGGAGTATGGAGGAGCCTGTGCTGCCTGTGAAGGGCCTGTCATTACCAGGATCAGTTTTGCCCTCTCTGCTTTGTCTCCCTTTGGTAAGTCAGTCAAAATTCCTGCAAGTTTTGATGGTGTTCCAGCCAAAGGCCAGAATCCCAGGCAACCACACAATGAACTACAACCCCATGTCATACACACTGCACCTTGATGAGAAGCTCTCCTGGGGATGCTCCTCCCCACAAGCCCTAAGGATCCAGCAACTGTAACTCTGTTTCTTCACTCACGAAAGAAAATAAAACGCCCCAATCTCCTGCCCGATGTACCCCCTAGTCAGAAGAAATGAGAAGGTCCTTGGAAAGTGATTTGAAGCTGGAGGCTGAAGATGCCATGGAAGTAAACAGTAATTTTATTAATTGCCTCGAAATAGAAAATGTTGAGTTTAAAACCATGCTACTTTCTTCGGAGTAAACACTAAATATAACAGCCAAAGCGATATGGTTAAAATTAACTTGCAGTTGCTTTTCAAGCTGGTAAGATACAATTAAAAATGGGGGATATTGCCAAATCTCATTTACTGCTTTCTTTCTTGTGAATAATATCTGTACATTCAGGTCTTCATTATACTTCTCAATGGCGTAGGAATCCCACTGCATCTGCTTATTCTTGATTTTTATCAATGGAAAAAAAAATGATTAAGTTCCCATGCAATGTTAAGTACCACAGTCACACTTCCCAGGATTTGCTGCAGCGACCAGCAACTCCATCACTGTCCTCCCCTCCTGGCCTCCCTCTCCTGACATCGTGTGGGTGTGGGTGTGGGTGTGTGTGTGTGGGGGGGTGTGTACATGCAAGCACATGTGTGCGCACTCTAGCCTGTCTTTCTTACTCTCTGGCTATAGTGTGCAAAATGGCTGTTACTGACTGCTCACAGTATGCCAAACAGCACTGAACGGGTTAATTGGCATTCTAAAAAGGTAATTGTAAAGTGTAGCCTGCAGGGTCATCACCAGAATTGGGAGGTGGAATGTAGGTCTCCCACCCACTGGAGACTCTTACATCTTGAAGAGCAGGATGAAGACAAGAGCAATGTTACTGCGGTTTCTTGATTTTCCCTTTCAGTCCCAACTGCTAACCCCCAACGCTCTCTTTAGAATTTACTGTATCAAGCCAGTAGTTACAGAAGAGTAGTATGTGCTCTGTCCTGACTATAGAATTACCTCGGGATTTGATTGTAGCATAAATATGCAGTAAATCATTATATGTGTGTAGTTTTTTTTAATCCTGCATAATGTATATACACAGGATTTGTCTGGGAAAGAACTACAAAATGACTGGAGTCACAAAGAGACCAGTGTATGTGGAGACATTTCCATGACTTTGAGTGTAGAATCTACAATTTTTAAATGGGTTTTTAAACAGGTAATTGTGAAGCATACATAAGTGCCGATTACCTCAGAGCATGATTACCACAGGATGGAGGGACAGCGACGGCAGGTGGTTGCTACCAGCGCCCAACCCAGCTACTTGGTTTAACTCTGAAGAGAAAGCGTTCCATTTTGGTAGTTAGAACCCCTTCCGTTAGGCTTAAGTAAAAGAAAAGCAAGGAAAGTGAACTATCGAAAGAGGATCTCCAACCAGTGGAGCAATCCAGGGGGGGGCAAATCATAGTCTACGTTCTGTTGGGATCAAATGTGCCCTTGCCCAGATCACACACTCTCGCACAAATACCCACACGCATGCTCAACTCTGAGCATCACGAGGTCAGGGGCTGCATCTCACTCATCTTCCCATCCCTTGCAGTTCTCCGCACGGTGCTATAAACAGCATAGGTGTCCAGTGGTCAAATTCAATAGCTATGGGGGGCTGGGGGAAATAGGTGGAGGGAATTCAGAGTACATTCATCTTGATAAACACTGAGTGATATAGAGGACAGTTGGAACATCGTATTGTATACCTGAAGCCAAGGTAACAACGTATGTTACCGACATTAGAGTTAAAATTTTAAAAATAAATAAAATAAGACAAAAACCTAAACGGGCTCATCTATTTCAAATAACATACAGGACTATGAACTTTGGCCACACCAGAATAGGCTAGAATTCAGGCAGTCTGACTATGAAAAACCAAAACCCAAAACACTAGAGTAATTCCAACTCTAGAGAATAAAAGGAAGTACACAGTAAGAACGTATTTTCTTTTGATCATAATTTTCTGCCAGGGGCCTGTTCTTCCTCCATGGAGAAGAAATAGTCATTATAAAGATATATAAACCTCTCAGACACATGATGGATCTTTGCTATAAAAGCAGAGACAGTATCAATCTACCCCCTATACCTTGCCCCTCACACACACACATCCCATTCAATTATTCTATCTGCTCTTTGCCCACCAGCCCAACCCTAAGACTCTTGGCTTGAGAACAACTCATCATCCTAAGCATTCCTTGAGTAGGAGAGCCAGAGTCTTGGCATCACAGAAGTGTGGCCAAGTGGTCTGGCAGTCAGAACCCTGATGTTTGGGCAATGCACATGCATGCACGCACAAACACATGCCATCCCATCAGAAAACGCTGAATTGGCTTCCCCCCTCTGCAGCAGCCTGCAGCAGTGCAGGAATCCATACCAGCTCCAGTATTCTCTCCTGCAGACACCTTCCGTCTTCAGAGAAACAAAGTAGGGGGGATTGCAAAGGATCAATACCTCTTCTGGTGCAAACAGAAGGGTGAGCAGAACTGTTTTCATCTTGGACTCTGAAAATTGTTCCTTTTTAACTCACCTCCTTGCTATTTATAAAAGAAATCTCAATGAATACTCAATTAGTATAATTAGCACCAATTTACTGTGACTTTAATAACTTGGGATAATTTCATTTCATCTATTTCATATCCATAGCCAATATTATGAGAATAAACAGTTACATTCTTGCCGGGGGACTGTGTAGCCTTATCTGCCCACTTTCCTTCATGGAAATTCATTCACAAGCACTGCCTTCTGTCCCCCAACAGGTATGCATTTAAATGGTTTCCAGTGGAATTCTACTGTCAGCCTTCAGGAACACGTGGACTACTGCTCCCCCTTTTGCCTTCTGCATCTTTACTTCCTTGTGCCCAAGCCCTAATGCAGTATAATTGAAACAATTTTATTGTCTGGAGCTACTCATTCTAATGTTTCAATGACAGAAAATACTGGTCAATTTGACAAGTTAATATGACTTCAGTGGTCATTTGAACTCCTTTAAGCTGTTGGGTGCTAAAATTGCTTGTCACCCCCCTTCACCTGCAAACGGAATTCAACCAGTATGTAAGGTTGGGGGTAGCGGGGGGAGGTGGAGAAAGTTTTTCACTGAAGACTGCTCTTTCAAGAGTAATTGCAACTTTTGATAATTGGTAGGACCCTTCCCTTTTTTTCAATGGCAAGGGTCCCTTTCCGAAGGAACACTTGACTTTCCCGTTTACCATCTTTATGTGAAGCCCCTAAACTTTGTGCCTGGTCTCATATGCTAAAGGCTTGACCCAGCCTCCTGTCTCCTCGTTCTGAATAAATGCAACACCGTCCTTAAAAATACGAACTTAGTCACTAGGGGATCACATAAGGTGAATCATTATTTGGGATGGCATTTAAAGATCGTTCTCAAATTTCAATGCCCAGTGTTTCCCAGAAGCTGTGAACAACAGTGGTTCTGAACTTCTTACCATCCCAAACCAACTCAAACAACAAGACTTCCACAGTAACTGCTTTGCAGGTAAGCTGTGAAAAATTAAAATTATCTTCCCCCCCCCCCCATTTCTGAGCCATTCCCAAGTGACCTTAGCAGGGGTTACTTTAAATAGAATGTGTTAAGTTTACATATAACAGCAACAACAACAACAAAAACCCAAAAACCTAAATAGCTTTAAACTAAATAGCTTATGGGTTTATTTTGTCTAAATAGAGTTCAGATTGCATTGTGGGACTCCATGTCACTCTTTCTTTATTTTTCCAAGAAAACCCTTGATTCTAATGACATCCATGAGGGCCTGACCAGTGTATGTCGATTTCTCCTTACAGCGCAAAAGCGTTTTGTACAATTTGGGGTATGATTCCTTCTTGAAAGAGATCTTTTAAAATACTCATTCTTTCCTGTGGGAGTTGAGTTGAACTTTGCTTCTTTACCTGGCTGGGACCTGGTCGTCTAAGTATACACTGTCTCTACCTCTAGGCTGGTATGACCAACACCTATACCCTGGCTCCTTCCATCTTCCATCTTCCAAGAGCAGGGCCCTGCTGTGTTGGCCATGGTTTGGCACTTTGTTTTAATCTCATCATTTCGCTTTTGAAAGAGGCACACTCCTTTGCATTGGAAAAGTACCTTGCTTGGTAATATCAACAATTTGCCCCCTTAAGACAAAAGTATGTGACTAATTCATGAAAAGCATGATATTCACATCAAAAAGTCAAAACAGTTCTTAGAACCCTTGATATATTTTTCCTGGGACCTCCAATGTTGTCCTGAAAAGAAAAAATCCAGTTTACAAGTGTACAAATAAGTAAGCGAAATAGATTTATCACTACTACCCTCACCCCGGGACAGCTGAAATAGAGTCTGGCTGGACAGATGTTACAGAAGATATATTTTAAGAGTTCCAATTAAAAGCAATTTCAGGAGACTCAAATTGCTCAGAGAATGATAGTGTCTGGGGCTGGGTCTCTATCACTTTTTTCTTTTTTCTTTCTTTCTTTTTTTTTTTCTTTCTTTCTTTTTTTTTTTTTTTCCTTTCTCTTAGTGCTCAGACCTTCAACATGGGAGCAGAGATGCCAAAATTCGTTCCTCAGAACAGAAGGTGGCCTAATTATTAAAAGGAATGGCCTTCCTGCCTGTGATGATTTGTCTATTTGTGTATAAAATCCTACAACTGTGAAGGGCCTCGTGCACTGCAAAAGGGAGGGGGGGGGAGAAAAAAGGAAAAAAAATCAAAGTGCTCAGTCAAGATACATCAGAGAGATTACACAAGAAGAGAAGCATAGTTTTCGAGCCCCCAGAATTCTTGACCAAAGAAGTAGTTAGTCCCAGGTCTACATCAAAAGAAAGCAGTGTTCTGTGTCATTGCTAAGACATTTCTGTGATGTTTTGCCCTTAGTCTTGGAGTAATCAAAAGTCACATTAAAAAAAAAAAGGGGGGATAGACTATCCCTTTAAAATTAGATCATCACTCTGTATTAATATGCAGAATGAGTTGTCAGTTGACCAAGCAACAAATGTACTTCCTCATATCCTCATTTTCACTTCTATCTATGAATATTTTAAAACCCTAATGTGTGCCTGGCCATTTGGGTTTTAAGCGAAGACTTATCACAGTGTAAAACCCTTCATTTTTATCCCTTCGCTGAGGGCTTCTTTTTCCTTTTTCCAGGGTGTCATTAAAAATCTGATGCCAAGAGCCGGGACTTGGCAAGGTTTGCAATATAATTTGCAATCTGCAGTGTTTGCTGGCTAGCCCCCACCTGCCCCCCCTCTTTTTTTTTCCCCCTTACCAGCCTGCCCGCTAGAGTCAATAGGGGGCATCGCTCATCTGTCTAAAAGAAAAATAGCAGCATACTAATTAGAATTCTATTTGCCAGAAGCCTCGGAGTTGCTGTGCTTATAGATTTCAAGCTTCTTTTGTTTGAATTAAATTGCCAACTTTTTTTTTTCTTCCTTCTTTGCAGTAGCATGAGGAGCGGGTGCCTTATTTGATTGAAGGGGGGTTGGGGGGGAGGTTGTGCGCGGGAAGAGTCTCAGCTATGGAAAGGCTGGGGAAATGTCAGGGTTGTGTTTAAAAATGCCTGGTATGCTTTTCAGGGGCTGACTCCTGTCTTTCGCAGAGTTGTTTTGGGGGAACTGGTGGGAAGGTGGAGAAGTTCAAAGGGCAGAGGTTAGCTCCCCAGTGGAGGCCCCCAGCCCGTGCCCCTTGCCCGATGCTGAAATTCTGGGAGAGCTGATGCACTTTCGCCCCATGCAAAACCAGATAGTTCATGCTCGGATAAGAACTCTGGGCTGGGATCACAAAGCTGGTTGATAATGGAACACGATCTCTCTTGCTGTGTGACATATTCCTCCCAAAAGTGGGGGGATGGAGCCTGCAAGACCAAGATGCAAAGAAAGAACCATATTTAATATTAGCCTGTTTTTATGACCCTTTAATCAAGTTCTTACGGCCCTTTATTAAAATGTCAACATTCCCCATGAAGAATTTGAAAATAATGTCCATGTTCTGTTTCAAAAAAAGCCCAGCGGTAGAAAACTTGGGGTTCCAGAGAAGTACCCAAATGCTTTGCTCAGGAATCCTCCATTGATGCAACATGACCCTGTTGTCAGGAGTTCATCCCTGAATCCTACAAAGACCTGGAGCTAACCAAAGGGAAGACCAGACTTATGAATCCCACCTCACAGACACTTACAATTTGCCTCTGAACTAAGCTAATATAAAGGCTTACAGCAGCCATAATGGTTAATTGTCCTTTGAAACACAAGAAATAAGAAACGTAGAGCCTAGTGAAGACTTGTATACATGACAATGAAATGTACCCTCCAAATGCAATTGTCTGCAAAATAATGAATGTGTGAAGACAAAGTGGTATTCAATATAATAAAAATGTACTGGCTGATACAACATAGAAATTGGGACTTCTATTCCTTAAGTGATTTTGTAATGAAGGAAACACTTGGTTATGAAGCAAAATAGTTCATTTTTTGCACGTTGCACCAGGACACTGGGGCCAGGCCTGGAGTGCTTTACCCACCACCACCCAATAAAACCTGTCTCTTCTTGCCTGTTTCTAGGCTGTGATAGCCTGTAAATGTGCTAAAAACCCAAAAGGAACCTTCATGAATGAATAAAATGAACCATAACCTCTATTGTTAATTCTAACCTCTCAGCTACTTAGTGGGGTTTTTTTTTTTTCTTTATTAGTAGGCAGTCCAATTCAAGAGAAAAGAATGAGATCTTATTTTTGTGGACCTGTATGTTACATGGGAGCAAGTTCAAAGGGAATAATCTCAAAGAGATTTGCTGAACAGAATATCTGCATCGCTTGGAATTGACACATTTTAATTGAAGTAGGTTTGGGGTCTGGGCCTTGCCTGAGCAAGAACTTACTTTTGCAATGGTTGCTAAAGAAGCAAACATTTCGGGATGTTTAGAAACTAGCATTGCTTGTACTTGAAAGAGAAAGTTGTAGTCGTACAAGCATTCCTTTCTCCTTCTGTCTTTAAATGTCTTACTAGTACTCCAAGCTGAGAAGCAAAACATTGATACTTGAGGTAGCGTGTAAAGCCCAGAGCCAACTTCACTCACATTTCTTTGAATTGCTTTTCCAATTCGAAGCCTCTAAGAATCTGGTCCTCCTTTATCTCTTCTTGTTATAAAAAGTGGCAGGAGACAGAATGGCAGAATGACCCACAAGATGGCATCTGTCACCAGGGGATTTTTCCTGTGTTCCGCAGGCCAAATTTTGTTTGAACTTGCTGTGGCCTCTGTCACAACTTCAATTTCCCTCCATTCTTGCCTCTTTGTCTTTATCCCCTTTGTGCAGGCCCAGGCTGTTTACCTGGCTTCTGAAACCTTTTCCTTCAAGAAGCCCAAATTAAAAAAAAAAAAAAAAAAAAAAAAAAATGTTAATAGCAGCAGTGAGGGTATAGGATGGTGGACTGCTGCGGCAGCCTCCTTGAACTTGGAGTCAGTGATGGAAATGGTTGTCTTAAGACTTAGATTTTCCCCACAGACTCACACAGACACTAGGCCTGCCGGTGAGGGAACTGACTGCCATGCTGATGAAGCTGTAGGGTTTGGGTTGCTTTTAAGGCGAATCCATGACAAATGGCTGAAATAGAAGTGCCCTTAGATGGGTCTGCTGAATTTTAACCCTGGCCAGAGTTAAACCATATTAAATCCAAGTTCTTAGTTTATAGACGAGTCAAAGGTGTAATCGAGGGAAAGGATGATGTCTTTGAAGAGCCAACAGGTTTATAAGAAAAAAAGGATTCATCCCTCAAGAGAACGTGGACCTCGGAGAATTTTATGTGTTTGGCAAGTTAGAGACATGAGGTTTGGGAAAATCTGCATATCCAAGAATTGGTTAAGGAAATGATTAGATTTCAGTGCATTAAATCCGTCAATGTGTGCAAAAAGATTCTGCAACTGTGCCGGCCAAAGGTCAGTTTCATTATCGGAACCATGAAACGTCTTTAAATGTTAAAGTCATTAACTTATTAATATGACGATGAGGATGAATATTACTTTATCAATATTCTTTGAAATGAATTCAATTCAAATAACAGAGATTTTTTTTTTTTTTTTGGTCTCATATTAATTAACTACATACCATTCAAAATAATTAAAAACCAGTCTGGAAAAGTGGGCACGGGGCAGGCAGGAGCTGGCGGGGGGGGGGGGGGGGGGGGGCGGTCAGTGGGGGAGGAAGCCAAGGATCCCTTGCCGGAGCGGCGTCTGCATCTTATTGTGGTGATGGCCAGGGAAAGTGACAACTTCCATGGACAGGAGCCTTGCCCTCCCTCCACCTCTCTCTGCGCCCTTGCTTTGCCGAGTCAGAGGAGGTGATGGGGAATGCCTGCCACCAGCGAGGCACAGTGACCCATTGTGTGATCAGATGTGGTGACAGCCCCCCCTTCCATTCGGGCGGGGTCTGCGGCTGCCCATCACCAGGCACTGTTCCACCGGGCATCCCAGCATTTCAGTAATGGCCCTAGAAAGGGTCTTGAAGCATGGTAATTAAAGTCCTCTACAGCTGGTGTCATGAAACAAATAAGAGAAATGCATTGCGTGTCAAGGACAGCTAACATTTGTGCTTTTTTCATAATCTTTTTTTTAATCATTGTTGTTTCCTGTGTGAGCACTGTTACTTCTGCTTTTTTTTTTTTTTAACTCCCATCCTGCTCACTTGGGAGTCATTTTTAAGGTCAGCCAGTATACATGAATCCTGCCTCAAGTAAAAATTTACTCCTCCTGATAGAAATGACAGGCCTGTACAATAATACATGAAAAAAAGTCATTCATTATTTATTTTTAAAAAGCAAAAATAATGGACTGTCTTTTTGTACATTATACAGGTGCTAAATGAAAATGCGCGTGTGTGTGCGTGTGCGCGTGCGTGCGTGTGTGCGTGTGTGTGTGTGTGTGTGTGTTGTTACAGAAGTACTATCCCTATAATGTCTCCCTGCTTTTCTGATTACTCCAGGCTTTCTGCAACTGGAGGAATAAAAAAACACATTTTTCACAGCACTCCAATGGAACATGGTTGAAACATTTCCTTCGAATTTGCCTCCTGCTTACTTCTTGTTTTTGATGCTGTTCATCTCCCAATGGATGAGTCTTTTCTTTTCTTCCCTGAGAAACTGAACGAGGCAAGGAAGGGGAGGGGCAGTGGCAGGCAGAGGGGCAGGAAGGAGAAGCGGAGATCTTTACTGTGTGTGCATTTATCTGTCTCTAAGTAGGACTTGAATATAATTCAGTGAGACACTCCTCTCCCTTTAGAGCTGGGCACAAAAACAAGCTCATGAAATCAAACAAGAGGGCAAGAGCTTATCTTCCCCCAACAAATTTATCAAGAGAGAGTTGGTGGTGGGCTTAGGAAACTGTCATGGAGGGGACAAGGTGGAGATCAAATGTACTGTTGAGTAAGGAAACGAAGCACAAACTTTGCCCAGAGCTTGGGGACAATGATGCTCAAAGATTAACCCACCCTCTCAATTAACACCTCACATGAAAATCCCCACAAGGTCATGGGATCCGTGCTTCGGTGCGGTCAATCAGCGCCGCCCGCCTCCATACAAACCGAGACCGAATGCAGAATTAACACCGGTCCCCAAGCCCTCGCTCACAGACTCACGTCAGATTAAGCCCTTGCACAGAGAAGATATGAAAAGCATTTCTAATTAGGGTCTGAGGTTACTGGTTAAAATGCAGTCGAGCAGTCTACCAACCATTCTTCTCCTTTTTTATAATTTTAATTAAACTCAGATACTATTTAATTCCTACCTGCATAGATTTAGTGCTACTTGAATGCAAACCTGATAAAGAATACTCCTGATCCCCACTTAGCTGCCACAAGGACTTATTAAAGAGGGGGTGACTGCCTGCAAGATCTTCCAGGAGTCCCTCTGCAATAATTACTTTTCTATCAAATGAAAAGCATAATATTTTTCCGTAAATAGGTTTTTTCCCTGTGAAACTTTGACTTCTCTACTCTCTTGACAAAATTGTAATTATAACTTCACTGTAGGGGTTACTTTACCATCAGGCTAGCCATTAGAATGCTTTTCCTTGCACGCCAAAGCTCTGTTTTCTCCTGGCTTACAGAAACTTGAGATGGACGCTGGAGAATTTTTTGCACAAATGTATCACTAATTAGATGTGGATGTGTTGCTTCTGTATTTAAAAATGCTACTGACCAGACCCTCTTTGAATTATTAGGAATTCCGCAGTGTGCCTGAGTCCTTCTGCCATTGTCTGATTAGTAGTCTAGTGTCTTGGTACCAATTTTTAATATCTGTGGTGACCCCGGAAGCCTTCAACAACATCTTCAGCATACTAAAGCCTCGCTTCTCCAAAGCACAGGTCTGAATAATTCAGGACCTGTAACAGCAGTTTTGCCCTTATGAAACCATTTGGGCAACTTTGGGATTCTAGAATCTATAATGCTAACTTCCTTCCCATGGCCTTTGGATTACTTTCCCAACGGTGGTTTCAAATAGCCATGATTTCAAAAATGGTGTTCTAATGGCCTCCTGAAATAATAACTATATCAAAAATTATCCAGATAAGTTCCCCTTTTGAGTACTTGTAACAGAACTCCTGCTTCGCCCTGCAGCATCATGCAGGCCCCAAATCTCCTATCTACTGGATAGAATAAAATACAATCTCATGTTCCATTTTAGTAAGTGTGGCCGCCATTTTTAATGGCAACATTAACATGAAAATGCACGCTGCTATCATTTGACCATCTATTCAACGTTTAAGGAAAAACATTTTGAATAAGTGATGTTCTAAAAGAAATATGTTTATGATCCTTAACTCATTTGATGCCATTCTCAACACAAGATTTATAGTCTCAGAACTAAAAGGAGGGATCATGAAATCTAGACTATTAAGTGACCAGACTAACTTTTTGTACCTCTCTTTTCTTTTTCCTCATAAGCCACAGGTTTCAAAAGTATCCAAAAAGGGCTAGATTCTCAGATAGGCAGCTTGGACCCTGGGACTGTGGCACCAACAGGGGTAAGTTCAGTTCAGTGCTGTTTACTGAAATGTCCTGGAAGATGCTTTAGACTGTGTTCTAAAGGGCTCTCTTTTCTTCGTAAAAAAAGAGATTTTATCTGTCCCTAACCTCTGTGATTTCCATTTCCTACCAAATATCTGCACACTTGTTCCATGCCCACTTTTCAAACCGTGCCTTTTATAAATTTCCTCAAAGCTACCTTCTAATTCTGCAATATATTCACAGAAGCTTGACTACATCCTGATTCTTCCTACCTCAAGGTTTTGAAAGGTAGCACAGCAATATGGTGGGTTAGTACATGCAAAGGGTTTGAACAATGCTAGTACAGAAGAAGCACTTCTTCATTGGCATTTAGTATTATCAGCCACTCTTCCTTGCCTGGAAAGTCTCCCCCTCTAGTATGTGCCTGTTGAAGACCCGGGGGTCATTTCAGACCCCTGTCTTCCAAGAACTCCCCCTTGGTACTCCGGGTCAGAATTAGGAATCTCCTTCTCTCCCATGTGTTCCTTCTAACATTTGGGCATTTATTATAGTGGCCTGTGCGGGTCATGGTTCTCTGGCTGTATGCCACAAAACCTGAACAATTTGCCCCAGACTTTGGTCAGGGGGTAGAATGTTCTCAAGCTACAACCAAAGATGCGTGCCCTTTCCAGAGATGCGTCAGATAGAGGCAGAGCCTGAGCTCATGGAGGGCAGCCTGCCTGGTCTGCTTGATCTCTGCACCCGAAAGCTCTAAGCCCAGTGCTGCGAGCAGAGCAGATGCTTGGTAAATGTTTGTTAAATTAAATCTCAGTCAATTTGCTTCGATTTACTTAGAACTCTCTGGGTAAGTAATCAGTTCCTATACCATTCAATGAGTTTTTAATAGCATTTACATTGGACTCTCCATATAGGTTAATCAGAACCAGCTCTCCTAACTCCCCGGCTTTATACTCGGGGATTTCAAACAAACAGACCCAGGTCAGTGCCTTTGCCCATCTTACCCAAGGCTGAAACTGAATGGGGAAACCCTTACTCTACATGGATTTCTCTTCCATTCACAAAACAGACATCGTAGAAGGAGACATGCCAGACACACCAGTCGAGTCAAAGGTTTGATTTCCATGGCACTGTATTTCCATGGGACTGTATTTCCAGTGAATGATCAGCTGTCTAAATCATTGAGAGGGACTGATTGTAGAGTGTTCCCTAGCTGCAGAGTTGAGATGTCACTATTTCAGGACGTGTTGAAAATTTTCAAGCACTGAAATTCAAATGAAAGGACCCAAAACATAAACCCAAAGATAATCATGAAGACTTTGAACTGCTTCTGTTCCATGAACACTATATCCTACCAAAAAAGGAGGGAACTTTGCTTTGAACTTCAACCCCTTTTGTTATTCTTTTCTTTGGCAATTTTTCTGATGCTCCAGAATAGCCAAACATGAAGAAGAAGACAACTGGGGCTGTAGGCTCAGAGGTAAACAGAAAAACACGTAACAATGTAAACGATGGTTCAACGTAGATAAGATATGTTTTAAGGATCAAATGCTGCCAATGGGATCCTGAAAATCTTTAAATGTGTGAATTTTCCCCTAGTTATCTTGTTTGAAAAGATAGTTCTGAGCTTCTCTGCTTAAAATTAATATTTATTTGATTAACATATATGGATTAAAGGTGACTTGGAAAACATAACAATATATAAGCAAAATCAATCCCTTCAAATCTAACACCTGAAAATTAAAACTAATGTTCGAGAAATACCTTGTGCCAAGATATTGTTGTCTTATCTCACTTCGCTCTCACACTGACTTCCAAAATTAACCAGGTGTGTCATACATGGTGAGGTAATTAAATGGGTTGACTTTCTGTATGAGATTATTTGCTACAAATAGTTCGATTTCGAAAGCGCTCTTGCTATGATGCATGATAGTTGAGACTCCCGTTTTATAGGTGGGAAAACTGAAAATTGAGGTTCAAAGAGACATAACATGCCCATTGCTGCATATTTAGAACACCAGAGAGTTAGGATTAAAAGTTGAACCTCTCCCATCTCAAGTCCACATCCTTTCCCCCTCCCGTGAGTTTCTTTTCTCAAGGATTGTTTTGTTTCTTCACATTTCCCTTCACTCCAAAAACATTTATTGGCAGGCATTTATAATGGCAGGCATTATTTTAGGTTCTGGGAGTACAGTAGCAAGCAAAACAAAGTCCCACCCTCCCTAAATTTATATTCTAGTGAGAGACGCAAATGGTATATTAACTCTCAGGAGGCAACAGCAGCTATGAAAAAAAACAAGCAGGGCACAGGGCTGAAGCCAATGAAGGTAGAGGGCTTTTTCCTTTTTTTTTTCTTAAGATTTTATTTATTTACTTGTCAGAGAGAGAGTACAAGCAGGGGGAGTGGCAGGCAGAGGGAGAAGCAAGCTCCCCGCTGAGTAAGGAGCCTGATGCGGGACTTGATCCCAGGACCCTGGGATCATGACCTGAGCCGAAGGTGGGTGCTTAACCAACTGAACCACCCAGGCATCCCTAGAAGGCTATTTCTGATGGGTGGTCAGACACTTTTTGCTTAAGCAGAGACCTGAAGGAAATAAATCACACAGGCCAATTCCCTGCCAATGGGCACCTAAGAAATCAAAACAGCCCCCCACTTCACACAAGTGAACTTTGAGGAGTCAGGAAATGGCAGATCAAGGACAAGATCTTGCTCCCACCTGGACAGGAGATGTTTGGGATGGTAGCTTGGCTTCTCCTTCCCTTTCTCACTCTGCTTTGCTGATGTCTGATCTCGAAGTCATTAACGACAAGCCAGCTTTGCTTTTTGCTAGATAAGAAGTGGGGAGCTAAGCCTTGGGGTACCATCTTTATTGAACCAGTCCATATTTCCCATAACATTGTCTACCACAAGTTTTACTTCGGTCACAACAGCTTTGAAACAGAGGACTTTGTAATGGCAGAAGCAAGTGAGGCCCTAGACCTGAGTATCAGGGACCCATGAAACCCCAATATGCAATCCTTTCGACTTTCATGTAAATGTTTACCCATGATGAACTTCACAACGTGCATGCCTAAAATGGATGCTCCACATTTTTTTTCCATCCAGGCACCCGTTTGACTCAAGGACACATGCTACATGCTCAACATTTCAGATTAATGAGTGTAGGCCCACAGCAAAGCCAGGTTAATATATTTCCTGGTTGCTCCATCTGATAGGCTCCATCTGATATATCATGCATGCATGTCCCAGGGAGTTCAAGTTGCCTAAGAGAGCAAATATGAAAATCACAAAAGATTTTATTTCTCATAAAGGCTCTATAAAGCAAAATCTGCATAAAGCAATATTCGGCAACATAACAACAATAATGACAATATAATAGCGATAGGCAATGCTCTATTCAATGTGTAATTAATATTTTAATTATTTTTCTCAGTAATATCTGCATCCCACTGTGCAAAGTAACTGGGTCTCGTATTTTTCAAAGATGACAAGATTAGCATTATTAATGTTCTAGGATGTGTGTCTTTATTTTTTAATGTTATTAATGCTACTAATGGTGATGAATAAGAGAGTCATTATGAGGTAAGGAGGTGGTTCGTTCTGATGACCCCACTTGGGTCCTTGGAATTTAACTTTCCACATTGGTTAATAACTTATCTGTGGCTGAGGCCGACTTTTTGTGTATCCCAGTTGTATATCCAATGTATATTTATGTCTACTAAATTATTTTAAAGAGCTTTAAAAATAATTGGCCTATAATCTCACACAGATAGTTTTGATTGAGATGAATAGAATTTTAGAACTATAAACATCAGAGTACTGGTTTTTAGAATTTTTTTTAAGAGAATGGTGTTTTTACTGGCAGAGAAAATTATAAGCCTTCACCTTCTCAGCCTTAGATCTCAGGGACATTATCTATTAAATTTATGGGACGTTTTAAAATAGTTTAGTTTCCAAAAATTCTAGGCTGTCCATACACAGTATTGTGTTTCTCATAGTTTAAAGCTGGGCTAGCTTTACAAACATAGCTAACTGAGCACTTGGAAAGGTGGCTCGATTGAATTCACATGTGCCATAAATGTAAAACACTCTCTGGGTTTTGAAGACTTAGTCCAAACAAAACAAAACAAAACAAACAAATAAATAAACAAAAGACAAAGCAACACCAGATCTCATTAGTAACAACTTAGTATTGATTGCGTGATAATGTTTTGGACAGTTTTGGGCTGAATGAAATATTATTTAAATGTCACATTTTTTCTTTACTTTTTAAATGCAGGTACAAGAAAATTACACATGTGGCCCCCATCACATTTCTACTCTTTGGGTACCATTGCTCTAGAGCATGATCTTTGTAACTAGTAATCAACCCATTTTACAGATGAAAAAAACGAGTTCGTAGAGATTGTTTTGGGGATCCAAAATCAAGCAGTTTGGCTCTAGAAGCCATGCTCTTAAGCCTTGTGCCGTGGTCCCTTAGAAACAAGGGGCTGGATCCCCAGTGGTTTAAATCCTTCCCTGCGGATAGCCTGAGCTCAGGGGTGGATAGGAGAAGGCTAGAACCATCGGAGCTCCAGTACCAGAAGAAATGTCCAAAACAGGCCCAAACAGCTCTGAGACAGGGCAACAATCACCTTTGTCATCTAAAAATATTCTCAGCTGCAGTGTGGCATTGTCCCTCCTTGAGGACAACGGCCAACTTTCCCTGAGATCCTTCCGCGGGGAAGGCAAGAGCGGTCATCATGCTCCTCGGCCCCATATTTGCATCGGTGACTGGCACTCTATTAGGATTGGTATCAAAGGGGTGGGATCCTGGTTTCCCTGGATTTGGGCCTTTCACGCCTTCTGATTGATAGCTCCTACTTGTAAAGCGGTCACCCGCGCAGCTGTCTACTCCTCCTGTCCGCCTCTCCACTGCGGTGGATGCGATTCTGGTTTCATTCATCAGTCCCCTTGAATAGCAACATCCTCCAGTCGGAGGCAAACCTGCTGTCGTGGTGCGGGAGCCCCATTTGCATGCATGCGCTGTCCTGCCAAGCGTTCCGTGGCACTGCGTCTGCCAACTGACAGGCAGCCTGTGTGGATTCCATCCCTGATAAGTTTTCTAGTTTCTCAAATTATCTGTGTTTTACTTCGCTTTCATGCTCAAAGCATAACAAATTTCTTTGATATATTTCTGTGTGCTGTGGAATGCCAATGGCGTCAATTGAACTGTATCGCACCACGGAAAAAGCTGTTTTTTGCAGAGCCTATAAATATCTGCTGCTTCATGATGTCTTTGATTGTTACGTAAACTCTGATCATTAAACATTGATCAAAGATGGCTTGGAATCAAATGGCTTTATGCGATGATGAGATGAGTGCAACAGGCAAAGGTCAGGATTAGGTGTTTTGTGTGCGCCCACACCCTCATCATCGAAAAAGCTTCCAGTGGACTCGGAGATGTCAGCTTCTGTCCACTAGTCTGAATTTAATGACATGCATAGTGCTAGAATTTTCCTGGCTTACAATATATTTCTTTGGAAACGTAAAATTGTTAAGTGACTAATTCTGCCTTTTGGGAATATTGTAAACATAGAAAAATCAAAACTTGAAAAATAAATAGCTAAGCAGACAAAGATAGACAGGTAGAGATAGATAGCCTTCTGTTTTTTGTTTTTGTTTTCGTTTTGAGAAGGAGAGAGAGAGCAGGGAGAGAGAAAGCAGAGGGAGCAGGAGAGAGAGGATCTTAAGCAGGCTCCACGCCCAACACATAGCCCAACTTGGGGCTCGATCCCATGACCCTGAGATCATGACCCGAGCCAAAATCAAGAATCAGATGCTTAATGGACCAAGCCACCCACTTGCCTCCATTCTGTGGTTTTAAATGATTTTTATTTCCTTTTTGTGTTGATAAACATGTAATATCTATTTATTGTAGAAAATTTGAAAAATATAGAACATTACCTCAAGAACCTAGGAAAATTGCATAGGAGACAGAAATAATCTATTAACATTTCTCATTCTTTGCTATGCACAAAGATTGTTTTTCAAAATGGTGGACTATGCTGTGCATTTGCTCATGTCCTACGGCCCTCAGCACCTTTTATGGTCACTTAGTTATCCTGAACATCTCTCTCTGCATTAACTGTTTTTCTATATGTGTTTATTCCCTTGATTATGGTGATGGTTTCACAGGTATGTGCATATATCCATATGTCAAATTGTATACATTAAATAAGCACAGTTTTCTATATATCAGTTATGCTTCAGTAAAGCTGTTAAAAATGTTCTCTTATAACTTCTGTTCCAATCGCTATATGGTAAAACCTGTGGATGTATCATAATTAGTTTAACTAATTCCTTATGGTGAGACAGAAACGTCTTTTCTCTTCATGTCTGTAAACTGTCTAGCACATTGGGGATCACTGAACGAAGACAGGTTGATAGGGACCGATATAAATTAAATAAGTAATGTAAAGTTTGTAAAGATCAACTTACTTATAGACAATGTTATATTCACACCCAACATTGTCAATGGAAACAGTCTCTGAGGAAAGTAAAATCCATTAAGGTTTTAAAAATGCATATATTTTGTTCATCTGGGCAAAGTCCTAACTCCAGGGAGAATGATCTCCCCCACCGACAGCAAGATCTCTTCAATACATGCTGACTTCCGTTCTCCCCAGAAACTTCCCATAAGTATCAAGTGGATCCTGATTATTTGCCACTAGATTCAGAGTTTTCATTTGTAGCAATTCCAGTTTAGATACTGGACCATTAGCAACATCCCAAAGTCATGATCAGAGTGTCAACATGCTCCTTGACTGACGCATGACAAATTGCTTACTGTTCAACTACTTTGATGTCAGAACAACTGAATCAATGCAAAATTGCTGTTTAGTAATGTCATTAAAACAGAGCAAATGACATGTAGTCTAGTGGACATGGGTCCGAATAATAAGTTAGTTCTCTCATCTGAAAAGAAGAAAGTTTACTAGATGATTTCTAAGTTCTTTTCTTTCTCTGAAATGCTGATATCTGTGCATACTTGAATTCTTCATCCTCAGATCACATCCTATATCAAATACTGAGCACAGTGAACAGGCTCATCTTACAAAATAAAGACCACATTTGAGCATGTGTTTGGAGAGACAAATAGAAAGATGATAGATACAGGTACAGATGTGTGTATATATTTGCTTCAGCAGCTCCCCAGGGGACCCCAGCTCACAATATACACAGCTTTCTTTGAAGCTGGGCTGGTCCTATTATCTACCTTAACCAATACAATTTTGCATAAAGTGATGCTGCCTGCAGTGAGGTTTTATACTGAAGCCTCGATAAGTCCTAGAAGCTTCTGTGTTTGCACTCTTAGAAGCCAACTGCCATGTAAGAAGTTGACTATCCATAGACGACCATAACGTGAGGAAGCACAAGCAGCCCATTTATATGCTTGGAGAAGAAATGAGGTCCTGGTCAATAGCCTGCAGGTGAGATCCCAGCCAGCACTAACCCCCAGCCATGTGGACCTTCCCGCCAACTTACCACCCAGTGATACCATGCACAGAAACAGAAATGTCTGGTCAACTTGCAAAATCATGAGATATCCTAATTGTCCTTATTTTAAGCCCCCAAGTTTTAGGATGGGTTACTATGCAGCAACAAGGAATGATATCTATTAACCATTGTGATTGACTACAGAATAATATAAGGGGCAATCTTTCATATTTACATAATGACTGGCACATGTATGTACATACATATATGTGTGTGCATGTACTACATTCTCACCAAAATAATAATTAAAATCACAAACAATTCAGCTTAAAAACAAAATCACATAGGTTGACTTGAAACAAATTTCCTGCACTCTTTACCATTAGGATGGTGATGGGAGTCATTACATTCTTGAATTAACTGGAGGAATATTTGGTTTATGCTATGCCTGTGATAGATTCAAATCAACAGATTCATGAATACACGTTTTCCTCTAGGTCAGGAGAAATTTTATTCCAGAGTAACACAGTTAAATTGAGTGGAATTCGTGCTCACCAAGTTCCAGGATGCATAATATGTGTGATAACCATGTCTGATGTGACAGGGCCTGATGGGTTGCTGGCTGGAAATAAAGCTTCTGCCATAGAGAAGGACAATAGGAATTTATATTCCTCCAACCAGCCTTCAGCCTGTCTTATAAGCAGATGTATCTTACTTTGAATATGGACAGGGACTTCCTCTGAGAGATGGTGGGAGAGTAATCATGGAATCTCTCTATCTCTCTCTCCCCCACCCTCTCTCTTTTCTCTCTCTCTCCCAAATGAGCTGCATAAACAAAATAATAACCATCACACAATTTCACCAGCAGCAACAAAACAAGAAGAGGTACTAACTTATCCCATATGCTTCCTAACATGCCAGCCGAAGAGACTTCTTGGCTTAGCAGGATGTAGGGCTAACCTTGTCATCAGTCTCTATCTTAAAAACAAAACCAACTGTGTAGAATTAGAAACACCCCCTCTCCTGGTCAATGCAAAGATAAATCTCACCGACTATGCCTGTAGCAGCTCTTCTTTCTCCATGTGACCTACGGTTTACAAGAAACTTCCATCAATAAAACCTCACCTACTGACAGGTTATAATTCCCAAGATCATAACTCACCTGATATTCGTTCTACTTTGGCAGCTTTTTATAGATTCAATAGAAGAAGCATCCATATTCTAGCAAGTAGGCTGCTTCGAAAAGCACAATGTAGGCCGGGTTAAAGCCCATACACATGAATAGAAAATTCTAGCACCAGATACAGACTTGACCATGTGCTTGCAGCTGGGAGCAGTTAGGGGGTGGGGACTCATTGAACTTTTGAGACTTGTTGCTCCCTTCTCACCTCTGCACATAGGGCTTCATTCAGAAAATCTTGCTCTGCCACCTTTGACTCACGGGTATTTTTTTCTAAAGTTGCTGGGCTTCTGACTCTCTGTTCTTCATTTCTCTGGATAAATGGACTTGACCCCAAAGATGCCAAAGCAGGTTTGGGTTTCGTGCTCTCTTCAGTCCCCTTGAACCTGACTCCTGAGCCCCACACCTCTAGCCAGACCAGAATGACCCTCACAGTCAGTTCACATGCTATGAGAAGCCCTCATCCTCCAAGCTCAGGTGAATGTCCAATGTTCCAATATGGTACAAAACCAAGACACTTATTCATGAAGAGCATGGAACTGAAACCTAGCCCCCCAGTTGGTCATCCCGTTGTTGGTACTAACTTCTGTTTTCTGTTTCAGATTACTACTTCAATGGAGAGAGAGCATACAACAAGAGGATGGTGAAGCAAAGAGAAATGGCCAGCCTTGACTGATGAAAAAAGACAGGTGTGGGGATACGAAGTGAATTAGGATGAGAAAGCACACATACCTAGCTATCTTGAAACTTATTTTTTGTGCACTGAAGCTGATATACTTCTGGTTGATTTCTTTTTGTTATGGTTGTTATTTGTTGAACCCTACAGGTGACTTACAAAAAATAAAGTCTTACAGATCTAGGACTAAAATAAGTCTGGTTCATATCTGAAGGCCCACCGAATAGAATAATACAGCATTTAGCAGTACCCAGTTAAATATTTGTTGATTCATTGATAGTTTATATATTTTAAGTGTATTTTCCTTAAAGTAAGTTGAAAATTAATATGCACAAACCTCTAACAAGTAAATGAATTCTCATCCCACTCACTCTGTAAAGAATGCCACAATGTCTGTCTACTTCTTCTGATTTGCTACTGTTCACACCAGCTTCGTAGGAAAAGTTTCAATTTCCCTGCAGAATTTTGTGTGAACACACTACATATCTATAAAATTGTGTGTGGGTGTGTGTGCCTGGAAGGTGTTAAGCAGTTATTTATAGAAGGAAGATCTTGCACCCTCCATTCTAGGGGACAGTCTGTATCTGTGTATGTTCCCAGGAGTCATGAAAAACTTTTACCAATTAACTTTTACAAGTCAAATGATATTGAAACACAGCATAAGCTGCCTATAGAAGAAATACCACACTGAATGCTTTTGAAATGGTAGTAACCATCTCTCTTCCTAAGACAGAAATTTTTTTAATATCAGGAATTCTTAAAGGTTTAAAACATTGACATAACTAGGTTGAAAAACAATTCTTTTTATTATAAATAAGCGTTATTTATACATCTTGCCATGTAAGGCCACTTTAAAATCATGAACAGCTTTTTTGGAAGGTAGGCATCATATAACTTATTATATTATTATATTTCTCAACTTGGCCAGGCCTGAGGAAGCTGAAGAAAGCATTCACTTATATTTTTATTGACTTTAATAATTTCTTTTTTAAAATGAGCCAAGATGTCCTTCAACAGATGAATGGATGAAGATGTGGTTCATATATACAATGGAATATTGCTCAGCCATCAGAAAGGATGAATACCCAGGATTTGCATCGACATGGATGGAATTGGAGGGAACAATGCTAAGTGAAATAAATCAAGCAGAGAAAGACAACTATCATATGGTTTCACTCATATGTGGAACATAAAGAATAGCACAGAGGACAACAGGGGAAAGGAGAGAAAACTGAATGGCAAGAAATCAGAGACGGAGACAAACCATGAGAGACTCTGGACTCTAGGAAACAAACTGAGGGTTTCAGAGGGGAGGGGGTGGGGGATGGGGTAACCAGGGGATGGGGTAACCGGGTGATGGGTACTAAGGAGGGCACGTGTTGGGATGAGCACAGGGCGTTATACGCAACTAATGAATTGTTGAACATCACATCAAAAACTAATGATGTTGGCTAACTGAACATAATAAAAAAAATGATTTCTAAGTCAAATCTGAGTTGTTTAATAAAAAGCAAGATTTTGCTTACAGTCAATCAATAAAGATGAAGACTGACAAAATCTGAAGATTTCCTCAAAACCCATATATCTCTTTTGATACACCAGAGGGGTTAAAACAATCGGTCAAAACAATTCCAATCTTGAAAGTAACAAGAGCTTTGGGCCTAGCATTTTGAGATACACCATAAGGGACCCACCTGTCCTGCCACACTTTCCTGAAACCCCCACCATAAGACTTGTTATTCAGGGTGAAGAAAGTGTCCTGAAGGCCAATGTTAGGACCCACTAGTACTCCCAGAAGGGGCAGACACTCACTAGCAGGGGATTATCAAATCAACTGACTTGGAAGGTTAGGGCTTACTAACCTAGAATGGTTCATGGAACACACGAGTGTGCAGGAGTGGTTGGCATGACTATTTCCAGAGCAGATAATGATAGTTGGCATGTTAACAGAAGTTTAATCATTTTGAAATTAATAACTTAGCAAAAGCATATAGATCTAAGTAAGGGCACTGCAATGATCATTGAGCAACAAAAAAACTCTGGGTACAGAGGAAGGGGTGGTAGATGAGTCACAGCTAAGCTGTGAAAATGAGGAGATGCCATAACACTGTGGGGTAACATGCAAGTTGATTCCTTTCTCACGTAACTCTGGAGGTTGGAAGTTGGGATGGTGGGGCTTCCTCAGAATTCACTCATGGCCTCCAGTCCCTTCCAACTTTTACCACTGTTCCCTCCGGTGTCATCTTCACCTAGATGGAGGCAGCTGAGTCACTACTATGAACATAGTCCATGTCTTACCCTGAGAGAAGAGAAGAGCCCATTCCCGTGTTTCAAAGTCCCAACCCGGAAGTGGCACACATCATATTCACTTACGTCCTATTGACCACACCTAACCATCAGAAAGGCTGAGAAATCTCATCTCAAGTGGGAGGTCATATGTCAGCAGAAACTGTTTCTGGGACAGAAGAGAAGAGTGCTTGGGAGTAGATATCTAGTAGTCCGCCAAGACCAGGAATGGTCTATTGAAGACCATGCAGTGTTTGCTGTAGAGTCAAGACAGACTCTTTTCTGTCACTTTTGTCTGAGTCCCCTCCTCAGCATGATTGCCAGGTACCAGCTTAGCTACCACCTTGGCCATGGGCTGTGTGGTCCAAGAACTGGCAATTTCTGCTGTTTCTGAGAAAATCTCCTGCATGACGGCATCCATTTCATTGAAGCTGACTACTCCCAAGAAAGACAGGCATTGTTTAAAACTTCAGCACCATTTCTACTTTTTTTTTCAGCCTTTGAGGAAACAATCTTGACATTAGAATTCTGAAAATGAAGTAAACACTCTAGTCAGTTCTTTTCCATTTACTTACATTTGAGAGAGTTGGCTGCCAAGCTAAAAGGCACTAATGTATTCTCCTCACTCCAAATACATCAAAGAAAGAATGAAAAGATATTGCAAGTAAAGTTTTCAAAGCTTTTTTCTTTCCTTCTCTTTCTTTTTTTTTTAAGTTGGCTATTTAATGGAAATGACTACTATGCAGTCCACAGATTATTCTTATTAAAAAAATAAGGGGAATCCATTTACTGCTTTGTAAAGAGTAACTTTGCAACTTCTAAGTACTTTTAATCCAGGTGCTTCATAAAGGTGATACTCTAGGTTACTGCTTTTAAGGCAGGAAGTCCATACTTGAATATGGGAGCGGCCCTAATGCCAGGTACTATAACTGCTGCTGAGGGTCCCTTGAAAAAAAATGCCTTAACCTTCTTAGCAGCCAACATTGGTTGCTATTACTATTCATACTTTCATCTTTTTAATGTGTCCCACCTTTAAACTCATCTATCTAAATTTTGGAGGGAACTCCTCATCACATTAGGAATGCTGTCTATACAGACAGATTTCCATCCGTGAGGAAGCTTTCCTACCACTCTTTTCCAAGGACTGGCGTTCACTCTCTCCCCGAGTGACACCTTTGCACATTGAGCAACAGCTAACAAATGTCTGCTGTCTTCCTGACACAATACTAAAAGCTTGACGTGGTCGAGCTGATGGTGATGGGGAAAATGAGGAGGTTCCAGCTGGCTTAGGGTCCACCTCAAGCTCATTGGCTACTTCACACCACACACCTTGCCCAAAGTATCTAAGAAGCCATGTGAACTGGGTTCTAACAGAAGAGGGAGTGCTCAGAAACTTTTCCCATCTCCAAAGGTCTTGTGCGCTTTTAAAACCCTATCCGAAAGAGGGTCCAAAGGACACTTGTATTAATTTTCTATTGCTGCCGTAACAAAATACCACAAATTTGATGACTGAAAACAACACCATTTATTATCTCACAGTCCATATGAAATTGGCTGGTTTCTCTGCTCTGGGTCTTTCAGGACAACATCAAGGTATCCACTGTCAAAACCCTTATCAGCAGGCTCTGAAAACTGGCTTCTAACCCCATCCAGGTTGTTGGAAAACCCCAGCTTCCTACAATTGTAAGACTGTGGACTCCACTTCCTGGCTGGCTATGGGATAGGGGCTGAAATCTCTCTCTGGTCCCTGTCCTTGGGCCCCTTCTTCTCAGAGTCAACAGTGACCTCCTTAGGAATCTCTCTGACTTCTCATTCTGCAGCATCTCTCTGTCTCCAGTTGGAGAACATTCTCTGCTTTAAAGGGCTCATTTGATAAAAGGGAGCCTATCCAGATAATCTGAGGTCATCTTGTTTGAATTTCAAAATCTTTATTGTCTTGGCAAAGTCTATTTTGTTGTGAATATGGTGGCATATTCAGAGGCTTCAGTGATTAAACCATTCTGCCCACCACAGGGCCTAACCATAGATAACAGAACACAGAAAGTGTTCTCCTCTAAGCTGGGAAGTCATACCTAGTCATGGTCAGACTTGGGGGAGAGACAAGGTGATGCAGTCAGACTATCTACCTGAATCCCAGAGCATGAGGGGGTAAGAATAACAGATCATTTACAGCTGGTAAATTATTGTTGGAAACAGACAAGACCCTAGGTGGGTTAGGTCAAACCTGCTTTGTGATAAGCCAGAACTTAAATTGTTATGTGTATTTTGTTTTGCTCCTTTATTTAGTTATTGGTTGGCTAGTTAGTCTGCTGATAAGCTACTAGTTGGCTGTTGCCCTACTCATTTATTATCCCATATTTTTACAAAGGTTTGTGGTAGCCTAAATAAATATATACAATAAAATAGGCATGATAGCAGCAATAATCAATCAAAAGGCAGCTTCCTTAAGAATATGCGACTATCAGTGAAACATTATATATCACATGGCTCATAAATACAATTTCTGATATTTAGACTTTGGGGGCTAAGTTGAACGTGACATTAGGGCTTCCCAATGCTTCACACTACTCACAGGAGAGGAAGTGAGCTGAAGTACAACTTCCAGTAGCTCCACTAACAGAGAAGGGAAAAGGAACACAGGGAGATTCTGTTGGACAAAGCACAGCAATTTTCTAAAAAGTTTCTGGAATGATTCACCCTAGAATCCTACTAGCCTTCATAGGTGGACAAACTTAACACTTACCTATGATCTAGTCTCGTCTCAGACTCTGGGACCGCTCTAGTCCTCCTAGGCCATTTGACGACAAATCCTGATTGATGTGAGACACAGAGAGACCAAAATCAATGCACAGAAGCAAATCTGTCTGTCTGAAGTCTTCTTCTTGTGCTCCTTTCCTATTCAGGGACAGTCCCCATTATGTGTGGCTCATTGGCAGGAAACATACCCAGCTACCTTCTCAGGAGGCAAACAGGTCACAAGTACCCTCCCCTTATCAGCTGGCAACTAAAGAGTGAGTACCCAACAAGACTTGTCCAAACGGATGCTCTTACCAGGACTTCAGAAGTGTAGGGGGCAGTATTCACTCAGGAGCAGCAGGAATGTGCTTGTAGTTGACCCTCGGTGCCAGTAGTGTTAAGGGTCCAGGCAGGACTCTCCAGGCTTCACAATGGTTTCTGAGCTTCCTGATATTCTAATGCACTCCCTTCTTGTTTAAGCTAGCCAGAGGTGGTTTATTTTATTTGCAGTCAAGAACTCCACCTGATACACCATTTGTTATCTCCAAATTCTTGCTTTGTCTGGCATTACCCTGTTGGCGATATATGAGAAATGGAGAGTGCAAAACTGTTGATGAATTTACATGGAGAATCATGGTAACAGAAGGACAGCCCAGGCACAACAAGGTCAAATGTCCAGTGAATATCACTGGAAGGATAGGGACTCCACAAAGAAGGAGGTAAAAAGTCACAAGTTGGGAATTCAAGAAAAAAGTGGTCTTTTGCCCTTTACAAGTGCATTGCATAAAGGAAAATGACATCTCTGCAAATAAAGGATAAACCTAGATCCTTTGAATCATATAAGTTTGATTGTCTTGCATGCAGAGTCCCTTTGCTCCTCAAAGTAGAGTTTCATGAATTACCAAGTGCAGATATTCTTTAGAAGTCAACAATTTACATCTGACAGTATATATTATTGATGTGAATTCTAGATTGATAGATAGAGAGATAGATTCTCAGTAATTAATTGTAAATAATCAGATACATTTAGCCTCAAGTAAATAAAAATGTGACATGGAAGTGAATATCGGTATTCTAGCATGAACACCACCATTTTCTCCCTCACTCCCCCTGCAATCAGAACACTAGGTCAATCTCCTTAAAAAAAATCTCCCAGGTTTTCATTTGCAGACTACTCTAAGATGGGAAAAACTCCCATGTTCCTCACTTTGTAGGACTCATGCCTAGAAAGGCAGCCTAAATTGATACCTTTTTGGCAACAGTATCCCAATGATGCTCACTGGTGAGGTTTCTGTAAAGTGTGAGGCTGTACAGTTCCCCCATGACCATTTTGTTTTTGTGCATTTGATTCTCTGGTTTAGTGGGCCCCCATACCATCCTTCAGATTCTCAGTCCTTTTGTACAAATTCAGCTTGCCTTTAGTTCCTGATTTTACCATCTACAATTTCTCTAGGTTTATGATTTTCCAGTGGTTACTAAGCATCGATAATTTCATCAGAGTTACTGTCAAATATGCTGCTAAATAAGTTTGTGTTTCTTGTTCAGGGTCTAGCACCTTTGGGTAGAGAAGCACTGGAACAGAAGTACACTCAGTTATGAATCCGTCCTATTGTCCTGGCAACGCTCTTAAATAAGAAGGTCACTGAAGAGAGAAGATCAGGAGTGCTGCTCCCCCTTAAAACAGGTGAGGGGCATTTCTGTGGTGGATACACCAGCTAATGCCTGAAGGAACAGAGTTAAGTCCTGAGGAAACAGAGTTGGTGGTTAGTCCTACAGACTGTCCCAGGCAAGATGAATTAGATTAGAAATGGGAAAGATACTCGACTTCACTTAATATTAGTTTTCAAAATACCCAACAAGCAAGGCATCAAGGAAGGAAACTCCCAAAGGAATCTGCCAGCACAAGAAAAGTCCCTTACTAACGGAACAATCTGTCCTTTCAGCAAGTTACCCCTTGACCCTCCCCATTCTCCTCTGAGCCAATTTGCCTGTATTTTGGCCCAGCATTTATCTTCCATCCTCACCTCTATCTAAGAAACAAACTGTGCTTTCCCTCACTTGAACTTCACCTCAGACTAGCCTATCTAAGCGATTCCATGCTGGACCTCCCAGGTGGAACACCTTGCACCTTTCAAGGCCTCCATCTAAGTTCAGACCAATGTAGCCATTTTTATTAGCTATTGCCTCCAACCACAGATAGGAACCCCTGAAATGCCTTCTGACATTATCATAAACCCTCAACAGAAATCTCCCTTACTTCCTTGCCCAGAGAAAGAAGAGGAGCAACAGAAAGATGTTCCAGTTGCCCATAAAAAAAAAGGATCTACAATGAGCATGTAGTATATAGGCTGATAACATTGAGAGTAATGGTGTTGGTGACCCGAGGAGTAATTGGTCATCTTGGGTTATGAAATATTGTTTTAAAACTACATTATTCTGCCTTCCTCTGAAACGATATGTTGCAGTAAGGAGAGAGAGAGAAATAAGAGCCAGGATCATGCCGTGTCTTGGAGGCCATGTGTAAAATGTTTATCTCCATCCCAAGAATACGAGGACACAAGTGAAAGCTTTTAAACTACAGAGTGACATGATAACATTTATATTTTCATCACTTTAGCTGTAATATGAAAAACAGATTGGAGGAGGCAAGAATGGATGCCTGGTCCCTTGGACTTCGGTAATGTCAGTGGATATCAAGACATGTGGGTGGATTCCAGAGATATTTAGGAGATGAAATCAACAAAACTTGGTTATAGTTTGAATATGAGAAAGTGAGAGACAAGGAGTTGTCTTTGTATTGAATAACTAACAGGAAGGGTATGGTGTCATATACTGTAGGAGGACAAGCTTTGTTTAGTTTTGTTATGTGTGGGAGATAAATTATAAGTTATGTTTTGAATATGTTGAATTTTAGATATCTGAGGACACACCCAGGTGAAGCTGGAATGCAAGAAGTTAGTCATAACCAGTCTGGAACAATAGACATTGGTGGGGTAGTTAGTATTTCTTTTATTTTTTTTATTTATTTATTTTTATTTTTTATTGTTATGTTAATCACCATACATTACATCATTAGTTCTTGATGTAGTGTTCCATGATTCATTGTGCATAACACCCAGTGCTCCACGAAGAACGTGCCCTCCTTAATACCCATCACCAGGCTAACACATCCCCCCAGCCCCCGCCCCTCTAGAAACCTCAGTTTGTTTTTCAGAGTCCATCGTCTCTCATGGTTCCTCTCCCCCTCCGACTTACTCCCCTTCATTCTTCCCCTCCTGCTATCTTCTTCTTTTTCTTTTTTCCTATCATATCTTGCATTATTTGTTTCAGAAGTACAGATCTGTGATTCAACAGTCTTGCACAATTCACAGCGCTCACCATAGCACATACCCTCCCCAATGTCTATCACCCAGCCACCCCATCCCTCCCACCCCCCAATCCAGCAACACTCAGTTTGTTTCCTGAGATTAAGGATTCCTCATATCAGTGAGGTCATATGATACATGTCTTTCTCTGATTGACTTATTTCACTCAGCATAACACCCTCCAGTTCCATCCACGTCATTGCAAATGGCAAGATCTCATTCCTTTTGATGGCTGCATAATATTCCATTGTGTATATATACCACTTCTTCTTTATCCATTCAACTGTCGATGGACATCTTGGCTCTTTCCACAGTTTGGCTATTGTGGACATTGTTGCTATAAACATTGGGGTGCACGTACCCCTTTGGATCCCTACATTTGTATCTTTGTGGTAAATACCCAGTAGTGCAATTGCTGGATCATAGGGTAGCTCTATTTTCAACTGTTTGAGGAACCTCCATACTGTTTTCCAGAGTGGCTGCACCAGCTTGCATTCCCACCAACAGTGTAGGAGGGTTCCCCTTCCTCCACATCCCTGCCAGCATCTGTCGTTTCCTAACTTGTTAATTTTAGCCATTCTGACTGGTGTGAGGTGGTATCTCATGGAGGTTCTGATTTGGATTTCCCTGATGTCGAGCGATGTTGAGCACTTTTTCATGTGTCTGTTGGCCATGTGGATGTCTTCTTTGGAAAAATGTCTGTCCATGTCTTCTGCCCATTTCTTGATTGGATTATTTGTTCTTTGGGTGTTGAGTTTGATAAGTTCTTTATAGATTTTGGATACTAGCCCTTTATCTGATATGTCACTTGCAAATATTTTCTCCCATTCTGTTGGTTGTCTTTTGGTTTTGTGGACTGTTTCTTTTGCTGTGCAAAAGCTTTTTATCTTGATGACATCCCAATAGTTCATTTTTGCCATGGCTTCCCTTGCTTTTGGCAATGTTTCTAGAAAGAAGTTGCTGCGGCTGAGGTCAAAGAGGTTGCTACCTGTGTTCTCCTTTAGGATTTTGATGGACTCCTGTCTCACGTTTAGGTCTTTCAACCATTGGGAGTCTATTTTTGTGTGTGGTGTAAGGAAATGGTCCAGTTTCATTCTTCTGCATGTGGCTGTACAATTTTCCCAACACCATTTGTTGAAGAGACTGTCTTGATTTTTCTTGTTGTCTGATAGCTGTGGCTAGGACTTCTAATACTATGTTGAATAGCAGTGGTGAGAGTGGACATCCCTGTCGCATTCCTGACCTTAGGGGAAAAGGTCTCAGCTTTTCCCCATTGAGAATGATATTGGCTGTAGGTTTTTCATAGATGGCTTTTATGATATTGAGGTATGTACCCTCTATCACTATACTCTGAAGAGCTTTGATCAAGAAAGGATGCTGTACTTTGTCAAATGCTTTTTCTGCATCTATTGAGAGGATCATATGACTCTTGTTCTTTCTTTTGTTAATGTATTGTATCACGTTGATTGATTTGCGGATGTTGAACCAGCCTTGCAGCCCAGGGATAAATCCCACTTGGTCGTGGTGAATAATCCTTTGAATGTACTGTTGGATTCTACTGGCCAGTATTTTGGTGAGAATTTTTGCCTCCATATTCATCAAGGATATTGGTCTGTAGTTCTCCTTTTTGATGGGGTCGTTGTCTGGCTTTGGGATCAAGGTAATGGTGGCCTCCTAAAACGAGTTTGGAAGTTTTCCTTCCATTTCAATTTTTTGGAACAGTTTCAGGAGAATAGGTATTAATTCTTCTTTAAATGTCTGATAGAATTCCCCCGGGAAGCCATCTGGCCCTGGGCTTTTGTTTGTTGGGAGATTTTTGATGACTGCTTCAATTTCCTTAGTGGTTATAGGTCTGTTCAGGTTTTCTATTTCTTCCTGGTTCAATTTTGGTAGTTGATACATCTCTAGGAATGCACCCATTTCTTCCAGGTTATCTAATTTGCTGGCATAGAGTTGCTCATAATATGTTCTTATAATTTTCTTTCTTTGGTGTTGGTTGTGATCTCTCCTCTTTCATTCATGATTTTGTTGATTTGGGTCATTTCTCTTTTCTTTTTGATCAGTCTGTCCAGTGGTTTATCAATCTTGTTAATTCTTTCAAAGAACCAGCTCCTAGTTTCGTTGATCTGTTCTACTGTTCTTTTGGTTTCTATTTCATTGATTTCTGCTCTGATCTTTATTATTTGTCTTCTCCTGCTGGGTTTAGGCTTTCTTTGCTGTTCTTTCTCCAGCTCCATTAGGTGTAGGGTTAGGTTGTGTATTTGAGACCTTTCTTGTTTCTTGAGATAGGCTTGTATTGCTATACACTTTCCTCTCAGGACTGCCTTTGCTGTATCCCAAAGATTTTGGAACAGTTGTGTTTTCATTTTCATTGGTTTCCATGAATTTTTTTAATTCTTCTTTAATTTCCTGGTTGACCCATGCATTCTTCAGTAGGATGCTCTTTAGCCTCCATGTATTTGAGTTCTTTCCAACTTTCCTCTTGTGATTGAGTGCTAGTTTCAAAGCATTTTGGTCTGAAAATATGCAGGGAATAATCCCAATCTTTTGGCACGGGTTGAGACCTGATTTGTGACCTAGGATGTGATCAATTCTGGAGAATGTTCCATGGGCACTAGAGAAGAATGTGTATTCCGTTGCTTTGGGATGGAATGTTCTGAATATGTCTGTGAAGTCCATTGGGTCCAGTGTGTCATTTAAAGTCTTTATTTCCTTGTTGATCTTTTGCTTAGATGATCTGTCCATTTCAGTCAGGGGGGTGTTAAAGTCCCCCACTATTATTGTATTGCTGTCAATGTGTTTCTTCGCTTTTGTTATTAATTGCCTTATATAATTGGCTGCTCCCATGTTCGGGGCATAGATATTTACAATTGTTAGATCTTCTTGTTGGATAGACCCTTTAAGTAGTTTATAGTGTCCTTCCTCATCTCTTATTACAGTCTTTGGTTTAAAATCTAATTTGTCTGATATAAGGATTGCCACCCCAGCTTTCTTTTGGTGTCCATTAGCACAGTAAATGGTTAACCACCCCCTCACTTTCAATGTGGGGGTGTCTTTGGGTCTAAAATGAGTCTCTTGCAGACAGCATATTGATGGGTTTTGTTTTTTAATCCAACCTGATAGCCTGTGTCTTTTGATTGGGGCATTTAGCCCATTTACAATCAGGGTAACTATTGAAAGGTATGAATTTAGTGCCATTGTATTGCCTGTAAGGTGACTGTGACTGTATATTGTTGTGTTCCTTTCTGATCTCTGCTGCTTTTAGGCTCTCTCTTTGCTTGGAGGACCCCTTTCAATATTTCTTGGAGGGTTGGTTTCGTGTTTGCAAATTCCTTTAGTTTTTGTTTGTCCTGGAAACTTTTTATCTCTCCTTCTATTTTCAATAACAGCCTAGCTGGATATAGTATCCTTGGCTGCATATTTTTCTCGTTTAGTGCTCTGGAGATATCATGCCAGTCCTTTCTGGCCTGCTAGGTCTCTGTGAATAGGTCTGTTGCCAATCTAATATTTCTACCATTGTAGGTTACATATCTCTTCTCCCAAGCTGCTTTCAGGATTTTCTCTTTGTTTCTGAGACTCGTAAGTTTTACTATTAGATGTCGGGGTGTTGACCTATTTTTATTGATTTTGAGAGGGATTCTCTGTGCCTCCTGGATTTTGATGCCTATTTCCTTCCTCACATTAGGGAAGTTCTCTGCTATTATTTGCTCCAATATACCTTCTGCCCCTCTCTCTCTTTCTTCTTCTTCTGGGATCCCAATTATTCTAATGTTGTTTCATCTTATCGTATCGCTTATCTCTCGAATTCTGCCCTCGTGATCCTGTAGTTATTTCTCTCTTTTTTTCTCAGCCTCTTTATTTTCCATCATTTGGTCTTCTATATCGCTGTTTCTCTCTTCTGCCTCATTTATCCTAGCAGTTAGTGCCCCCATTTTTGATTGCACCTCATTAATAGCCTTTTTGATTTCAACTTGGTTAGATTTTACTTCTTTTATTTCTCCAGAAAGGGTTTCTCTAATAACTTCCACGCTTTTTTCAAGCCCAGCTAGTATCTTTAAAGTCATGATTCTGAACTCTATGTCCGACATCGTACTAATGTCCGTATTGAGTAGGTCCCTGGCTGGCGGTACTACCTCTTGTTCTTTTTGCTGAGGTGATTTTTTCGTCTTGTCATTTTGTCCAGAGGAGAATAGATGAATGAGAGAACAAAAGCTAACAGGTTAACAAGGTCCCCAGCAAATATACTCTATACAAATCAGAAAAGACCTGAAACCAGGGGGAAAAAAAGGGAAAGAAAGAAAAAAGAAAGAGAAAAGAAAGAAAGAAAAAAATACCAAAAAGAAAAAGATTAAAAACAAAAACAGAACAATACAAAAAAATCCGAGTATGATCAAATATGATCAGGCTAGTGCATAGATCAGTGCCACACACTAGATTTTGGGCGTATTTTGGTCTGTTAGAAAAAAGTGCCACCTAAAATTTTAAAGGAAGAAAGACTTATATATGTACAAAATAAGGGTTGATACAATGAAGGGATGGAAGATGACTGTAAAGATGAAAATTATAAAAGATTTTATAAAAGGAATTGATACAATAAGAAGCTGTTTGAAAAAAGAAAGAAGAAGATTTAAAAAAAAAGGGAGAGAATGTGATCAGGCAGGAGACTAGAACAAAGCCATACACTAGTGATTTAGGGTATATTTTGATCTGTTAGAAGAAACTGTATCTCAAAATTTTAAAGAGAGAACAACTTATATATATATGCCAAAAATAAGGGTAACTACTATGAAGGGATAAAATATGACTCTAAAAATGAAAAATAAAAAATGTTTTTTTTTTTAAAAAGGGATTGATAAGATGTTGGTTGAAAAAGGGAAAAAGAGAAATTAAAAAACAAGTTAAAAAACTAACTCTGAAAAACTAATGAATCATGGTAAAAAAAAAAAAAACCATGAATTCTACGTGCAGTATTCCCCTAGCGCTGGAGTTCTCCCATTCTCCTTGATCGGTAAACTTGGTCTTGGCTTGCGGGCTGTTCGTGCTGATCTTCTGGGGGAGGGGCCTGTTGCCGTGGTTCCCAAATGTCTTTGCCGGAGGCAGTCAGGCTTGTCAGTCCGGGCTAAGCAAGCTGCTCGGGTTTGCTCTCAGGAGCTTTTGTTTCCTGCAAGCTTTCCGTAGGGCTTTGGAGGACGACAGTGAAAATGGCGGCCTCCCAATCTCCGCCCCAGAGGAGGCAAGAACTCGGGGCCCCGCTCCTCAGTGCGCCTCCAGAGAAAAGCAGTCAGTCACTCCCGTGTCCCTGGTCTCCGGCCGCACTCCGTGCTCACCCGGCCTGTGACCGAGCGTTTCTATGTCTGGCACCTGACCCCGTGTGGAGTCTCCAAACCCAGCAGATCCCTGTGGTGCGCTCCCGCGCCGCTCCTCCCCGGGGAGGAAGGGGAGTCTCCCCGGATCTGCCGCTTGTTGGGTCCCTGCTGGAGGAGCAGTGGCCCGACTGGGCCGCGGATCACAGTTTATGGCAACCCCGAGCTGAGAGCCCGCGCCTCAGCTCTGTCTCTGCAGCCGGCTTCCCCGCTCCGATACCTGGGAGCTCTGCCGCACTCAGGCTCCCCCGGTCTCTCTGTGACCCCGAGGGTCCTGAGACCACACTGTCCCGCGAGGGTTCCACCCCCCGCTTAGCCACTGGAGCGACGTCCCTCAGCGGAGCCGACTTCTAAAAGTTCCGATTTTGTGCTCCGCGGCTCTAGCACTTGCCAGAAGCGGCCGATGGAGGCCCCCTCCCCCGCCATCTATCCTCCTGAATATCGCCTCGGATTCACTTCTCCGCACGTCCTACCTTCCAGGAAGTGGTCGCTTCTCTGTTCAGAGAGTTGTTGCTACTCTCCTCCTCGATCTCCTGTTGAGTTCGTAGGTGTTCAGAATGGTTTGATCCCTATTCAGCTGAATTCCTGAGACCAGACGAAATCCAGGTCTCCTACTCCTCCGCCATCTTGCTCCGCCTGGTAGTTAGTATTTCTTATGGTAATGAGAGACTGATGGTTGTCCCACAATATCCATTCTCATCTTTTTCTGTTGTGCAGTAGATCACAATAAATAGCCCAAATTCTTCCCTTCCAATCCAGAAGTGGAGTGTAACTTCACCATCCTCTGAATCAGGGTTAGTCACTTTGGACAATGGAACTTTAACCACTCTGACTCAAGTAGAGGCTTGAAAATTCTTTCACATTGGGGCTTGCCCCCCTTTGCTGTACATGCAACCTTAGTACCACCATAGAATGAGTCTTAGGTAGCCTGCTGGAGATGAGAACCCATGTGAAAGTGAACAAAGCTGATGCCCCACCACATATGTGTTTGAAGCTGTCCTGCCACCGAAAGCTAGTCACACTTGGCCAGAGCAAAAGTATCACATGGCTGACCCAGAGATTGTGTGTTAAATAAAATGGTTGCTATTGAAGCTGCTGAATTTTGGGATGATTTGTTTTGCAGGAAAAGCTAATTAACACAGAGTCAAAACAAATCTCTTGCTTTACACTGGGCAATTTTTGAAGACTCCCTTGCAGCTAGATATGGCCTTATGACCACATTCTGGCCAAGGAAATTTAAAGTGCCATGGCATGTTCTGGGGAATTTTCTTAAAATGTTGGCCGGCATGACCATCTGCTTTATCTTCTCTCCTTCCTCACTTCCTTTATCTGCTACCTGAACTCCAGGGTTTTTTTAAGATTTTATTTACTTGTTTGTTTGTTTATTGAGAGAGAGAGCAGGGGGAAGGGCAGAGAGAGAGAGGGAGAGAGAGAATCTCAAGCAGACTCTGTGCTGAGCATGGAGCCTGACATGGCTCTTCAACTCATGACCCCAAGATCATGACCCGAGCTAAAATCAAGAGTCGGATGCTTAACCAACTGTGCCACCCAGGCACCCCCTGGACTGCAGTTTTGATGCCTGAATCTCCAGCCATCATCCTGGACCACAAGAACAAGGGCTCATTCTAGGCATGTAACATTATAGGTAGGAAGAATCCTGAGTCCCTGAAGGCTTCATGGGGAAGAACCCCCACACTAGCTCTGGACTGTCTGCCTCCATCCATTTATGTAAGGGAGAAATAGTTAAGTTCTATCTTGTTTAAGCCACTGTTATTTTGGACCCATTTTACTTACTGGCAAACCTTAAGCCTAAGAGTTACAGTCATTATCCAAGTGCTGGGCATACCAAGTAGGACTGCACTGTGGTCTTTGGTCTCCACTTGAGCCTGAATTTTCTAAACCACTCATTTTTGTTCTCATGTTGCAAGTCACTGCAGTAAGCCGTTTAGCTGTTCCAGTCTGGATTTTCCTGCCTTGTCCAACTCATAGCAATTATCTGATCATCTGGGAAGATCTACAGCTGGTCCAATCTTCCCCTCCTTGTGGTTGAACTGCCCCTCACTCAGCATGCCAACCATATTTTGGTCAATCCACATATCCTGCCCTTGGACACTCACTGGTGTCCAGTAGTGCTTGCTGCTTCTTATACTCTGTTTACAAAATTAAGGGGGCATCGACCTCATCTTAATAGTAGTATATCATATTATGTTAAGGTTTAAATAGTGCTTAACAGGGGCGCCTGGGTGTCTCAGTCAGTTAAGCAGCAGACTTTTGAATTCAGCTTAGGTCATGATCTCAGGGTCATGAGATCAAGCCCCACATGGAGCTCTGCACTGAGCATGGAGCCTGCTTAAGATTCTCTCTCTCTCCCCCGTGCCCCTGCCCCTCCCCTGCCCACTCCCACTCTAAACAAATAGATAGATAGATAGATAGATAGATAGATAGATAGATAGATAAGCTTTACAAATTATGCTACATGTGTTTCCTATGAAGACGTGTTTTGTGTTTTTTTTTTGAAACTGGGGTTTAAATTTGTGAATTATAAAATCAAATTACTGGAGTAATCTGCATTTTTTAATGAAATAGGAAGAGATTAAACAAAACAGAATGAACTAGAAAATATCTGAGTCCTTTGTACACAGTGAGGTTTGTTATCTAACATTAAACTGTTGTTTCATTTATATATAAACACACATGCGTGCAGAATTGTTGAATCATTATATTAAACACTTGAAACTAATATAACACTATGTGCTAATTATACTTGAATTGAAAGAAGTCACAGTGATTTTGCTAAATTTAGAAAACTTGGAAATGTTTTAAAGGAAAAGAGCAAAGTCTATAGTCATCTTACTATAAAAAAAAAACAAAACTTATGTGTTCACCAGATCTTCATGTAAAATGTGATTTCTAATTTAGGTGATAATTTAAAAGTCTAAAGAACAGTGCTATAGAGAACATATACCATTCCCCCTCCCATTTGTTATCCATCCCTCTTCTTCAATTGAAGCTACCCCAATTTTCAATGGAGAGCCACCCTCCCTCATTCATACTACATGGAGAGAGCTGGGTGCCTGGCTTAGGTCTGCCAAGGGGCATATTACATCCCTTTAGCCACAGAGTGGGTTCAGGAAGTAAGAGTCTCAGTAATTTCCAATCAGTTCAGACCTTGCTAGGTAAAGGGATGCTCTTCTTACACAGAGCCCTGGGTCAAGATAATGAAGTCTCTGCCTGTCCTCTTCCTGTTCCCTTCCCCTCCCCCTTCCAGGGGCTGCTAAGAAGTTAGCATGTGAACCTATGTGGCCCTTGGCACCATCATACCACCACCAGACAGAGCCTGCCTCTGGGTGGGGCCAATGCAGAGAAAAGTACGGTGAGGGATGAACAGAGCAAATAGGAGCCAAGAGGATATCACCTGTGCTCCCTATCCAGTCATACCTACAGCCTACCTGTCCCTGAAATTTTAGTTGTCAGCCAAGAAATTCCCTTTTGTACTCAATCTGATTTGAATGGGATATCTATCACTTGCAGTTTCAAGTTCTGACTTACTCATTGGACATTAGAAGTAAATCATGTATAATTTTAAAGGGGAAACTGAGGCTTAGAAAAATTCAACAATTCTACCACTTTTACACAAATAATAGTAGAAGAACCTGAATTCAGATCTTCCCACTCCAGAGCTCATGTGCTCCCCAACATATGACCCTTGTCTAGACAGGACATCAGCAGGCATCTTTGATAGATGAAATAATTGAGCTTTTATGACTGAAGCACAGAACAGCATTTCTGCAGGCAAAGATTTAGTGTCATCTGGCGTTGGGAAACAGCACGAGCACCCAAAAACCAAGTATCAGGCTGTTTCCTAGGAGTTTGAAATGTCTTAATGAGGTAAGATTTACAAACAGATGAATGGATAAAGAAGATGTGGTCCATATATACAATGGAATATTACTCAGCCATCAGAAAGGATGAATACCCAACTTTTACATCAACATGGATGGGACTGGAGGAGATGATGCTGAGTGAAATTGGTCAAGCAGAGAAAGTCAATTGTCATATGGTTTCACTTATTTGTGGAACATAAGGAATAACAGGGAGGACATTAGCAGAAGGAAGGGAAAAATGAAGTGGGGGGAATCGGAGGGGGAGACGAACCATGAGAGACTACGGACTCTGAGAAACAAACTGAGGGTTCTAGACGGTAGGGGGTTGGGGGGATGGGTTAGCCCGGTGATGGGTATTAAGGAGGGCACGTACTGCGTGGAGCACCGGGTGTTATGCACAAACAATGAATCATGGAACACTACATCCAAAACTAATGATGTATTATATGGTGACTAACATAATAACATAAAATTAAAAAACAAAGATTTACAAACTTTATGGGGGGGACTCAGGTGGGACAGGAAACAAATATGAAACTCGTCACTTTGCTTTCTCATGCTTCCCAAATCTCTGACATGGTCTCCTTACGTTTTTCCCTGCTCCAAAGTTGCACTTTCAAATGGCCAATTATAATGGTCACCACTTTTTAAAATCGAGGTATAATTTCCATATATAAGACATACCATCTCAAAGTGTAAAATTTAATGGTGTTAGTGTATTCACACTGTTGTGCAGCCATTACAACGATCGAATTCCAGAATGTTTTCGTCAGCCCCAAAGTAATTCCCATACCCATGAACAGTCAGTCCACACCCACCCCTCCTCCAGGCCCTGGCAACCATTAATCTGCTTTCCACATCTAAGGACATTTCATAAAATGGAATCATACAGTATGTGGCATTTTGTGTCTGGATTCTTTCACATTGTAAAATGTTGTCAAGATTTATCCACCTTGTGGCATATTTCAGTTCTTCCTTCCTTTTCATTGCTGAATAATATTCCATTATGTGAATAGCCCACACTCTGTGTCTCCATTCATCAGTTAATGGATGCTTGAACTGGTCCCACTTTTTGGCTACTGTACATAATTCTGCCATGACTGTTCATATACAAGTTTTTGTGTGAACATAAATTTTTTATTTTCTTGGGTGAACATTTTGAGAGACTCTCAGTCTGTTTTTCAAAGTGTACCATTTTACACTCCAACCAGCATTTATTATTATTATTATTATTATTATTATTTTATTACAGCCATTCTAGTGAATATAAAGTGGTATCTCGTTGAAGTTTTGATTTGCATTTCTGTAATCATTAATGGTATCGAGCATATTTTCATATTCTTCTTGGACATTTGTGTATCTTCTCTGGAGGAATGTCTATTCAAACACACTGCCCATTTTCCAGTGGAGATATTTGTCTTTTTACTATTTTAATTATTATGAGTTCTTTATATATTCTGGATACTAGACCCCTAACAGATATATGATTTGCAAATATTTCTCCCCTTCTCTGGGTTGTCGTTTCATTTTCTTCATGGTGTCCTTTGAAGCACAAAAGATTTTAATTTTGTTTGAAATCCTATCTATATTTATTTTTAATTTGGTTGCCTATGCTTTTGGTGTCATATATAGGGAACTATCACCTTACCCAACATTACAAAAATCACAAAGATTTTTTTCCTAAAAGTTATATCATTTTAGTTTTTACATTGAGAACTTTGATCATTTTCAGTTCATTTCCATATGCAGTGTGAAACAGCTGTCCACATTTATTCTTTTGCCTGTGGAGACCCAGTGGCCCCAGGATCGTTTGTTGAGAAGACTACCGTTTCCCCATACCAGTAACTTTTATTGAGCACCTGTTACGTGCTAAGCAATGTTGTAGGTTCTGGCGCTACTCTATTGGACAAGGTAGACAAAGTTTTCTCTCTCCTGGGCCTTATGTTTCAGCTGTGGGGGACCTGAGGTCAGACAATAACCCAACAAAGCTCTTCTATAAAATGAAGCAGAGAAAAGAGGAGAAGCCATCCTGGGACGAGGTTACATTTTTTGAAGTGACTGGTCAGAAGAGGCCTCACTGATAAGATGATATTATTGACTTCTAGTTCATTTCTTGCTCACAACAAACTTAAGTGGAAGGCACAATACCACCTTTATTGTACAGATGAGGAAACTGGAGCACACTTGAGCCACAGAAGCTAAGTAATTCACCCATCACCCTGCTATGCCACAGAGAGGGATTGATACACAGGTGTAATTTAAATCAGGTGACTGAGAGGTTAAGCGGCTGCCTTTGGCTCAGGTCATGATCCCAGAGTCCTAGGATCAGCCCCACGTTGGGCTCCCGGCTCAGCGGGGAGTCTGCTTCTCCCTCTCCGTCTGCCCCTCCCCCCACTTGTTTTCTCTCTCTCTCTCTTTCTCTCAAATAAATAAATAAAATCTTTTAAAAGATATATCAGCTGACCGAATATGTATCTCTTCCATTTAGGTAAAAATCAGTGTGACTTTTTATCAAAGAGGTCCACGAAGCAGATGATGCGGTGAATTTTGCAACAGCTTAACAAGACAAAAAGGCATGTTGTCATTGACAGTGGTGATGGTTTGCTAGTTGGAGCTGTTCTCACCGCTCGTCTTCACAGCACGCTGGGCCAGGTTTCTCTTCCATGCTCTCAGCCTCTTCCTGTTGCCTGCCTTAGGGTCACTGCTCTTCTGACCCGATGCCTCAGTGGGAAATTCTGCCATATCCGGAACTCTTCATGTTAATGACAGCTCTGAATTGCATTCCAAAACTCAGAATGCAAAACAAACAAACAAAAACACACCTCTGCATTTCTTTATTCTCTAAATCAAGTGAAATATAGTCCACCCCCCCCAAGACCAACATTAACAGGAAACCCTCCTTTTGCTCTCCTGGGACCTTAGAAGTGTCCTAGGGAGCTCATATAAAGTCCACACTTGTTTATGTATCACTATCTTGATACCCACCGTTGCTTTGGGGGCTGTGTTCATTTATTCATTCAGTTCAAGTCAATCATTCATTAATTCAACAGATGTGTCAAGTACTTAAACTATATGTCAGGCACTATAACAGACTCTGAGATAAATGGAAAATAAGATGACCGGGTCCTGGCCAGCCACCACCTGTCCACTGCTTGCTTTAGTAAGAAAGTTGTCAGCTTCAGGCCAAGGCAGGCATTTGATGCTTTGCCCTTCGACAGGTCCCATACTTGCCGAATGTCCCTCTACCTCTGGGATACTACAATCTTCACCACTCACAGAACCCACAAACCTTCTTTTTGCCTTTAGGGAACCCAAATACCATCCTAGAGTACTCCCTGCCCCTCACTTACCTCAGAAAGCACCAAGCATCCACGTCTCTACCTCTGAATACACATTCCCTCAGAGTGTCTAGACGAGAGAACACAGATTAGCAATTTACACATCGAACAGGACCTATGGGTGCATGCTTTGGGTGTGCACACTTTAAAAAAAATGGACTTCAATTAACATTTTTAAATTAGACGTTTTCATATAAAAATCCAGATTCCCATTTGCTTTAAAAGCTGGAAAGATCTGGTAACCAGTTCACATGGGAATGCCCTTCTAAAATGAGTGTATGCACTCTGGTCCTCTGAGACATTTTGGCACTGTCCTGGCCTTGCATCTCTCACACAGATATGTGTGCTGGTGACCCTAGTCTATACTTGTGATGGCAGATACTGCTATGGGTTCACTAAACCAGTTTCCTTTCCTCCCTGGGCACAAAGCTAGAATACATGTTCCCGGGCTCCTACATGGTTGCCAGGTGGGAGGGGATGTGACTAAATTGTGGACAAGTGTCCAAGGACAGAAGTAATGTTCACCCTAAGTAAGCTTGGCCCATGAAAACCTCCTGCAGGATCTTCCATGCTCTCTCTTGCCCACTGGCTGGATGTAAATGACACAGGTACACAGACCAGGGTAAAGACTCAAGATAAAGGAAGTCTGGAACTGACTAAACAGAATAGAGCTCCCGTGCTGACTGCATTGGATTGTAAGGTGAGCAAGGCACAACTTTATTTTGTATTAAGCCACTGAGACTTTGGAGTTGCTGGTTACAGCACTTAGCCCATTTGACAAATACACCATCCAAACCATAATCTTATATCAGGGTCATCTTCTGGGTAGGATGACATCTCCAATTTTTCTCTGCAACACCCAAAATCTATTTCCAGTACATACCCAAACTCTCAGAACAAAAGCTGTGCCGTCAAGAAAGGGATGGAAAACACAATTTTATTCTTTTGTTCATGAGATGGTTGAAATATAATGGGTCTGGGAATCCAAGAAAACATTGCCCTGCTCCCCCTTATCAAACTGTGTTCATACCAGCTAACACGTGGTGAGCACTCACTATGAGCCAAGCACTCGGCATACCCCGTTCATTTTTGACAACTCTCTTTGAGGAAAGCACGATGGCAGCTTCGAAGATAAGAACACTGAAGTCCAGAAAGGTTTAGCAACTTGTCCAAAATCACACAGCTGGCTGGTCATTTGCAGAGCCTGGCCAGGAATTCAGGTCTGCCTGTGCTTATTTCCCTGTTTGGTTTCCTCAGCCTCCTTCCAGGAGATTGATGTACTAATTTACAACGTGATTACATAACAGCTGCTGCTCTATATGGTCCTGCTACCACTTCAGACCAAATAATTAGATCTCCTAGGTGGGACATATAGTACTTTAATTTGAAAGAATAACTGATAATGATTATTTCCATCACTAGGATAGTATAGCACTGGAAGGAGATTTATTGTGACAGAGAAGTTTGTTGAGATTCTTCTCTCTGCCCTGCCTGGGCACTTTAGGGCACCTCCTGCCCGTGGCACCAGGCACCACACCAGGAATTAGGGTCAACACTGAGATCCTATCAGAGGCTCATTTCTAAACTAGTTTCTAAATGTTCTAATTTCACATATGTGATCTGACTCCAAGATTATGTCCCCATTTCTAAAATGGAGATCCAAGACTGCAATGAGGCATAAATAGAATGTCTTAGTGAGTTAGTTGTCAGTTGCTGCATAACAAATTATCCCAAAACTTGGTGGTCTAAAATAAGAACACTTATTTTCTCACATTTCTGTGGGTCAGAAATCCAGATACATGTATGGTTTTGCTGAGCTCTCTAGTTCTGGGTCCCTCACAAGGCTACAGTCAAGGTGTTGACTGGAGCTGCTGTGGTCTCAAGGTCTCCACTGGGAGTGATTTACTTCCTAGCTCATTTGTTGGCAGGATTCAGTTCCTTGTAATTTGTTGAACCAAGCCCTTAGCTCCTCAAGAGCTATTCTCTGGAGCTCTCCATCAGATTCTTGTCACATGAGCCTTTGCACAGAGTATCTCACAACATGACGCTTGGCTTTGGGAGAATAATAAATCCAAGAAGATTCAAAGGAACATAGAGAGAGTACGAGCAAGACAGAAGTCACAGCCTTCTCACAATCTCAGAAGTGACATCCTGTCACTTTTGCCATATTCTAGTTGTTAGAAATAAGTCATTAGGTCCAGTCCAGTCCACACTCAAGATGAGGGAATTACACAAGAGTATGAAGACCAGTAGTTCAGGATTGTTGAGAGCTGCCTACCACACTATATAGGAAATCTAGTCCAGTTCATGATTCATTCTATGTACTCAGTAAATAGTAATAGCAGTTATTACTATTGTTTTGTTATTGCTATTATCATATTATTATTTTTGTTATTGATGGTGATAATGATGATGAGAGAAAGGTGGCCATAATCCAAGACACACAGATCTTTTTGAACCCAACCAGATTGCCTACATTCACATCTGTGCTTGGCCTCTCCTTAGCTGTGTGACTTAGTATAAGTTATATAACCTCTCTCCCCCTCATTCCTTATTGGTAAAATGGGGAAATAACAACAGGATTTATCTCATAGTGTTCCACTGAGGTGAAAGTTCAATGACATAAGACATGTAAAGTTCTTTAGCTCAGAAGCTAGACAATAGTAAGTACTCAAATACATGTTAGTGAACCCTGAGATCACCATTATTTTTCCTCTACCACTTGCCTAGGGCTACTCAGGCAACTCTTGCCACAATAATGCCACATAACAAACATCCACAAAATTTCAGTGGCGAAAAACAATAATCACTTATTTCTTACTCATGAGTTTGAAGGTCAGCAGGGCAGCTCTGTTCCTTGAGTCTCTCATCCCCCTATTGGAGCCAATAGTCAGCCAGGACATGTCCTCTTGACAATTGTAGAAATCCAAGAGGGCAAGTTCGCTGTGCAGGCTCACTTCAAGTGATTACTTGGGTTGCATCTGCTGATGTCCCAGACCAAGTCCCATGGGCAAACCCAAAACCAAAGGACAAAAAAGTACACTCTGTTTGTATTGGAGAAACTGAAAAGTTACATGGCTTTAGTGAGAGGAATCCACAGGAAAGGGGTGTTAAAGCAGGCACCAGGAACTCAAACTTGTCTATAGCTACCCATCTTATCTTATTTTTTTGGAAGACAATAGTAGAAGATATAACATAGTGGTGGAGGATAGAGAGATAGGCAGAGGGAAACCGACATTTTCAAGGATCTTCTATGCTGAGCACGGTCTGGATTCATTCCATCATCACAACTCCTTAATGAGATAGATATCTAGATCTCTCGTCACCCTACCACCCACGGCTGGATGATGCTTGACCATTATAGCTAACGTCCCTGGGGAGGAAACATAAGGCTAGGAGTAGCCTTGAGGGGGCAGCTGGCCTTGATTTCTGATACATGCAGAAGGTCTTCATTTCTAGGTGGCCACATTTGTAGAGTTAGAAGGATGATTAGAGGTCCTTACAGGTCACTCCTCTCATTTGGGAAAGAAACTGAAGTTCAGAAAAGTGACAGCACCAAATGCATGGATGGTAAAACCAGGATTGGAAATTTATCTCTAGAGCCTCAGGGCCTTTTCCACCTTCCCTAGCTACCTCCTTAGTTTAGGGCTTTGATCCCTGTATAAATACAAATTTCCCTGGGAAGAGACTTTTATATTTTATGTGACTGATGGTGGGAAGCAGAGTCTGGAAGCATTTTAAGTGCCTGAGGAATGAAGATTGGCCACAGGAAAGAAAGGACTCTGACTACTTTACACTGAACCTGGTTGCCCTAAATGACTACTCAGGGGCCTTCCTCAGAGTTCAGGTACAGGTGACCACCACTTTCGTCTCAGTTAACTCTAGATGGGTAGCCCCAGAGACACACTGTAAATCCTCTAGTCAGAAGCTCAGGTTTAAAAAGGCTGGCCTTGAGGTCACACCACTAATTAGGGACAAGGGAGAGATTAGACCCAGTTTCTCTGATCCGGGGAAGAATGTCAGTTCTCTTTATCCATTCAAGCTGTATTTGGACCACACCTTCCCAAGTGTCCAAGACAGTCACTGTCTTGCTTATTGAACATGTAGACCATGTTTACTTCCAAATGAGCCTTGAAAAGCAGCCACACATGTTCTTAACAAGGAAAGAGACAAAAGGAACCTACTTAGATGCATAACCCTGTGATTCATTGATTTTTGCCTTCCAATTTAATTACATTGCAGGAAATATTTGGCTAAGACATGACTGCTTATGATATCTACATTAATACCAGAATCAGGGCACCTTCAGGTCATTCTTCCTTTTGATTCTACTCTTACTTCTAGAATAATATCACTTTTCCTGTCTCATTTGTAATGTGATAGCAAAATAAGTAATAAGGTTTAATTGTCTCTGGAAGAAAAGCTTTTAAAATGTATTCTGTAATATGCAACATATTTAGAGCTTACGATAAGCAATTTCTCTCAGGAGGAAGTTTTTTTGAGGAAAAAAAGTGACTCTAAAAGTAATTTCAGCAGCAAAGTAGATTAAATATCCACCATATTAGTCACAGAGCATTAGATGGAATTGAATTGACTGAGCAGAGGTCAAAGAGTGGCTGAAGTTTTTAGCCCACCAGAGGAGCAATAAAATCCAACCATACTTAAAATCATTAACTTTAAACCCTTTGATATGAGATCCAAAATCTCACTGCTCATAGCGGGAACTTCCAAACACCAAGGCTGGTAAAAGAATAAATCCCTTCAAGAGCTCTACATTTCATGAAATACTTTAAATGGAATGGAAGGCAATGGAAAGAAACTGGCGTTTTCAGGTTCCTCCGAAGAAAATAGAATTCTACAAGACTTATTAAAACAAACAAATAGACTTCTGGTCTGCCCTCCAAAACATTCGCAGGCTGATTTGTTCCCACAACTGAATGCGATGTGTCAAAAGACTTCAAGTTAATTTCTGGAAAGAGAGGCCAACCTCAGGGCTATGAACTTTCTTCTTTCTATTCATTCAGCCTCAAGGACACCGTGAACTTTTCTTGCCACCCCCAGAGGGGGGCCTGAACTCATACTCATACCTGAGGGGTGTTAGCTTCAAGTCTGTTTTGTTTTGTTATATTGTTTTTGTTTTGTTTTTAATGACAACGTGAGCTACAGGTCAGCAAAGGTGAGAACTCAGAGCCAAAGTGCTCTTGCACATTCAGGAGGGAAGAAGCGCGAAGCAAAATCTTGGAACTTAGAAGTTGACTGGCAGAGAAAACTCAAACCTGAAGCAATGGGTGGCGAGCAATTAAGTATCCTGGAGACACAGTCTCAAGTTAAATCAGTTCCTAAATAAGAGACAACAAAGGACAAAAGAGAAATACACCTTTCCTAATGGCTAAAAAATTTATTCCCTCCTCCACTTCGACTAGTTTGCTCACCGTTTTTAAATGCGCTGAGTTTGTCCCCATCAGCTAACAAAATCAACTTTTTAAATTTCTAGTAATTCTGTGAGCCATGTATCTGTAAATAATGGGAAATTCTCTTTAATGGTGGCAATGAGAAAGAATGAAGTACTGATTTGGGGGGAGTGGGAATTGCAATTTTATTTATGACTAAACAGGAGTATATTTGTTTCTGTCATCTAGAGGATTTCCTCCATGCTCAGACTAGTATGTATTTGGGATAATATTTTAGAAAAAGTTGGGTTCAATTAAATAAAAAAAAGCGTGCAAATTTGTGAGACGAGAACATTTGGAAGGGACCCTGTGGATTATAATGATGTGCAGGCAGTAAAAGTTGAATTTTTTAGAAATGAGGGGACACTGATTCTCCATGTACAGCAGAGTTGGACCAGAGACAGAGTCATCCCTGTGTGGGTTTAGCTGTTCTTGGATAAGGGCCACTACTAATCCTTGTGTTTGGGCAGAACCACCTACAGTATTATTTGACAGAATGCATAGTAGGAAAGAATGGTCCTACCAAAGTCAGGAGACTTGAACAAACCTGTATACATAGAAATATACATAGCATCTGGGAAGGTGTTCTAAAACCTTAGACAGAGAGCTTTACACAGGAGGCCCAGTGCTGATAAGCCCCACCTTGTCTGTTTGAGCTTGGACAACTGGCTTAACTTTCTCCTGCCTCATTTTTCTTATCTGCTAAATGGGGGTGATAGTAACAGTTCTAACCACATATGTTTATAGTAAAGATTCATTGAATTAATATATGTAGGCATGAGAGCAATGCCTGGTAAGTACCAAACACTGAATATTTGCTTTTATTAGTTCTTTTTAAAAAATAACTAGTGGATGCACATGGTACACATTTTTAAAGATCTAAGGCAGTACACAGCAAAAAGTCAGCTACCTGTCACCATCCTTGGACTCCCAGTTCTATTCCTTGGGGCAGTCAGGTTACCGTGGGTTTAGGTAACCTCTTAGAGATATTATAAACCTGTAACACACGTGTGTGCCTATACTTTCTAAAAAAATAATAATGGTTAGAATACTCTGCATATTATTTTATGCACTTTGATTTTCACTTAATAATCCACCTTGAACATAGTTCCCTCGCCATCCTTACAAAAGCCCCATTCATGTCAGTATCAATACAGCAGATTTCATTAAGTATAAGGGTCATGGTTTATTAAGCAGCTTCTTATTGGTGCATGTGTAGATTGTTTACAACCTTTTGCTGTCACAAACAATGCTTCCATATCTACAAGTAAATAGCCATCTTTCTACCATATGTTTATATCTGTAGAAAAAACTGACTGTAAGTGGATTTACTGGGTCAAAGAATATGTACATGCTTAATCTTGACATAAATGTCAAACTGTCCAAAAGGAGATCTTCAGATGTGAATATACTTTGTCCAATTAAAACTATATTACAGGGGCACCTGGGTGGCTCAGTCGGTTAAGCGACTCCCTTCGGCTCAGGTCATGATCCCAGGGTCCTGGGATCAAGCCCCACTGCTCAGGGGGCCTCCCTGCTCAGTGGGGAGCCTGCTTCTCCCTCTCCCTCTGCCTGCTTCTCCCCTACTTGTGCTCTCTCTCTGTCAACTAAATAAATAAATTCTTAAAAAAAACTATATTACAAACAAAAGGTATTATTTTATGTCAGTTTTCAAATGGAGGGGGGAGGGATCTGTTCACCATCCAACATCATTGAATGCAAAATGTCCTATAATTGTTTTCTTTAATTGTGTGCAATTATTTTTACTAAGTCATCCTCTCCCCCAAAGTTATAGGGCTCAATAAATAAGTCTGCTCAACCCGGTATCTATGGTAGTCCTGTGTGCGCACACTTGATCCCAAGCACATTATAGAAATAGAATTTGAGGCTAGAAGTCAAAATAGAAATTATTTTTCTGGTGGCAAACCTGGGTGGCTCAGTCGGTTAAGCATTCAACTCTTGATTTCAGCTTAGGTCATTATCTCAGGGTTTGAGAGGGATCCCCACATTGAGCTCCACACTCAGTGGGGAGTCTTCTTGAGATTCCCTCTCTCCCTCTGCCCCTCCTCCCCACTCTCTAAATAAATAAGTAGGAAAAAATTTTCCAACCCTCTCATTTGGCAGAAGAGGACACTGAGGACACATCATGATATATCAATGGTTGTATGTGACAGAGGAACTCTTAGAACCATCCAGGGTCCTCATTCAGCTTCAAGTGTCTTCACACGACATTGCCCTCTCCTTAGTCTTGGAACCTCATGGACCCAAATCAGACGACAAGAAGCAAAGTTTAAACTTACATAAGAGTAATTTTAAATGGCCTATAATTGGGGGCTTGGTGGAAAAGACTGCAATTTATGTAGCTCACTGGCATATTGATGAAATAAATAAGGTTCTATATAAATTATGCTTAACATTAAGCATTTACGATATCCAAAGTTACATCAATAATATCAACACTAATGATTCTTCTCTGTTGAGGTGTACAAAAATATCTTTTTAACCTCTTTTATAGTTTTAGACATAGAAAATGTTTCATTTCCAGAGAGACGGTATATGTATTTTTCTGAGGAATAATTCATTGAAATGAATTTAGTAACTCTATTACAGAAACCGATGAGTATTGCACAAATAACAATGAAAAACTGACTTATCTCCCCAAATTTAGAAATTCTCCCTCAAACTATAATTACCTTCAAGGTATAGTTTCCCAGAAGGTAATCAACAGTCATCAATTGCTTGTATATCATTCATTTCAATGTCCTATATAGAAGATGACATATCTGGAGTAGTAAATGTAAATCAAGAAACTGAATCTTAGCATTAACATCACACAATATAAAGAGTATCACTCTGTGTATTACAAACAAATACTTTTTATTAGACTATTTTACATAACATAAATTCATAGGTGATGAAAGCAAAAACATAAATCATCAAAACACACCACAGCATCCCTTAAGAGAGGCTTCGGAACAATGTTTAATAAATACTATGTGTGACTACCAAAATTAGATTGTGGCGTTGTTTAATATCCCGGGACAGAACTCTCCACAGAACATCATTTATTTACCACATACACAAAACACCAAAGTTAGAAGCTGAGATGGCCTCCCATAAAATTAGCTCGGCTACAAATCCCAAACCATGTACATGAAATGACTAATTACTTCCCTGCTTGTTTGGCTGGTATCATTAGAGTACATCTCATTTTACTGTTTTTGTATGTGCTTTTACATGTTTCTCCAATTTGATATTATCTGTTACAAACAGTCAGCTACTTAGGGGCTGCTTCCAAAGTATTTTATAACAAGCCCAGACGGGTGCTTAATGAGCCTATTACAAGGGCTTTGGGAAGAAGAGGCTTTTGTGAGTCTCTTCCTGCCCCCTTTCGAGTTTAGAAGGTGGGAGAAAGCAGTCGAGAGGAGGGTTTAAATGAGCCTTTGCTGGCTGTTCCACCTGTGAATAGCGCTGGTGTGTTGCAATTAGAAAGAGGGCGTGGCTCGGATCGAACTGAAGGCACTCCAGGGAGTATCTTTGGGGAGCTGACAAAGCGGCCTCCTAAAGGCTCCCGACTGGGGCCGCCTCAAACTCTGAGCAGATAGATTCTTGCCATCACATCAGCATAAATTTGGACTAATGACTCCTTTCCAGACTCTGATGCTAGCATACCATTCTGCATCGCAAAGGACAGACTCTAGCCCTGTAAATATAGTTTGATGTGGATAATTAGATTAGAGGCTGAATGCTAGTGAAAATTCCCCAGAACTGAAGTCAGACCCACCAACAATCTACTCCTGCCTCTGTCCCTTACCAGCTCTGTGGCCTTCAGCAAGTTACTTATGAAACCCATATATGCCTCAGTTTCTTCAACTGAAAAATGGGCATGATAATCATGCCTCTCTCAGTTGTTTTGAGGTTTAAGTGTTGCATGTAGATTACTTGTTTTGCACAGATTTTTTCTTTATAGCTGCAGCTGTTCCCAATACTTAATAAGGGCTCCTTGGGGATTGGATATATTTGTGTCCTCCTCACAGCCCACCAGAGACCAAGGCAAATGGTAGGCACCCAAATTCATATTGAATAAAATTTCCAAGTATGTTAACACACCACTAGTGGTCCCCCCAAAAATTAAAAAATTAAAAGTAACACAAAAATGTAGCTATCATTATTTAATTTATTGAAATACGATTTTGTGTATTTCCGCTTGAATTTCTCCAATACTTTGACCCTAGTCAGAGCAGGTAGTCCAGTCCTTTGGGTATTTTTAGATCTCTCTGCCTCAGGGAATTTTGTAGAATTGAAAGGAGCTGTTCAATAGTTCATCCTATATTTTGTAAAAGAATAAACAAAAGGTTCTAAACTGAGGGGCGCCTGAATGGCTCAGTCGTTAAGCATCTGCCTTCGGCTCAGGTCATGATCCCAGAGTCCTGGGATCGAGCCCGGCATCGGGCTCCCTGCTCGATGGGAAGCCTGCTTCTTCCTCTCCCACTCCCCCTGCTTGTGTTCTCTCTCTCGCTGTCAAATAAATAAATAAAATCTTTAAAAAAAAAAAAAAAGGGTTCTAAACTGAGATTTTCGTGTGTGTGTGTGTTAAGTTGAACTCAAGAGGCTTTAAAGATTCAATTATTCTCCAGTTCCCTAAAGTCTTCACACCTTCTCGTTGTTGCACAGGACCCACTTCATTTATTCTCACAGGCTTGCTTCTGAAGGAATCCGAGTCAGCGACCCTGGAAGCTCATGAAGACATTGTGCCATGTATCCTAGAGAGAGGGAAGAGAGGGGTGTGCTGTTAGGGAAGAATGAAGCAAAGATTTCCCTGAGTCTAAAGAGACCGAATGTTAGGGGAGGTGCCTCTGATGGGGGGGACTGTACCCCGCCTGATGGCAGCAGGAGCTCGGAGGGGACGGGATGGCTCAGAGGGGAGACACTACCGAATAACTCCCAGCCTCATTCATGATTCACCCCTGTCCCAAACCTAATATAAAAGCCACAGAGCCCCTGAGCTGAAGTAACCATGTGGAGGCCCATGGGTGTGTTAGAACTCAAGTGTGACCCAATGACCATGATGGGCGGCTGACAGGGCATTCCCAAGGCCTTGGTGCTGGGTCATACTGCAGGACCTCAGGCAGCCCTCGGGGAATGGCAAGGACGTTGGAGAGAGGACCCAAAGGCGGGATTGCCTGACCAGCAGCCCAGCAGAATGGCTGCTAGAGTCAAACTAAATGAGCCAAAAGCAAACAAAAGGAACAAGAACTATCTTATGCTGTCCGTCAACTACAAGTTTTAGCCTGCTCCATCACTGTCTTTTTGATGTGGTGCATTTTATGCTGAATGAAAGAATCTTATTTAATTAATGCGACATTTTAATAGGAGACTGTGGTAATTAGCTAGTATTTTATGTGTGTGGTAGGGACCACTTTATACATGAAAATCTTCACTATCAGACATTTTAAGGGTTTTCCCTGCTTGCAAGTGCTGTCCTCTGAACCAATTGGCCAGTGGCATTATTTTATTTGAGTGGAAAAATAATAACAAAAATATACATAGACTTTAGGCAAGACACGCATCCACCACTTTGCCATGGGCCCAACCGGAAGCCCCATCTTCTTTTCCAACTTGCTGGCCATGAACTCTTCGGGTTTCAGGTTGTGGTGTAGAGGCTGATATGACAATACTTTGAGATGTCCTAACTCCCTGTGCATCACTCCATCTTCCCTGCGTCTCACCAGGTAAATGGAACTGGGGAGGTTTATTTGAATGAGAAATCATCTTTTAAAACAAGATAGCTCAAAACCACCATTTGTCTTCTGGTCCTCTCCAGTAGATGTTGGTGACTAAATGCTTTCTTTCTTCTCTTTCCTTCCCTGAGGAAAAGAATGCTTCATTCAGATCTTTGGCCCAACTAATGAAAATTTCAAAAAATATATTCTTGCTAATTACCCAAGTGATGACGGCTTCAGGTCAGATTCAGAGATGATCTGCACTATTTGCTCATGTCTGACTACTCAACATTAGGCTGCATATCGTAGTTTGTTACAGACCAAAACACCTTTTTTATGATGCTTAAACACTGTCATTTCATATTCCTTGTTTTTAAGTTATATCAACACCACTTTTAGGAGAAATCATGATCCTGTCACCCTTCCTAGCAGAGGAGATCTCGCCCCATTCATCACTACACAAATCCCCTTCCAGTAGTGACATCATGAGGCAAAAAGAAGAATCCATTACCAGGCTCATCCAGGTCTTTGGCCTGTCTTCTGAGAAGGCCTGCAAGGATGAAAACCTTGCTAACTATATAAGCAACTTAATTTTGATAATGTAAAAGTTGACCATTAGACAGCAGACAGATGCAAGCAGGATTTGCCCAGCTTTGTGCTGTCCAAATTGTTCACCATTTGGCTGTTTCATGCAGACTTTTTTTTTTTTTTTACTAGCTGGAAGTATGTGAAAATAATTTCAAAGATACAAATCGTCAGGAGATCTTAAAAGTGGAAGTAGAGCATGGTTCTTATGCTTAGATAAATATACAATCTCAGAAGTCAGAGCCTTTGTATCAGGCCTTGAAATGGGATTGATTTAGGGTCTGAAAGACCACTGACTTGATTACTGTCTTCTTACACAAACTCATCCAAGAGAATGTCTTCTTCCAACCACGTGGGAGTTTAGTTTGGAGTGCCTTGTCCATAGTTGATTTCAGCTACCATGACATAGTTAAAGAGAAACGCCATTTCAAATGTTTGGCATGATTCATTAGAAAAAGGATCCAATACCGCCATAGGTTAGTCTTGCACTGTGTAGCAAAGTTCTCCTGCTGCAAAGATTGGTGTCTTTAAGATACATTGTCTTGCATCAAAACTTACCCTGTTTTTTGTTGCAGAAGCTGATGGAACACAGAGCAATCTTTCCACCCAAATACATAAAGCTCCACTACCTCAATTCAAAACACACAAACTTGGAATCTGTCCACCAGAATCTCTTCTCCTGGGTTTTACAGAACTGCGAAAACATTCAAAAGTAGCCAATGTGAGCTTCCTCAGTTTGACATCATGAATAGAAATCAATAGAAATGACATCCTTTTCTCTAATTGGAGTGCAGAATTCTGTGTCATTTGATTTTTGGTGGCACTGCTTGCCAAGACATAAGTCTGAAAATGACTCCTACCCATTGTCACATTGGCTTCCTCATCCCCTCTCAATAATTCACTCATGGGGCAAAATCATGGTCATTTCTAATTGCACCCACAGTTAGTTAATTACCACAGTAATTGGTCACTTGTGTCCTCACAATCGGAGGCAAATGCCTGATTTCCACTGCCAACAGCAGGTGTAATTATTTATTAGCAGAATTCCCACCTGAAATTAGAAAGGACCACCAAAATAACAGGTGCGAAAAATAAAGTGCCTAAAATTTGGGTTGAATCAATATCTCATTTCAATAAAAGGGAACTGGCAACAGAGAAAATAAATAATGAGAACTGTCTATATGACCTCAAGAAATCTCTGCAGGAAATAATGAAAGGTAATTGTGAGAGGGGTGGGGAGGGAGGTAAGGAATAGAGAAAGGAAGGTACAGAGACAGGGAGGGAGAGGGAAGGAGAAAGAACCTACAGTCTTAGAGAAAAATAATACCACCTTATCAAAATGTGCAAGCCACCTAATCAAAGCTAGCCTGACTCCCCATCATCTAAATCAGAACTGCCAGAATGAGCGATCAATTTCTTTTCACAGATAGCAGAGAAGAAGGCCTAACACCCAAGTCCATTTTTCATCCTGAAAAACCAGCCCCTCCATGTCTGAAGGCTTTTCTTTCCCCCTAAAGATGTCGTGGGGCCTGGGGAACCACTTAAAAGTTCCTTGCTATGCTTGCCCAAGAAACACAAAGTGTTGGTGAAGTATAAACAGAGAGCGCTTTTTCTTTGACCCACTCTGCAGAGTGATGGGGTAGTGTTGTTAGTTTATGTGAGAGAAAATAGCATAGGCTTTCTGAAAACAGTGGAATTGGATTAAGGCCTTTGTGCAAGCCTCAATGCTGAGGGGAATTAGCAAGAGTTGTAGGCACTTAAAGGGGCCCTCATGCTGAAGCTTATCCCAGATTTTGCACAATAAACATTTAAATATCAACGGTGTTTTGCAACTTGCAGCACTAATGTATAAACTTCTCTCTTTTGAAACTCCCAAATCCTTCCAAATGTCTGCAACACCCTCCAAAGAAACATATAGGAGCTAGAGCAGAAAACACCTAGTCAATGATTTAAGTCTGCTTTTTAAAAAGCTCTTTCTCCTTTTCTACCTTCAGGATCTAGAATGTTTTATAACGGCTAGCTAGTTTAAGGACTTCAAATGCTCTATGTAATTTTAATCGTTCAACTTTCTTTCAGGCTTTGCATTCGGACCTGGGGGGTCCCAGGAATGGACAAGGATGCCTAGTTGAGTTTAGAACTGTTTTGACTGAGATTTTTGTTGTTGTCTTGTTAAACATCAGAATCCAAAAGAGTTTTCTTTTTTTTTTAGAAGGACTCCTTAAAAAGTTTTCAAAAAAAAAAAAGAAAGAAAGAAACCCAACTTTGGAAGAAAAGAACTATTTTGTCTAAAAGCCTGCTGCCTGCCTCATTGAGAATCCACATTTGCAGACCAGTTCCCACCCCGAACACTAATCTGATAGCCAGTCATCCTGACTGAAGACAGTAGACTGATTTTTGTAGCAAGAGTGTCCAACATCAAACAGTTATTTGATGTCCCTGGCATTAAGCAAGTTCTATTTTTCTCTTTAAGAATTCCAAACTCCCAAAAGTGAAATCAAAGTGTTGTAGAGCCAAGAGGGGAGGAAAAAAAACAGCTTTAATTCCTCTCTCTCCCGAAATCGATCAGAAGACAGACATAATATTTTGTTTTCTGAGAACAGGATATTTGCTTTTGGTTGCTGGTATTCTTCCTTTCCCTGCTTTATGTCATCTGTGCCCTGGTGTCGCTTTTTAACATTTGCTGCTCTTAATTTTATACTAAAGCAAACACTTGGGTTGCAAGCACATTTTTCATCAAAATCTACATCAGCAGTTTATGGAACTTAATGAATAAACAGATCCCCTTCTTCCTTTCCAGCATATATTGTCTCGAGATGATTCTAAGCAACTCAGCCTGGCGGTAATGTATTCCATCCAATTGAGGAGTTTGCAGGGAAATATATCTACAGTGACCCAACAGAGTAGTAAAACACTTGTTTGAAATTATTTTTTTGTAACTGTGCTCATTTCATGCCTGAAAAGGCGGTGGTAAAAATCTCATTGCACCGGGGGGCTGGTGGGGGTGGGGAGGGGGGGGAGGATGGGGGGGTGGGAATGAAGACATAACTGTCCTGTCCAGCTCTGAGGCATGTTGAAGCAGTTTGCCTATTGAATTTGATACAATGATGTGTAGATGAATAAAGTTATCTCCAGTTCTGAATAGGATGGTGTCAGTGGGAGGGTAAGAGGGGGGAATTTGGAATCTGAAAAGAATTCTTTTTTTTTTCTTTTTCTTAAAAAAAAAAAAAAAAAGAACTTGAAGGTCAGGGTCCAGCTGCCGGGCAAGAAGAGAACACAACAAAATGCTGGGCAGGCCCAAATAAAGACAACTATAGACATGCAGACACACATATTGCAAAAGTTGCTTGCTTCGAGTAACTAATGTATTAACATATATTTCTATAGGCAAAGAGCTATTTCTTTCCTTTAGGCTGTCTTAGACACTGATGAAAACGTAAGAACATCAAGAGCATCTGTAAAAATTACAGCTTTAATGAAACAGATGAAACAGTCCATCAAAGGTAGGAGAAAAGAAGAAATTTTAATGATTATGGCTTAATTCTAATAGATTATAATTATTATGATTGGTATGAACCAGTTTCTGACTGACGTTCCATTTTCCCCCATTTAAGCTTTCATTTAAAAAAAGAGGGGGGGTGTGGGGGAGGGACCAAAAAAAAAAAACAGCCACTAATTATTCGCCAGGATTTGCTGCTTAACTCAATACAAGGCCTTTAATCAAATAGAGCAAAGAGATAAAACCTTTAAATGTGAATCATCACAGAGGTACACAATTTCCTCATCCTGTTCTTTTTGTATTGGTTTAAAAAGTTGTAACATTTTGGTTTTTAACAATCTGAGTTCTGTGATAGAGACGATCTGAAGAATTTGCGGGTGGTCAGATGGATTATAGCTAAAAGGTGGGGAAGTTTATGACAGATCAACTTGATCTAATGTTTGTTATCTGTTCTCAGTCCTGCTGATTGCTTTTAGACTTTTATTCAAATGCGGCGGTCTTTGACGCTTATTTCAGTTAGATGATGCTCGTCTGTACTCTGAGAAGTTTTTAGGAGGCAGAGAGAGTGATTTCTCTGGAGAGAGAAGTAGAATAAAGCTCTTGCCCAAAGGGTCTGAAAATCATGTCCCTCCCTGACATGTAACAGCGGTCTCCTTTCTATGGAGCCATATCTGCAAAAAGCGTTATCAAAAATCAAAACTGTGGATTATTTACATGTGTATGTGTTCATTTTTACTTCCACTTTAAAGCATTTTTGAAAAATCTTCCTCACATAACAGGTTGATATCCAGGTTAGAAATATGCCACATGAGAGTTTTGTTTCTCTGTATTTCAAAGCAAAAAAGTAAGTCAACTATGATGATGCCAGATTATAAAAATTCAAACTGCAGAGCAGAGCATAGAGTTGTTGAATCACTACGTCCTACACCTGAAACTAATACAACCTTTGTGTGTCAACTATACTTCAATTAAGAAAAAAAAAATTCAAAGCGAATGAAAAAATCTTGTTTCTCTGCATTTTGGCCCCAGACTTTCCTAAATCCAGGGAAGAAATTTGGACTTCAATCTTAAATATTAACATAGATTTTTAGAGGATATTTTCACAGAGATTGCATTGCATTTGATATCTGCAATCAAGCCAGTAGTATTTTATAAACTGAAAAGTACTTAATTTCAATGAAGAAAACTGAAAACACTAATAATACTTCATAACCTAAATTATCTCACTGGCTGACAAACAGCCCTGGATGCTTCCACATTTTATCAGCGACACCCGTTCTAGAGCCCCTTCTCCTATTCTGTAGTGGAAAAGCCCAAGACCAATCTATACATTTCACTGCATTACACACTGTAGGATGGCACAGTGTTTTAATCCTGACAGTGGTCTTACACTTCCAAAAGGGGATAAAAAGGGGGTGGGGATGAGTTTCTTCATCGTGCACATTGCCATTAGGCTATTGACACCCTATTGTGTGGTTGAGAGAGGTAAAGTAACCCAGGAGATTATTCAGATCGTGAGATTGTCAATTTCTTAAAGATGTCTCTACAGCAAGTATCGTTTCTCTCATGTGGTCTTCAGGCTGCAGTGCACAGCTCTGGAGCCGCAGTTTTTAAAGGCAGGATTGGTGGCATGCTGTGTTTAATGCAACTCTTACCAGCAACTTGCAGAGATTAGGAGACTGGCAGAATGATGTCAATGAAAGTTTAAGGGCTCTGCTTTCTGAAGTTGTTCTGAGTTAATAATTAATGGATATCTTTCTTTGATGGCTCTTTTATATTTAGATGCAGCTGCCTGAAAATCAGCCACAAAGGAAACTTGATTTTGTTTGTCATTAATTTTGACTTTGCTTAACAAATGTTTTTGTGTGCCTTAGCATCATAGCTTTTTAATTTGGCCTCAGTTTAATGTGGAGATGAAATCCTTGATTAACAAAACTGTTGTTAATTTTCAGGGATTGGTGATGGCGTTTTTTATGGAGGGAGGTCGTTCTAAGTAGTTTACAGTCTTTCAGATGGGCTGAATCCAAGTAACAGTTCAGTGATGATGCTAATTTTGATGTAATATGTTCACAGAGGAGTTCCTGTTCTCGTGTAATGTAATAATTCATTCCGAGTTCCTTTAACATGGGACTATTCTGACACTCTCTCCTATGCTATATTTTTTAAGACAAGAGGGAGAATTACATAGTTGCCCGCAATAAGCAAATCCTAAATGTCTTCCGTATGCATGTGTCCTGTCAAATAATAGGCAACAATTTGACCAAATTAATATGGAAGATACCAATTAAGAAAAAATTAAACTTTGAAGTATATCCAGCCTCAAAGATATTCAAATTAACCGTTGCCATAAAATACAAGTAACTTACCAGGATTTTTATTTGCACCAAATCCAATCTATCTCAAAGATTTCTGGGTGATCTTAGAAATAAAACAGCAAATTTAATGTTCATGTAATGTGCATTGGATATACTTTGGTAGAACCATACTTAAAGTCATTTCAAATGTCTTTTTTATGCCAAAACAATTCCTGTTGACTCATTTCCAATTTCTAATTATATGAATAATTATTTCTGAATCCCACAGTTCTCCTAAATAGCGTCTATTTTAATAACTGCAATTGATACTTCCATCAGTTAATATACTGTCTTGCTTCAGCAAATAACTAAACATCTGCTGGTTGCATTTACTGTCACTGAGTAAATGATTTTATTTAAAAGAAATCATGTAAATTAGAGAGAAGGACAGACTACACAATTTTCTCTTTTTCATTAGCCAAAGAGTTTCCTTTCCCTTAAGAACTGGTTTTATACCTGAAGAAAATTATTTGCCTTACTAGCTTTCCGTAACAAGGTTAGGGAATAAAATTTGGTTTTAGAAAAACAATATAAAAATAAATTCTATTTGATTCGGGATATTCCTTAATACTCCAACTGTTGATATTTAATTAGCTAACTGGAATAGTTGAGATCTTTAATAGTTGTTGGTAATGGTGCTTCAGTTTGCTACGTTATATTGCGCTCTATTATCTGACCATAGCCTTAGATGTTAATGAAAGCTTTCAGTCCCTAAATCTCTATTTGCTACAAAAAGGGCAAATAGATGCTTTCAAGACTATTTTTCTTAGATTTTTTTTTTCCTGCAAGCATTTAAAAGTCTCTTTCTCAGCCCCTTCTAATAGGTACAGATGACATGCTTTAAAAAAAAAATGGAAACCTTCTTCATCATTCCAACATGCCTGTGCTATCAGTGATCCCCTGTAATTGATAAGAGCATCTCTAGCTTGTTTCTATCTGACAGGTGTCAGACTCCGAAGCCACAGATATACTGGGGTCATAATACAGTTGTTTGTGCCCCTACCTGTTTTCACCGAGAAGGTTAGAAAAAGAAACTGCTACTGTCTTCCTGGATGTGTGATTACTTCTTGGGTTGGACTTGACAATACCTCAGAATGATGTGTCAAAAAGATGGGGGGTTGCATTTATGCAAACTCCCAAACCAAAATGCTAAAAAGTGCAGAAAAAAACATATGTGAAGGCTTCTTTTAATCAGTACAATCAATAATACCTGTTTAAAGAAAAAAAAGTCCATTTAAAAAAGAAAGAGCAGAAAGTTATAAAGATTTTTGTGCAAAATGTTTATTTCACAATTCGGCAATTAAATGAATCTTCCATAGTCAATATGGAAATGCTTTTTAAAGAATAGGGACACCTGTTGAAAGCTTTTTCTTTTGATAACATCTCATAATCACACATTAAAAGATACATTTTGTCCTCAAAGGGGTAATTACAGATCAATATTGCACAAATTATCACGACCAGTTTTATGACTGGTTTCGTGTTGCCAATACTAAAGATTTTTAGTACTCCATTTAAGAAAGGGAAAAAAGAACACCATAATATTTTAGAGTGATGTTTTTATCATCCCTGATTTAATTCTGTTGAAGTTCCTTTTTTAGCTAAAAATGGAAATTGCCTTTCTCCCTGCTTTTGTCAAATACAGAATTCATTTCATCCTCACTTTCCAAATTGTCATGTATTTTCCAAGGCTGGAAAAAAAAATCATTTAAAAAAAATGTTTGGCCTTCAGGATTATTGGCAGGAAAAAAAAAAGGTATAAATATTACAACGTGTATGTCTTCTGAAAGAGATTATGCAGAAATTTAAGGAACAAAAAACTAAAGCACGACCTGGTTTTTATTCTTTTTAATCTCGAGAAAGCTTACCACGACATTGGAAATTATTCTTGCCATTGATTCTAATAACTTTACCTAAAATGTAGAAGCATCATTAAAACATGTTACTTGTTACTTCTATTAGTAGCCAGATGAAAATTCAAATCTGCACCTCATTATCTTTAAGCATAAATACTTTCAATGGCATAACACCTAAACTGAGAATATATACATCATGAAAAATGAAAGGCTAACCCACATTCATTGTATTAGATTTAAGCTATAACAAGATTAGATATTATTTTCCCCAAATTGATTTTATGTATTCCTGCTGTTTTTACTGAATCCTTCGCTTTGTACTTTGGTTATGTTACCTTTTGCTCAAAAGAAGTCCACCGCTGGAATATAAGAAAATGGGGGGAAAAATGCACCATTGTCCCACTGTAACAGATATTGTTTTAGAATGAATTTAAAATAAAAGATATGTTAATAAGTGTCCTATTCAAGACTTTCTACTTCTACACTAAGAAGCTTGTTTTCATTTGATGAAAACTATTAATGCTAAAACAAAAATTGTTTTGAATTCATTTATAAGGGATATGCACCTACCTCTTTAGTTAAAATCAGTGATCCATTAAGGCTTTCTAGCTTTTTTCCAAGCTGTGAGCATACTGAGTATTTAAGTATGAATAAGAGTGAAGGTGGGGGGTAGGTTTAGCTAAATAAAAGATTGCTTGATATCTTGGGGTTCTTTGAAGAGTTTTATAGGCTTAGAGTTCACAGTTTGAATGAAGGACATTTTTTTAACTTTTATATATAGAAATTTGTTAACCTGCATTTCAATTATTGAATAATTAATTATACACTAATTACCTAGTGAAAAAATTTACACAGTGAGCATTCTAAGCTTAAGTCATAAATTGAAGTGATAGACTTGATATTGAAATAATTAAAATTGACTCAGGGTGTCAGCAATTTTTATTTTTTAATACAGAATGTTCACTTTACATGAAAAATATTACGGTATTTGTTCTGGAATATTAGTTCAGTTTCTATCAATGTATTTAAATGTTAAACTATCAAAGTATTTTATGCAAAGAAACCCCTAGATATTTACATGTTGCAATGTTTTTGCTTTGGGAATTTGTAAATACTGGCACTCAAAAAAATAAAATAAAATAAAAGTGTTTGCTTTAAACAAATTTTTTTTGAAGAAAACTGGTTCTTGCATGCCAAGAATTTAAAAGTTAAGGAACAGAGAGAGTAAATGGCAGAAAAAAATATGCAATTTTCCCTTGGAAATTTGGACTTTTAGAAAAGATTTTAATATAATCAACATATACCAGAAATTCTACAAATTGAAGAAAGAAAAAAATGTGTCATTTTTTCCTGAATGTTACTGCCTATTTTTCAAAAGTTATTCTTTATTTTCCTGAGAATACTTAAAGAAGTCTTCAAATGCACAAAACAAATAAAATGAATCTTGCAGACTTCTATGAAATACTTTTACAAATGAAAATAAATGGAAAGCAAACAGAGTACACTTGTTCCAATATTGACACAAACCGATGAGAAACAGAAAATTTACTTTCATTCTGCTCAGAAATGTTTCCCCTCCTAGCAAAACTCTCTGTCACAGTATTATTTTTTAAGGATAACCAGGATGCCAGACTCTTCACTGGTTTATTTCTTAACCGTGATACTAACTTAGAGTTTTAATAGAATATTACCTTTGAAATATCTTTCAATCTTCATTAACTACAACTGGTGTGTAGCCTGTGGAAATGATCTAGAATATAGAAATAAGTCCAGTAGAATGGATCCAGATATACTTGAATTGTTTTGCTAGATTTTGTTATTTATTAGGGACTACAGAAACAAATAGTAACATTTTGTGATAATTTTCTATGATAGAACACATTTTAAAATCCTACAGGACCTAACATCATAAATTATAAAATCAGACTCAAACTCATAAATTAGTTCCTTTGTAATTCCTGCTGTTGCCTTTTAAAATGACTGCCACAAAATAGCAACTATATTGTAGCAAAAACATTTCTAAACTTTTATAAGCTACTCCCCATTCTTATTGCCCTTGGGATAGATATTGCAGTTGAATATTATCATTTGGAATTATAATTAAGAAAGAGATTTTTTTATAAATTATAATAGAATGAAAAAATATTCTCACTAAAAAAGATTTGACAATCCATGTAAAAATTGTGAAATCTGCATAAGCTTAGTTTTATTTTTATTGTATTATAGTCCACAACCAAATAGAAATGTAATCAGGTATATCTAAAATTAATCTTCTCTAAATCTCAAAATACTGACAATATTGACAGTGAAAAATAAACTTCTACTACAGTAAAATAAAGAAGCAATGCTGTTGTTAAACTCCAGTTATCATAATTTAATACCATCCAAGCAAATCTTAAATGTCTAATCAATTGCTTTGATTAAAGATTTCCAAAATACTTATTTAAATGATTCACAAGAACTTAGACTTTAAAAAATATTAAGAACAATATTCTGAATCCTATTTCATTTAGGTATGCAACCTAAGGAAAAGGCATTTCTTAAAAATACACTTAAATAAATATTAGTGTGATAATTTAACTTAGCATTTGATTTGATTGATGAAAAATGACTTGACAAATAGCAATGACAGAGGACAAAAGCAAAAGTGTTTCTATTTTTTCTTCAAATTTAAATTACTAAAATAAAGGATTCAGTGTTCATATTGAAGTACTATGATACTCATTTCAATTTGAAATGGAGAAACTTAAAAAAATCATAATTTTCTCATAAAATTCTTTGTTATTAAACAAGAAAAATGCTTCCTTGTGCCATGTGTTCAAATGCAAACTGAAGTAAAGTGCTTCATATTTTAAAAGACCTAAGGCCTAGACGGCATATTATAATTTAAAGAAAAATATCCATATACTTTTTTAGTCTTGTTATTCTTGAATTATTTGGATACAAATTATATTTGTCATGTGAAAACCTCAATCTTTAAAGAAATTTAACTCAATATTGAAATAACACTCTACTAAAATTTGAAACGATTTTTCTTTATTTTGGTAGTCTGTGCTGCATTGCTATTTATTTATAAACCTTTTGAAATTCTTACAAACTGTCACCAGCACCAATTATAGGTGAAAGTATTGACTGGTATTTTGTTCGTGGTAACTGAAAAAGGGTGTCAAAATTTATGTTTTTTAAACTATAATTCATGTTGGTTTTATTTTAATGTTTTTCCTATGTGAGCATATTTCACTGCAGATTGAAATTATTAAATGGCCCTTTATCCTACAGTCTACATTCTAAGAAATAATCAGAGATGTGAATTATGCTTCATGAACATTTTTAGATTTGTCCAATGGTAACATAATACATTTTAACCATGAATTATTGTTTCACTTATTGTACAGATTCCGATTAAATAAAATTAAAAAAATAAAAACAGTTTGCAAAACTTAATTTTTTCTCACAAGAGAAAGTCTTTATTATAAACTTGCCTGAGTTACTTAATCAAGAACAGATTATATAATCATGAATGAGTAAATTCTAGAGTGAAAAATAGAATAGAGTCTTCCAGAAATAAAAAAGACAAATGTAGAAAGAACTTTCTGAGATGATAAAAAACACAAGCTACTTGGGTTGTAAATAGTCTAGAAAAAAAAAAAGATTACTAACATTTTTTTAAATGCTCAGTAATTTTATATGTATGTTTGTGTACATATTATAGATATGCACATATGGGTATATATGTATTTACGAAGTATGTTATATATTTGACGTTATATATTTTTGCAATAGAAACAGTTAAAATCTTTAGCATTTGAAGTGTGAAAATATTTTACATTTAACAAAAGTAAGGCTGAAATAAATCTTCTCAGACATTTTGTCAGGCTGGACTTAAATGACCCCATTGTCAACTGCACCTTCCTTTGGAGCACATGATGAATAGATAGATTTACAAAGTAAAAATTTGAATTGAAAACACATCATTACTTGAGCTGAGGACTTTTCTTATTAATTTAGTTTACTGATTTAGAGCCTATTAAACAAGGAGAAAAGTTGGCTGTTTTCAAAGTACTGAACTGAGGATTATCATTATTTTGATGAGGCCACCCTACTATGATAGGGCAATGTAATCAGAATGTTGAATTAAGTCAAGCTCTAGTCTGAAAGAATAAACTGTATTCATCAGTAAATGTTCTTAATGGAAATCCTGAAAATATTTCATTATTCCTAATTTAATTAAGAGGCCTTGAACAGTTAACTACGGGCCCACATTCATATTCAAGAATATATTATTAGGAAAACTGTAAGAAATGGTACACAGGGTACTGATTTCAAACTGCATTTTTTTCCAAATGAAAAATGGCCTTATTAACTTTACAAACACTCATTTTGTATACAGTTCTGAAACTTTACAATGTATTTGGCTATATATTACCAACAGAAACCACCTAAACCCACATGTTAATTAAACATTAATTTATAAATATTTATACCGGGTTTATGCTAATACGAAGTTCAATTATATTGGCCTTATCTATATAAATAATGGATGTGTGGACCTATCGATAAGTGTACCTCAGGAGCAGCGGATAACATTCAGAGCATGTTTATAGACAAGCATTGTTTTGCATTTTTTTCACCTATATGCGGAATCATGGCACTGGAAGAGAATTGAACCCACATTCCAGGTGTTTTCAGCATAGAGATCATGCCAGCAAACACCCAGCACAATGCCAGGCACATAGGAAGCGATACAGAAACAGGAGATGTTACTAGCAGTATTACTAGAAGGTCCCTCTCCCTGAGAGCACCACTAGAGCATTAGAATCCAAGGGAAGCTCACTCACTCAGACACATCTGCCAAGGAACTCCTCATACAAACCACACGTCTTATCAGTATAAGTACGCATTGCCATCTAGGTTTATACACAGCATCAGGAAGAAATTGGGGCAGGGGAAATGAATTTCAGATGAAATATACAAAATGGGCTCGGGAGTTGGGTCTCTTAGCGAAAAACACACACAGCGACAAAAGCAAAGCCTGGGTCTTCACACCATCCACAGCTGTATTTGCACGTGTTGGCAACAAGAAAGAATCGCGTGAATTGAATGCGCAACTGCACAAAGTCACACTTTAAACTTCTCCCTATTTTGTTTCTTGTTTTACTTGCCTTCAACTTGATTTGCTCCTTCTTGCTCTCTAATAAAATGGTGAGGGGACTCTGGTAGACCCACAGGAAGAGGGTACCGGGCCACACAATCCATTTGGTGCCCTTTCGGATACAATTGCTCTGAGTGGCAGTATGGGTGAGGGGATGGAGCATGTGTATGATCTGATGAGCTTGGCTCAACTGGGGGCAGCTTCTCTAGGCAGCTAAATTAAAAACCTCCCTGCAATTTTGATCTTAATCACCCCCTCCGAAGCTGTAATTGGTGATGGTCACTTAACTCTCTCCTTCCAGATTCAAATGTGCAGCGTCCCTCTAAACCACACATTTATTCGATCCATCCAAGAGGATTCAGACAGCCCTGAGCACAGCCTCACCAGCATACTGTTAAGACAAAGGGGTTTGGGCTACCTCAAATCTCACCAGTCAAATGCCTTCTTAGGAATTTTTATTTTGGGAAGACATCTCTAAAATAAAAGTGCCATAGGTGTGGGCTTTTTCAAACGTTGAGAATAAAAGCCCCTATTTATAAAATAACAAAAGATTCTATTGCATACATTGGACCTATCATCTGTGGAATTAATGAAGTCCTTTAAAAATTGAAGAGCCCTCTGAAAATACTATGTAGAAATGAAGATCAAGTTGGAGCAAATCTAACCTTCAAAAAAATTCCACATGTGGGAACATCTGATGAACCTCTGAAAATCCTCCATAAAAGAAAGCCTATCTGATCACTGAGAGAGCTTTTTGCCTTGTTGTTCTCTTTTTTGTGTTTCTTTTTTTATCAGGGAAGTATGAATTATTAGGAGTTAGGGGCAAACGAGGGTGATTATAGAAGGTGTCCAAATCCCAATGCAGTCTGAAAGATGATCGTGGGGGTGGGATGGAGGATTAATTCCGTTTAAGAAACATTTACTGAGCTGCGGCAGGCCTGGGAGATGCACACATGAATGAGGCTCGCTTCCAGGCTCACTTCCTCCTCAGGAGGAGTTCACTGTCCCACGGGGAAGAGAGTGGGGACTCAAAGTGACCTATCACTCAGACACCGGCTGAAGCATACAATCACCGAAGTCTGCCCGGGGAACAGGCGGGATGCAGAAAGAGCCGAGAAGAAAGCCAAGAGCTGCAGAGAAGTCCATATTTCACCCAGGAAAGACATCTCAGAAATAAAAAGTGGCCTCTCTCACATAGCTGTGCTTTAATTGATCCAACGGAGACTTGTAAAGTCGTCTCCATGACCTCAAGGATGACCTAAACAGGACTGGGGCCGGAGAGTGGAGTGTTGTGGTGTGGGCGGGGTGGTGGGAAGCCAAGTGGTTTCCTCTTGCTCAAAACCTGATACCAGTGTGAGAAAGCACCCGGTGTCAACAGCGGAAGAGAGACAAGTGTTGTTGGAAGAGAGTCCATCTCTGTGCTCGGGAAGAACCACTCTCTCGGTCACAGCAGGCTGACTTACTGTTCAACAAGCATATTGCGAATGCCGAACCCCAGCTGACTGTTTCTGGGCGAGAGGAATGAGAAAGTTTTTATTTTTATTTTCCAATTCAGTTTGAAGACAGTCTTCAGTGACACTCAAGCGACAAAGCCAACCGATTGGAGGGGAAGATAGAATCCAACAATCAGCCCTGTGCTGGGAACCAGTGGGGAGGGTGGTCCCCCTGGCTGGAGTTCATGACCATCATGATTTCTAGCGAATACTGACTTTGTGGAACAAGAGTGTGACTCCGTACCTGCCCATTGGGTCTACTGTCTGAATTTAAATCATCAATACTCTACTTTTCTTTCTCTGGTCCTACAGACTTAGAACTGAGGGAGCCTGAGCTATTTACAAATCCACACCAGGACCTGCAGGAAACAAGGCTCTCGGTCCCTTAATCTGCCAAATGTTAAAGATGATCAGAACCAGAAGGATCCCTTCTTCCATTCCCTCAGGAGAGGAAGGGCCACCTAAGAAGGGACTTGCCCAAATTAGCAGCTCGTGACTGGAGAATGTGAGACCAGAACGCATGCGGCTGGGAGCCTTGCTTGGTGCCCTTGCCACAACACAAAAAAAGATCTTGTTGCTATTCTGGTTATTGCTAATAACCCATTCATTTAGCCCCCTCAGAGCCAGACACTCTCAAGAGATATGAAAGTGAATCTGTTGTAATTCCAGACCTTAAAGAACGTGCAGCCTGGTGGGGTGACACAGAAATAACTAGAAATTGCGTTGGAGGGTCTAGCCGTGCATGTCACTGGCTGAGCTCTGAACAGGCAAAGGATAAGGGTTCTGTCAATGACCATTTCTGATTTTCTGATTTCTACTCCCTCCTCCACAGAATACTGCGAAGATCTTCAGCTGTTCCAAATAGGGCGCTAGGAATTCCTTTTGTGAAGCGGACAATAGATTAAATGTGCATTTGGTGTCCTACCAGAGACACAGAGGAGCAGGCACGGGGCACAAACCGTCCTTCCATGTGGGAAGAAACCCAAGTCCAGAAGCCATCTGTAGATTGCTGCTTCAACAAATGGATAAATACGGATTGTGGATTCACATGTGCTGCTCAATCACGGAACGAGCTGTGGAAACATCTGAGAGCAGAGGGTACACGGTGCGTCTGCAGAGTGCACTGGTTTCCCACTTTTTTCTCCTCCCCCTGGGTCTCCCATTGCACAGAACTGTGGGAAATGCAAGACAACAGCTGCATACCACAGAGAGCACACCATGCAGAGCAAGAGCTCCGAGCAAAACAGCTCTTTGCTCTCCATCCCACCGTGTAGCACACACTTGAGATTATTGATGCCAAGTATTTCCTTCAGGAATTTTAAATGTCCTCCCACTGAGCAGCAAATCATATACCATCCAGAGTTCTGATGTGAGCAGCATGAGTTTCCTGAGGCTTCACGGGAGACATATGGAAGTGGTGTTGCTTCCTTCACGAGTTGCCAACCCAAATGCATGGACCATTTCTTCCTTACAAGGGTATGTGCCACTTTTCCAAAAAGTTTGCTTTAGCACAGCGATCTTGCAAGGCAAAGAGGCAAGTCAGGAAGTCAGCTACAAGGCTTCCTAGTGAGGAAGATGCTGGGGAGGTCTGGATCCAGGAGAACTGTCCAGATGGGGTAATGCCCTTCTAGATTGGCAACGGGCTCTGTAGAGCCAATTCCCCTCCCCTGGCCTGGGTGATGGGGTAATGGGGCCCTGGCTCAATGGTAGAAGACTTTCCGACCCATGGTGAGATGCCATGCAAGTGAAGTGTGATGAGATGGCAAGTTTAACCTAAGGGAACACCTGAGCCTGGAGCTGCCATCCACAGCTGTACTCCAGGGTCCTCTGTGGCTTGGTATGAACTGCATTTGTTGGCCAGGAATGGGATTCAATGAGTGTTGTTGCCAGGGGATTTTTTTCTAGAAGCTTGGAGGTATTCTTACAGGAGTCTCCACATGACTACAGAACCCCTAGATGTAGGTCCAGGAGGGCAGAGACCATTGCAATTTTGTTCTTTGTGGCATTCTCAGAAAGAAAAGCAGCCTGGCCCTCAATAAATGTTGGATGAACATCAATAAACTGACCCATCCCCTCTCCTCTCCCATTCAAAAGAGGTCTGGTCCAAGATCAGGACATCCTCCGACTCTCAACTCCAGCTCCTGCATTTCCCTCGTTTGAATGGGAGTCACATGGAAAAACAGCCAGTAGATGGAAAACAAAACAATAATTGGGCACAGTTATATGACGCTCTGTTTTAAGCATCTCCATTTACTTATTTAACTTCACTTCAACACTAAAATGTAGGTAGTTACTCTTTCCAGAAGAGGAAACTAAAGCAAGAGAAGATAATAAGTTGCAAAGAACACACAGCTAATAGCTAACAGATCCAGGATTATGAACCCAGCGGTCTGCTACAACACACCAATACTTTCTTTTCTCAAAACCAATGGACTTCTCTGTATGCAAGAAAGCTGGACCTTCTAGAGAAATTTTCTACTGTGAAATTGATGACCATGGTGTTTTCCTCAAATTGAAGAACCGTGGGCAACAATGGCTCACTCAAGCTCTTTCTTTACACATACCTTCAATTCCTTAGATGATGAGCCAACAGTTGTTGGGGTTGGCTGGCTCGCTCACTCTCTCCTTCCCTCACCCCTCTCTCTCTTCTAATTTCTAGGCTCACTAACCAAGGAATGTGAATAAACTCAGCAATGGACTTCAGGATAAAGATGGTGGACTTATTGTGTGCATCTATTTTTATTGATAGACAATAAAAGGGTTTCCCCTCCCCCAAGGAAAAAATCTGTGAGACAGGAGGAACTGAAGATGTTACACAAGCATGAAAATTTTCAAAGCTATAAGGCAGATAGAAAAATAGCTTACATGACAAACATGATCTTAACCTACCATGGGAAAAGCAGACAATTGGGGATGGGTGGAGCAAGATGGCGGAGGAGTAGGAGACCTGGATTTCCTCTGGTCTCAGGAATTCAGCTGAATAGGGATCAAACCATTCTGAACACCTACGAACTCAACAGGAGATCGAAGAGGAGAGTAGCAACAACTCTCTGAACAGAGAAGCGACCACTTACTAGAAGGTAGGACGTGCGGAGAAGTGAAACCGAGGCAATATTCGGGGGGATAGACGGCGGGGGAGGGGGGCCTCCGTCGGCCGCTTCCGGCAAGTGCTAGAGCCGCGGAGCACAAAATCGGAACTTTTAGAAGTCAGCTCCGCTGAGGGACGTCGCTCCAGTGGCTAAACGGGAGGTGGAACCCTCGCGGGACACTGTGGACTCAGGACCCTCTGGATCACAGAAAGACAGGGGCTGCCTGAGTGCAGCAGAGCTCCCAGGTATCGGAGCGGGGAAGCCGGCTGCAGAGACGGAGCCGAGGCACGGGCTCGCAGCTCGGGGTGGCCATAAACTGTGATCCGCGGCCCAGTCGGGCCACTGCTCCTGCAGCAGGGACCCAACAAGTGGCAGAGCTGGGGAGACTCCCCTCCCTTGCCCAGGAGGAGCGGCGCGGAAGCGCACCACAGGGATCTGCTGGGTTTGGAGACTCCACACGGGGTCAGGTGCCAGACATAGAAACGCTCGGTCACAGGCCAGGTGAGCACGGAGCGCGGCCAGAGACCAGGGAGACGGGAGTGACTGCTTTTCTCTGGGGGCGCACTGAGGAGCGGGGCCCCGAGTTCTCAGCTCCTCCGGGTGGAGATTGGGAGGCCACCATTTTCACCCTGGTCCTCCAAAGCTGTACCGAGAGCTTGCAGGGAACAAAAGCTCCTGAGAGCAAACCCAAGCAGCTTGCTTAGTCCAGACCGACAAGCGCGGGGCAATTCTGCCTCCCACAAAGACATTGGGGAACCACAGCAACAGGCCCCTCCCCAAGAAGATCGGCACGAACAGCCAGCAAGCCAAGACCAAGTTTACCGATCAAGGAGAACGGGAGAACTCCAGCGCTAGGGGAATACTGCACATAGAATTCATGGCTTTTTTACCATGATTCATTAGTTTTTCAAAGTTAATTTTTTAACTGTTTTTTGGGGTTTTTTTGAATTTTTCTTTTTCCCTTTTTCAACCAACATCTTATCAATCCCTTTTTTAAAAAAACATTTTTTATTTTTCATTTTTAGAGTCATATTTTATCCCTTCATAGTAGTTACCCTTATTTTTGGCATATATATATGAGTTCTCTCTTTAAAATTTTGAGATACAGTTTCTTCTAACAGATCAAAATATACCCTAAATCACTAGTGTATGGCTTTGTTCTAGGCTCCTGCCTGATCAGAGTCTCTCCCAATTTTTTTTCTTTTTTCTTTTTTTAAAATCTCCTTCTTTCTTCTTTCAAACAACTCTTATCAATTCCGTTTATAAAACCTTTTATAAGTTTCATCTTCACAGTCATCTTCCATCCCTTCATTGTATCAACCCTTATTTTGTACATATATAAGTCTTTCTTCCTTTAAAATTTTAGCAGGCACTTTTTTCTAACAGACCAAAATACACCCAAAATCTAGTGTGTGGCACTAATCTATGCACTAGCCTGATCATATTTGATCATATTGTATTTTTTGTTTTGTTCTGTTTTTGTTTGTTTTTATCATTTTCTTTTTCTTTTTCTTTTTTTTTCTCTTTCTTTTTTCTTTCTTTCCCTTTCTTTCCCCTGGTTTCAGGTCTTTTCTGATTTGTATAGAGTATATTTGCTGAGGACGTTGTTAACCTCTTAGCATTTTGTTCTCTCATTTATCTGTTCTCCTCTGGACAAAATGACAAGACAAAAAAAAATCACCTCAGCAAGAAGAACAAGAGGTAGTACCGTCTGCCAGGGACCTACTCAATACTGACATTAGTATGATGTCGGACCTAGAGTTCAGAATCATGACTTTAAAGATACTAGCTGGGCTTGAAAGAAGTGTGGAAGTTATTAGAGAAACGCTTTCTGGAGAAATAAAAGAACTAAAATCTAACCAAGTCAAAATCAAAAAGGCTATTAATGAGGTGCAATAAAAAATGGGGGCACTAACTGCTAGGATAAATGAGGCAGAAGAGAGAAACAGCGATATAGAAGACCAAATGATGGAAAATAAAGAGGCTGAGAAAAAGAGAGAGAAACAACTACAGGATCACGAGGGCAGAATTCGAGAGATAAGTGATTCGATAAGACGAAACAACATTAGAATAATTGGGATCCCAGAAGAAGAAGAGAGAGAGAGAGGGGCAGAATGTATATTGGAGCAAATTATAGCAGAGAACTTCCCTAATGTGGGGAAGGAAACAGGCATCAAAATCCAGGAGGCACAGAGAACCCCTCTCAAAATCAATAAAAATAGGTCAACACCCCGACATCTAATAGTAAAATTTACGAGTCTCAGAGACAAAGAGAAAATCCTGAAAGCAGCTCGGGAGAAGAGATATGTAACCTACAATGGTAGAAACATTAGATTGGCAGCAGACCTATCCACAGAGACCTGGCAGGCCAGAAAGGACTGGCATGATATCTTTAGAGCACTAAACGAGAAAAATATGCAGCCAAGAATACTATATCCAGCAAGCCTGTCATTGAAAATAGGAGAGGTAAAAAGCTTCCAGGACAAACAAAAACTAAACTAAAGGAATTTGCAAACACAAAACCAGCCCAAAAAGAAATATTGAAAGGGGTCCTCTAAGCAAAGAGAGAGCCTAACAGCAGCAGAGATCAGAAAGGAACACAACAATATACAGTCACAGTCACCTTACAGGCAATACAATGGCACTAAATTCCTATCTTTCAATAGTTACCCTGAATGAAAATGGGCTAAATGCCCAATCAAAAGACACAGGCCATCAGATTGGATTAAAAAACAAGACTCTTCGATATGCTGTCTGCAAGAGACTCATTTTAGACCCAAAGACACCCCCACATTGAAAGTGAGGGGGTGGAAAACCATGTACCGTGCTAATGGACACCAAAAGAAAGCTGGGGTGGCAATTCTTACATCAGACAAATTAGATTTTAAAACAAACACTGTAATAAGAGATGAAGAAGGACACTATATCTTACCTAAAGGGTCTATCCAACAAGAAGATCTAACAATTGTAAATATCTATGCCCCGAACATGGGAGCAGCCGCTTTTATAAGGCAATTAATAACAAAAGCAAAGAAACACATTGACAGCAATACAATAATAGTGGGGGACTTTAACACCCCCCTGACTGAAATGGACAGATCATCTAAGCAAAAGATCAACAAGGAAATAAAGACTTTAAATGACACACTGGACCAAATGGACTTCAAAGACATATTCAGAACATTCCATCCCAAAGCAACGGAATACACATTCTTCTCTAGTGCCCATGGAACATTCTCCAGAATTGATCACATCCTAGGTCACAAATCAGGTCTCAACCCGTGCCAAAAGATTGGGATTATTCCCTGCATATTTTCAGACCACAATGGTTTGAAACTAGAACTCAATCACAAGAGGAAAGTCGGAAAGAACTCAAATACACGGAGGCTAAAGAGCATCCTACTGAAGAATGCATGGGTCAACCAGGAAATTAAAGAAGAATTAAAAAAATTCATGGAAACCAATGAAAATGAAAACACAACTGTTCAAAATCTTTGGGATACAACAAAGGCAGTCCTGAGAGGAAAGTATATAGCAATACAAGCCTTTCTCAAGAAACAAGAAAGGTCTCAAATACACAACCTAACCCTACACCTAAAGGAGCTAGAGAAAGAACAGCAAATAAAGCCTAAACCCAGCAAGAGAAGAGAAATCATAAAGATCAGAGCAGAAATCAATGAAATAGAAACTAAAAGAACAGTAGAACAGATCAACGAAACTAGGAGCTGGTTCTTTGAAAGAATTAACAAGATTGATAAACCGCTGGATAGACTTATCAAAAAGAAAAGAGAAATGACCCAAATCAACAAAATCATGAATGAAAGAGGAGAGATCACAACCAACACCAAAGAAAGACAAACAATTATAAGAACATATTATGAGCAACTCTATGCCAGCAAATTAGGTAACCTGGAAGAAATGGGTGCATTCCTAGAGATGTATCAACTACCAAAACTGAACCAGGAAGAAATAGAAAACCTGAACAGACCTATAACCACTAAGGAAATTGAAGCAGTCATCAAAAATCTCCCAACAAACAAAAGCCCAGGGCCAGATGGCTTCCCAGGGGAATTCTATCAGACATTGAAAGAATTAATACCTATTCTCCTGAAACTGTTCCAAAAAATTGAAATGGAAGGAAAACTTCCAAACTCGTTTTAGGAGGCCATCATTACCTTGATCCCAAAACCAGACAGACAAAGACCCCATCAAAAAGGAGAATTACAGACCAATATCCTTGATGAACATGGATGCAAAAATTCTCACCAAAATACTGGCCAGTAGAATCCAACAGTACATTAAAAGGATTATTCACCACGACCAAGTGGGATTTATCCCTGGGCTGCAAGCCTGGTTCAACATCCGCAAATCAATCAACGTGATACAATACATTAACAAAAGAAAGAACAAGAGTCATATGATCCTCTCAATAGATGCAGAAAAAGCATTTGACAAAGTACAGCATCCTTTCTTGATCAAAACTCTTCAGAGAATAGGAATAGAGGGTACATACCTCAATATCGTAAAAGCCATCTATGAAAAACCTACAGTGAATATCATTCTCAATGGGGAAAAGCTAAGAGCTTTTCCCCTAAGGTCAGGAACGCGACAGAGAGGTCCACTGCTATTCAACATAGTATTAAAAGTCCTAGCCACAGCAATCAGACAACAAAAAGAAATCAAAGGCATCTAAATCGGCAAAGAAGAAGTCAAACTCTCACTCTTTGCAGATGATATGATATTGTATGTGGAAAACCCAAAAGACTCCACCCCAAAACCGCTAGAATTATACAGGAATTCAGTAAATTAGCAGGATATAAAATCAGTGCACAGAAATCAGTGGCATTCCTATACACCAACAACAAGACAGAAGAGAGACAAATCAAGGAGTCGATCCCATTTACAATTGCACCCAAAACCATAAGATACCTAGGAATAAATTTAACCAAAGAGGCAAAGCATCTGTACTCAGAAAACTATAAAATACTCATGAAAGAAATTGAAGAAGACACAAAGAAATGGAAAAACGTTCCATGCTCATGGATTGGAAGAACAAACATTGTGAAGATGTCAATGCTACCCAGAGCTATCTACACATTCAATGCAATCCCCATCAAAATACCATCCACTTTTTCCAAAGAAATGGAACAGATCATCTTAAAATTTGTATGGAACCAGAAGAGACCCGAATAGCCAGAGGAATATTGAAAAAGAAAAGCAAAGCTGGCGGCATCACAATTCCAGACTTCCAGCTCTATTACTCTATTACAAAGCTGTCATCATCAAGACAGTATGGTACTGGCACAAAAACAGACACATAGATCAGTGGAACAGAATCGAGAGCCCAGAAATGGACCCTCAACTCTATGGTCAACTAATCTTTGACAAAGCAGGAAAGAATGTCCAATGGGAAAAAGACAGTCTCTTCAACAAATGGTGTTGGGAAAATTGGACAGCCACAAGCAGAAAAATGAAACTGGACCATTTCCTTACACCACACACAAAAATAGACTCCAAATGGTTGAAAGACCTAAATGTGAGACAGGAGTCCATCAAAATCCTAAAGGAGAACACAGGCAGCAACTTCTTCAACCTCAGCCGCAGCAACTTCTTCCTAGAAACATCACCAAAGGCAAGGGAAGCAAGGGCAAAAATGAACTATTGGGATTTCATCAAGATAAAAAGCTTTTGCACAGCAAAAGAAACAGTCCACAAAACCAAAAGACAACCGACAGAATGGGAGAAAATATTTGCAAATGACATATCAAATAGAGGGCTAGTATCCAAAATCTATAAAGAATTTATCAAACTCAACACCCAAAGAACAAATAATCCAATCAAGAAATGGGCAGAAGACATGAACAGACATTTTTCCAAAGAAGACATCCAAATGGCCAACAGACACATGAAAAAGTTTCAACATCGCTTGGCATCAGGGAAATCCAAATCAAAACCTCAATCAGATACCGCCTCACACCAGTCAGAATGGCTAAAATTAACAAGTCAGGAAACAACAGATGTTGGCGGGGATGTGGAGAAAGGGGAACCCTGCTACGCTGTTGGTGGGAATGCAAGCTGGTGCAGCCACTCTGGAAAACAGTATGGAGGTTCCTCAAACAGTTGAAAATAGAGCTACCCTATGATCCAGCAATTGTACTACTGGATATTTACCCCAAAGATACAAATGTAGGGATCCGAAGGGGTACATGCACCCCAATGTTTATAGCAGCAATGTCCACAATAGCCAAACTGTGGAAAGAGCCGAGATGTCCGTCGACAGATGAATGGATAAAGAAGATGTGGTATATATACACAATGGAATATTATGCAGCCATCAAAAGGAATGAGATCTCGCCATTTGCAATGACGTGGATGGAACTGGAAGGTGTTATGCTGAGTGAAATAAGTCAATCAGAGAAAGACATGTATCATATGACCTCGCTGATATGAGGAATTTTTAACCTCACGAAACAAACTGAGGGTTGCTGGAGTGGTGGGGAGTGGGAGGGATGGGGTGGCTGGGTGACAGACATTGGGGAGGGTATGTGCTATGGTGAGCGCTGTGAATTGTGCAAGACTGTTGAATCACAGATCAGTACTTCTGAAACAAGTAATGCAATATATGTTAAGAAAAAAAAAGAAGAAGAAGATAGGAGGGGGAAGAATGAAGGGGGGTAAGTCGGAGGGGGAGATGAACCATGAGAGACGATGGACTCTGAAAAACAAACTGAGATTTCTAGAGGGGAGGGGGTGGGGGGATGGGTTAGCCTGGTGATGGGTATTAAAGAGGGCACGTTCTGCGTGGAGCACTGGGTGTTATGCACAAACAATGAATCATGGAACACTACATCCAAAACTAATGATGTATGGTGATTAACATAACAATAAAAAAATTTTTTATAAAAGCAGACAATTGACCCAATTCATACCAGGCATTCCTAAAAGGCTCAAAAATTGGTGCTATCAGATAACTCTAAAAATGGGCATGAAAAAGTAGGTGCTAACACAAGGATTAAATGAATGTTTTTTAGAAACACTCAGATTCCCAAATCTCTCCCCATTTCTACACACTGGGGTGATGTGCTCCTCCCCCACCCTAGCAAAAGATGAGCACTCCAACCTTTGAAGAGGGAAAATAAAAAAGAGGCTTTGGACTAGTGAAACACCAGGCACATCTGAGCGCAGGTATTGTATACAATCCAGGAGGAATTCCAACACTGGGTGCTGTGGGACACATAGCCCTCCAATGGCTACAGTTCCAGAATGCTCGAAGCTTGACCTTCAAGGAAAAGGTTAAAAAACCTTTCAAACAGGTTACTGCCTTCTTCCTGAAGGAGAGACTGAAAGATGCTACCATTGGAGACTCCCCAACTAAATGGCCGAGTTACACCTCACTAAAGCTCCCAGATGGTAAGTTTCAGCCAAGTTTTTGAATTCTTTTTTCTTTTTTTATGTTTTTATTTAAATTCCAGTTAGTAAACATACAGTGTAATATTAGTTTCAGGTAGGGGTGCCTGGGTGGTTCAGTAGTTGAGTGTCTGACTCTTCATTTTGGCTTGGGTCATGGTCTTAGGGTCATGGGATCCGGCATTGTGTGGGGCTCCACACTGAGCACAGAGTCTGCTTGTCCCTCTCCCTCTGTTCCTCCCCACCCCAAGTCAAATAAATAAATAAAATCTTTAAAAAAATTAGTTTCAGGTATACAATATAGTGATTCAACACTTCCATACAACACCCGGTGCTCATCACGACAAGTGTGCTCCTTCATCCCCAACACCTATACCCTCATCCCCCCATCCACCTCCCCTCAGTTTGTTGTCTATAATTAAGAGTAGCCATCAGTTTGTTGTCTATAATTAAGAGTCTATTTCTTGACTTTCTTCTCTCTTTCTTTCCAAACTGGTGCAGCCATTCTGGAAAACGATATGGATGTTCTTCGAAAAGTTAAAAATAGAATTCTTTTTTCTTAAACACAATAAGACAAAGGGAAATTATGGCACCAGGAAAGCTTCTAACATGAAAGAGAGGGATGAGAACACACAAAGAGAAAAAGCAACTTGGAGAGACAGAAACATTCAAATAAACTATCATTCATATCCCCTCAAAAAAAGGAGAAAGTAATGCAACTGGGAGCAAATTGAAAAAAAAAATTGTAATTAGCAAGATACAATAAAATAATATCCAATATGGCATGATTTTTTAGGGAACATGTAGAAAAACTAACCAAAAAGCTATTAGAAAGTCAAAGCAAAACAGCAGGAATAAAAACATCAATAGAAGGGTTAAAAGTTAAAATTGAGGACATTTAAAAGAGCAAAGCATAGAAACAAAAAGAAAATAAGGAAAATATATAAGGTGCGTCTGGGTGGCTCAGTCAGTTAAGCATCTATCTGACTTTTGATTTCGGCTAAGATCATGATTTCAGGGTCCTGGGATCGAGCCTCAAGTCAGGCTCCGTGCTCAGCGTGAAGTCTGCTCCTCCCTCTGCTTGTGTTCTCACTCTCTCTCTCTCTCTCAACTAAATGAAGAAAATCTTTAAAAAAGAATTGTGAATGTTTCACATTTCCACAGTGTGTGAATAAGACCTGCCTACGACCTTCAGTATCTAAGTAAAGGAAGTTTCAGAATGAGCAAACAGGGAAATTGTATGGGAGATAGTCATCAATGAAGTAATTTGAGAGATTCCCTCAGAACAAAGGGATATAGATTTCCAGATGTAAAGACTCCCATAATGGATGAAAATAGATCCAAACAGGCACATTGTCATAAAAGTTCAGAGTGCTAGTGACAAAGATAGGAGCCTACCATCTGGATTTGGAAGATAATGGGTCACACAGAAATAATGAGGTATTAGAAAGACTTTCAACTTCTTAACAGTAGCACTGAAGCTAGAAGCCAATAGAATAACACTTTGAGCAACCAAGAAAGAAAATATATATATATATATATATATGTCAAAAATTCTATTTCTGGCAAAACTAACAATAAATAATGAATATAAACATTGTCAGGCATGTAGGTCTCAAAAACATTTTCCCTCCTGGGGCACCTGGGTGGCTCAGTCAGCTGGGGTTGTGATCTTAGGGCCCTGAGATGGAGCCCTGTGTTGGGCTCTGTGCTCGGTCGGGAGTCTGCTTGAGATTCTCTCCTTCTCCCTCCCCCTCTGCCCCACCCTCCTCAAATAAATAAATAAAATCTTAAAAAAAAATTTCCCTTCTACGTCCTGTCTCAGAAAGCTACTAAAGGATGTGCAGTACTAAATCAAGGGGGTAAACCACAGAAGAGAGAGATGTAGAAGAGAGGAGAGAAAACAGGATCCAAACAGGAGAAGAGCAGAGAGAATCTCCAGAATCTCAGGTGAAGGTTGGCGGGTTGGGAACTGAGCCCAAGATGGAAATGGCAACCAGCCCTGATGAGGGCAGCTCCAGGAGAAAAGACACAGTGGTATAGAGGGTATATCTGAATGTCTTGAAAAGAGTGTTTGCATGGTCTTAATGACATAAGCACTGAATTCTGATCTAACTAAAACTTTGAAATAACTATACTGGATGAATGAAAATATAGGAAAGGTATGAAAAATCAAGAAGCAAATATTAGATAGATAACAAATAGATAATATCTATTATCAAAGATAAACAGAAATGTCAAGAAAGTGGCTGCTCCTGAGGAGGAGAAATGTGGGGGAGGGAAGCAGGGGTCTACTGGTTTTCCTAACAAACCTTGTAAAACAGTTATGGCTCTATTAAACTGTGTGCATATTTATCTTGACTTTTTAGAGAAAGAGTGGCATAGTACTTCTGAATAAATTGCTGAAAACATGACAGTAACAAAATATCGGCAAGTCTCCTTGTATTGGCAAGGCAGGAAGCAAAAGCAGAAAGGGAGCAATCAAAATTTGGTTTAAATGACCTCAATTAGGGGCACCTGGGTGGCTCAGTCAGTTAAGTGTCTGCTTTCAGCTCAGGTCATAATGCTAGGGTCCTGGGATTAAGCCCTGTGTCAGGCTCCCTGCTCAGCAGGGAGTCTGCTTCTCCCTCTGTCCCTCCCCCACTCTTGTTCTCTCTCTCTCTCTCAAATAAATAAATAAAATATTTAAAAAAAAATAAATGACCTCAATATAAATTAAAGGTACACCTAAAGAAAGATTCCTTGGCTATCCAAGTAGAACATGGCCATACAAGAAGAGTGGAAAGCTTCAAGAAAGAGGAAGGAGAATCACCCATCTCTCATGGTGTCAGTATTTGACTTTATCTATATGGATATCGCAGGAAAGGTTCTCAATCCCATTGTTGGGGCATATGTTGCGGTATGTTCTTAGATGGCTATCCATCCAAATTATCTTGCATGCCTTTTTTTAATTTAAAAATCAGTTAATTAACATATAGTGTATTATTAGTTTCAGAGGTAGAGCTTAGTGATTCATCATTTGCATATAATACCCAGTGCTCATTGAATAGATTAGGAACCACTTATTAGCACCATCATGCCTTTTATATAATGGTGCTAGTTAGTGATTCCTAAGCTATTCCTATACAGAATTCTTAACCTGTTAGACCCTTTACTAACTAAAACAAACCCTTGTATCTCAAGGAAGCTCAAGAAAAGTTAAAGGATAAAATGTTCCCAGGATAACTATTTTTCTATGGGGAAAAATTAAAATATGTTTAATTAAGTGGGGAAAAAAATTCCTCTGTTCACAGAAAGTATTGTTTCTGCCATAGCATAGCCTTGCAGTGTCTTCAAAGATAATCCAGGTCTTACGCTGGCTTACCTCCCCAGGAGGTAACCTGCAATCCCTCCATACTGTACTGCACACATCATGGCCTTCAGTAGTTCCCACTTGGGGAAGGGATCCATTCCCTACCCAGCATTCCACATCACTGACATCTTCATATGCCCCATCCACTGTCTTGTCACCCACCCCAAGAAAGTGGGTAATTATGACGTTGACAGGACACTAGTAAAAATCAGTTATCATTAAAAAACAAAATGAAATAAACAAAGAGATAAAGAAAGAAAAAGAAGAAGGAAGAAGGGTGGGGGAGGAGGAGAAGAAGAAAAACCTGCTGGTTTGGAGTAGTTCCCAACTCATTTGCTATAACCATACCTCATTCTTCTCCCACTCCAGAAAAACAATGTCAAAAAATAAGGAAATGAGGGAGACTTTATCATAGTAAGGTCAAGATATTACTAACCAATTCCTAGGAACATACCCCAAAATATGCCCCAACAATGGGATCGAGAACCTTTCCTGTGATAACCATTCAGATAAAGTCAAATACTGACAGCATCCCTTCTATGTGCCCGCCATTTTATGTTTGAAGACAGCTTGCCAGCCCCACCCAAAGAGTCATCTTTGCAGAGGAGGTATTTCTTAGAACTGAGCTAATTCCTAGTTTAAGCCTTTATCAAGTATACATTAATAATTGTATTTTTATTTTATCTAATATTTGCAATTTTCTTTTTTTTCCCTAAAACTCTCCCCCGTTAATGGCTCCACCTAATCTTAAAATACTCTACATCCTTTCTAATAATTCAACTGCTTTTGACCTCTCCCTCCTGCTTTGCTACATCAGTTGACATTTTTATTTTATATGTAAGCTCACATTCACATATTTTCTTTATAGAATCTAGTCTTGTAAGACTCAGCCCATCATCCCAACCTGTTGTGATTAGCTTTTGTCTTGATTTTCTGAGCTTTAGATCACACTCATATTTGATAAGGCCCATGTATATCCTTCGTGATAAAATTGACATTTTGGTCAAGGGCAGAGCCAGGTGGCCAGCCACTAAAGACTTATTTTGGGTGGATCCAGATGTATTAATCAGCTCTTTTGTTCTAGGAACATACTCCACCCGAACTGTAGCTAAGCAAGAAAGTCATGCAAAAGTTGATATGGCAGAGGGACATGTCTCCTAATTACTTCCCAAGGCAAAGTCTTATCCAACTATGTCCCTCTCTTCTTTGAACACCCCATGTCTGGGTGGTCCGTTTTCCTGTTCTATTCTTCTGGATTGTTACATTCCACTGCTAATCTTTTGGCTCTTTTCCCTCTTGTTCTGTTGTCACACTATGATGAAGCATTCTTCCTCTTGAAACGGAGCTGCTTTAGATTTCCATCCTAACAGTTCATCTCTCATGACATAACACTTGAATGACCCATCTTTGAGATAACTCCCTCTCTCTTGTCTGTATGTCTGTCATGAGGAGGCAGCAGTGCATAGTGTTTAAGAATACTGAGTCCCAGGGGCACTTGGCTGGCTGTCAGTAGAGCATGTGACTTTTGATCTTGGGGTTGTAAGTTCAAGCCCCACGTTGGGTGTAGAGGTTACAAAAAAAAAGGGTACAGACTCCTGAACCAGATGACCTAGATTCAAACTCTGGCTGCACCCTTTACTGGCTTTGTGACCACTTACTGGCTTTGCACCTTCTTTGTGCCTCCGGAATGTTGCTCAACGCTTATGACTATCTGCTAATGCATCACCACCATCTCTGGACATTTTAGAGGCCCCAGATCTTTTTAACGTCTGTAGGGTAATGAACTTTAGCTTCCTTCATGCTCTGCCCTGTGATTTCAGTTATTTTCCCAATCCTGTTTAAGTAAATGCTCATTCTATATGAAATTCAGACACTTACTAAGCAAACACATCTTTATGATAAGTTTTCATGTCCTTCTTGCCAGCTGGATTCTGCCCCTAAATTCCTCTTCTACAGAAATTGAGGAGCCACCACTGGTCAGTGGAAAGTGCTTTGAAATCAGACAGAATCTGTGTTTGCATCATGTCTCTGCATTCAGATATGCACAATTTGGAGCCAACCAGCTTCTTGCAAATGAGGCAGAGAATGATTTGCGTTCACATGCAACTCCAAGTGACATAGCAAGGTACATTTTGCTTTCTAAAACAAGAAAAGAGCTGGAAAGCTTTAATGGGCCATATGAAAATCATAAGATATTTCTGCATTAACAGGCAGGGCAAATTAATTCTAGGAGGTTTTTTGATTCGGGCACTGTAAGAGGTTCCAACACTTACAAAGATAGAGACAATGATTCAGAGTTTTAAAAATGGAACTAGGAAGGAAATGTTCTTCTGGGAGGGCTGAGCCTACAAGGGCTCCAATAGTGGTATATATCAGATAAAACAAATTCTTATCCCTGCGATGTCCAACAGCTGTTTGCCATTTCCCCCTAAAAGCAGCGGGAAATTGGCTTAAACTGCAAGGATTTGAGTTAGACATAAGGAAAATATTCCTGACATTAGGGGTTGTTCAACAATGGAACAAGTTAGCAATAACAATTGTGGAATGGGCTTCCCAGGGCTCTTTGGACATTGTACCCCATTTGTCTGGGAGGTTTTCATATAACCTGGCCTATGGGAGACCTCCTAGGATCCTTTCCAGCTCCCTGGTTCTTAATTAGTTCAGCATACTTTTGCATTAATAGCATTATAATCCTGGTCACAACTGATTAAAGGACAAAAATCAATTTCCCACTCAAATCCCCCAAACAAGAAGGTATTTTGCTCCCCCGTGCACAAGAAATGGGATGGTCTGCACATTTTCATTCATGTGTTTTTAATTTCTTTGGGGAAGTTTTAAAATGGAGATTTCCATAAACCAAAGTTTAGCCTAAGAATACATTGAATTATAAACTGGTGGAAAAGCTGAATAGAGATGTATAATGGAAACATTAACAGAGCTTTAGCAGTGATGGCGACAGCGTGTCACTACAATGCAAGGGAATCATGTTAAAGTAACTGCTATTGTAGATAAGGGGGTGCCGCTCTTAATAATGGATTTTTCATGCGTTACTTCGATGCTTTTAACATTTTTTCCATCATGAATAGTGACCTTGGAATAATGCGAAAAACCATATTTTGTATTTAACCTAAATACCAAATTTAAAGACTTAAATAGATAATACAAAGGGCTTGATTTCATGCTGCTGAAGATTGTGGAAGGTTGTAAAATGCTCCCACAAACTCCTATGTAATGGAAGTAAATCTTTTTTTATTGAAAATATGCAATGCATAACTACTTCCTTCCAACAAAGCCAGGAATAGTTCATGGAAAGGGAAAAATTATAACTGAATTGACAGGTAGATACCATGCAGGGGCAAAGAGGAGTGGGAAGACCTTCAGCCTCCTCCCCAAAATCCCCATACCACACTGCCCCCACCCCAGAGCCATCCTAAAAGTGGTTAAAGCAAAAATAGTGCACTTGCAATCACAGCCTCCAGTAACTTCCCCTAATCCTTCTTCCAACCAGACTGCTGTCCTAAGACTTTCCATCTAAATTCTACAACTCCAGTGTGTATCAAGGTGAACAAACAAAATTAACTGGGTATATACATTTATCCCGGACCTAAAGAAACTGAAAAGTGTGGATTTAAAATTTGTTGATCATGCCACTTCCATTAAGACACTTAACCATTCTCCCCACCCCCGCCGCCCCCACCACAACTCACCCATCTCTTGTGGCCAGCATACTTGTCACCTTCCATTTCTCTGGGTCTCTCTTTGCCCTGATCTTGCTCATGTCACTGCTGCCATAGTCTCCTTCTTCCAGGATCAGGAGGCCAACCAGCAGACCTGATAAATTTGCCAGTCCCTTTGCGTGGTGGATAAGAGGTAGGTGAGTGAAGGGCACATGGTCTGAACCAGACTGCCTCATGCTAAATGCTTCCAGCTCCAATTCCATCTGTGAGTGCTTGGAAAGTACACGAGATCTCTTTGCTTCCTTGTCTCCATCTATAACATGGAGATGGTAATGCCATCTATTTCTTAGGGTTATTGGAGATTAATGAGTTGATACACCTAAAACAGATAGTGACTGCACAAGTAAACACATAATAAATGTGAGTATTTATCTGACATTCAAGAGATAAGACCTTGGTTTCTCCAACGATTTGGGACCACACTGCCAGAATTTCAGCCCAAGGCAAGCAAACGAAGGAAATCCTTGAGATGGTGGGTCCTGGAATATAAGTAACCAGTGCTCTGCCTGTGAGAAGAGACTGAAGAAAACTATGTAGTGCATACTTGTGCATATGTGTACCAGCCTGGGTAGAAAAGAAGAATTTTCACCAACAAAATCCACCACCCAAATGATCCCTTCAGAATAACCTTCGTTCCAGCTTTGGTTCCCTTTGGAGAAGTCTATTGGCTTTGGAGAAGTCTATTGGCCTCTAGGAGCTTCCTTTTTCTTATCTGTTAAGTAGAGACAATACTTATCTCACCAGAGTTTGACAAATGCAAAGGAGACCATGTGAATGGAAGGAGTTATATCAAAGGAAATTATAGAGAATGAGATAATTTGGTATATTGCTACTTTTTTATTAGACTGCAAGCAGGTGAATAAAGCATCAGATAAAGGGGACCCACAACCATCTTGGAAAGATCCCTTCTCCAGGGAGGCTCTACAAATCCCCATTCCTTCCAGGTTCACCTGACTGTAGACCACAAACAGGATTAGACAGGCTATCCCATATATCTTGTAACCTGGCGTGAAAGTTATCCCCTGGGTAATATTGCAAGTACCCAGATATTCTAGGAAAGATAGGGTGGAAATACAGGGTGGAAAGTAACTGAGTGAGAAGGAAGAGAGAAAGGAAAGGAAAAGAGCATAAAGGATACAGTAGCTACGTTTATTGAGCACTTACTATGGGCTAAGTATTTTCTCTTTTAATCCTTGTGACAATCCAGTTAGCTAAAGATTTTTTAAAGTAGGCTCCATGTCCAACGTGGGGCTCAAACTCACAACCCTGGGATCAAGAATCAAACACTCTACCAACTGAGCCAGCCAGACACCCCTGAGCTAAGTACTTCTATTCTCATTTCTGGTGAGAGACTGAGGCCCACAGAGCTAGTAAGCTGTGGCTCCTGGGATCTGGGAACCCAGATCTGTCTTATTTGGAAGCTGGTACTCTTGACCTTCTATAACCTCTTACCCAGCTGAGTTGCATGCTGAGCCTTTCAAATTTCTTAAAAATAATCAAATTAAGCTTGATCACTATCACAGTCCAACTTGTCAACTACTCAAGGAAAGAAAGCAGCTAACAAAAGTTAAGCTTTTGATTAAGTTGGCTTAAGAACTTGCTCTTTTGATTCTCCTCCGTGGAGTGAGCACTCAATACTGCACCCTCCAGAATCACACCCACTCTGTTTCTGACCCACCTTACACTGGGTCTCATAACTTGCTTATCTATGTAATATTTTTTTCAAACCTGCTTCAGGAAAGCATCAGGCTGAGTGCTCAGTGATACCACTTTGTGCAGAAACCACTCTTCCTTCCAAAAGGCACTTCCTTCTGCAAAATCTCTGTGTTCGCACTACACACAGAAGCCTGGAAACCCAGGAAGACATAAATCAAATCCAGCTCCACTACCAGATGTACAACCTTGAGCAAGTTCCTTGGCAAAAGTGGTTCCTCACTTTTTAAAATGGGAATAACTCACGAAATCTCATGAAGATTAAATGAAACAGGCATATAATGTGCTCTGTTGATCAGGGTGAGGCCTGATGACTTATTCTACAAAGATGGCAACTCTTCTGGGATCAGAATGTTCATACTATCTTTCTTCCCTGGAGAGTACTGAAGAAACCCCACTAACTTCTAGCTTTCTATGTATCTTTTTACCAGGCCCTATGCTGGTGGTAAATAGTGTCCTTTTTGAATATGAAGACTCCTTATTAACACACACAAAACTCACTGATGTTTCATAGCATGATAGCTATTGATTGAGAAAATAACTGTCTCCAGACCCCTTTCTTGTACACTGGGAATCTTGATCTCTGTTTATCAAGCCCCTTCTGTTTACAAATTCTCTCTCCAAACACAATATAAGAAAATAGGTCTTTACTCACCAAATAGCAATCACATTCCTGCTTTCCATCCTGCCTTCTGTTAAGAATTACAAGGTCACCTGGATTGGACTGTTGGCTATTCTGAAACTCCCCTGTTCAACTTTACAGAAAATGCCTTGGTTTACTCTCACACATGGTTCATCATGCCCATTGTTCATGAATTTTTAACAGTTTAATACTCTGAAAACAATTTTATTTCCCTTTATTTTAAGTTCCTGGCAGAGCATGTGGGAAAGAAAGGATGTCCCTTGAACCTTTGTACTTATAACACAGACATCCGATAAACATCTACTAATTTGGTTCATGATGTTGAGATTTAAAGGAGATATTTGCATTCTCCATACATGCCCGACACATTCCCAACTCTCAGTTTCTCCCCAGAGGTGTTTCTTTTCATGGTCAAATTCAGTCAGTGCTTCTAGGTGTTGATAATGCTCCAACACCAGCACCTCTACAAAATACTCCTCCTCTAAACTCTGGACAGCTTGCCTCCAAGCCTGGCTAGGATGTTCTGTCCCCAGCCACACCACCATGAAGCCAGTTTACAATCCAAAGCCTGGTACCACACTCTGCAATCCTCATTATGCTCCATGACCCCTCCCCTGCTCTCACCCCTAATTTCCTCTGTTCTACTTGAATCATTTTCTCGTACTCAAAAGTTTGATCCTTGGGTCTAGGTATTATTTTTCTTTGTGTTTCCAACACCCAAGCATATATTAGATGCTAAACCATGGAGTCCTGGAGGATGGTGACTGGCCAGCATCACTTTCTCTCCTTGCAACCTCCAACTGCTTCTCAACATCTCCACTTTCCTTCCTGCAGACGATATCGGCATTTTGCTTATAGCAAACAAACGCAGGGTATTCCAGGCCCCCATGCCCACATAGATTCACATATAAACCAAACACAAAGTAAATGGAAAAGAGAAGGGCTTATATTTCCTATTACCTCCACTATCTGATCATATTTCAATTCTAGACACGTTTTCCATTGTTATTTCCCTGGCTCAATTAGGTTACTGGAATTACAAGGCAAAGATTATGGATACAAAGTCCAGTGCCCATGAGTTCATATGAGATTAGGATGCTAAACAGTGGGTTCCAAGGATTTCTCTTACCCACAGGACTGAAATGATGAACCCAGAGTACCATTAGACAGATAGAGATATAGATACGGATCCTGGCCACTTATTTTCTTACTTGTTGCCCTAATACATCATACAATTCGGGAGCCACTTTAGCGGTTATTCAATCAACAAAGACCATCAAACGCGGGTATTACTTTTTACCTAATTGTCTCCCTCTTTTTCGGAGGCCTGTACTCCACAGCCTCAGAGCGTGCTTTGACTAGAAGGAAGGGGTCAAGGTGCGAAGTGACTGCAGTGTTAATGTAGGTGTCACATAAATGCATTAGCTTGGTGGACCAAATAAGGGAAAATATTTTGATGGGAAAATGGCATTTAGAAGTGTTAGCGCATTTAAAACATTTTCCCAGTGTGGTTACATTAGCAGACCTAAACAATCAAGGGCCAGGAGGCGTTGCTGCAGGGATTGTGAGCTTACAAAGTTACCCTTGTTCTGACACGTATTAATAACCACCTTTGGAGAATTATAAAGCACAGTGAAAAGAGAATTGTTTGTCTCTGTGCCTGCAAATATTCCATAACTGTGACTTATACAGACCAAAAAAAATCTATACAGCATAATATATGCTTATTCTCTGCTGAATAAGAGGCTTTGGACATTAAGAAATCTATTGTGTGTGACTCTAGGTACCAGTGGCACTTGGGAAATTTTCTGACATTTCCTACTTAAGGAGCAGACGGGTTGCAAATGCACAATGTTCATTGGCAAATAATTCAGAATGTATGCGCTTGTTCCAGCCCTGAAAGAGTTTTTGCTCCCTAGGCTAAAGAAAACCTCAACATATGGGGAAAAGGGAACTTTTCTCATCTTAAACCTTTTGATTCAACTGCCTCCTGCAGCAAGTTCTGGAGATGCCTTCACTCACACTGACTGCTTCCATTTTTCACTGGAGGAAGATGATGTTGAGGGAAGGAGGGAACCTCGGGGTCTGTTGATGGTTAGGGTTGTGCGATCAAACGTCAATGCTAGCCTGTTTGACAGAGTTAAATTGACAGGATCATGCTGCATGATGAGAAGGAGCATTCACCAACCTTCCATTTCTACTGGCATTGCGAATTTGGGCACCTTCAAATCTCCTGCTACTGATGTTGAACATCAATGTTACTGGAGAAATATTTGTCCCTGAGGTAGAGAATTCCAAATGTGGAAGACTCACAGAAGGAGTTAAAGATCCTGTGCCTTTTTCTTGAGTCAATTGCTAACAAGTCAAATTCGAGCACCTTCATCTGAAGTGTCAGGCTTCTAGGTATGTAGCTTCTTTGACAGAGCTCAGATTCTAACCAGGGGCCCTTGTACTTATCTCTGGGCAGCTGTTGTAAAGTTTACACCAAAAGAGAGATTCCTTCTGGCCAAACCAGTAGGGGCTGTGATAAGCTAGCTGGAGTTTCAAGTCTTTCACAAAGACTTACTAGGGATTATAGGGAATACAAAACCTCCATGTATGTTCAGCTCTGAGGCCAGTGTCAGGCCTCAGACACACACTCGACTGGCAAGGTGAAGCTAGGTGGAGAGGGATGCTCATGTAGGAGGGGACCTTGGTCAGAGGTTGGGGATCCTGTATGAGATGTGTGTCTGCAGGACCCAGGCAACAGTGGAGTTACTTTGGTTTTGGGGACTTGACAAAGCCTTCTTTCCTTATTACAGATAAGCAAACTGAGGTACAGAATCATAAACTCATAAAAGTTCAGAATTGGAAAGGATCTCAGAGGTTGTGCTGTCCAATCCCATGCTTCCTTGGGTGTTCAGAAGTCCACTACCATGTCATCCTCTTTAGCATCAGGGCCACTGTGAGAGCGTTAACTGAACTGCCACTAGGCTTGGCCCTCCTCGAGCATGATTCCACTGATCTTCCCATCGACTCTCTGAGTTGGGTATATTATTAACCCATTTTACACATGAAAAAACTAAAAAATTAAACGACTAGCCAAATCAAGAGGAGCCAGGGTTTGAATGTTGAATGCTCTATTAATTCCCTAATCAGTCACCCAATATCAACTTGAATACTGTTAACAACAGGGAGTTCAGTATTGCCCAAAGCAAACATTCTTATTTTAAGACAGTTCCCTTTGTGCCTCCATGAAATAAGCTGAATTTCTACCCTTACATTGAAACTCTGCCTACTAGGGTCCTGTAGGACTGGTTAAATCTGTCTTTTATATAAAAACCCTGAAACCATCAGAAGACAGTAATTATGCTTCTCTATTTAAGTCTTCTTTCCTTCAAGCTAAACTCCCTTTTGTTTTCCTCCTGAACACTTTCTGTAACTAATGATGTGAGATCCTAGCCTCAAAACCCAAGATTTTCTAGAGCGGGAACCATTTCCTACTCATCCTTTATCCTCAAGACTTAACACTGTGCCTGGCACAGAGCAAGTTCTCTGTAAATGCTACAGGGCATAGTAGCTGATCAATAAATTTTCAATAGTAGTTGTTAAAGAAATGCTAAGCATCTGGAATGTTTGTCTTCAAAGTTGTAGCAACTTTTCACAGTCCTTTATAGAATGTGAAGCCAAAATGAAACAGAATCTCTATGTGTGATCTAGCTTTTAAATTGGGTAAGACTAGGGGTGCCTGGGTGGCTCAGTGATTAAGCGTCTGCCTTCGGCTCAGGTCATGATCCCAGGGTCCTGGGATCGAGCCCTGCATTGGGCTCCCTGCTCTGCAAGGGGCCTGCTTCTCCCTCTCCCACTCCCCCTGCTTGTGTTCCCTCTCTCACTGTGTCTCTCTCTGTTAAATAAATAAATAAATAAATAAATAAATAAATAAATAAATAAGGTAAGGCTAGCACATCCCTTCTGAGAAATGCCAAGTTACTCCTAAGGTAGCATAGGATAGTATTAGGATTTGACTGCCTGCTTGCCCTGCTGACTCATGACAAAATTAGCGGAAATGAAGCTCCAAGTCTTTTTGTATGGGTTGTTTATAACCCATGTCACACTAAAACAGTAGCTTTAAGATCTAGGTGCAGGACTTTATCCCCATTAAAGCTTATGTTAAGACCATGGTCCAGCCTGCTAGGACATTTGGGGATCCTGCAATCTATCATGGAAAAGAGTCATTTCCCCTTCTGCCCTTGTTTTATTCTTGAATGTGTGAAGCTGGACATCCATGATCTTACCCCTTCCATGGAAGGAAAATCTTTCATGGCTTGGTTTTAAGCTCCTCTTCTCCCACAAATTGAAACTCTTTTGACTCCTCATTAGTGGATCATCTTAGCCCCTCATCTCTGCCTCTAGAACCAATCCAGACCCTGGAAAAGAGACTTATAAGGAGCTTCATCCTCAGGATCTGAGCCTCAGCTCAACCTGTATCATCCAACTCTGATCTCCTGGACTTCAGATTAATTCCTTGGTATTCTGGTCCCTGGGTTGGTAATCAGTTTCTAGTATATGAGTTGCATGCTAGTTTGATTAAGCTAGGCTATGTGTGGGAACAAATGAACCCCTAAAGCTCACACCCAAGTTCATCTCACACTTAGGCAAAGTTGGAGAGTTCACTTGCGGACAGATTCCATTTCACAGTGCTACCATTTGAGCATATGGCTGTCACAGTCACCATGGCAAGAGAGAGAGCACAGGGAGCTCACACTTGCCCTGTTGTGCTTCCTCCCAGAAATCACACAAGTCATTTCCCATGGCACCAGTGGTCAGAACATGGCAAAAGGCCCCCACCCCACAGCAGGGAAGGCTTCCTGTGTCTTGGAAGAGTAAAATGACACAGGACTTGATGAGAACAGAGTGTTGTTGCATTCCCCCTTCCTTCTTTTCTTCTGGACCAAATTCCTCCCCAAACCAAGCATGGTAATAAGGACTCTACTTTTCTGGTATTTGCTGCCTGCCATAGCTCTTATCATCGCCTCTTCTTGAGTTTCTCACTGACAAGCATGAAAGATTCCACATATCAATCAGGCCTCCTGCTACAAATAATAGAAAATTCTACACACAGAGATTTAAGCAAGAAAGGGAATTTATGACGGTATCATCAGGATTTGTCTTCTCTCCAGTTCTTGGGCTGTGTCTATTCCTACAATAGCTTCATTCTCAGGCTCCACTGAGGGCACCGGACCCACATTATCACAACATCAAGCATGTTCTGGAGCAGAGGGAGTAGTAAATCCAATTCCTACACAGCTCAATCAAAAGTGCTGAATACCTGTCTCCTTGTTTCTGATTAGCCATTCGGAGTGAACACCCCCGAGCCAATCACTGTCTCTCGTTAGATCTGCTGCTTTGAATGGCCACACCCGGTCACGTGATATTTCCTAGCATCAGAGGTGGGACTCCAGAGGAACCACATGCGCACAAAATAGGGATATGGTGGATCTCTAAATGAAGACTTGAGCTTCTCACAACATAAAGGAATAGGTGCTGAGAAAACACAGATAGTGACTATCCACTAACCGTTACTTAACTTTGTGTTAATCAGGCCCCACTGGCAGACCTTGATGCTGACTGACCTGAGCTTCTGCTGCCAAAGCCTTTCCCAGGTGACCTGCTTCTGTTGCAGCCCCTGGGAGATCTGCTTGCCAAGACACACCCTCACTTTGGTAGTAGGTTTAGTTCTGGATCAAATGGCCACCGAGTGTAGCCATTCTCACCAACAGAAACTAGACAGGTCCTATTGGATTGAAAAGAGCCTGAGACCACCCTCAAGGCGAATAGCAATACTTTATGCAGCACTCTAAAAAGCAACCAATCCACCAGCCCCGAATTTCACTAGCACCTTATTTGCATTTCCCCATCTTATTTTATAAGGCTCCAGCGAGGGACTGCCTCGTTGTCTTTCTGAAATCCATGCACACTTCATCTCCCTGACTTGTAACTGTATCCAAAAAGGAAATGAAGTTATTAATCTGGCAAAATTCATTCTCAGCGAATCCGTCCTGGTTTCTAAGACCACCACTTCCTTTTGTCAAGGGCTCACAAACCATCTTCTCAATAATGCATTCTAGAATTTCACTCAGGATTGACATTAAGCTCACAGGTCTATAGTTTGCAAAATCCCCTTTCCCCCTTTTCAAAAGCCAGGGCTGTGTGTGTCAGCCTCCTGTCTCTCAGCACCTCCTCCTCTTTATGAGAGGCAGCTAATGGAGGATTTGCCTAATGTCTCTTAATGAGGCAGTGCAGAGCCAGGATTAGAAGTCAGCAGACCGTGAGGGTCCAGCCTTTTGCTTCTTCTTTTCAGCTGTGATGATTTCCCCACCCTGTGTTTCCGAGATGAAAGCTCTCTACCAGCACTGCCAAGCATGAGATCTCATTTCAGAGACTGGCCATCTTCCTTCTCCCCTTTGTGTGCCTCTCCTGGAGCAAAAGAACAGGGCATCGAATGGAGGGACTGTGGCCTGAGGTCTCCGTGTACAGCACAGTCCTGATCTCCAGTGAGGGACGATCTGTGTCACTGTCATCACTGTGACTGATTAGCATCCTCCCAGTTCATTTTTGAATTGAGTGTTTGAGGTGATTTCACCTGGAGGTCCTCTGAATCTGAATGTGAAGGAATGTGGGGACTTGGAATCGTTTCTGTACCAAGTGACAGGTTGGAACCGCCTCATAACCCTCACCATCCAAGCACCCACATTTTTCCGAAAATCTGCACCCTCTGGGTTGGTCTCCTTGGGCAGAACTGCCTTCTTTTTCACTTTTTTTTTTTTTTTTGCCATTTTCTTATGTGAATGCATTTATCTTTAAGTATCAGCCCAATTCCCATCTCGCATTTTAAAATCTCAACTAACTTAGCATAAGCTAATCAGAAAATCCATGTTACACCATCTTCTAGAGTTCAACTACACAAAAAATCAAAGTGGCGTTAAGCATATGCCTGGGCCAAGTAGATTTGTAAATTGGTGCAAATGTACTTAATATTGATAGCTCTGTAATTTCTAGAAGGGTTCAGAATCAGAGTGATGTAATTAGGTTTTATTGGAAGTTTTCCTTTAGATTTAAAAGGAAAGAGAAGGGGAAAAATCAATATATTACCTTGCTATGAGGTAAAAGTAAGTGAATCACCCATCTGTCTTAATTTATTCCCTGAACTGAGGAGAATAATATTCACCTCTCTGGACAATATTGTACATCATGAATAGATACTGTGCTAATTTTTAAAGGCTAAATTCAATATTTCCACAAAACAGAAAGATTGTTTCTCACTCATGACTCACCATATAATTGAGTGTAGAAATGACGCATAAAATTTGTAGGTAACTTTTTATATCAATCTCTATACTTACCATGTCTTTCACTTTGTGCCACAGTGTGGTTCTTATGAGAATAAAGACCTTACAAGAAATGAGAATGCCAGCAACAAAGAAAAATAACGGAACAAATGATAAAATCTCTGTCCCTCTTCATGTGGGGGAGAGGAGAGAACACATTTTGTTGAGTGAAGAGAGCACAAAAATTTGAAGGGCCCAATTTGACCTGAGCCACCTTTTAGTGCCGTAAACTGAGGCAGACCATTAATATCTCCAAGACTTGGTTTCGTCGTGTATAACATGAATAACAATGTACACTTAGTGTATCAGTCAGCTATTGTGACAGTGTCCTGCAACAAACATTTCCTAAATCTCAGTGGTTCCCAGCACAATAATTTATTTCACACCCATGAGTTTGTATGTTGGCTAAGGTTCAGCTGATTCTAGCTGGATTTGGCTGAGCTCAATGGACTACAGACCTTGGGTGAGGTGAAGGTTTGTTCTCCATGTTTTCATTCTGGGATCTGGGGTACACTCTTCTCCTGAAAGAGGTCAGAAACTCCCGTGAGATGAAGAGAAACACATGAAGCCTCTTACAGCCTTAGTTCCTAGGCGGAATATTGACACTTCTACCCACATACGAATAACCAAAGCAAGTTTCTTGGCTAAGCCCACATCAATGGCAAAGGAAAGTATTTCCGCCCATAGTGAACATGACAAGGGTGGGAGAGAAGGAAAATGTGAGCAAATGTTTCCTTCTGTCCCACTTCACATAGTTATTATAAGGATGTTCGAATTAGTTAAGTTATATAAAGCACCAAGCACATAATAGGCACACCAAATATAGTAGGCATTGCTTGATCATCTAATTATGTAATCAAGAGATCTAAAAATTATCAACATATTTTCTCAACCCTGTCTGATGAGCCCTTATGACTGGCATTGTAATCACTTGATACTCAACCAGAAAGTGAGTGATTTCTTGCTGAACAAGTGTTTTACCCATTTGACGTCATACATATCAATACTCTGGAATTGGCCAAGGTACAACCTGAGGAATGTGTCTCAAATTGGCATTGCTTGGTTACACTGTCCTACACTTATCTGGACAGATATGGACAGGCAGCTGTCCTTTTCTGGGTCAGCTGGTGAAACTGTTACCAGTGGTGTTACTGAATAAAGGGATCAATGAAAATTGTCACAATTTTTGGAGTATCTGGCAGAACTGCTACTGGGTGAGATTTCACAAAATTCAGAACATGGTTTTTTTTTTTTTTTCAGTTGGTGTTTTCCAGTTTGTTTGTTGTTCTTGTTGTTTTATCTCAATGCAGTTGTCTGCTTGGGGAAAAAAGGATCACTTTAGAAAACATATTTTATGGTTAAAAAAAAATCCTCATAGAATATTCCAGGCAGGCAAAAGCAGACCTGAGATCCTGTCCAATCCTTATTCATTACTCCTATAAGTACAACTCAATCTTTCTGCACCTCCCTCTCCTCAACTATAAAGGAGGAAGATTGGCTTAGAAAATCTTCATGATCTTCTCAAGATCAAAAATTCTATAATCCTAACTAATTCTTACTCAAATTGGAAAGTGCCTCAACATAGATTTGGCCCAGATGCAAAGGTGATACCGGCTGTCAGGGACACCCACAGGCAAAATCTTGGTGAAGTATTCAATCCAAAGGGTTTTGTTGAAGTTGAAAGGCTCTGTCACCATTGGAGTATTTTCCCCTCCTTTCTATCACCAACATTCAATTCCAACACACACCCCAAATCTCTTCGTGATTCTCCATCCCCAGTGTAACCACCTTGGTCCAAGCTTCCCTCTCTCATCTGAAAATGGTCTCATCACTGCCACTCCCCCAACCTCTACTTTTGCTCCAATCCATTCTGTTCTCCACCCAACACTTAGATTGGTGTTTGTAAAATCAAAATTGATCTTTCCTTCTTTTGGAACCCAGTGCCTTATTCTAAGCCCTTCCATGGACTTCAAGGCCCTACAGCCTCTGGCCCCTGCCTCCCCCCAATTTCTTCTCAGTCTTCCCTCCCCTAGCCACACAGGTCTACTTTTGGTCCTTGATCACATAAACTCAGCTCTCAGCTCCCTTACTCCACCATTCTCTCTCCCTGGACATCCCCCCAGATTGTCAGGTGTCGGCTTCATTGTCACCTCCTCAGAGAGCTTTCCCAACCATCTCATCTAAAGTCTCCCCCATGCACACCTGAGTGTCTATCATATTACATTTTTAGACCACTTATTGTTACGTGAAATCATCTTCATTTGCCTGTTTGTTTCGTACCCTAATACACAAGCTCTGTCAGGTCCCTGCTGGTTCCTAAGCAGCTAAAAATATTGCATGGAATATAATTGGGGCTCAACAGATAACTATTAAATCAATGATGAAAGTAATGAGGTGAGCTGGCATATGGTATACCTCACCAACTCAGAGACAGGGAGAATTAGTCTTCCAGTGGCCCTTTGAGTGATTGGGACTGTGTTCTCCCTGGAATCATAAAGTAAAACTTGTAACACCAGGTGTTTCTTTCTCCTGAGGTGAGTGAAGTTTCCAGAAGTTACTGAGAAAGAGAGGTATGGTTCAGATAGACTTCACTGAGGTCAACACAAACCATTCAATGTCAGGATGGCTGGCTGTCTTGGCCCAAGGAAGGGAAAGTTCCAGGGACCCAAAGGATCTAGGTAGTGAGTATCAAGAGAAATCATGAGTTAGTCCTAGAAATGATCCCAGCTTAGCCTTTAACTTCTGACCTCTCTTTCTCCCTCCCCCACCATGTGTGTGTGTGTGTGTGTGTGTGTGTGTGTGTGTGTGTGTGTGTGTGTGTGAGAGAGAGAGAGAGAGAGAGAGATGGGTCCCTTATCCATAAAATGGGAATAATAAGAACAATGATTGTTACTTGGTGGGATCATTAAAAGAACTAAATCAATGTATGAAAAAAGGCTCTAGTACATAATATGCACTCAAAAAATACTAGTTCCCTTATTTCTTTGTAAGTGATTGCATCAATTAAGATGTTAGGGGCAGCAAGTAAACTCCTGAATATAAGGGGTTTAAACAACAGGAGCTTATTTTTCGTATATGACCTGAGGCTGGAGGAGATGGTCCCAGGGCCCAGTCATTACAGTTGGGCTTGCATGAGATTCTGTCCGCCTTCTCCATCCACATAGGTAGAAAACCATGACCATGGCTTCAGTCAGTTGGTTTCTCAGGACAGGTGCTGAAGGATGAAGGAAGATGAAGATACTTCTTTTAGGTCTTCTCTCGTGGGCTCTCTGAGTCTCTCTGTTTCTTTCTCCCTCTCTTTTCAGGCAGTACCTTGAATATGTATTTTTTTCCCTTCTATGTTCACCTCCTCCACCTTCTGTGTGCCTTGAAGGTTAACCTTCCCAAAACTAGATAGCCTCCCTTAGCCTCCCTTGGCCTCTGCCTTCCAGTTGTGTTTGGTTTCCTCCTTTCCTCCAGTGGGCTGCATACCTTGATTGAAGGCCATGGCTCCTATTAGGTGGCCCTCTCCCACAGTGACAAATAGTCTCTCTGGGTTCTGATAACCATTCCCCATGTGCCCTTTCAGTCCCAGGGTGGTAATGCTGATTCTAGCCCCACAATAGATCTCTTTAACCATCCCTTGTAAACTTCCCTTAACCCCGCTCAGAACTTTGTAAACAGTCACTTGATTAAATTCTCCTTAATTATTCCGTCTGAGTGAGCCATCTGTTTCCTGCTGGGACCCTGACTGGTACAGGAAGAAAAATCTCTCTCAGAAGCTGTCCAACACTCCCATCCCTCCTCCTGCCTGTCCCAGCCAAAAAAAAAAGAGAGAGAGAGAGAGAGAGAAGAAGAAGAAGAAGAAGAAGAAGAAGAAGAAGAAGAAGAAGAAGAAGAAGAAGAAGAAGAAGAAGAAGAAGAAGAAGAAGAAGAAGAAGAAGAAGAAGAAGAAGAAGAAGAAAGACCTTTCCTTCAGATCTCTCTCTAGGATTGGATCATGCAGTGAAGTCTGGGAAAGCAAGTATCTGACATTTCCAAATAACTGCCATTGGGTGGTTATCAGTTGGCAACGAATAACATCTACCTTGGCGGTACCCCAACATTTTACCAAAAGAAGGAACTATGTCGATGGGCAAAGTAGAAGAGAAAAGTCAGACAGGTGGCCCCACTCCTGGTTTTCTGGCAGTCTGCAGGAATTCTCGTGCCTCATGGCTTACCGGCAGTTATTGCAGTTATGGTGATGGTGAGAAACAGGAACCTGCTCCAGAGTGGGGCCAAGGAGGACAGCAGAGGGCTGCCAACCACCTGCCACAGGCTCAGGGAAATTCCCTCACAGCAGTAGCAGTGGTGAGAGGAGCCTTTGTCTGGGACAACATAGACTTTTAGATCCTCATGAGCAAGACTTGCTTTTCACCGAGACCCAAAAGAGAAATGTATATTGTTGTGGTTGGGTTGTGGTTGTGGCTGTTTTGCCCCAAGTCTTTCCCTTTGGGTCCTTACACAGACAAAGCACAAAATTCTTTGGCCAGTGATGAAATTGCATCTGCTTAGACTGGATGTGCTCCTAAACGCCTTTTTGCTTTGTCTCCCATATCCTTTTTGATTGGCCAAGATACAAAGTCACCTTGTCCTCTGTAGTTGTGATCTTGTTTTGTGTGTGTGCATGTGCTTGGCAGGAGTGTGTGTGTGTTATTTGTTTTTTAGGAAAAGAGTCTGGCTCTTAGCCACATGAAAATAAAGGGGAAAGTTCTTAATATAAAATATGATCAGGCATTGAACATATGTTATCTATCCATACACCTTGGATGTTGCATATAAACCTGATTTCCATAGTTTCTCCTTTGTTCATATGGCTTTTATGAAAGCCACCAAGGTTGCTAAATATACACAGTTTATTATGTGTATTCATATTGTTTACTAAGTGTTTGTCTCCTCCTAGAACACAAAAGCAGAGATTTTTGAGTGTTGTGTCTCCAATACTTAGAATGATAGCTGGCACACAGTAGATGCTCAATATTCATTGACTGTAGGATTGTATTGGTAGATGAATGAATGACTAAAGGTAACCTCTGACATTACCTGCTGTCTGGAGTTTAGACAATGACTGGTTTGTGATGTCACTCTACGCTTTGCCAGACAATATACTCTGACTGTCCAGTGACTGAGTAAGAGGCCTGGGGCTTTTGGGGTGCCATCTAAAAATTCACTCACACCTGGGGTCCCTTGAGGCCCTAGGCAGAGAGATCTAGCCAGCAGCTTTTCTATTCTGGCAACTCTCAGGTGAATGATGGCTGAGCAGGTGAATATACAGCCATGCCCATAGAGGGTGGTCTCAGAACAGTGCTCTGGGGCATTGCCTTTAGCTAGCAGAGGGTATTGCTGTTATTGACAAGTTTCTGGGAGCATCACACCATATTTGACATCCTCTAGGCTGACAGTTGGTCCTATTTTTGTCCAGAGGAAAGGAAATATTCCAAAGACCAAGACAAGGTGTTAAACTTCGCAACGGCTGCCCAGTACAAGTGTTAGGAGAGGAGGACATGATGAGTAAAGAAGCCTCAATTCCCTCCCCACCTGCAGTCCCAAGGAGACCAGGCAGATGTGCAGCACACCTGCAGCTTCAGATCACCTGCTAGGCCCTGCACTTACAGACTCACTACCTTGGTAGACACACCCTGTTACACCATTCCCAGCTTAGAGGGCCAAGACCCAATGTTCTCCTCCTTAGAATTGTCATTCATGTCTATTACCCCTAATGCTTCTTCCTGGCCAGTGCCACCGCCTGGGAGGTCTGCAGGTTTGTATAGCAGTGTTCACTTTGGCAAAACCCAGAGCTAGGCATTTGACAAGAGGATCCCAATCTCTCTCCACCAAAAGCTAGCAGTAAATTTCTAATCTCTTTTTATCAGATCAGAGACTCTTTGATTACTGGTCTCACAACCAGTATATACTCAAAAAGATATTATACTTTACACTCAAAAAGATACTAAGTAACCAAAGAACTTTTGATTATGTAGGTTTTATGTGTCAATATGTGCACTATTAGAAATTGAGAAGTGTTTAAAATGTTAATTTTAATTAGTTCTAGAATAACAAAAATAAACCATTACATGTTAACATAAATAGCAGATTTTAATGAAAAATAATAATATTTACCAAAAAAACTGTGAGAAGAGTAGGCTTGTTTTTACATTTTTATAAATCTATTTGAAGTTTGGCTTGATAAAAAACAGCTGGATTCTCATGTCTGCTTCTGCGTTTTATCTAATGTGATATCACACAGCTTGCAGCCTCTGGAAAGTTCCACTGTATACTCATGAGAGAATAAAAATGAAAAAGGCAGAAAACATCTTAGTATTATTATGAGAGTCATTCTGACAATTCTCATCTTACTTCCCTTGGGTCCATTTGTTCCCCTCTGCATTGAGGCTCTGGCCCAAAGGGACGGGTACTCTTCTCTGGTGGAAGACTAAAGAAATTCATTTTTCAAAGAGATCAGTCTCCTTCTTTTTTCCTTGAAAGAAATAGATTATTTCCTCCTTGCTAGTTACAGTCATTTTGTCGAAATCAGCCAAAGTGTTCTACATCACAGGTTTGAGGAGTTTCCTAGGCACTAAGCATAAAAATTCCATAAATGTGCTCTAATAGAATATGCCAATATCCACTTATACTATTACTGGAAACTGGTGGTTTTCAAACTTATTTAACCATTGAACACTTTATTGAATGAAATCATATAAGAAGCTCATGGAGACAATCTAGGCAAAGACGCTCTGGTTGCAAGAGGCTCTGAGCCCCTGCTCAGCCTGCCTTCTCTCTGTGCCCCAGCACTGCCCTCCTGCTGCAGGACCCCCTGAGGGTGAATTGCAAGGATTCTCTGGGACCCGCAGAGCACAGCTGGAAAGCCAGTGAGTACAGCCATTGGTCATCCATCCTAGGTCAACTTAACTTACGTCCCAGGCTGCTCCTCAAAATCTTGGCCCAGTCCCCATGTCCCCTGTTCCAGACCCCAGATCCAAACATTTTCTATGACAAGTCAGGTGTATAGAAGAGTAATCCCAAGAGATAAAAATTAAAACAATAATGATGCCATTTTATGCTCATCCTATTGGTAAAAGTTTTATTCTAACAGGTTAAATACTACAAAGGATAAGGAAAGCTAGGAGTATACTGTGCATGGAAGAGCAAATTGATACAACTTTGGACAGAAATTTGGCGCTATCTAGAGCAACTGAAAATGCACATTCTGTACAATCCAACAGTTCTATACCAATCCATTCTGTTTAGAGGGACTCTAATAGGTGAACAAAGAAGACATACCCTATGATATTTGTTACAGATTCTTTGTAATGGCAAACAAACAAAAAAAATGGAAAATATTAATGCACATTCATAAGGGAAAAGAAAAATAAATTGTGCTTTATTTATAGCTGAAATACTATCTAACAATTTGAATGAATTAATTCAATATATATTATATATATATCAACAAGGGCACTTCCCAAAAATATTAACTTAAATGAAAGAGAAAATTACTAAATGATACTTCTAGCAAGTAACATTTATATAAAAGTTCAAATGCAATCTCTGGGTCAGGCAGAAACTCAGAGTTGGCTTTTGGACAAGAATTCACCTTTTCCAAAGGCAGTCAGCTTCCTGAATAAAGCTAATATTCCTTTCCACTCAAAAAAAAAAAGTTCAAATGCTAGGAAATATTACATATTATTTTGGAGGTACTTATTAATATAGAAAAGTATACAAAACAGCTGGAAGAATACAACTGTGGTTGTTTCTTTTTTTATTATTTTATTTACTTATTTGAGAAAGAGAAAGAGAGCATAAGCAGGGGAAAGGGCAGAGGGAGAGGGAAAGGGACAAGCCGACTCCCCACTGAGCAAGTAGACCAACTCAGGGCTCCATCCCAGGACCCCAAGATCACAACCTGAGCCAAAGTCAGGTGCTTAACTGACTGAGCCACCCAGGCACCCCAATGGTGGTTGTTTCTTAAGGGATCAAAGGGGCCTTGGGAGTGGGTAGAATATCAAAAAGGACTCCTCCTTTATTGGTGTTGTTTTCTCTCTCTTTGATTATGTGTGTGTGTGTGCATAAATGCAAAAAAAAATTATAAAATGTCAACTAATAAATCTGGATTGTGATAACATGGACAGAGCTTATTTGATTCTTATTCCATATTTTCCAAACCTTTGGAAATTTTGAAAAATAAAAGTAGCTAAAAGTAAGTGTAGTTCATTCTTTTTTGAATGCTTAGTTTGTGTGGAACAGGTTGGGTAACTTAATCCTCAAAACAACCCAATTAGGTGATTACTTTCAGTATTCAGGGAAATATCAGGCTTAGAGAAGTTACATACAGCTAGCAGGCCCAATCCTGGAACTAGCCCAAGATCCTTTCTATCTTCTACAGCCTGGGCTTCACATCTCTAAGAAATGATGCATAACAAGAGCATATGTTGACTCTCTGTAATATTCATTCTTACCCATTTATCTAAACATAGAATCACAAAGCAAGCTCCACATCTACCAAATCCAAAGCAAATAAACTATTTGTAAGCAAAATTGCTGGTGCCTGACCTCTTCATGGTAACAGCGATCAGGACCCAGAGTTAGAGCCTTCTAAATCACAACATGCTAGAGTTGACTCAATGTTAGTTGTCATCATATTCCATCCTGCAAATGGGGTGGGGCAGGGGCAATGGATGTACCCACTCTAAACCATAACTGACCTCCAGGGAATGTGTGCATACTGCAGTATGATCATATTTCCCCATCTCCCAAAGTGTCCACCTACCACAGGTAAAATAATAATGATAATAATAACATTAATAGTAATATGAAATCTCTGGCAGGTGACCTACAGCAGAGCTGAAGTTATAAAAGTATCCACTTCAACCCCAAGACAAAGTATGTTTAAGGATGGTGCTTTTTTCAGAAATGATACTGAATAAAGCAAGAGTGCTGATACTTGTTTCATTTAAGAATTAGTCAGAAGTCTTCAACATGTAACTGGAATCATAAAAGTACCCATTTCAAGCCCATCACAAAGTGTTTTAGGGATTGTGGTTTTAGAAATGATCCTATATAAAGCAATCGTGCTGATAACGTGTTTCACTTAAGAATTAATCAGAATTCTACAACAGGTGGCATTTTGGGAGCATTAATCCCCATTCACTCCTCTGTTAAGGTGGGGAGGGAAAAGGAATCCTCCCCCCTTTCCTCCTCAATGAGTGTGCTTAATGCTTCCCTTCTTATTCTAACATGGAATTCACAGAATGTCAAGGTGAAACACCAAAAAGCATGTCCCCAGCCTCCAAATAGCCACAGCCCAGTTTTGTGAAGGTCCTCCAGGTCAGTCCTGATTTCCAAAATTATCTGCCTCTCCAATAAGAAAATTCACCTTTAAAGATTAAGTTCTTGGGGCGCCTGGGTGGCTCAGTTGGTTGAGCGACTGCCTTCGGCTCAGGTCATGATCCTGGAGTCCCGGGATCGAGTCCCACATCGGGCTCCCTGCTCTGCGGGGAGTCTGCTTCTCCCTCTGACCCTCTTCCCTCTCGTGCTTTCTATATCTCATTGTCTCTTTCTCTCAAGTAAATAAATAAAACCTTTAAAAAAAAAAAATAAAGATTAAGTTCTTTTATTAAAGTAAAACAAAATTACAAGGAATATTCTTACGGCTAAATGTTTGTACACATTCATGGTTATTTATCATAGTGGCTCTACCCCCAGGAAAAGAGGAAAGAAAATGTCTAGCCAAAGAGAATTAGTTAAGTTCACACTTGCATTAAACAAGCAAATATGTATAAAGTGCTTAGTGGAAACCTGAGACAGAGCATGTTCTCAACAAAACAAGATTTTTTATGCAATCAAACAGCCATGATTGGGATTACATACAACATTTTTAAGATGTGGGAAAATAAAAAAGAATGTCGTTTTTAAACATGTCCACAGCTTACTATAAGGTAAACATAATCTTTTCAAAAGAGTATGTGGCCTGTGATTTCATTTGGTTTTTAATATATTAAACTGGTTATTTTGGAGTATCAACATTACAATTCTTATTTGACTCATTTTGTTTTTATGTTTTCTAGAATTGAAGCCCACTGATTTTTAAAGCTGGGAAAATGTGTTCTATTTTTAAAACATTTAATTCAGCAGTGTTACTAAAGTCTTCCTGCCTTCGATGCTCCTTCCCCCAAGAAATGCCATGACCACTACAAGAGGAAGCACTTGGAGCCTTCTTGGTAGCTCTTTAAGCACAAGCCAAGGCTCTGCTGAGACACTACATGGGCTGGGAATGGGGAAGAGAGTTGGTCAGATTTGACAATCCCACCCATGGGTTTGCCCAGAAGTAGGTCAGAAGCCATCATGTTGATTTTCAGCACAGAAACCTTTTCCCTCTGGAGTATTAGTCATTACAAGAGAAACAGAACACATGGCGGGCTCTTAATGGAAAATCAAAAAGCATAAGAGAAGCTGCCTCTCCTCCAAGCCCCAACTGCTATGGAGCCTAGGGTTAAGGAAGACTAGACTTGGGTCTGCACTCTGCTGCTGACCCGCTAAGGAACCAGGGCAAGATTCTGCAGTTCCCTGGGTCGGTTTCCTCACTTAGCAAGTAGGAATCATAATATTATCATACTTCCTAGGGTTTTGTGAGCATCAAATGAAATAATACACCTAGAGTACTTAGCACAATGCCTAATGCAGATGGAACACTCAGCAAATGTCAGCCATGGAAAAATAATGAACTATTTTCATACTTAATATTAAATACTTTAAATCATAACATGCTTGGTATTTCTGTAGCCCTTCTACAGTTTCCTATTTATTTTAGAACATTCAGGCATTTGGGAAATTTCCTATTTTGGATATTTACTTTCATTAAACTTTTCTTTTAGTATGAAGATTAGAGAGTTGAAGCTCAAAAGTTCATCATGTCAGGTTGCCTGGGTGGCTCAGTTGGTTAGGCGACTTACTCTTGATCCCAACTCAGGTCTTGATCTCAGGGTTGTGAGCCTAGCGTGGAGTCTACTTAAAAAAAAAAAAAAAAAAAAAAAGTTCACCATGTCTATTTTGATCTTTAGTTGGTCTGATAGCTTTTCTCTAATAGAAAACTTCTGTGAAAAAATAAACAGAAAGATTATAACATTACTATTCTAAAATGGACTATATGGACCAAATAGACAGCCCAGTTTATTTAAGAAAGAGCTGTATTACAGAAATAGAAAGTTACAATCATTATTCTCAATGTTTTTTTAAGAAAAATGTCTATGAATTCATCAGTCCCATGTTTGTTTGTTTCTAACTTAGAATTCCACTAAACTACAGGCATCTTCAAAATATTTTGTGTTGTGTGTGTGTTGGCTCTTATAAATAGATGTACTGGGTCACTTATTAGAGGGAATGATACTGGAATAAAATTAGATGAAAAGTCACTTTGCACTCTTATCCAAGAGACAATATAAGACATCCCAGGGAAGAACTATGCCCTAAAACTGAATAAATAGGTCCAATAAATATCTATATAGTTGCAGTAATAGAACATTCTTGGTAGTTTTTATTTACATATCCTGCTCTGGGCTACCCATAGCAACATTATTGTAAGACCATAGGATACAGAACATGTGAGCACTGGGCACATAATTAATTTCCCTCCAATGGCACCCCAACGTGAGAAACAAGTGAACCACTTGAATTCTACACAATGTTCGCACCTTATCCAGTCAATACCTTTTCTCCTCAACCAATTCTATTCTAGGTCTTTCAGTGCAGGAAGCAAGGTGCTTTGATAGTCATTGCCATGCCTAAGTCTTCTTACTCATTGCTATATCTTTTGAGCTTCCCCAGTACTTAGCAGATGACCCACCTTTTTTCTGCAGATTTCCATTGATAAAATGTGGTAGAATGTCAGCACCCATGTGGTACCAGTCACCCATTTCATTACTACCCAGGCTATTTTAAGTTTTATTTTAAAAATGAATCATATTTATTAAATGCAATATCATATTCTAAAGCCTCTTCTCTATTCCACTACAAACTCTGTTGGGTAAGTGGAGGTACAGTCTGTAGAGAAGACCTGGTTAGAACAAATTATTGTATTCATGTCAGTTGCAGGAGGAAGCCACTGATGCTGGCTCTTAAAATGTTGAAATTTCAACATTCCTCTTTCAGTAATTAATAGAACAATTAGACAGAAAATCAGTAAGAATTTAGAAGATTGGACACTACTATCAGCCTACCTGACCTAACTAACATTTCTAGAACATTTTCCAGCAACAGAAAATACACATTCAAGTGTACACAGAATATTAACCAAAACAGACAATATTCTGGACCAGATAAGACGACTCAATAATTTTAAAAGAATCAGAACAACAAAAAGTGTATTCTCTGACCACAAAGAACTCAATTAGAAAACAGTAACAGAAAGATATCTGCAAAATCTGAAAATATTCGGAAGTTTGGCAATGCACTTCTAAATGTCCAAGTGTCAAAGAAGAAATTACAAGGGAAATTTTTAAAAAAATTAACTTATCAAAAATGAAAGCAAGATATATCTTTGTGTGATATCACTAAAATAGTGCTTTTGGAGGGATATTTATTAAAATTAAGAGCTTATATTAAAGAAGAAAAAGAAATCAAGTCATTTCTTCAAGTTTTAAACCTAAAAAACTAGAAAAAGAAAATTAAATTAAACCCAAACCAATGAAGAAATGAAATAATAAAGATAAGACCGGAGAACTACAAAATGGAAGCAGGAAAACTGTTCGTTGTTTGAAAAGTCAGTTTGCTGGAAAACAACAGCTCTAGCTAACCCAACCAGGAAGAAAGAGAAAATACACAAATTACTTTTATCAAGAATGAAAGAATGGATTTCACTACAAATGCTTCAGATTTTAAAGGTTAGTAAGAGGGTGCCTAGGTGGCTCAGTCATTAAGCGTCTGCCCTCGGCTCAGGTCGTGGTCCCAGGGTCCTGGGATCGAGTCCCACATCAGGCTCCCTGCTCAGTGGAAAGCCTGCTTCTACCTCTCCCACTCTCCCTGCTTGTGTTCCCTCTTTCACTGTGTCTCTCTCTGTCAAATAAATAAAATCTCAAAAAATAAAAAAAATAAAAAAATTAAAGTTTAGTAAGAGGATATTATGAACAACTTTATACCAAGATATTCAAAAACTTAGATATGACAAATTCCTTGAAAGATACAAACTATCAAAACTTACTTGGTCAAGAAGAATTAGATAATGCCAATAGCACTACATCTATTTAAAAAATTTAGCTTATGGTTATAAAACCTTCCAACAAAGAAATATCCAGAGCCTGATGGCTTCACTGGTGAACTCTATCAAACATTTAAGAAATGCATAATAGTAGTTCACACAAATTCCTTTCAAAAATGAAGAGGGTGGAAACCCATTCCAACTTATTTTATGAGGCCTTGGTTTGGGCCAGTTCTATGAAATCTAGACAAAATTTACAAGAAAAAAATACTTGCAGACCAGTATCCCTCATGACCATGAACACAACTTAAAATATTTTTAGGAGATCACATCCAAAAATATATAAATAGGATGTTACATCATGACTAACTGGGGTTGATCCCAAGAATGCAAAATTGGTTTAACATCTGAAAATCAATGTAATTCACCATATAAAGAGACTAACAACACCAACAAATAAACATTATGATTATTTCAAGAGATGACAAAAAAGCCTTTGACAAAATCCAAATCTATTCATCACTCAGTAAACTTCCTCAATCTGAGAAAAGGAATCTAAAAAACAAAACAAAACAAACAAACAAACAAACAAACAACAACAAAAAACTACAACACCATACTTATTGTACTTATTGGTGAAAGACTGAAAGTTTTCCCCCACAGAAAAGGAATGAGATTGGATGTCCACTCCCAATACTCATAATTTAACATTCTACTAGAGGTCCTAGCTAGTGCAATAGGGCAAGAAAAAAGAAATAAAAGGCATATATATTGAAAAAGAAGAAGCAAAATTTCCTTTACTCACACACATGATCACCTAGGTAAAATATTCTAAGAAATCTGATTTTAAAAACTACTACAACTAAGAGTTTAATAAAGTTTATAGGCTTCAAGATCAATGTTTTAAAAAATCAATTTATTTCCATTTATTAGGAATAAACAATTATAAATGGAAATGTAAAAGGCATAACATTTGCAACAGCATAAGAACATAAGATACTTCAGGACACATTTAACAAAATATGTGCACACCACTGAGAGAAATTAAACAACACCTAAATAAATGAAGCAAAACACCATGTTCATATACTCAGTATTATTAAGATACCAATTATCCCTAAATTGACACACAAGCTCAATGAAATTCTAACCAAAATATAAGAGGGCATTTTTGTAGAAATAGACAAATTATTCTAAAATTTATATGGAAATTCAAATGACCAAAAATATCCAATTTTGATTTAAAAAAAGAACAAATTTGGAAAACTTACACTTTCTTTTTGAGACTTATCATAAAGCTACAATAATCATAAGAGCATGGTATTGCTGTGAGGTTATACAACTAGTACAGTGGAATAGAACTGAGTGTCCAGAAACAAAGACAGATATATATATAACAAATGAATTTTCAAGAGAGATGCCAAGACAATTCAATGGGAAAAGGATAATCTTCTCAACACAAGCATTGTAACAACTGCACAGCCTTACATGAAAAATGAACCTCAATGCTCATTTCATTCATCAACAAAATTAACTAAAGCAGATAATAGTAGACCTAATATAATGGCTATACCTATTAAACTTCTGTAAGAAAACATAAGAGAAAATCTTTGTGCCATTTGGCTAGACTAAATTTGTTGGATAGGACAGAGACATTAACTACTACAGATATATATGAATTAGATTTCATCAAAAATTTTTTAACTGTTGTTCTTCCAAAGACTCTTAAAAAATGAGAAGGCAAAGTACAAACTAGGGTAAAATGTGTCCAAAACATCTATGTGACAAAGAACTTTTACCCAAAATATAGAAGAATTTTTACAACTCAATAATTTGAAGACAAACAAACCAATGTTTAAAGTGCACAGAAAACAACTGAAGAAAATACATGAATGAAAAAAAAGCACATGCAAATACATTCAACATCATTAGTCATCAGGGAAACGCAAATCAAAACCACAATGAGATTCCACTACACACTCATTATAATGGCTAAAATTAAGAAGATTAACACTATCAAGTGCTGGCAAATACCTGAAACTGGAAGTGTCTTATATTGCTAGTGGAATGTAAGATGGTACAGCCACTTTGGTTTTTTTGTGTGTGGTTGTTGTGGGGGTGGGGTGAGGTGGGAAGGCTGATGAAGCTGTCCTACAATTGATTATTATAGTGATGGTTACAATTTTGTGATTATGCTAAAAAACACAGAAGTGTACACTTTATTTTTTTATTTAAATTCAAGTTAGTTAACATATAGCATAGTATTGGTTTTGGGAGTAGAATTTAATGATTCATCACTTACATATAACACCCAGTGCTCATCCCAACAAGTGCTCTCCTTAATGCCCATCACCCATTTAGCCCTTCTCCCCCACCCCTACCTCCCCTCCAGCAACCTTCGGTTTGTTCTCTATAGTTAAGAGTCTCTTATGGTTTGCCTCCCTCTCTGTTTTTATCTTATTTTATTTTTCCTCTCCTTCCCCTATGGTCATCTGTTTTGTTTCTTAAATTCCACATATGAGTGAAATCATATGATATTTGTTTTTCTCTGATTGACTTATTTCCCTTAGCATAATACACTCTAGTTTCATCCACATTGTTGCAAATGGCAAGATTTCATTCTTTTTTTTTTCTGCCGAGTAATATTCCACTGTATATATACCACATCTTTACTCGTTCATCAGTTGATAGACATTTCCATAATTTGGTTATCATTGATAGTGCTGCTATGAATATTGGGGTGCATGTGCCCTTTCAAATCAGCATTTTTGTATTCTTTGGATAAATATCTAGTAATGTAATTGGTGGGTCATAGGGTACTTCCATTTTTAACTTTTGAGGAAACTCCATACTTTTTTCCAGAGTGGCTGCACCAGTTTGCATTCCCACCAACAGTGCAAAAGGGTTCCCTTTTCTCTGCATCCTTACCAATATTTCCTTTCCTGACTTGTTAACTTTAGCCATTCTGACAGGTGTGAGGTGGTATCTCATTGTGGTTTTGATTTGTATTTCCCTGATGCTGAGTCATGTTGAGCATTTTTTCATGTGTCTGTTAGCCATCTGGATATCTTCTTTGGAAAAGTGTCTATTCATGTCTTCTATCCATTTCTTAAATGTATTGTTTTTTTCGGTGTTGAGCTTGATAAGTTCTTTGTAGATTCTGGATACTAACCCCTTATCGTATATGTCATTTGCAAATATCTTCTCCCATTCCGTTGGTTACCTTTTAGTTTTGTTGATTGTTCCTTCGTTGTGCAGAAGCTTTTTATCCTGATGAAGTCCCAATAGTTCATTTTTGCTTTTGTTTCCCTTGCCTCAGAGACCTGTCTAATAACAAGTTACTGCAGTCGAGGTCAAAGAGGTTACTGCCTGTGTTCTCTTCCAGGATTTTGATGTATTCCTGTCTCACATTTAGGTCTTTCATCCATTTTAAGTTTATTTTTGTGTATGGTGTAAGAAAATGGTCCAGTTTCATTCTTCTGCATGTCTCTGTCCAGTTTTCCCAACACCATGTGTTGAAAAGACTGTCTTTTTTCCATTGGATATTCTTTCCTACTTTGTTGAAGATTAGTTGACCATCACAACCACTTTGCAAAAGAGTTTGGCAGTTTCTTATAAAGTTACATGTACATCTACCCTATGACCCAGCAACTTAAAATTAAAAAGAAAAAATACTGATACACAGAGTATCGTGATTAATCTAAAAAGCATTATAATATACTGAGTGGAAAAGGCCAAACACAAAATACTATATAAGGTATAATTCAATTTAAATGAAATTCTAGAACAGGCAAAACTATGGGGGCCAAAAATAAATATTAGTGGTTGTCACAGGCTAGAAAGGGAGGAAATTAATGATTAGAAGCGTGAAGGAACTCTTGAACATGATGAAAATGTTCTACAGCATGAGTGTAGTGATGGTCACATGACTGCATTTGTCAAAACTCATCAAATTGTCTCTTAAAATTGGTGACCTCTATTGTACGTAAATTATATTTCAATGAAGTTGATCAAAAAGTCTTCAAAGACAAAAATGGTGTGTGTGTGTATATATATATATATATATATACACAAATGCATACACACACACACACCACACATACCCATAAATACACTTTTTGAATTAAACCTTTATATCCATGCAGAATAAAGTACCAATCATCCAAAATAAGATAATAGCCATAAAAGTTGTGTCTTCAATAAAATGTACATATACTTGTTTGTTTCCTTCCTTCACACTCAGGAAAATATAATACTTACTATATTTTCTATACAATGGTATATGAAATAGTATCATCAGTTTCCCTGGCAATTTACCGCAAAACACTTATTCACTCTAATCCTTGATGTAAACCATACTGAAAAAATTAAAAAATTAAAAAACACTACATTTCTTAGAGGACAAAATCAGACTACGGTTGATGGAAAGCTAATACTCAATCCATATTTAAATGTATCTTATCAGACTATTTCATTTAACAATGTTTGTGAAGAGGTTTTCCATCTGATTGGATAACTCTTTCTTAAAGACAAACTCAAAGCCATGGTGACTCCATCATCGTATTGTGACAAGAATGTACTATTTTCTTACAACATACAGGGCAGAATTCAAGGTTAAGGGTAGAATACCAAAGACTTGCTTCATGAGCAATTTTAATGGTTAAGGAACCTTGACTTTTGCTTCTTATATTACTTCAACTAAAACTGACCTTCAACATATGAAGATTTCATTTTCACAAATAAATAGCTGGCCTGATGTCTTTTATTAGAATCACAAACAGTAATCAGCATGCTTTCAAGGCCACAATCTTTCTTTTAATTCAAACTACAGATAAGACAGATAATAGAACGGAAGTCATGGGAGGGCACTAAAAGCTAAAGTAATCTTTGTTTCTTAAGAACACATAACTATTTACTTAGGGATCACATTGTGCCACTTTCCAACATTATCAACAGTTATCATATTTATCCTGTTAACAGGATGGATTTATTGTTTGTATATAATAATTTGGGCCCAAGCTGCATTGATGTGTTTTATGGTATGTAGTCAACGCCAATATATTGCAGGTCTATAACCGCTCCATAAACTGCAGATGCCATCATTGAAATGAATGAGCCCAAGTATCTACTGAGCTGTTTTTAATTATATGTTTATCTTTCCTCATTCCTTTGACTCACATTTTATTTATACCACATGTGGTTACATGTGGTATAGAAGCAATTTTAGGAGGTTTTGGAAAACCCTAAGCAATCATCTTATTTTACTCAGCAAAGCCACATTACTTACATTGACAGCAATTATGTCTCTATATATCATAACATTCATACAATTTCTGGTCCCTTCCAACCACACTATTTCCATTTGAATTCTCCTAAAGACAGAAGACTTTTAAATGAAGCTTATTCATTGGTCTTGAAATTTTTAATGAATCTCTTAATTGTGTTCATAGTTATAATCGTGACATAATATCTAAACCTAATTATTTAATTATAATATGTCATCCTACGCTAAAAAGAATCACAAATATTTATTGAAGTTTTTAAATCATCATAGGAAATAATTGCCCGTACATGCCATTTAAACAGCTATGTTGACTAATAGTGTTTGTTTATCTATACACGTAATACCTTCATTTTGACTTCACAGGGGCTGGAAAGATGGCACAAATTAAAATTCTCCCACTGCCCCAGAGCCCCAAAGCAAAGGATTCTCAAAAGCCAACATGGTCATTTTCCACCTGTGTGGCTTCCGGCTCACACTTTCCAACCTCACTCTGTGAGTGAGTACCTTCCGGCCTTAATTTCTTCAGTTGCACAGAGAATGGAAGCCTCTCTCCTGTGTCCTCTTGGTGACCGGGGACCTGCCTCAAAGGCTGCTTTCATGACCTCTGCCCTGAAGGCCAGGACTTTAGCTATGAACCGTGGCTCACCGCCTCTCACCACCCATGACAATGAATGCTAGGCTTTTTCTTCTGCTCTTACCCTAGCCTCCTCCATACCGAAACATCCCCACCCACACCTGAATTTACAATGCCCTTCAGCCATCTTACTTTTATGCCTGGCCACCTGGTCCAGATTTCCAGCTGCCCCCACAATCCCTTGCACTCGAGCCCACTCGCATGATACCTGTGGCTTTGAATTGTCACGCTGCCCCGTATTTTCATTTTTCTATGGGCAGTTAATTTCTGCACATAGAAAATAACTACTATTCTATCTAAGTTTTTCTGTGCTGGTTCTGCTGCAGAGTATCATGAATAAAATATCACTGGGATGACTTCAGTAAGAGAAGGAATGTTCTCTAGCTTTAAAACTCAGCATTATCTAATTGGGCAGAATATCTGATTTAAGAGAAGTTTGGGACTGTGAGTTTTATCATCAGGACGGGGCTCTTGGAAAAATCTAACAGGTTGTCTAGAGACAGCAGAGATTAGCAAACAGTATTGAGACATTCAGGATAATTACCATTACAAATCCACTTACATACTTGCCACTTCGGACAGGTGAAGGGTCAAGGGCTTACCAAACAATTGTTCCCAGTGCATCCAGACAGCTGGATATAGCCAGGCTCGCAGGCACGATTTAGTCCCCATCCGACGGGCTGTCACTTACACCCAGAACACTGGCTTGAGATCTGTCTGCTTCGGCTCACTTGCTAGAAACCAGATATACATACCCAGCAGAGCACATGGGGAGGTAGGCTCCTCCTGGGACATATTTCATCACAAAATGGAAGCCACACATGCCTTCTGATAAACATTCTTGACACTTTGGAGAAGGAATCTCAAAAGGCCAACGGTTTGTTTCAAAGCCAGGGAAGCAGCCAGTTGAAAGCATTAGCTTTGTTCCCTTTTGTTTTTTTAAGAATTCAGTGCAAGCTTGAATCTGAATTTATAATTCTAGGGGGTGGATTTCATAATTTAGAAGTATGCACAGTGCCTTCATTGTCACAAGCATTTCTGAGAGCTGATTTTACTTTCAGAAAAGATTGTAACATTTCAACTTTCAAGTTCATACATTTGTTGGTTCACTGAACAGCTATTTATTGCAATGAATTCTGTGCCGGACACTATTCTAGATGTTGGGAATATGGCAGGGGGATAAGAACAGATAAAATACTATCTTCTTGGATCTTATGTTCTGGTAGAGAAGAGTGACAATAAAACAGAATGCATACATGACAGAAAGCCAGGCCATGTAGGTATTATAAAGAAGTAAGAAGAGGGTAGAAGCTAGGCAAGGGAAGGGGGCAATATTACAACTCGGACAGTCGGGAAAGGCCTCTCTGAGGAGCTGACAATGGAATAGAGACCTAGAGTGCCTGAAAAGAGTGACCCAGATAAATATCAGGGAAAGGAGTCTTCAGGAAAAGGAAGAGAAGGACCAAAGTCCCTGAAGCAGGGAAAAAATAGCCTTCGTCTGTTCAGGGAGAAGCAAGAGCCCCGTGCGTCTGGTGCTAAGGAAGCAAGGGAGAGAGGTTAATACTCTCCAGCATCGTCATTTCATATCACATTTAAAAAAAAAATTTTTTCCTTAGCATGCCGAGAAAATGCTGCTTTAAATCAGGACTCTCTTTCCTGACCTCCAACCTGCCTCAGAGTCACCTTTGTTTGAATTAATTATTTAATCACTTTCATCACACATGACTTCAAGAACCGCATTGTGTTTAATTCAAGACAGTTGGCTTTCCCTTTGAAGACAGATTAAACACGGAGTGGCAGAAGAGAGAGGTGGTGTCTTAAGCTTCAGGCGGCTTCAGAGAAGAGCAGGGCGGGGGTGGCCGTGGTGCTTTCCTTTGATTCACAAGAGCTGTTTAGATTCTGGCAGTGACAAGCTCCAAATTTACCCAAGCCACAATGTTCACTTCACAGAACAGGGAGCCTGAGCTAATGTAATAAATAAATAAATAAATCCAGGGTGGGAGCCACACCTGCCCAGCTCCCATCATTACGCGACCTAGGGTTTCTGGAGACAAGAGAATTGGGATGAGGGGAGAGTAAACTGGGTTAGAAAGAGGGCAAAACCCCATCAGCCAAGCCTCTTTCGCGGGCCAGCGTGTGATCTCCCAGCTGGACCTCTGTCTCCTTTATCTGATTTTTTTTATTATTATTTTTATTAGACAGCTGTGATCTTCTCCCTTCAAACCCTTGTCACCACCGTTCGCAGGAATGTAAGTGATATGATTAGGGAACATGGCATCTTGTGTAATCGGTCATAATCACTCTCTGAGGGTTTCAGGAACACGACACCCACTTCTAGGGCTGCCCGAGAGCAGCGCACAGAACGACGGGAGTTGCACGCATGTCTCCACCTCATGCTTGCATGCCTTTTCTCGGCCACTGCGTCCTCGCCCTCGACCCAAACAGGCCAATCTACAGGGAAAGTCTCCTCCAAGTGCATCTCTCTGAGGGAACCCATGCATTTGGGAATTCTTTCCTTTTTTATGTTAGGTGTTGCACAAAAACTTTGCACTGCCTCTGTCGACGTGTTCTGCGTCAGGGAATTTTCCAGATAACAGAAGAATTTACCTATACGTGTTCAAATAATTCATCTTGCAAAGCAAATTCCTGGAAGTCTTTTAAAACAGGTTTTCGTTGTCACTTGAGAATGGATGGCAAACCTTCATCTTTTCTCTGAAATAAATATATTACAATTTAACAGTACCTTGAGGTCAAAGGAGTCTCATTGTTATTGTATGAAATGATGGAATGAAGTCCTCGGGATTTTTAAGGGTTGGGCTGTTTACTCCTTATAGGATAGCTTATGCAGGAAAAACCCAAAGGGGACGCTCACTCTGCCCCTGTCCACTCTTTGACCTTGGACAAGTTGCTTAACCTCTGTGAACTGGCTTCCTCTCTTCTAAGAAGGGATATGATAAAATGAGTTTCTCAGAGTTGTCTCATGCTAGTTTGTGCTAGTCAAGGTTCTTAGTTGCAAAGAAGAGATAGGGACTCTGGCTACTTTAAGTGGAGAATAAGCATTTGGAAAGGGAAATATGGAAAAACCAGATAAAGAAAATGAGGAGGAACCAAGAAGCTAGGCAGCAGAGAGAACAGGAGAAGCTAGGCTACTGGTTGTCCAGTTAGAAGACCTCGCCCGATACACCACCGTCAGATTTTTGCTGCCATGATAGGGGCACAGTGGTGATGTTGACAGTGTCTAGCTGGCTCTCTGCCATCTCATGCACTTCTACTGCCTCAAAACCCACACCACAGAGATACTCCAAGAGAAGAACCATAGCCTGGGTTCAGCTGCTAGAAAGATGACGAACCTCCTACAGAACAAAAAGGGGGATATACGGTAAGCATCTCTCGTGGTACCAGGCACATAATATGGATTCAATAAATGTCGCTTTTCTATTTCCAAGCCCTTTTCTTGGCTTGCTGATTACCAGCTAGCCCTTCTGGATCTCCCTTTCCCCTCCAAAATTATTCCTTTTTATTGACTGAGCTGGTAAGCCAGATTACTAAACTGGTCAGAATGGTATGAAAACCAAAACATTTAGCTTCTGAGTGAGCCCATGAAACATTTTGAGCAAAGTAAAGAACTAAATGAATTTAGAATACTTATAGACATCGTTGTAATGTAAGATTTATATTCCGGGTTTCAGAGAGTTGAAGTGTGCTATTAGTGAGATCTGGACGGATGAGGTGTCACACTAGCCAATTTTTGTTCTTCCCTTTTATTCCTTTAAAATCAGTCATTAGAGAGTGACTGGCAGGACTTCTGTGTGTTCTACCGCCTTTCTAAGTCCCAAGATGGAGTGAGTTAGTCCCTAACCTGGAGAACCAGAGAATAATTGTGAGTTCTATACAAGATAACATAGATTCAAAGCTCCCAGCCCCATAGCCTGGTACCGAATGGGTAAATTTTCATCAGATGCTTCTCACTCTTTAGAGTGTACTGAGATCTTGCTCTTTTCTCTCTATACCTGTGGGGGTTTTAAAAATCCCCATGCCCAGAAACTGCAGCCCAGACCAATTATATCAGAATAATCTGGGGAAGAATCCAAGGCACCAGTATCTTCAACAGGACTCAGGTGACGGTCATGGGCAGCCAGGTGGGGGAGCACAGTTTTCTACTCACTCAACCCTTCTCACAGTTGCATTGAACACCTGTGATCAGTGGCCCACGAGCCCCATCTCCAGCCTTCACAACATTTATCAGTTCTGTATTTTAGCTACCTCTAGGCAATCACTATGCCCATCATTACCTGAAACTCAGTAGCTTCACATCTAAGTAGGCTTCCTCCCTGGGCCTACATAAGATTACACTATTCATCTTCAAACCTCCTCTCTCTATGCTTGGCCTCATCACTCTCCTGGCCAGCAGGGCTGGGAATCATAGGTATTCATTTTCTTCCCAACACCTAAGGAGTCATCAAGTTCCTTCTTTGCCATGGGTCTCTAATCAAACCATGCTCTTCAGTACCATATCCCAGCTCTAGCACATCATACCTAGACTTCCCTATTGGTCCCCAGTTCAAATCTTTGTACCCTGCCTCCAGATTAAACTTCATTTCTTTTTTGACACCTCCTACTGTTAATCCATCATGAGCCTTCATTTCCCTTTGAATAAATTCCAAATTCCTAGTCCTGGCAAGCAAGGTCTTCATAATTTACAAAAACCCTATTTTACTCAACCTACCAGTAATCAATCCATTAATCAATTAGTAATCATTATTGTTTAGTAGATACCAGCCAACATCCCCCTTATGCACCAGCTTGATGAAGAGGGTTCAGAGATTCTTGGCAACCAAAATAGAAATCTAAACCTACAGTGAGGAAATGGACCTCTGTGTGTGTGTGAGCTACTCAACCCACTGAGTGGAATCAGCTCCCCTAGAACACTAAGACACTTCTAGAAATAGTCTCTTGCACCCCACCATGGAATCTCAGAGTGAACTGAATGCAACTTACCCAGGTTTGCTACTGAATCACATATCCTTTGTAAATAAATAGATGATAGGATAGATAGATGATAGATAGATGACAGATGGATAGATGATAGATAGATGATAGATAGATAGATAGATAGATAGATAGATAGATAGATAGATAGATACCAATATAGATGGAGAGAGAGAGAAATCTGCCCCAGTCAAATCTCCCTTTAAAAAAAAAAAAATCATTCTTCATAGAATTTGCAAACTCACTCACTTGTTCTAAACACTACTATCTGCTGAAAGTGCTCACTTTTTTCAACTACTTTTATGCCAGATTGCCCTCATTTTATATATAGATTTTTTAAAGATTTTATTTATTTGACAGAGAGAGAGAGACAGCCGGAGAGGGAACACAAGCAGGGAGAGAGGGAGAGGGAGAAGCAGACTCCCCGCTGAGCAGGGAGCCCGGCACAGGGCTCGATCCCAGGACCCTGGGATCATGACCTGAGCCGAAGGCAGATGCTGAATGACTGAGCCACCCAGGCACCCCGCCCTCATTTTATAGATGAGTAACAGATTTCCTGTGGTTAGGAGACCAGTCCTCACAATTAGTTAAAGCCAGGAATAGAATTCAGTTCTCTTTGTCTCCAGACCCAAAATCATAACCATTGAGCTCCAGGACCCACTGAGCTCTAGAGCTGGAAAGAAACTTGGAGATGCCACTCTGATGTTCTCGTTTTACTGATGAGCAAATAGGTTAGCTAAATTTCACATGGTCTTGCAGGATAGAAATGTCAGAGCCAGAACAGGAATTGGGGTCTCCTGTCTCCCATGAGCTTTTGCTTCCTCATCTCAAAGAATCTCGAAAAAAACCAGGTCCATCGCCCCACCTGACCTCATGCTCTTCTCACCACCTAAAAGTGCCCTTGGTTTTCCCCTTTTCTTACCCAAATCCTACCCCTTCCTCCAAAACCATCCTAGAACTTTCCTCCACCAGCATACTGTGTTCCTCCCATTCTTCCAGACTTTGATCGGAAGTGGTCATGCCTGTATTTGCCATGTCACCTTTTCATCATGTGCCTTCTGGCATCATTTCCTGTTTGTTTGTGATGAAAACCTAATGAGATTTTACAGGCTTTCTGCAGAAGTCATCCGATTCTTCCTGAGGTTCTCCACAACATCAGTAATCCCAGAAGGTCTTGTGAGGGACAGGGTAGGTGCTCAATAAATGCGTGCCAAATTAAATTAAATTTCTGTAATACTAACAAACAGCCCTCATCATCAATAATAGATACTTCAGCCCCCTGCATTTATTTTTCGAGGTGCATTTACATCTGAGCATTTCTCAGCATATTCAATGAACACCAAGGACTAAGGTTAAGACTCTGTGTTCTCCGCGGTGTTGGGTGACCAGAAGGCCAAGGATAGCTGACAGGTCTGTTTTCCTAAGTCCTCTTCTTACAACTGCCTTAAAATATTAATGTTGCTTTATTTTCAAATATAAGTGAGTCGATGTTTTTGTATCAGTTCCAAGATGGGTGGTTGAAAATGCACTTTTCTGAATTGGATTGCTTTAGGTCAAGGCTTAAAAGAAAAATGTGTGTATGGATAAGTAGTTAGAGATTAAATCTGTAAACAGCCCTCCATTTGCTAATGCTCTTTTGTCCTCTTGGTTTTCTATTTTGCAACAAAATAACTTGAAGAACGTGGTGACATCCAAATGTACAAATGCAACCTATAAAATTGATTTAAGTGAAAAATAGGTTTGAGGGTAACAATTAGGGTAAGAGTCAACAGATAATATAAAAAACATAAGGGGAAAGACTAAAACCTAGCAGCAAAATTCCGCAAATTCCAGTGTCTATATTTTTCACTCTTAGAAGCTCACATGCTTCATATTTCTATATGGACAACAGCTTGTGTTCCCTCCCTATATGTGTCTCTAGCTCTTCACAAAAAGTATTAACTACCTGCCTCAAGCTTATACTAGGAAATTAACATAAGATATTTTCATTTGACCGTGATCACATGAAGCCCTCTCTAATCTCATTTGGCACATTACCCATCAGATTTATGGAAATTCTCAATGAACTCTGACACTGAAGTGTAACAATTGCATAAACTGTATGTGAGATGTGGCTGTGGTATTCACAAGGTATGCCCTTGACCTTGGCTACTGACTGAATCTTTGCTGGGTCTACCAGTCACCCTGGAATCCAAAATGAAAGACACAGTAAAATCAGACTTTCAAATACACGGCACTGGGGCTGATTAGAAGGAGAGGGGTAAAAGGAATTAATAATGAGGGGAATTAAGATAGCCAGAAACTGCAAACAGCAGGGATCCTATTTCCATGGAACTTGAAAATAAAGTAACAATAGAAAGGGTAGTCCTCTAATTAAATAATCATTTTTTTCCTCTTTAATGGTGTCCGTGTTATTTAATGCCTTGACTTCTTCAATCATTTGAACCATAATTTCAGCATAATTATCAAAAGGAAAGTTGTCAAACTTAACAAGCTCATGATCTGACCATGGTAAGTAATATGTCACAGATGGGGAAAAAAAATTTTTTTAAGCCATTTGGCAGCAAGGTGCACAATAATAAGATTGATATTTGAAACCACATTGGTAAGCTTCAAACAAGGCATGCTTTGCAACCTTATCATCTGCCACAGCTCTGAGGTATTAGAGAGGAGGTGGGGAGGGGAGAAATTACAGAAAAAATAATTATGAATTTCCTTCAAACTAAGCAGTATTATCATCTGAAGGGAACACAGGGCAGTGTCTGTACTCATCCACTGAGTCCAATCTGCATTGTCAAATGTACATATTTTTGATCCCAAAAACGAATCCAGTTCGGGGCACAAAGTCAACCCTTCCTGGTTTGAATTCCCAGTCTGCCATTCATTCGCATGTGTCCTTAGGAACGTTGCTTAATTTTATTACACCTTGGCTTTCTCATTTGATAGACCTACCTCACCTCTTAGGGTTTGCATGAAGATGAAAATTATGTAATCTATACAAAATGCTTAGCACTGGACCTAACCTATAGTTAGTGCTCAAAATATTGTTAGCAGCCTCCCGCTCCTCCTCCCCTTCGTCCTCCTTATCCTCCTTATGTTCTTTTCTTCCTCCTCTTCCTCCTCCTCCTCTTTCTTGAGACATCTTCTCTTCAAAATAGGAACTTTGGGCACCTGAGTGGCTCAGTTGGTTAAGCCACTGCCTGCGGCTCAGGTCATGATCCTGGAGTCCCAGGATCGAGTCCCGCATTGGGCTCCCTGCTCAGCGGGGAGTCTGCTTCTCCCTCTGACCTTCCCCCCCTCATGCTCTCTCTCTCTCTCTCATTCTCGCTCTCAAATGAATAAATAAAATCTTTAAAAAAAATAGGAACTTCTCCTGACTCCTTTTCAATATATGTCTAGGTAAATGCATCCACTACTTTGCATTTTTCCACCATTACAAATATACTTTATTATTGATTTCTAGAATCCCTGCTGGTTGGTGTCAGAAGACCAGTCTCATCCCAACGTATGGGGAAACTGGAGCTCAAAAAAATAAATGGCATACCCAAGCAGTAACCCCGTGATTTACTGCTTTCTAAAATGATAAAACAACTGACGTCACTCACATCTACACATGGTACCAAGTGAACTTTCATTGGTCACTATAAATTACTACTCTGCTATCTGGAGGATCTCTTGAAATAGATTTTCCTAAGCTACCTGAAGTCCTTTGTTAAACAAACATAATTATTTTTCTTATTGAACAACCTTGTTTGGATTGTTTTGGTTTTTGTTTTTGAATTTTTGATGGCAAGAGGCAACACCCAGAGGTGTTGAACCCAACTCCACATCAGAATCACCATTTTTAGAACTTTCTAGAAAATACTGATTTCTCAGTCTCATCTACTGAGACTTCTAGAACTTGCAGTGCCTGTGACTCTGAATATTTACAGCTTTCTCTCTAGTGATTCTCTCTAGTGATTCTCTCTTTGGGAAATGTTGATAGAATAAATCATCAACTTCTAAACATGATGGTGTACAATTGTGGAGTGCAATGGAAAGTAGGAGATTTTCTAGGCTCTGAATAGGTTTTTTTTTGTTATTATTAACTCCTTTACTAGTAAATATTTTAAAGATATATCTTACTTTTTTCATAGTATACAAATATATGTATATATGTCTAACTAGTATTTTCCCACTCACAGTATTTTTAATTCCATATTGACACCTGCTGCAATCCTGGTTTTATTGCCATTTCAATAATCTCTCTATATAAGGATTACTTGTTTTACCCAATTTCTAGAATGCCACCACAACTTACTGGTCTTAGATTGCTTTGAAAACAACTCCTCCTAAAATATCATCAAGAGCCCATGTAGATATGTACACATTTCTCATATAATTAATTAAAGTAACTTCAGTTTAAGAATTTCACATCACCCTTGCAATAAATAAAGACAATTTAGGGTCACAAATCCAGTCTCTGAACTAGAAATTATAAATGTCTAATGTAATACGTATGGAAATTTCCAAAAATACACTTCTAGAGTGATGTTTAGAACATGGAAGAAGATGTGGACATACTTCTTATGGTCTGAAACCCTTGAACCATCATGAACTTTTATTTTCCCTTTAATCTTGATTATAACCCATTTTCTATTGAATCTCCATATAACTTAAGAAACCCCCCCTCCCTTATGTGCCAGCTTAGTGAGCTGGTTCAGAGATTCTTGGCAGCCAAAAGAGAAATCTAATCCTACAGTGAGGAAATGGGCCTGTGTGCCGCTGAGTGGAATCAGTTCCCCTAGGACACTAAGACCCTTCTAGAAATAATCTCTTGCACCCACGATGGAATCCCAGAGTGAACTGAATGCATCTTTCCCAAGTTTGCTACTGAAGGATCAGCCCAATGTAGCTTTACAGGCAAGACAGCCTCCTGCTGTTGAAATCATTTGTTAGAAAAGTAGTTGTAGGTATCAGGGCTAAGCAGCACCCATACAGAAATCAGGGAGCGTCTCTTTGATTATTCAGGGGAACTATTAAATGAAGACTTTGTTTTATACTTTGCATTAGCCCTTTGCTATTACTCTTTAATGCAATGAAACAAAGAAATATGGATAAGACATTGTAATGGAGTTTGAGCGAGTGTCCTGGGAATGCAAGGTTTCTTTTCTGCTATAATTGCATTACTGGTGCTGTTCCATTCAGCATAAATGTGGTTACTAGTATTCATCTAAAAGATGCCCTAAGGCTTAAACCTTCCCCAAGTGGTGAGTAAGGATGGTGGGAATGTGGTTGGGGAATTTAAAACCCACTCAAACATCATTAATTAGAAATTCCCTGATGAAATTAAACCTTTGTATTTTGTTGGGATCATTCCTCGACATTCTGAGTAATTCTGTTCTTTTTTTTTTAATTGCAGCATACTCGGAGCCATGTTTTTAAGCATACCAAATTTCTAAGAAAACTCGCCAAATGAGCCATGTTTTTCCAAACATCCAAACCTAATAGATAAATAAAAGTCAGAAATTTTTACAGAATTTTATACTCAAGTGGCTTCGATGTACCTAGCTCCAAGGCCTGAGGCAAGACTTTCAACCTCCAAATCCATTGTCATCGCTGAATAACCTCATCAGACAAATGGGTGGAAGCGTGTGCCATGAGCATTCATGGATGTCAGGGGCATTCATGATCTGAAAGCAGAGCAGAAAGGGAGGGGTGGGGGGGTCTGCCATACCTACAAAAGAATAAGAATTATTTTAGCTAATTTTAATTCTATTTTAGCTTCTGTAAATTTCCAACACAGAAATAGAGTGAGGTAATAGAGACTGGAAAGTTCAATATTCCATGCCAAAGAGGTCAGCAGCAATCCATCGACCTCGTAAAATCCATCTTAATTGTCACCTGGAAGTTGGTCCCTGTGATCAGTTTTTGGTCTAAAGCATTTTTCCACCAATGTCTCCGTAGGAAGTTGCAGTCTGGGTTGTCTCCTCTATCCCAATACTTAATTATATTAATACCAGTTATTGGCTTTTTTGAGCTGTTCATTGTTATTTATTAGTCACGACTGTTTACTGAGTGGCTAATATAGGGAAGGAACTGTGCTAATCAATTTATATATCATATCTCAATCTTCACCATAACTTTCTGAAACGGGTATCATTAGTCTCTCATTTTGCAGATGAGGAACCTGAGAATGGGGAATCGGAGTAACTCAGGTCACATACATAATAAGAGAAAAAACTGGGAGGTCCGACTCATTCAGCATCTCTTGACACAGTTTGTTCAGAACTAGGCTCAGCACATTACAGTTTCTCAGTCTCTTTTTTTAATTAATTCTTTTATTTGAGTCTACAAATCTAGATGAATGCATTATAGATCATGATCAACTACTCACTTGAATATCACTGAATTGGAAGTCACACAGAAGTTGGTGAGGCTAGGATTGTAAAAAGGTGTTCATCTCATCGCCCAACTAATAAACTATAGATGCTGAGGACAGAAACTGTCCAGTCCGTTCACTACTGACATCCACACACACACACAACTGTAGAATGTGCTTAATAAAGGGAGTATCTTTTTTAGCCGCTTTCAACTTGTCAGCCAGTTTCATTCCTCTTCTCTCCAATGGCTTCATGAGGATACTTAGCTTGGGGACCACAGCCTATATTAGGGACCCTGATGGTGGATCCAGGAATTTCCAAGGCTCAGTTATCAACCATTACTGGTGCAACCAGTCCAGCGGTGAAGTCAGTAGTGCAATTGTCTGGGAGCCAGGAGAATTGTCTCCTAATCCTGGGTGGGTGACCTTTGGCAAATCACTTAACCCCTTGAGGCTCTAGAAGATTGTATGTTTTTATTTTCCAGGTAGATGTTTCTTTATGAGGCAATTTAAATAGCTCCCCCCCCCTTTTTTTTTTGGTAGCAACTGGTGATTCAATAAAATAGTAATTAGAAAAGAAGGTTTTTTTCTGTATCCACCTCTGACACGATAGTCTGAGAATAAAGATTGCTGTCTTTATTAGATAACTAATTAAAGCGGCAAGTTAATTTCAAGTGTCAGGATGTAGTACATATGTGTTCAAGTTTGCATAATATAGAGATCTTGAGTATAACTTCTATAACAGAAACTACTTATTTCATCTAACAAAAGTAAAAAGAGGATTTAACTGTAAAATTAAAATTGTAAAATTAAATCCAAGATCTGTTAAAGTGATTATGTCAACTGGATTTTTATTTACTTCTCAAATTCTGTGTTCTTTCCAGAAAATCACATTGATTGGGGGCGGGGGGGGATGTGTCTTTCTTTAGTAGAAACAGAGTGTTTATATGAGTGAAAAAATTAGAATTAGAGAAAGTAAGTGAGGAGCTTGAGCTGTGTATCTTCAGGCCAAGCACCTGGGCCAGAAGGTTTGCAGATGCTTTGGCAGTGGTGACTCTCTGACCCAAAGATTCTGAGGTGGGATGCCAAGGCCAATGGGTTCACCCAAAAGTCTTCCTGGTGAACTTGGGTAGCCATGACTGCCCAGATGCTCAGGCAGAGCTAAAAAGGGTATGAACTCTTGGCATGTATCCACTAGTTCTACTCACTTAGTGGAGCTAAAATGAAAGAAAACAGCAAGAGCATTCATAATTAATTCATTTTATAGGTATTTTCACCTTCTGAGTTAAATATATGTTTGTACTATTTGATATTTTACAACCAACGTATTTTAATCTAATCATTAAAAGGGGACAGTAAAGATATCTACAGCACTTTACAAATGATGTCATATTTGACTCATTCATTTCAATAAATATATATTGAACCAGGCTTGGGCTAAGGTCGTGGTAATGCAAAAGTGAAAATGACCAGGTGTTGCCTTAAAGAATCCTACAGACTTTTTTTTAATTTTTCAAAATATAATACATCTTACGCTTTTTTCAAAAATCTATGCCTGGGGGTGCAGAGCAAGATGGCGGAGGAGTAGGAGACCTGGATTTCGTCTGGTCTCAGGAATTCAACTGAATAGGGATCAAAACATTATGAACACCTACTAACTCAACAGGAGATCGAAGATAAGAAGAGTAACAACACTCTGAACAGAAAAGCGACCACTTCCTGGACATGCGGGGAAGTGAATCCGAGGCGATATTTGGGAGGATAGACGGCGGGGGAGGGGGCCTCCGCCGGCCGCTTCTGGCAAGTGCTAGAGCCGCGGAGCACAAAATCGGACCTTTTAGAAGTCGGCTCCGCTGAGGGACGTCGCTCCAGTGGCTAAGCGGGGGGTGGAATCCTCCCGGGACAGTGTGGTCTCAGGACCCTCGGGGTCACAGAAAGACCGGGGGAGCCTGAGTGGGGCAGAGCTCCCAGGTATCGGAGCGGGGAAGCCGGCTGCAGAGACGGAGCTGAGGCGTGGGATCTCAGCTCAGGGTTGCCATAAACTGTGATCCATGGCCCAGTTGGGCCACTGCGCCTCCAGCAGGGACCCAACAAGCGGCAGAGCTGGGGAGACTCCCCTTCCTCCCCCGGGGGGAGTGGCGCGGGAGGGCACCGCAGGGATCTGCTGGATTTGGAGACTCCACACGGGGTCGGGTGCCAGAGATAGAAATGCTCGGTCACAGGCTGGGTGAGCACGGAGTGCGGCCGGACACCGGGGAGATGGGAGTGACTGCTTTTCTCTGGGGGCGCACTGAGGAGCGGGGCCCCGAGTTCTCAGCTCCTCTGGGCGGAGACTGGGAGGCCACCATTGTCACCCTGGTCCTCCAAAGCTCTACCGAGAGCTTGCAGGGAACAAAAGCTCCTGAAAGCAAACCCGAGCAGCTTGCTTAGCCGGGACTCACAAGGGTGGGGCAATTCCGCCTCCGCCAAAGACATTTGGGAACCACGGCAACAGGCCTCTCCCCCACAAAATCCGCAGGAACAGCCAAGTTTACCAATCAAGGAGAACGGGAGAACTCCAGTGCTAGGGGAATACTCCACATAGAATTCATGGCTTTTTTACCATAATTCATTAGTTTTTCAAAGTTAATTTTTTCAATTTTTTTTTTATTTTTCTCCCTTTCTCAAGCAACATCTTATCAATCCCTTTTGTAAAAAAAACAATTTTTATTTTTCATTGTTAGAGTCATATTTTTATACCTTCATAGTAGTTACCCTTATTATTGGAATATATATGTTGTTCTCTCTATAAAATTTTGAGATACAATTTCTTCTAACAGATCAAAATATACCCTAAATCACTAGTGTATGGCTTTGTTCTACTCTCCTGCCTGATCACATTCTCTCCCTTTTTTTTTTCTTTTTTCAATATTTTTTAAATCTTCTTCTTTCTTTGTAAAAACAACTTCTTATCTTATCAATTCCTTTTATAAAATCTTTTATAATTTTCATCTTTACAGTCATCTTCCATCCCTTCATTGTATCAACCCTTATTTTGTGCATATATAAGTCTTTCTTCCTTTAAAATTTTAGCAGGCACTTTTTTCTAACAGACCAAAATATGCCCAAAATCTAGTGTGTCGCACTGATCTATGCACCAGCCTGATCATATTTGATCATATTCTGGTTTTTTTTTGGTTTTGTTCTGTTTTTTTTGTTTTTATCTTTTTGTTTTTCCTTTTTTTTTTTTTTCTCTTCTTTCTTTCCCTTTCTTGTCCCCTGGTTTCAGGTCTTTTCTGATTTATATAGAGTATATTTGCTGGAGACATTGTTAACGTGTTAGCATTCTGTTCTCTCATTCATCTAGTCTCCTCTGGACAAAATGACAAGATGAAAAAAATCACCTCAGCAAAAACAACGAGAGGTAGTACCGTCTGCCAGGGACCTACTCAATACTGACATAAGTACGATGTCCGACGAAGAGTTCAGAATCATGACTTTAAAGATACTAGCTGGGCTTGAAAAAAGTGTGGAAGTTATGAGAGAAACCGTTTCTGGAGAAATAAAAGAACTAAAATCTAACCAAATCAAAATCAAAAAGGCTATTAATGAGGTGCAATCAAAAATGGGGGCACTAACTGCTAGGATAAATGAGGCAGAAGAGAGAATCAGAGATATAGAAGACCAAATGATGGAAAACAAAGAGGCTGAGAAAAAGAGAGGTAAACAACTACTGGATCACGAGGGCAGAATTCAAGAGATAAGCGATACGATAAGACGAAACAACATTAGAATAATTGGGATCCCAGAAGAAGAAGAAAGGGGGGGGGCAGAATGTATATTGGAGCAAATTATAGCAGAGAACTTCCCTAATGTGGGGAGGAAACAGGCATCAAAATCCAGGAGGCACAGAGAACCCCTCTCAAAATCAATAAAAATACGTTAACAGCCCAACATCTAATAGTAAAACTTACAAGTCTCCGAGACAAAGAGAAAATCCTGAAAGCAGCTCGGGAGAAGAGATATGTAACCTACAATGGTAGAAATATTAGATTGGCAACAGACCTATCCACAGAGACCTGGCAGGCCAGAAAGGACTGGCATGATATCTTCAGAGCACTAAACAAGAAAAATGTGCAGCCAAGAATATTATATCCAGCTAGGCTATCATTGAAAATAGAAGGAGAGATAAAAAGCTTCCAGGACAAACAAAAACTAAAGGAATTTGCAAACACAAAACCAGCCCTACAAGAAATATTGAAAGAGGTCCTCTAAGCAAAAAGAGAGCGTAAAAGCAGCATAGATCAAAAAGGAACACATACAAAATACAGTAACAGTCACCTTACAGGCAATAAAATGGCACTAAATTCATACCTTTCAATAGCTACCCTGAATGTAAATGGGCTAAATGCCCCAATCAAAAGACACACGTATCAGATTGGATTAAAAAACAAGACCCATCAATATGCTGCCTGCAAGAGACTCATTTTACACCTAAAGATACCCGCAGATTGAAAGTGAGGGGGTAGAAAACCATTTACCATGCTAATGGACACCAAAAGAAAGCTGGGGTGGCAATTCTTACATCAGACAAATTAGATTTTAAAAAAAAGACTGTAATAAGAGATGAAGAAGGACACTATATCCTACTTAAAGGGTTTATCCAACAAGATGATCTAACAATTGTAAATATCTATGCCCCGAACATGTGGGCAGCCAATTATATAAGGCAATTAATAACAAAAGCGAAGAAACACATTGACAGCAATACAATAATAGTGTGGGACTTTAACACCCCCCTGACTGAAATGGACAGATCATCTAAGCAAAAGATCAACAAGGAAATAAAGACTTTAAATGACACACTGGACCAGATGGACTTCAAAGACATATTCAGAACATTCCATCCCAAAGCAACGGAATACACATTCTTCTCTAGTGCCCATGGAACATTCTCCAGAATTGATCACATCCTAGGTCACAAATCAGGTCTCAACCCGTGCCAAAAGATTGGGATTATTCCCTGCATATTTTCAGACCACAATGCTTTGAAACTAGAACTCAATCACAAGAGGAAAGTCGGAAAGAACTCAAATACATGGAGGCTAAAGAGCATCCTACTGAAGAATGAATGGGTCAACCAGGAAATTAAAGAAGAATTTAAAAAATTCATGGAAACCAATGAAAATGAAAACACAACTGTTCAAAATCTTTGGGATACAGCAAAGGCAGTCCTGAGAGGAAAGTATATAGCAATACAAGCCTATCTCAAGAAACAAGAAAGGTCTCAATACACAACCTAACCCTCCACCTAAAGAAGCTGGAGAAAAAACAGCAAACAAAGCCTAAACCCAGCAGGAGAAGAGAAATAATAAAGATCAGAGCAGAAATCAATGAAATAGAAACCAAAAGAACAGTAGAACAGAACAACGAAACTAGGAGCTGGTTCTTTGAAAGAATTAACAAGATGGATAAACCCCTGGCCAGACTTATCAAAAAGAAAAGAGAAATGACCCAAATCAACAAAATCATGAATGAAAGAGGAGAGATCACAACCAACACCAAAGAAAGACAAACAATTATAAGAACATATTATGAGCAACTCTATGCCAGCAAATTAGTTAACCTGGAAGAAATGGGTGCATTCCTAGAGATGTATCAACTACCAAAACTGAACCAGGAAGAAACAGAAAACCTGAACAGACCTATAACCACTAAGGAAATCGAAGCAGTCATCAAAAATCTCCCAACAAAAAAAAGCCCAGGGCCAGATGGCTTCCCAGGGGAATTCTATCAGATATTGAAAGAAGAATTAATACCTATTCTCCTGAAATTGTTCCAAAAAATAGAAATGGAAGGAAAACTTCCAAACTCAATTTTATGAGGCCACCATTACCTTGATCCCAAAACCAGACAAAGACCCCATCAAAAAGGAGAATTACAGACCAATATCCTTGATGAACATGGATGCAAAAATTCTCACCAAAATACTGGCCAATAGGATCCAACAGTACATTCAAAGGATTATTCACCATGATCAAGTGGGATTTATCCCTGGGCTGCAAGGCTGGTTCAACATCCACCAATCAATCAACATTATACAATACATTAACAAAAGAAAGAACAAGAGTCATATGATCCTCTCAATAGATGCAGAAAAAGCATTTGACAAAGTACAGCATTCTTTCTTGATCAAAGCTCTTCAGAGTATAGGGATAGAGGGTACATACCTCAATATCATAAAAGCCATCTATGAAAAACCTACAGCCAATATCATTCTCAATGGGGAAAAGCTGAGAGCTTTTCCCCTAAGGTCAGGAACACGGCAGGGATGTCCACTCTCACCACTGCTATTCAACATAGTATTAGAAGTCCTAGCCACAGTAATCAGACAACAAAAAGAAATCAAAGGCATCCAAATCGGCAAAGAGGAAGTCAAACTCTCACTCTTTGCAGATGATATGATATTGTATGTGGAAAACCCAAAAGACTCCACCCCAAAACTGCTAGAACTCATACAGGAATTCAGTCAAGTAGCAGGCTATAAAATCAATGCACAGAAATCAGTGGCATTCCTATACACCAACAACAAGACAGAAGACAGACAAATCAAGGAGTCGATCCCATTTACAATTGCACCCAAAACCATGAGATACCTAGGAAGAAATTTAACCAAAGAGGCAAAGGATCTGTACTCAGAAAACTATAAAATACTCATGAAAGAAATTGAAGAAGACACAAAGAAATGGAAAAACGTTCCATGCTCATGGATTGGGAGAACCAACATTGTGAAGATGTCAATGCTACCTAGAGCAATCTACACATTCAATGCAATCCCCATCAAAATACCATCCACTTTTTTCAAAGAAACGGAACAAATAATCCTAGAATTTGTGTGGAACCAGAAGAGATCCCGAATAGCCAGAGGAATATTGAAAAAGAAAAGCAAAGCTGGCGGCATCACAATTCCGGACTTCCAGCTCTATTACAAAGCTGTCATCATCAAGACAGTATGGTACTGGCACAAAAACAGACACATAGATCAGTGGAACAGAATAGAGAGCCCAGAAATGGACCCTCAACTCTATGGTCAACTCATCTTTGACAAAGCAGGAAAGAATGTCCAATGGAAAAAAGACAGTCTCTTCAACAAATGGTGTTAGGAAAATTGGACAGCCAACATGCAGAAGAATGAAACTGGACCATTTCCTTACACCACACACAAAAATCGACTCCAAATGGTTGAAAGATCTAAACGTGAGACAGGAGTCCATCAAAATCCTAAAGGAGGACACAGGCAGCAACCTCTTTGACCTCAGCCGCAGCAACTTCTTTCTAGAAATATCGCCAAAAACAAGGGAAGCCAGGGCAAAAATGAACTATTGGCATGTCATCAGGATAAAAAGCTTTTGCACAGCAAAAGAAACCATCCACAAAACCAAAAGACAACTGACAGAATGGGAGAAAATATTTGCAAATGACATATCAGATAAAGGGCTAGTATCCAAAATCTTAAAGAACTTATCAAACTCAACACCCAAAGAACAAATAATCCAATCAAGAAATGGGCAGAAGACATGAACTGTCAGTTTTCCAAAGAAGACATCCAAATGGCCAACAGACACATGAAGAAGTGCTCAACATCACTCGGCATCAGGCAAATCCAAGTCAGAACCTCCATGAGATACCACCTCACACCAGTCAGAATGGCTAAAATTAACAAGTCAGGAAACGACAGATGTTGGCGGGGATGCGGAGAAAGGGGAACCCTCTTACACTGTTGGTGGGAATGCAAGCTGGTGCAACCCCTCTGGAAAACAGTATGGAGGTTCCTCAAACAGTTGAAAATAGAGCTACCCTACGATCCAGCAATTGCACTACTGGGGATTTACTCCAAAGATACAAATGTAGGGATTCGAAGGGGTACGTGCACCCCAATGTTTATAGCAGCAATGTCCACAATAGCCAAACTGTGGAAAGAGCCGAGATGTCCATCGACAGATGAATGGATAAAGAAGAAGTGGTATATATACACAATGGAATATTATGCAGCCATCAAAAGGAATGAGATCTTGCCATTTGCAACGACGTGGATGGAACTGGAGGGTGTTATGCTGAGTGAAATAAGTCAATCAGAGAAAGATATGTATCATATGACCTCACTGATATGAGGAATTCTTAATCTCAGGAAAGAAACTGAGGGTTGCTGGAGTGGTAGGGTGTGGGAGGGATGGGGTGGCTGGGTGATAGACATTGGGGAGGGTATGTGCTATGGTGAGCGCTGTGAATTGTACAAGACTGATGAATCACGGATCTGTACTTCTGAAACAAATAATGCAATATATGTTAAGAAAAAAAAAGAAGAAGAAGATAGCAGGAGGGGAAGAATGAAGGGGAGTAAGTCGGAGGGTGAGACGAACCATGAGAGACGATGGACTCTGAAAAACAAACAGGGTTCTAGAGGGGAGGGAGTGGGGGGATGGGTTAGCCTGGTGATGGGTATTAAAGAGGACACATTCTGCGTGGAGCACTGGGTGTTATGCACAAACAATGAATCATGGAACACTACATCAAAAACTAATGATGTAATGTATAGTGATTAACATAACAATAAAAAATTATTTTAAAAAATCTATGCCTAAAAAAAATTAACAATAGCTCAACAGCTCGGAGAACTGTGCCAAGAGAATCTTTAGATAAAATAAATAATTAATTAAATAATAAATCTTTTCCCCATCACAAAATAGAGTTACCCACAGGATAGATTATCTAATTTAACTCTCAAGGAATTTAAGTTATGATTTTCTATCGTGTTAAAACTTACATTGTACAGACATTTCTTTAGTTTTGTTTTTTTTTTTTAATGGAAAAGACAAATAAAACATCTATGGTAGATACTTCTGTCATTTAGCCCCTCTGCATGTCAACTTTGAGTAGGACTAAACTGTACGAATGATGCTTATATCTTCATATTATGGTCTGTTCTCTTCTAGAGCTCAAATTTTCTAACTATCTGTGCAAATATACACAAAACAAAATGTCTGGAATAGTACATATCATATCACATGTAAGGAATTATTCTGTTGAGTGGAATTCTGAATGCCTTTTATGTTTGTTTTTGTAAAATATTCTAATTTTCTAAAATGATTATGTGTAATTTTTATAATTAAAAACATCATTGAGATACCACCTTACACCAGTTAGAATAGCAAAAATGGACAAGGAAAGAAACAGCAAATGTTGCAGAGGTTGTGGAGAAAGGGGAACCCTGTTACACTGTTGGTGGGAATTCAAGTTGGTACAGCCACTTTGGAAAATAGTGTGGAGGTGCCTCAAAAAATTAAAAATAGAGCTACCCTATGACCCAGCAATTGCACTCCTGGGTATTTACCCCAAAGACACAGATGTAGTGAAAAGAAGGACCGAATGCACCCCATGTTCATAGCAGCAATGTCCACAATAGCCAAACTGTGGAAAGAGCCGAGATGCCCTTCACCAGATGAATGGATAAAGAAGATGTGGTCCATATATACAATGGAATATTACTCAGCCATCAGAAAGGATGAATACCCAACTTTTACATCAACATGGATGGGACTGGAGGAGATTATGCTAAGTGAAATAAGCCAAGCAGAGAAAGTCAATTATATGGTTTCACTTATTTGTGAACATAAGGAATAGCAGGGAGGACATTAGGAGAAGGAAGGGAAAAATGAAGGCGGGAAAATCGGAGGGGGAGACAAACCAGGAGAGACTATGGACTCCGAGAAACAAACAGGGTTTTAGAGGGGGCGGGAGGGATGGTTAGCCCGTGATGGGTATTAAGGAGGGAAGGTACTGCATGGAGCACTGGTTATTATACGAAAACAATGGATCGTGGATCACCACATCAAAAACTAATGATGTATTGTATGGTAATTAACATAACATAATAAAATTAAATTAAATTTAAAAAATAGAAAAACTAGAAAAAAATAAAAACATAGATTTACAAGTCACTTCACTTATTTTCTAAATTTTATACAATAACTGTATTATTTCATGATCAGAAAAAGTACACATTATTTTTTATTCGGACATATAATATATATGTCTCATAAGATCACAAATATGTTTCAAACACACAGCAAAAATGGTTTTGGAATAAGCACATGGAAATACGTGTACTTATTAATAGTGATTATCTACATGTGGGACTACCTGGAACTGATCTTTCCATCTTCTGCTTTTTTGCCTTTTTCTCTAAAATGAGCATGTATTGCTTTCATAATGAATGAACGAACTTTAGTTTTTAAATGCAACTCAAAGGAAAAATACCCGATTAAACTAATTGAAAAACATCATTTTCTGATTTAAGTCCCTGAAAAGCTGTGATCTTTTAACAATCCAGATATACTTTAATGTTTATAGACAAACTTTTAGAGTGAAAACAAATAAGCAATAATATATTTTATGATTCATTTAGAGCAAACATAAGCCCAAGTATGCTCTAATAAAGAAAAATCGAGTACTAAGCATCGTAAATGGATACCATACAATGGTTTCAAAGCCATCACTTAAGGACAGCATTAGAACTCTATAAAGAAGGTTAAAAATCCAAGTGTATTTTCATATTTCACTAACTCAATGGAAGTGAGATCCATCAATGGAAAAATCTAACCATATGGAAATGCAAAATCCAGCAGAAAGACACATAAAGCAACGAAGTCTAACAAGTCTGAACAGCTCTCCTGGGCAGTATGGGAATCTGACCCATTCATATTGTACAGCAAGACTGTTGCCATCTGACCCGGCAGAAAAAAGAATCTGGGTTCCCAGCATCACAAATGAAAGAGGGTTTGAAATGGAGGAGGAGAAGCCGAGTCTGAATGGTTTTCAGGGCTGTGAAGGCAGCTTAAGGATTTTTTCCAGGCATCCAGAGCCTCAGCTACTGTTGCCTAGGGTTTGGATGGAGCCTTTCAAGACAGAAGAGGTCAGTACATAGTAAGGTTCCCCATATTACAAAAACTTGAGGGAGCTCTGAACCTCTGTGTATATTTATTTCCTCACCTCAAACTTGGCCATCATTCAGTTATTCATATAATGTATATTTATTTAGCATGTTCTTTGTGCCAGATGCTCTTCTAGGTTCTAGAATTATAAGAATAGACAAAAAATGTAATGTGGTGATAAATATCACAAAGAAAATGAAGCACTGTAAGGGGATGCTCTAAAGGGAAAATGGTCTTGCCTTGTGCACTTTTGCTGGGAATGTGAATTGGTGCAGCCTCTATGGAAAACAGTATGGAGTGTCCTCAAAAAATTAAAAATAGAAATACGGTATGATCCAACAATCTCACTTGTGGGTATATATCCAAAGGAAATAAAAACAAGATCTCAAAGAAGTTTCTACACTTCCACACCTCCATGTTTATTGCAACATTATCCTCAACAGCTAAGGCATGGAAGCAACCTACGTGTCTGTAACAAATGCGTAAAGAAAATGTGAAAAAATATATATATACGCCCACATACATGCATATCCTACATTATATATTCATATATATATATATATATATATATACACATAATAGAACATTATTCAACCATGAGAAAGAAGGCAATCCTGCTATTTGTAACAATGTGGATGACTTCAGGTCATCATACTAAGTGTAATAAGCCAAACAGAGAAACACAAATACCGTATGATCTCACTCATATGTGGAATCTAAGAAAGCCAAACTCAGAGAAACAGAGAGTGGAGCGGTGGTTACCAGGGCCTGGGGGAGGGGGAGGGGAGGAGGATGGGAGATGTTCAAAGGATACAAAATTCCAGTTATAAGCTGAATAAGTTCTGGGGATCTAATGCACGGCAGAGTGATTATAGTTAATAATACCATACTATATACTTTAGAGTTGCTAAGAGAATAGATCTTAAATGCTCCCACCACAAAGAAGAAGTGGTAATTATGTGATTTGATGGAGGTGTTGGCTAACCCTCTGTTAATCATTTGGCAAGACATAAGTGTATGGAACCAACCTTAAGCTCACACAATGTTATATTGTCAACTATATGTCAATAAAGCTGGCAAAAATAAGAGGAAATGGTCTGGGGAGTCTCTGGGGAAGTGAGCATATTTCTAAATGGTAGGAAAGAGTGGGCAAGGGGAAAAACTACAAGAGCAGCCTGAGCAGAGGTTGGTAAGTTTGAGCCACACACAGAAGGTCATGAGGGCAACAGGGCAACAACCCCTGGGTGAGGGGTGGGAGGTGAGGGAGCTCATCATAAAGGGGCATTCTGCAAGTGATGGAAGCCATTAGAGAAGGAGCCAATGTGCATCTGTTAAGAGTTCATTCTGCAGAAAAGACTCATGGATGGACATGAGTGGAAAGTGGAAAATGAGGCCAAAGGACTACTGCAGTTTTTTGGTTCTGGCCCAGACTGGGGAGCTAGCAGTTGGATGGCAAGAAGGGGTCCAATTCTGGATATTTGAAAGGTAGAGTGGATCGGGCTTGCTGATGAAATGGATGTGGAGGAAGTTAGAGAGAGGGAAGAATCAAGGAGGACTTGTAGGTTTTGTCTAACTCATTGAGTGGATGGTGTGCCATTTATTAAGAAAAGGAAGATTGGAAAAGGGTAGGGTTAACCTAACCCTAACCCTAAGCCTTTGTAAACTCAGACAGAAAACATGGATAATATTAAGCCACAGTATTTCAAAATTGTCATCTCTCTTCTTATAATTGCAAAGAAACATCGCTTACTCCAAGTAGAATAAAGACCTCTTTTTCTTCAGGAAGTTTTCCTGATAGGCCCCTCATGAAATTTCACCTATTATGTTGAAATGGAGTTGATGGTTTCTATCAGGACCTTCTTAAGCTCAAGGTGGAGTGTTCCCTGCGGCAGCTCATGTATTAAAATTGGAACAATGCAGAGATCAGCATGCCCCCCTCCCCACTGCACAAGAATGGCACACTAGCAGTGGGAAAATCCGTATCCTTTTTTGCATTACCCTTATCAACATTTTTAAATCTTGGTATCTAAATTAAGATGTCTTTCTTTGTTTTTTTCCCAAATGTGTCTTTCCCTTGAAGTTTTAATTAATTATCGATTGTTTTTTAATCTATTTTATGGCTCCCATATTCTTTTTGGTAAGAAATTTAAATTGATATCTTAGGAAGTCTGAAAATATGCTATTTCTCCCTGAAAAGTTTATCATAATATTAGACATGTACTTTTCTCCCCCTGAGATGTAAACACACACACACACACACACACACACACACACACACAATAATTTTACATTTTTTATCAAAATATTTAAGGGAGCAAATCGTTCATGAAAAACATAGTGTACTTCTCCACTTATGGTGACATAAAATTGGCATCTATTTTGTGATCTGTAAGTTTCAGATTTTAGGTATGTTTATGTTCATTGATCATTATAAATGTAAATATCTCAAATCCTGCTATTTACAGGACACATTTACCGATTAGTTTTAGTTGTTCATTCTCCATTTGTTTTCATAAATTAAAAAACAGAATGATGTGGTTTAAAATATGACTCATGGTTCATTGTAGGTTATCCTGAACATTTGCTTCTGCTCAGAACATCAGTAAATTATTTTTCTAGATGCAGATGGAAAGGTAGTGTCATGATCGTGGACTTAAAACTCGGAGCTAGGTCTGAGTGATCTTGGGCACTTCCCCTACCTCACTGAGCCTTCGTCTGTGTGTATACCATGGTGATGCTTATGTTCCGTCCTTCATGGGACTGTTGGCAGATTAACTCAATGGTGTGTGTAGAATGTCAGACATATGGCAGGCACCCAACGTAGGGAATGCATTTCTATGGTGCTATTCGTGAATGCCGACGTATTTGTGCTGTGATGAGCCCAGTGAACGTGTTTAGGCTCTAGAAAAGACAGCCAGAGTTTAGAAACAGTTTCTGGACTTATTAACATGTGACACCTTTCGTTAATCTACACTAGGTAATATTAACTTTTAATTAATTAAAAACCTGACTGCGTATTAAAATGCCTTACTATTTGATTAATGGAAATTGATTAGAAGGCAATGTTTTGTCATACTAAAGGTGCTTTCCATTGCACAACCAGAGAGAGAGCAAATGACATGGGACACCATCTAAACAAAAATCAGCAGCTACTAATGAGGCTTGTTAGTGATGCTAATCTATGTAAATGTTATTAATTGAGAACATCTATCTTTTATCTCCAACATTTGGTAATCAGGCAATTAAAAAACAATGACATTCCCGGTGGTTGTTCTTCCTGGGTTGTTTTGTTTGTTTTTTTTTTAAGTGATCAAAGAGTTCAGAATAAGAAAAAGAAAGTCCCTTATCAAGAGGTAGGCCTTGCCTTGGGCTACTAGGCCTCATTAAAGGCAAAAAAGTTCTGTTGATCACCAATTAACCTGATTTGTAGAAACTCTGATAAAGACCTCGAACAACAGGAGTTTTCTTACTATGGCAAATGACACAGTTTGTTGACAAAAATAAAAGCAACGCATTGAAAAAAAAAAGAAAGAAAAGACTATAAAGGAGTCATTGGCACTGAAAGTCAGTCTACACCCAGGGGCCTGTGGTTTGGGGAGAAAGGAGGTTTTGCCCCTCTGGTGGCCTAATCCCCACACCCAGGGAATCAATCCCACTTTGATTTAGTCAGGTAGAACCAAAACACAAAGATGCCTTTCCCTTTCCACCATCTTGTAAAATCTCCGCCTGCTTCCAGTAACAGCAGACAAGGGATTTTATCAATTATGTGAAAAATGATAGGGCCCTGTTGACTGTGCCCCCATCCCTGGAACAATAAAATTCAAATCCAAGATTGTCTTGGCACCAATTGTTGAAGTTTTCAAGTATTCAGCTTTGAAATCTAGCATGGTTTTAAATTACACTGGACAATTTATATTGCATGGTTTATACACTGAAGATCTAGTTAAGAGGGGAAATAGCAAAATAGCAATAAAGACAGCAGTAATAGAAACAGTTCTCTGTTAGGAAAGGTACTTACATGGCCTACGCAGCACTAAGCACTTGGCAGTGACTCACTCTTATTGATATTCACAATAACCTCATGACGTGCATTCCATTCCAGAAATGGATGGATAGGTAGGTAGATAGAAGATTGATATGATTGATAGATGGTAAATAGATGAAAAAAGAAAGAAAGAAAGAAGAAAGAAAGAAAGAAGAAAGAAGAAAGAAAGAAAGAAAGAAAGAAAGAAAGAAAGAAAGAAAGAAAGAAAGAAAGAAAGAAAGAAAGAAAGAAAGAAAAGAAAGAAAAGAAAGAGCAGAAAAAAAAGAAGGGAGGGAGAGAGGAAGGAAGGAAGGAGGAGGGAGGGAGGGAAGGAAGGAAGGAAGGAAGGAAGGAAGGAAGGAAGGAAGGAAGGAAGGAAGGAAGGAAGGAAGGAAGGAAGACAAACATCCTGTACTCGTTACCTCACTCAAAATTGAGAATTCATCAAGTACACTTTGAAACCATTTATTTTAAGCAGCTCCATTTGGTTCTATTTTTCTCTTTCTCTTAAAGGTCTTTGAGGAACCCTTAAACCAAAATTCCCAGTTGGGTGTTCAACATGCAAAGTCTCAAAAACAGAGTCGGTCCTCTAGGGATTCAGGTTGAGGCAACCAAAGTACAGATAGGGCAGCTATTTCAGACAGGCTATAGAACTAGCCAAGGAGCATAAATCTTAGTGAAACCATTGATATGGTTTTAGACATAAATGTGTGTGGATGTGGTATTTCTGGCTTTTTTTTTCTTTCCCCATTGTCCCAAATGGCCCAACACGGGCCAGAAAGCAAACAGCACAAGCACTGACCCCCATGGTCATAAAAATGGTACATTTGCCTGATCTTGATCCACTTCAGGAGCAGCCTAAGAAGGAACATTTTACCTGGACATTCAGAATCTCTATTCTCCTCCGTATCATTAATTCTTATTATATTATAATTATTGATGGTTGTTAGCTTCCAATCAGTATAAATTTGAACATATTGCCATTTTCATATATTGTCTTTAAAATATGAAGTCTTCAAGAATTAGAAAGGTTGAAAATATTTGGTATGGTATGCTGTTTTATTTCTTCCGTTTGATGGTCAAGGATAGAATGTCAAGACCGAAAACAATTAGGCTCGTTAACAGGCTGGCTTTAAAGTCACACTCTGACTTTATTCCTATCATGTGATGAATGATGTAAACAAAAGATTTAGGGACAAGATTGACTTCTCTGAGTCTTAGTAACTACATGTTGATGTGGGTGGAAGTGTAGGATGTAGGAAAAGGCCTTCATTAGGTATTCTTTTTATCTGGGCTGAATTTTCTGAATGCTGGCTAAAATTTATAGCCAAGTACATCTGAATATTATGATAAGGCAGTAGTTTTCAAATGTTAATGTACATAAAAATTCCCTGAGTGCTTATTAAAATTCAGTAAATCTAGTTGTAAGGCTTTAGAATGTGACTGAGCCTGAGAGGCACCCCCTATAGGCACACACACACACACACACACACACACACACACACACACACACGACCCCTAACCAGCGATTTTGTTACTAGTAGTCCAAGAAGTAAAAAAACCTTTGAAGATGGTTTTACTTCATCCAAAAAAAAAAAAAAATGTATTGAATTCTTTCTATATGTTAAGGGAGATGTCCAGAGGCTGCAAGATATATAAGATGAATTTCTTTCCTCTCCTTTTACCTAAGGGACAGTTGCAAAATAAACTCAAAACAGGAGCTATGGGAACCCATTGTCAATTGCATTTGAAAGCTAGAAAATCCATCTCTGGAGATTTGGATTCATGTTACAATAACAATTTGGTTCTTGTGTTTCCTCTTGACATATTTTGCAACAAGAAATTAATCACATGAGCCCCGAATCTAGAATATTGGATTCTATCTTCATTTTAAGGACTTACTTAGTAGTAGTGGAAACATATGCACGAGGAGAGAGGGCACAATGGATTTATTGAGGAGTGATTTGGGGAAACCATCAAGTGACCTGGATGGTGTGCAGAGAATACAAATCACACCATCTGCATTTTTTTTTTCAATATGTCCCTCTTGTTCGGTCACCTCTACATGGTTTGAGCTAGAGAGGTCTCTGGACAACCGCCTGGTGACTTTCTGGCTGTCCTCAGGCCAGCAAAACCTGGTTGCATGGTTACACAACACCAGTAGGTAACTGAGGTATGCGGGAAGGACTAAACACTAGGATGATGGGAAGGATGGTTCAAGTCAGGTGCACATAATCTAGAAAGTTTTGCCCAATAGCTGAAGGGAGCAGTGCTCAGAAGAAGAGAGATAAAGAGTAACAAGGATTGCTGGTGAAGAGGATTCCGACAGCCACAAACGGAGCAGGAAGGGGAGAGATTAAAAGTGACATAAAAAGGGATTGCCTGACTAAAGGTCTTGAAACCAATAGGTAATAATTTGAATATGACCCAGAAGCTAATGGGAAGTCATTTGAGGGTCTTGAGAAAGGGAGAATGGAAACAGCCAGCATAAAAGATTATCGGAGGCACAGAAGATTGGGCCAATTGGAGGATGAGAGGCCAAGGGTTGGGGAAGGCTGACAGGGGACCCCAGGCCACAGAGAAGCCCTACAGGAGGCGGCAAAGCCAGGCAGGTTAAGTGGCTTGTCCGGGGGACCCCCTTGCAAGTTTCTTTGCTTGCTTATCAGTATTCTGTAATTTTTTATGTATATCCTGTCTTATTCTTAACACGCAATTTAATATAGCTCATATATGGTGCCTATCTACTCCACCAACTTCCAAAAGAGTTTACCAAATAAGCTATAAGCCAAAATCAAGGCACTCAGAATTTCGGGGGAGGGGGGGTGGTCAATCTCAGGCTTTGATATATATTTTTTTTAAACCCGCTCAGAAAATGTTAACATGCAGTGAGGATTGAAAACCACTTTTCCAAAGACAGCAAAGGAAACAGATGTTCTCCTGTCCCAGATGCTCGGCACTGATGACAAATTAGAGAGGTTCTTAGTAGCTAAGGCCAAACAGGACAGGCCCTGGGTGAGCAGTTTTCCTTTTCAGCTAAAAGACAGGGTAAGCACCAGTTTTCACAGACCACATTTTGTTCAGAAATTAAACTCAAGGCAGAAGGAAGTACGTTATCCTTTCATAAGGGTTTTGTGGGGAAAGTTGCTAATGTCAACTACAGTTTTAAGAAAGGAGTGCGCACATTTTGTCCAAATGTTCTCCTGTAGACATTGATAAGTCATCAAGCCCACACCTTTAGTGTGCAGCTCAGGGAAGTCTTTACTCCAGAAAGCTGGACAAAGTGGCTGGAAATCTTCTCCTCCCCCCTCCCCTTTTTTGAATCTAACATGCTAGATGAATATAAGATATTTGAACAAACCTCCAGAAGATGCTGAATTGTCAATAACTCATGAAATAATTCTGTAACAAGAACATATAATAAAGATATTTTATGATCTTATTTAAGCTAGAAACCGTATGCTTTCAACACCAGACAGGGAAAAAAGTTAGTAATCCATTGCTTGTGTTTTTAAGAGTGAGATTTTTTTTTCAAGTTCAGAAGGAGGCCAACCCTGTTCAAACAAAAACTGAGGGATTCTTTTCTTCAGAGAGATCTAATATCTTCATCTAAAAGTAGGTCTAGTTCTTTTTGTGAAATTCAGATACCTGGTTGAGACCCAATGTCATATGCCTTACACCGTAGAAACACAGCTCATTAGCAATCCAGCTGGAAGTACTACTCTGCCCAGATCTTACTCCCAAAACAGTGCTCCCCATGTTGCCCTCCTCGCTTTCCTTTCCACATTTTCATATTAGATATTAGGATTGGACTCGCAACATGAATACAGGGAAAGTGCAAAGGAAGGAAAACCAAGAGACTGCATGATTTGACAACAGTGGAGAAGAAAAAAAACAGGACAGAGGCAGAAAAATTGGAAATTTCACATGTGTGTCTCACACCAAAGCACCCAGATGAAAAATGATTGTTTTAAAAAAATCAGTGGCCTGGATGCTTTGCCAACATGATATCAAACATTGGGTCATCCGGGACATCTGGAAGGTTGTCCGAATCCTACATTTTTCCATCTGAATGTTTAGCATCACGTGAACACCACCAGACATCATTTATGGAGTACGCAGCTGAGAAGATGGCTTTCTTTGTCAGAATCAAATTAATCTTATTAATAAGGTAGAAAAGTTTAAATCCAAAGAGGGGTCTATCTGGTTAAATCTGGATCAACGGAAAATGTGCCACACACACACACACACACGCACACAACCCTAAACAAAGAACAGCAGTAATTACGCCCACATGAAAGAGGGGCATGAATTAAAATTGCAGCAGCAGACCAGAGAGCTTGCCTCGCAATATGGCGGGATTGCGGTAGTTGTATTAAGACGTCTTAATTATATGATTGATGTGGGCTTCAAAAGAAAACTCAGAAGCCACAGCGGCTCTGAGGGCATGAGTATTATCGAAAGGATAAAGACAGCTTCCCCAGAAGAAAACCACTCTAAGAGGAAGCCTGGGAGGTTTGCATGGCAGAACTAATCAATAATGTCTTGGTTTTATCTATATTAAGTTTAATAAAATTTGATGACATCCGTGATTGAAGATCACACACACAATTATGGCAACATCAAAGGTATTCAGTAGCATACGTTCAGCCTGAGAAGTATAGCAAATCAGAGCCTGAATGTATATGACACTGCTGGGGAACACACAGACCCACACAGGGGAAAGGGACTCTCTGGGTGCCTTCCCTTTCCACATTTACAAAAAGCTGCATAAGCTTTCTCACCAGCCTACAGCAGGCCCACTTTCCTCTCATCCTCCCAGGCTTGTGAGCTCAGGACTTGAAAACAACAGGTAATAGAGCTTGCCACCAAAGGTAGCTCCAAAACCTGCCAAGTAAACAGAAGTCTGCCCTGGATTTGTTCTGGCTTTACCACAGTTTGGTGAAGCCAAGGGAGACCAGAGCGTTTCCAAGAAGACACGGCCGAGCAGAAACGGAGAGATCTGGTGAAACTTCTACCCAATCCCTTGCAAAAAAAAGGCAGGGGGCGGTCAGGGAAGGACTTCCTTGTCAAATTTCAGATGCAGCTCTGCAGAACAAGAGAAGAAATGGAGACCTACAATTACCTCAGCTTTAAGAGCTCAGTGCAAATCACGTTAATCCCCCGGACTTTGTACCACTGTCAAATTTTATTTTCTCTTCAACAGGTGTACAAATTGTTTGGACTCAAGCTGGAAAACACCATTCAGCCCCTAGGGGCTGAGTGAAAGCAGATGATTTCATTCATCTCTTTGTTATTGGTCATTTGGTGTTTTTCTCCAAGAGGGAGGACTTTATTCCCCTTGTTGCCTGTTGTTTTAATCAGATGGGCAGCAGAGAATATGACGAGTGTCCTCGCAAAAGTGATTCAGTTAGGTGAGCATTCACCAACTTTATAGCAGAGAAGCAAAGCTGCTGTTGCTGGGTTCTTCAACTCCAACTATTGGACTGAGGAGATAATGAATTCTGGTACAAACTTTCTTATATTCATACTTGAAAACCATTTTAGAGTTGAGGATCCCTCATAAGCTGAATGCCAAAGCAATGGGACTGATATGACACATGATAGAAGTTGGCTTTTTCTTTCTTGTACTTTGCTTTAAAAAAAAGTAGTAAGTTGCAGACCCCCCCCAAAAAAAGTCGTAAAGTCATGACGAGTTATTAACCAGTCAGAAAAAAACTCTGCTTCTGAAAAAAGCTATTTTCCTAAGATTCTGATTTGATTCTGTTTTCCTCTCATAACTTCGAGCAGATGAGAATTTTCTAGACAACAGCACAGTGATCTATTCTTGCCAAACACAACACCTTCATTTCCCTATCCGAGTAAGGAGAGAACCAAACTCAAAGAGTAGGGCTTTTGACTCAAAAGGCATCTTGTTTTTGTCACACCACACTACCTTTAATTACAGAAATCAACACAATATCATAGTTGAAATGCCCTCATTCTTCTAGGTTTATCCCACAGTATTTAAGAGAAGTTTTCTGACGTCATTAAGACAGCAAAGATAAGGGGACTCACTTCTCCCAGCATCATGACTCTATTGAGAGCCAATCTTCCCACTGGTAAAAAGCTGGGGTCTGCAGCAGTCCAGATCCACTGAGAAGCGGAAGCCAAGGCAGGATTAGCCATACAAGAGATTTGACCGGGGAAGCCTGGCTGACTCAGTCGGGGGAGCATGCCACGCTTAATCTCGGGGTGGTGAGTTCGAGCCCCACGGTGGGCGTGTAGAGATTATTAAATAAGTAAATGAGAGATTTGACCAGGGACACTTGTAAGTCCAGCTCCTGTGGTAGAAGCAGGCCAGATCCTAAGAAGGTTACATCCCATTTGTGCATTGCTTCACCAAGAAGACTTCACATCTCTCTGTCCCCGGAAAGAAGTCGGTGGCACGTTGCATTTCCTTGCCACGTTTGGAGACTCCGTATCTTGGGCTCACTAGAGCCGCCATCCCCAGTGAAGAGTGATATTATTAGCTCTGATTGACCAGGGCTGGCGGTAAGAGAGGGAGAGTTAGTGCTACATGAATTACACAGAGTGTGTATCAAGATGAAAATAAAAGCTTCTATGTGCAGACAGGAGGGGTGAAGGGTCCATTGAAAATCAGAGAGATTAGCAACTCATCACATTATTTGTGGGTTATCAGGAGACAGAGGTAATGAAAGTGAGACCTATATCCTTGATCAATAAGAGTTTGACTGCATTTTGAGTTCATTTTCCCCTGCCGAGAGAGAGACAGCAGGCTTACTATTGATCACCGTGTTAATCCATAACCAGACTGGGCCTTAGCCTGGTGAAGCAAGCAGGAAAAATAAGATAATAAGCAGGAACTCTTGATCTTTTATTACGGTGTGCTAGATAAAGAGAGTGCAGGGGTTCAAGGTGGAATACTTTAGAGTTAACCCTTGCATCCCCTCTTAATTTGGAATGCATGAGAAGAAGTGCAGCCCACCTGACTCTGACTTTTATTTGACCTTATTTTGCCTGCTTCCTAACTAAACGGCATCAAGGACCCTTTTTAAAGATTGGAGGCAGATAGTAACTAGGCCAAGGGACAGTCACTGCCACGCAGGGCCCGTGGTCAGGAGAAAGCTCCTCCACACCCCATTCATGGAAGCCAAGGGAGATTCCATATTCACGGTAGCTATTGATATTTTATTGTATATTTGATATATTTGTGGTGATATTTCAGAGCCATTAAATCTCAGAATTTTTATATAAGTGAATTGTCAATAATATGGTTTGCTCTGCTGTCTAAATAGTGAGCACTATTTAGTTTGTAGTTAAGCAACCAGGAAAAATGAAGACACATGAAGTTCTGTTGCAATGACTCCCCCATCTCACAAAAGACAACTGGGTCACTAGATCCAGCATTATGGCTGATCTAGAACCATCTTAGAAAGATAGCAGTTTATCTTTTCCTTCAAAACCTCCTGACCTAACTTCAATCCCTGCTATAATTTAGGCGTTTCCTGCCCTGCCGTATCTAGAAAAATATCAACTCTTTGTCAGTGACTCAATATTTACTCACAGTAGTTTTTGCTGACTTTCACGACCAGCTCCACCACTAATCCCTCTGACAGCTTTGTACAAATTAGGAAAATGTGACCCCTCTCAGCAAACGCAGCTGAGACAGCTGGGTGGGATTTCAGCCTTCCCTCCCCCTTTCCCGCAGGGAACATTGTCCCCAGTTCCCAGAGGAGACCTTGATATCCACACAGCCACAAAGAAATTGGGTTGATGGTGTGAATGCAGCCAGTCCTATTACACCTCACACAGACACAGTTTACTTTTCGCTCCGTGTCCTTGTCCCAACTCAGCGATTTCTCATTTAGATTGTTCCTGTGATTTTCCAACTGAGTTTCCATCTGGTTCTTCAAGATGCTCATCCTTCCACCCAGTAAGCCCCTATTAGTAAATGGCAACTTATGTCGCCCCAGAGTGAGGAATTCAGAAACAAAAGGAGAAGGGAAGGGTGTTAGTCGTGTGCGAGAGAAGGGGAGTTCCACTTTGGAAGCGGAATAGTAAGCTGCTCGAGTTAAAATAACTGAAGGATCCATTTGAAGGTGAAAAGTTTAACTCTACAGCATTCTTTAATGAAATGCCTTTATCATTTATCATTTTATCATTTAGCTCTTTATCTTGGGATAACCAGAGAAGTTAAGCAACTTAAACAAGTTCGTGTAGTTATTAGGTGGGGACCCTAAGTCAGAACTCCTGGAGCTGGATCCTGAGTTATTTTCACAAAGTTAAGTTTAAAAAAGTTGAAACAGCCTCGCTTACTAAAAAACTCATTCTCAGAATCAAAAGTAACGGCTTTGAACTACCATCCTTGATGCTTGGGATAAATAAGTATCTCCCTCTAAAGTGGGTGGGGTACAAAAAAGTTCTCCCCAAAGCTTAAGTATCCCACCTGAGGGGGTGTGTTGTATTAATCTGCGTTTCAAATGAAGAAAAGATTGTTGAGGAAAAGATGTCCCTCTATTTTAAAATGACAAAAGGGGCGCCTGGATGGCTCAGGTGGTGAAGCATCCAACTCTTGATTTTGGCTCAGGTCATGATCTCAGGGTCCTGGGATCAAGCCAGGAATCAGGCTCCATGCTCAGTGGGGAGTCTGCTTGAGAATTCTCTTCCCTCTCCCTCTGCCCCTCCCCCAACTCGTGCACTTGCTCGCTCTCTTTCTTTCTCTCTTTCTCTCAAATAAATCTTTAAAAAAAAGAAAATACGACACATGCAAAAAAAATGTGCAAAGAGCAAAATATTCATCAAAGCCAGTGTAGACATTTTGTAGCATAAACCCTCAGCTTTTTGTTCTATGCTCATGTACAAATGCGGATTCCTGACAAAACTGAGAGCATATTCTAAATATTACTTAACTCTTTCTTTTTCACTTAACTTGTAGGATTATTTCCCCATACTCTTAAATATTGCCTAAAAACTAGAGAATCGAGCCTTCTAAATGTAGTCTTCCTCTGAATCAAACGTAAAGTCTACTTTCCCCATTTGTAAACAGGCCAACACAACTGGGTCAATTCTGAAAGGCAAGAATGATTCTCAAGTAACCAGCACTGTCAGTAATCAGAACATTCATTTCTTTAAACATATCAAGGAAATGATAATTCCCAATTCGGCTTTCGTTGAATACTAATTTTCCAAGTGGTTTAGAATATAAAACATAGAATAAGTCCCCTCCTCATACCATCATACTAGGGTTAGAATTTCAACATTTAGACTTGGGAAGACACAAGCGCTCAACCTCTTGTAGGGATTGTAAGACACTGTCTACTCCATGTAAATGTACAATAAAATCAGCCTTATGATAGATTTGTTTTTGGCTTCTCTTTTTGCTTAACTTATTTTCCCCGATTTCAAGGGCTTGATTTATTGCATTAGTTTTTCCTATACCTGTAAAAAAAAAAAAATAGTCTAAGGACTAATTAAAATGTTCATTTTTGCATGTGATCAAACTCAGGCCTACCCTTTCCCATGTGGTGCTCTTCTTCACCAGGATTCCACTATGCCTATGATAAAAAGAGACCTTATTCCACTAAGCTGGTTAATAAACACATATTTTCAAGAGCAACTTGGGAAACCTGAAGTGTTTTTAAGGCTTCTATCAATCCATGCATCACAATCTTCGTTGATCATTCTCTCTTTGCAATCCCAGATAGCCTCCCAAGCAGGCAGAAGCCCAGGTTCAGGAGAGAGAACAGGTATAATTTCTGCCACAAATTTTCTTCCTTAACAATAGTGGTAGTTGGGGTGGCTGGGTGGTTCAGTTGGTGAAGGATTTGACTCTTGGTTTGGGCACAGGTTATGATCTCATGGGTTGTGGGATTGAGCCCCATGTCTGGCTCTGCACTCAGCAGAGAGTCTGCTTGATATTCTCTCTCTCTCCCTCCGTCTCCCTCTGCTCCTCCCCCTACCTGCGTGTGCTCTCTCTCTCTCCCTCTCTCAAAAAAAAAAAAAAATAGTGGTAGCTGCAAGGCATTGCAGTGGTGGACATTTTTTATTTATTCCAATTGTTTCAACAGCTCTTCATTGTAGGCGATATTAGCTCCATTTGACAGATGAGAAAATGAACGCTCTGGGATATGAAAGCCCTAATTAAAATGTATAAAATCTCCAAAATGGTAACAGTGGATACTCTTATCTTTTACTTAGATGACTCAGCAGAGCCAAAGAACAAGAGCGCGTTGCTTAGTGTGTCAGAGAGGGAAAGGGAACCTGGAAAGGGGAGTTGGTGGTCCTCAGAGACAATGTCTACTGGACTGTACACAGAAATGTATTGACACTGGAAACCTTTCATCTCCGCCCATAAAATGTCTTGGCATTCATGTTGTGCATATTACCTCAGCATTTGAAAGGCAGCGAGATTGGACATTCTCCAAAAGCTCTTCCCACTCTGAAATTGTAGAATCCCTAAACCACCCCACAAATACATTTGTCACCAAGAAAACTGACAGTCATCCCAAAAAGTGGGAAAGTCACACAGAATCTGTGCCTTTTGGTGTTCCAAACATTGGATTGTCCTTGGAGAAAGGACTTTGACTCCCAAAGAAAAGGGCAGAGTGCTGTTGACTCTAGAGTTCATTTTTCAGTGGAGAAGTTAGTGTTACTGCTGAGGTCAGACTTTTGGTGATGGCTGTCCAAATTTCCATTTCACCTGGTTCCATAATCCAGGACTGCAGCCCCAACCTCGTCTATTTTTGCAAATTCGCACGCCATGATCCTAAGAGAGAGAATGAGAGAGTGCCGTGATCAGTTCAGATGCATCACACAACAAAAAAGCAACAATTCTCCAAATTCGTTTTTCTCGACCAGAAACTCACAAAAGAGAAATAGCACATGAGAAAATGAAGATCTCATGAGCTGAAAAGTTTATACTTTCAAGTATTTTGTTTTTTCATTAAGAAAATGGTTTTTATTTTATTTTTTTTATTTTATTTATTTATTGACAGAGACACAGTGAGAGAGGGAAGAGAAGCAGGGGGAGTGGGAGAGGGAAAAACAGGCTTCCCGTTGAGCAGAGAGCCCAATGAAAGGCTTGATCCCAGGACCCTGGGATCATGACCCAAGCCAAAGGCAGATGCTTCACAACTGAGCCACCCAGGTGCCTCAAGAAAATGGTTTTTGAATATGCTTTTTTTAAAGATTTTATTGTTAGGTAATCCCTACACCCAACATGAGGCTCAAACTCACAACCCTGAGATCAAGGGTCACATGCTCTACTGACTGAGCCAGCCAGGTACCCCGGAATATGCTTTTAACTTTATAGTTGAATAATAAAATATTCACCATTATAATACAGCAGAAATCTAAAGGAAAATGAGGAACGATTCCAAGTTCTTCAGCAAGTATTATACACAATCGTGCACACATGCTTCCGCTCATTTCTCCAACCCACCAAATGCTAGGAAAGGATTTTTTGTTTTTGTTTTTTGAAAAAAGACATAAGTCTACAAGCATAGGGAGAATGAAAGATAATATTAAAGCAATAAAAGTTGTGAATCTAGAAAGCAGGTGAAAGACTGGTCACTGAATTAGCAGATCCCAGAAAACTGAATCATAAGCCCCCCATGGGGGGAATCTGTGAACTAAGATGAATTATAAAAGTAATCTCCAAGCTGAAGAAGACATACAAATGGCTAACAGACACATGGAAAAATGTTCATCATCATTAGGATCAGGGAAATTCAAATCAAAACCACGTGGAGATACACCAGTTAGAATGGCAAAAATGGACAGGGGAAGAAACAACAAATGTTGGAGAGGTTGTGGAGAAAAGGGAACCCTCTTACACTGTTGGTGGGAATGCAAGTTGGTACAGCCACTTTGGAAAACAGTGTGGTGGGTCCTCAAAAAACTAAAAATAGAGCTACCCTATGACCCAGCAATTGCACTCCTGGGTATTTACCCCAAAGACACAGATGTAGTGAAAAGAAGGGCCATATGCACTCCAGTGTTCATAGCAGCAATGTCCGCAATAGCCAAACTGTGGAAAGAGCCGAGATGCCCTTCAACAAAGAATGGATAAAGATGTGGTCCATATATACAATGGATTATTACTCAGCCATCAGAAAGGATGAATACCCAACTTTTACATCAACATGGATGGGACTGGAGGAGATTATGCTAAGTGAAATAAGTCAAGCAGAGAAAGTCAATTATCATATGGTTTCACTTATTTGTGAACATAAGGAATAGCATGGAGGACATTAGGAGAAGGAAGGGAAAAATGAAGGGGGGTAAATAGGAGGGAGAGATGAACCATGAGAGACTATGGACTCTGAGAAACAAACAGGGTTTTAGAGGGGAGGGGGGGGATGAGTTGGCCTGGTGATGGGTATTAAGGAGGGCACATACTGCATGGAGCACTGGGTGTTATACGAAAACAATGGATCGTGGATCACCACATCAAAAACTAATCATGTATTGTATGGTGACTAACGTAACATAATAAAATGTAAAAAAAAAAAAAAAGTAATCTCCAAGGATGCAAATAGGCATGGCAACAAGTATTTCTGGAACTTTTAGTGAGGGGAGAAGGGGCAGTGAGGACAGTAAAATTAGAAAAATTATTTTAAAAATCAGCTTAAGAACAAGTCAAATCTCTAGATCTTCTCCCCAGGTCACACACCCAAAAAAATTAGCCCACCCTCACCCTAGAAATAAAAAGCCTGGAAGTTTATTCTCTGTAGTAATTTTTTCAAAATTTCTAAGGCAAATGATCTTTAACTTAGATTTCTATACCCAGCCAAACTAAGTATAAAACTAAAGGCTAGAATTAAGACATTTTTAGACATGTCTCTAAAATTTTCCTTCCATGAACTCTTTCTTAGAAAGCTATTGTTCTGGGGCACCTGGGTGGCTCAGTTGGTTAAGCGACTGCCTTCGGCTCAGGTCATGATCCTGGAGTCCCGGGATCGAGTCCCACATTGGGCTCCCTGCTCAGCAGGGAGTCTGCTTCTCCCTCCGACCCTCCCCCCTCTCATGTGCTCTCTCTCTCTCATTCTCGCTCTCTCAAATAAATAAATAAAAATCTTTAAAAAAAAAAAGAAAGCTATTGTTCTGTTCCACCAAAATGAAGGACTAAACAAATTGAAAAGAAGATGTGGGACCCAGGAAGCAAGAGAAACAATTACTTTTAAAATGAAGATGTTTAAGACATTTTTCCAAAGAAGACACCCAAATGGCCAACACACACATGAAAAAGTGCTCAACATCGCTCGACATCAGGGAAATCCAAATCAAAACCTCAATGAGATACCACCTCACACCAGTCAGAGTGGCTAAAATTAACAAGTCAGGAAACGACAGATGTTGGCGGGGATGCGGAGAAAGGGGAACCCTCTTACACTGTTGGTGGGAATGCAAGCTGGTGCAACCACTCTGAAAAACAGTATGGAGGTTCCTCAAACAGTTGAAAATAGAGCTACCCTACGATCCAGCAATTGCACTACTGGGTATTTACCCCAAAGATACAAATGTAGGGATCCGAAAGGGTACGTGCACCCCAATGTTTATAGCAGCAATGTCCACAATAGCCAAACTGTGGAAAGAGCCGAGATGTCCATCAACAGATGAATGGATAAAGAAGAAGTGGTATATATACACAATGGAATATTATGCAGCCATCAGAAGGAATGAGATCTTGCCATTTGCAACGACGTGGATGGAACTGGAGGGTGTTATGCTGAGCGAAATAAGTCAATCAAAGAAAGACATGTATCATATGACCTCACTGATATGAGGAATTCTTAATCTCAGGAAACAAACTGAGGGTTGCTAGAGTGGTGGGGGGTGGGAGGGATGGGGTGGCTGGGTGGTAGACACTGGGGAGGGTATGTGCTATGGTGAGCACTGTGAATTGTGCAGGACTGTTGAATCACAGATCTGTACTTCTGAAACAATGCAATATATGTTAAGAAAAAAAGAAGAAGAAGAAGATAGCAGGATGGAAGAATGAAGGGGAGTAAGTCGGAGGGGGAGACGAACCATTAGAGACAATGGACTCTGAAAAACAAACTGAGGGTTCTAGAGGGGAGGAGGGTGGGGGGTTGGGTTAGCCTGGTGATGGGTATTAAAGAGGGCACATTCTGCATGGAGCACTGGGTGTTATGCACAAACAATGAATCATGGAACACTACATCAAAAACTAATGATGTAAGGTATGGTGATTAACATAACAATAAAAAATTTTTTTAATTAAAAATAAACAATGCTACCACGAATACGTGTGTTTGCACATATACCTATGTGTGTCAGTACATTTGTCAGATTTGTTTCTTTTGCATCACATCTTAGCAATGAACCTGCTGAACTGAAGGGAATATGCTTTTTTTAAGGTTGTGGATATCCCCTGCTAAACTCTCTCCGGTAAGGTTGTCCCAACTTACAATTCCACAGTAGTGTATTGGAGTACTAAGCTGTCCCATTCTAAGTGTTGGAAATGCCTTAAATACTTCACAGGAAAGTCTTATCCCGAAATGGCCCCCTAGAAAATTTTGTTTTCATTGTACATCAGGTACATTGATTACGGATCTAAACTGAGAAACTAGTAGGGAAGTGTTAAGCTCAGGAATGAGTAATAACTCATTACTAATCACTTAATGAGATGTTCTGTGATTGGTGCAATAGAAGAAATACCTAATTGAGACCCAGAGTCACTACACTCAATAGCTACTTCTAGTACTGGGAGCTTTGTGACGTTAATAAATCATTCAACCTCTCTGGGTTTCAGTGTCTTTGTCCTTAACAAAAACCGGGGCTGGAGTTGAATTTATGAATTTCTTGTCCCATAAAGCATCAGAAATCTTAATGATAATAAATGTTACAATTGTCGTTTGAGTCAGGGACCCTCGCCTAAGGACTAAGCCACGCGTGATTGCAACAGAAAACTCAAAGGAGACAAAATGTTTCATTTTGTACTGTCACCAAAATAATCTCACTGGAAACCTCATTAAGGATTCCCCTATGCAAGATAGCAACTGCTGGCTTAAATTCAGATGGATGGCGGTAGCTAATGTAAAATTTTCAGCATCATTTCACTTAAATTCAAAATTCAAATTCAACAAGCATTTATTGTGCTGGAAGCTATTCCACGTGAAGAATATAAAACAGTGACCCTGTCCTTAAGAAGCTGACAACATAGTTAAGTCATTTTCTCACAGTGGGGTTTTCAACCTAGAATTGTTTCTATTTAAATAATAGGAGAGAATACTAAGACTAAGAAATGCCAAAATTAAATTTCCAAACTAACCTCAAGATTGAGGCTCACTTTTAGCAGTTACATGCAGATTTTTCTTCATATTTAATGTATTTTGCATATTTTGTAAATAAATGATGTTAATAGATTTGAGCTGTGTGTGTTGTGTGTGTATATATAGTCACTAATAACTTACACTAATTCAGTATTAAAATTAACCATTTATACATTTAATAATGTTTGAGTCAAAGTTTCAAAATTAACAGAGAAATATGATCGACATTAGAAGAGTAACATGTTATAAAATACAATTACCTAATTTTAAAAATTAACTCCATATAATTAACTAATACACCAATTAAGCAATATGTAATTAAGTAAGTTATAGTCCCTGCCACTTAGTCATTTAATCATAAAAGCAAAGCATTTTTTATAAACAAATAAAATAAATATGAAATCTATTAATTAAACGTGTGGTTGGAGCTAAGAATAAGCATTAAGAATAAAAATTATCTATTTCCGTAATCTGTGTAATCAGAAAGCAGGTCTTGTGATCCAGCGCATAATTATTATATTATCTTAGAGTGGTTGGTATGGAGTGTGGCTCAGTCCCTTAGTTTGGATGCTGGTCTGCCACATACCAGCGACTTAACTTTATTTGTTCATCGGTAAAATGAGGACAATAATGATGCCTACTTCATCATGTTGTTTTCAGAATTAAATGAGATAATGCACAGATAGTGCTTAACATAACCCTGGACGCCTGGAAAATCCTAGGGCACGATTACTATCTAGTCAGTTTGGGAAATGGTCAGCTACATGCATAATTTGATATCAAGCAGAATTCTGTACACATGTATCCTTACAACCTAGCTCATCTCTGTGATTGGTAGGCAAACTAGAAAAATGGAAGTGCAGGAGTATTATTATTTGGGTAAAGGTCTATAAAGTCCTGTCCTCCTTTCTGTTCAAGGGAATTGAGGTATTGCTACTGAAATTTTCACCCACTCCCACTTGCAAGCCACTTTGGCAAACTAAAATCTGATGACTGCCGGCTCACGTTTCCAAAAGAGAATGGACATAGATGGCTGCTTTGAGGGGAGAAAACAGAAGAATTACTCTGGCTAATGTCAAGTGAAGAAAATCCACTGGAAGGAGATTAGGAACGGGAAGACTGTAGAACCAGGTTTGGGAGCAGGTGGCAACAGAGGCAACTCTGGAGGGTGAAAGCACGTTCACCAGGGCCTCCCGCACTATAGGAATCTCCTAGTCAGAAGCCTCTAGCAAGGATGGTCTTGAGCCTCTCCCACCTGTTTGCAAGGTTGAGGGCACATGCCCTGGCCTGTGTGTACTGGGACAGAGAAAAGAAAGATGGGTCCCTTTGGACTGTGCTGGCAGGATTCCAGTCCCAGAACATAGCAACAGGTGCTGTGAGAAGTGTGAGTGGATGCTGGACAACCTCACAACATGGGGTGGTCACAGTCAAATTCATGAGGAATCCATGGAACTTCATGAAGATAAAATATAATTGTATTCAGGTCACTGTGGGGGGAGGGAAAGTGTAAGCTCCTTCCTACCTGGGGAGCTTCAGCAACCACAGTATTTTTTTAAAAGATTTTATTTATTTGGGAAAGAAAGAGTGCAGGGGGAAGAGCACAGGGAGAAGGAGAAAGAGAATCTCAAACAGACTCCTCACTGAGCATGAAACCTGACATGAGGCTTGATCCCATGACCCTGAGATCATGATCTGAGCCAAAATCAAGAGTTGGTCGCTTAACCAACTGAGCCACCCTGTCGCCCCTCAGCAACCTCAATCTTTTGAAGGATTCATACTGGGAAAGGATACATAAAACCAGAAGACATTATAAACCTGCGGAGCTACAGTATTGTTGAGGCTTGAATAATACCATGTCTGTGAAAATCGTTCATAAAACACAGCCCACTCTGCAAATGCAAAGTGATATATCAGTCTCAGTAGATATGTATTAGAACGGTAGACACCATGGGGGCACCAGCTGGCTGTCAGTGGAGTATGCCACTGCCAATCTCAGGGTCATGAGTTTGAGCCCCACATTAGATGTGGAGATTACTTAAAAAGAAAAAATCTTTGGGCCCCTGGGTGGCTCAGTTGGTTAAGCAACAGCCTTCGGCTCAGGTCATGATTCTGGAGTCCCAGGATCGAGTCCCGCTTTAAGATCCCTGCTCAGCAGGGAGTCTGCTTCTCCCTCTGACCCTCCCCCCCTCATGCTCTCTCTCTCTCATTCTCTCTCTCAAATAAATAAATAAAATCTTTAAAAAAGAGAAAGAAAAGTAGACAGCATATTTACATACAATTTATATAAAAGAAGAGGTAAGACTTCTCTTCCCTCAACCATAGTTCCCCTATCAACTCTCTTGTCTTTTGGGGCACCTGGGTGGTTCAGTCAGTTAAGTGTCTGCCTTCAGCTCAGGTCATGATTCCAGGTTCTTGGGATTGAGCCCTGAGCAGGGAGCCTGCTTCTCTCTCTCCCTCTGCCGCTTCCCCAGCTTGTGTGCTCCCTCTCTCTCTCTGTCAAATAAATAAATAAAATCTTAAAAAAAAAAAAATCTCGTCTTTTATTTTTTTAAGATTTATTTATTTATTTTTAAAGATTTTGTTTATTTTTGAGAGAGAGAGCGTGCACAAGTGGGGGAAAGAGGAGCAGAGGGAGAAGCAGACTCCCAGCTGAGCGGGGAGCCCGATGCGGGGTTCGATCCCAGGACCCCGAGATCATGACCTGAGTCTAAGGCAGACACTTAACCGACTGAGCCAGGCACCCTTATTTATTTTAGAGAGGGAGAGAGAGAGAAAACACCAGGGGGGTGAGGAGCAGAGGGAGAGGAAGAGGGAAAAATCTCAAGCAAACTCCCTGCTGAGTACAGAGCCTGATGCAGGGCTCGATCTCACTACCCTGAAATCATCACCTGAGCTGAAACCAAGAGTCGAGGCTTAACCGACTGTGCCACCCAGGTGCCCCAGTTCTCGTCTCTTTTAACAATATCATGCTTTAATCACAGCAAAAATAGAGTTTTAAAGAATTTTATTTAATCTTAAGAATTTTAAGAAATTGTAGTTAGAAAGAATACATATACTCAGGGTATGTTAAATACACAAGCACACACACACACACACACACACACAAACACACGGGCCCCATTTTATAAACCTACTCATAAAATAATCTTACAGCTTTAATTGGTAATGTTCAGGTATCACAAAGAAAGAACCTCAGAATGGGAAACACTTTCCAATGAGGCCTATCTCTGCAGCAGCAGTCATATAGGAATTCAGGGGATGTTCTGACATTAGTATTAGGAGGACTAATTTGTTTGCATCCGCTAAATTTACAGGGCTTAACTTTTCAACACCAAGACTGTCAAATTTCCAGGAAATGTTTTATTCTCTCAGTTTCCTTTGTCTGCAAAATGAAGCTATCACTGAAATATTTCCAGGAAAATCCCAGTGGAGATCTTTATAGACAAAGGGGTAATTGCATAGATGGAATGAATTGGCTCTAAGACTCCGTACATGTAGAAAGGCAAATAATATTCTGATGATACTGAGGTTAGCAAATTTGGGGTTTGAGAGGTAAAAGGCACAGAGCAATATAGATGCCTAATAGTGACAAAGAAAGCAAAGGAAGTTTTAAGGAGAAAAAAGCAAGTTAAAAGATACCTTTTCTACACGAGGTTGCAAAAACTATACATTTTACTAAATGTTAAAGAATCCCAATTATACTAAAGTTCTGTAAAATGGAGAAAAAAACAAATCCTGGGTGCCTGGGTGGCTCAGTTGTTAAGCATCTGCCTTTGGCTCAGGTCATGATCCCAGGGTCCTGGGGTCGAGTCCCGCATCGGGCTCCCTGCTCCACAGGAAGCCTGCTTCTCCCTCTCCCACTCCCCCTGCTTGTGTTCCCTCTCTCGCTGTGTCTTTCTCTGTCAAATAAATAAATAAAAATCTTTAAAAAAGACCCAAATCCTATTCATTTTCCTAATAATGTCTTTTGATAAATAGAACTTATGCTTTGATGAAATAGTTTACCTTTTTTATATTTAATTTTTATCTTTTTTAAAATGCCTGTAAATTCTGGGAAATATTTGCCTACCCCATATGCTTAAAGGTTGTCTCTTGTTTTTCCGGAAGTTTACTATGATTGCTTGTATTTTGAGTCCATGGTCCATCTGGAATTATAGTTTGCATGTGGCATAAGGTAAGTACTGTATTTTTCACTTGCCTATCCAATTGTTCCAGAGTCATTTATGGAAAATATTCTCCTTTTCTTCACTGACTTGCTTTGTGTCCCTGTTGAAAATTAACTGACTATATATGAATGGGGCCATTTCTGGACTCTGTTTTATTAGTCTATTTGTCTTACCTTATACCATACAACACTGCTTAATTATTATAATTTTACAGTGAGTCTTGAAATCAAGTGCTGAAAGTCCTCCCACTGTATTCTTCTTCTACAAAATGTTCTTGGCTATTCTAGGTTCTTTGCATTTCTATGTAAATTTCAGAATCAGCATGTTTTGGGCACCTGGATGGCTCAGTCGGTTAAGCGTCACACTCAGCTCAGGTCATGATTCCAGCATCCTAGGATTGAGCCCCGCGGTAGGCTCACTGCTCAGTGGGGAGTCTGTTTCTCCCTGCCCCAGCCCTGTGCTCTTGCTCTCTGCTGTCTCTCTCTCTCTCTCTCTCTCTCCCCCTCCCTCTCAAATAAATAAAATCTTAAAAAAAAAAAGAATCAGCATGTCAATTTCTTTACAAAAGAAAGGAAGGAAGGAAGAGAAAGAAAGAAAGTCAATCTAGAACAGAGCTAGCACATCTGCCCTAAACAGTCTACCTCTGGACTTATCCATGAGGCAGAAATAAAATGTATCTTATTTAAGCCACTCTCATTTTGGATATCTTTCACTGAAAGCCAGACTTAATCCTAATTTATACAAGCTTTGATTGGCTCTAATGGACCACTCGCTAAGCCCTGGACCAATCACGATGGCCAAGGAAGTAGGATGGAGGCAGCTCCACCAGAGCCCCAAGAACCGACTGTAGAGAAGAGCTGGCTTCCCAGGAGAATCATGGCAGGAGCTAGAACTAGCAGAAGCTAAAAGGAAGAAGGTTCAGTAATGCAGCATACATCTACCATCCTACCAGCATAGCCCCCAAACTAAACAGGCTGGAGGATACGTATGCTTTGATTTATTTTGGGTTTGATGCTATCGGTTTTTGAAAAAAAAAATTCATTTGTTTTAAAATGTACATCTAGCCACCCAGTTGCTTATACAGTCTTAAAGAGAAACAACCACATCCAAAGCAAAGCATATAAAAGAGACAAGTGGTGATCCCAGGGATTCCCGAGCATGGTCTGTTGAAGACCTGGCAAGCCAACTCAGCTTTCGGAGAAGCCAGAGGTCAATCTTATGAGGACCAACTATTGCACCTGCCATATGAGGGAGTCTCAAAAGATACTTTGTTTGTTTCTGCTTATTTTAACTTGATTTGCATTAACCAAACAACAAGCTTAAACCTAAATAGAAGGGGACACGGTTTCGGATTGGGAAGTCACTACCGGAACCTTAATTTAAAAAGTCAAGTGCTTGAGGGGATGACCTCTGCCAAATGTTTTCTGGAAACCCAGATGAAGTTAGGAAACATGGATGCGGCAGATGCACAAACCCCAGAGCAAAACCCAGGCCAGTCTCCCTATTAATGCCTGACAACACCGCATGGACTTCATAATTGGAACGAGATGTTGAGAGATGACTTAAGTCATCCAGATGGCAGAAGATCTAAATTCCTTGGAAATGTCTCCCAGCCTGGGTTGAACTCCCTGCTCTGAGCTAGTGGGCCAATCTTCGCTGCTCAGGGCTATGGAGGAGAATGAGAGATGTCTCATCCCATGAGCTGCCTAACCACATTTCAGATGGATGGTTGGTTGTGGCGTTCTGAGGATTACTCCCTCTTTCTCCTGTGCCCACCCCAATGCTATCACATCACAGTCCGAATCATGCCTTCCCAAGGGTACAGCCAGAAAGAAACTCATAGAAGTCAATAGCACACAAACCTCCTCATTTCCAGATGAACAAACTTGCAAATAAGCTCTGTAGAAATTTTATTTCCGATGTGAGAGTATTTCTTTGCCCTTGAACAAGAAACATTTCTGTTTTGTGTTTACCTTGTTTCTCTCCCATGGTTCATTTTCTTTCTTCTTCCTCTGGAATCATCTACCACAAAGCTCTCCCTCTTTGTCAACCAACCAAATGTACTGAACTCTAAAACAAAAGAAATGGAAGAACAAAGGCAGACTTCCAGTGTTGAAGTGTATGGAGGACATGATTGTGTATTTAATTTAAAGCAATTGATCTGAAGCATTATCATCAACCTGATGATACTGTTTTAACTAAAAACCCATCTTTCTACAATGTTGTGTCAGACAGATTACGAATGGAATTAAATGGATGAGATCCCAGGCTTCATATTTATAATACCATGCAGGTTGCTATAGGTAGGTCGATAGCAAAGACTATTCTTCATAAGCATCACCCATGTCTTCATAGAGCTCAGGTGTAGGTAGATCCATAAGCACCTCGGTAGACTTCTCAGGCAGTCACAAGCCCAAGAGGGCATCCTGGACTAAGGATAGAGACCACCCTGCCTTCACATGGCCCATATCACTCCGTAACATGGTGCTCCTAGAGACTTGCCTTACTTGATGAGCTCAGAGTCAAGTCATTACCCACTACTAGCAAGGGAATAAGACTTCATGGAATGCCATTTTGTACTTCATCTTCCTTTCCTTCTTGTTTTATTTGCTTCTAATTTATTTTATTTAGCAATATAATTTACATTTTCGTTAATCACTTTACATCCTTTACAAGGCAAGGTCTGATTTTTAATGTTATATTAATTATACTATATCAAGTTATACTACTATGTATGCATATAAATTTGGAAGTATCCCAGAAAGTGATTCTTTAAATCTCTCTCCTGCCTATTTAGAGCCTGTGTGATCTAAGATGAGTTATTTAATGTCTCTGAAATTCAGTGAACTAGAAATGAGAACATCTACCTCAGAAAAGGTTGTCAGTACTCAAGGTAGCATAGATAAAACACCTTGCACATTCCCTGGCACTGAGTAATCACCCATGTATCATTGAATATACTTACTTATGAAGCTGGTTGTCCACAAAGTGTTTAGGGGTGACCCTATCTTCTAAACAGGATTGAGCAGAAGCAAGAAAAGCAAATGCAACAAGCAAGACTATGTCAAACTAAAGAGTTTCTGCACAACAAAAGAAACCATCAATAAAATGAAAAGGGAACCTATAAAATGGGGGAAAATATTTGCAAACTATATATCTGATACCCCACTAATATTCAAAATCTATAAAGAATTTATACAGCTCAATAACAACAACAACAACCAAAAAACCAATCCAATCTTAAAAATGGGCAGAGGAACTGAATACACATTTTTCCAAAGACACCCAAATGGCTAACAGGTATATGAAGAGGTGCTCTACACCACTCATCATCAGAGAAATGAAATTCAAAACCACAGTGAAATGTCACCTCACACCTGTTAGAATGGTTAGGCTCAAGAAGACAAGAGATAACAAGTGTTGGTAAGGACGTGGAGAAAATAGAACATGCGTGGACTGTTGGTGGGAAACGTACATTGGTGCAGCCACTATGGAAATCAGTAGGGTGGTTCCTCAAAAAACTAAAAATAGAACTACCATATGATCCCGCAATCTCACCTCTGAGTATATACCCAAAGGAAATGAAAGTGGGATCTCCAAGAGATACCTGCCCTCTGATGCTCATTGCAGTGTTATTCACAATGGCCGGGATATGGAAACAATCTAAGTGTTTATCAATAAGTGAATGGATAAAGCTCTGATATGTATATATACAATGCAATATATATACATACAAAGGAATACAAGGAAATACACACACACACACACACACACACACAATGGAATATTATTCTGCCATTTGAGACAACATGGATGGACCTTGAATGGATTATGCTAAGTGAGATAAATCAGATAGAAAAAGACAAAATACTGTATGATATCACTTACATGTGAAATCTGAAAAACAAAACTAGCTCATAGAGACAGAGAGTAGAATGGTGGTTACTAAGGGCTGGGAGGTAAGGGAGATGGGGAGATGCTGGTCACAGGGTACAAACTTGTGGTTAGAAGAGGAATAAGTTCTGGAGATCTAATGTACAGTATTGTAATTATAGCTAACAATACTGTATTATGTATTTCAAAATTGCTAAAAAACTGGATTCTTAAGGGCCCTCACAAGAGAAATGATAAAAATTATGTGATGTGATACAGATGTTAGCTAATGCGGTGGTGGTAATCATGTTGCATGATTTTATATATATATATATAATTGTGTAAATGTATCAAATCAACATGCTGTACACCTTAAGCTTACAGAATGCTTAACAGTATTAATAATAAATAAACAGATTGAGCATTTCCTGCCAAGTTAACAAGGCGGAATCTAACCCCATCAGTACTGTACCTCTTCCCTGTCCTAATGCAAAAGTACCAGCTACCACCTTCCCTAAGGGGTCATCTTGAGACGGAGCAAAGGCAACAGGAGAAGCAGAGGAGCGATGAAGACTCCTTGGATTAATCAAAAGAATACCCAACAGTAACCAAGGCAAAGGGGGCCATACTATGACTCACTCCCTGCTTGCACGGTCAATAGCCAGTGTGGGTCTCAACTGGTAAGAAATGTCAGTCGGAGTCTCTTACTGTGGAACCCAGAAGTTTGTGATCTAACAGCTCTCCAGGTGATTCTCATGCACACCAAAGTTGGAGAAGTACTTCCGGAAAATGCGAACGATAGAAGGTAGCTGTGGCCATCAGCCAGTCCAGATGGAAGAAGCCAGTGACCCATAAGCCACATCTCACCTCCAGGATTCTCCGCCTGGAGCTGCAAAATAATATTTGAAATGGCCACTTCCACATTTTGGAATGCTGGCATTACTAGGTTATCTTGAAAAATCAAAAGCTATGATAAAACTAAATCTGCATTTCCACAAGGCCACAGTTAACAAGGGTCAAAGAGTGGTACCCCTCTTTAGAATAGTCTGTGCCCTCCGTTTTGCCATGGTCCCCACGAGTCCCAATTATCATGGGTCCCCACAACCCATCCAGAGACCCCGTCAGGCTCCCGTGTGTATGTGGAATGACCAGTCCGGAGTTGGTTCAACTCCTCCATCCTCCATTCAGAGAAGTAAAACTTGTGTCAGAGAGTTTAGGAAAAATCAGCCAGCAATTTAGGAACAGAATAATGTCTTATATAAACAGTAGCTGTTGTTACAATATCATTTATTTAAGGAAAAAATAATTTGAACCAGAACCCTGGCTTGGGGATACCCTCCGTGTTATGGTTCTGCATCTGCTTCCCTTGTGACTGGCCTTAATATTTATTTTCATGAGATATCTCCCACATCAGAATGTTGTTTGGAAAAGGGAGACACAGAGTGATTTACTGAGTTTCACAGGAAACAATCCAAAAAGCAAACAGTTTTGCTCTTATGTGGACTTGTTTTGGTATTACCTAGTCAAAGTGTCTCATTTCTTTTTTTTTTAAGATTTCAATTATTTATTTATTTGTTTATTTGTTTATTTGAAAGAGAGAGAGCACGGGGGGAGGGGGCAGAGGGAGAGGGAGAAGCAGACTCTCCGCTGAGCAGGGAGCCCGATGCGGGGCTCGATCCCAGGACCCTGGGACCATGACCTGAGCCAAAGGCAGACGCTTAACCAACTGAGTCACCCAGGCATCCCCAAAGGGTCTCATTTCTAACAAATACCAGAAATTACACTTGCAAATGGCATGCTTGTGTTTGTGCTGGAAGACGTGTCTCACATATTTGTATGACATGGATATTTAAAGTTTCTCAGGTGATTCCATTTCATGCAACCAGGTTTAAGAAACACTGATCTGTTCCACCCCAGTATAATCCAATTATCCTCTCTCTGCCACCCCTGACAGATGGGACGGTCATTTTTAAAAATGTTTTTAAGCCAATTGAATCATTGGAAAGTTCTTTCTTACACTGAGGTGAAATCCACTACCTGCAATGCCTGTTTTCTACCTGATTCCCTTTGAAAACTCTTTTAGGACATTTTGCACATCCCACCCCAAGAGCCTCTCCACTGATCTTTATTTTGTTTCTGAACTGAGATCCATTAAGGTCATCATCCTTAGGAGCAATGATGAGATTACTCTTTTATGAATATCTTATTCTGTGTCAGACACAGAGCTAGGAACTTTGGATCCCTTCCCACATTCTCAGCAACACAGAGAGTGAATTCTATTACCCAATCTTGCACCAGCAAAGCCAGAACTGGGTCCAAGGCAGTCATGCTAGTCAAAGCTATGTTGGCCTGGCACCATTTGGCAACCAGATCTGGGCATAAAACTTTTTAAACTGAGAGCTTCCTGGTCTAGAACACTATTATTTCCAGGTTTCAAGTTAATGAGCATATCATTGCATAATTTGTTTTAAACCCAGCCTCAGGGACACCTGGGTGGCTCAGTCAGTTAAGTGTCTGCCTTGGGCTCAAGTCGTGATCTCGGGGTCCTGGGATCAGCCCTGAGTCAGGCTCCCAGCTCAGTGGGGAGTCTGCTTCTCCCTCTCTCTGCCTCCACTCCCATTCATGCACTCTCTTGCTCTCTCAAACAAATAAATAAAATCTTTTAAAATAAACAAATAAACCCAGCCTCATATCTGACTGGTGGGATGATGAACTGGGGAAGATGCCAGCATCACACTGCCAAATGCATGCTCCATCACTGTGTCCACCCACAAGTGCCAGGGCATTGGGAATGAGCTTGTCAGGCCCTTAAACAAAAGACTAGAGTCCTGACAGAATAGGGAAAAGGGCAGCACTGTATTCATTGATGAGGAGACTTCAGGAGGGGTTGGGGACTATACGTTAAGTTTCGACCATTAAATATAGGCTGTATATGGGAATGTGAAAAACAGGGTGGGGGAAGAGCCTGGATTGTTTTGTTTGCCTTTCAGTTTGGGGTTTGGTTTGTTTTATTTTTGCTGGCCCCTGTTCTCCCTGCATTCCTCCTCCATCTTCCATTTAAAAATAATCAACCAATGAGGGGCACCTGGCTGACTCAGTTGAGTCAGTTGGTAGAGCATGCAGTTCTTGATCTCAGGGTCATGAGTCTGAGCCCCATGTTGTGTGTGGAGATTACTTAAACATAAAATCTTTTAAAAATAATAATAGTAATAAATAAAGAAATAAATGAAAATTTAATTTTTTTTTGGAGAGAAAGAGAGAGAACAGGTTCCATGCTCAGCACAGAGCCCGACACCGGGCTCTGTCTCAAGACCCTGAGATCATGACCTGCACTGAAATCAAGAGTCGAGGGCGCCTGGGTGGCTCAGTTGGTTAAGCGACTGCCTTCGGCTCAGGTCATGATCCTGGAGTCCCGGGATCGAGTCCCACATCGGGCTTCCTGCTCAGCAGGGAGTCTGCTTCTCCCTCTGACTCTCTTCCCTCTCGTGCTTTCTATCTCTCATTCTCTCTCTCTCTCTCAAATAAATAAATAAAATCTTTAAAAAAAAAAAAAGAAATCAAGAGTCGGACATTTTACTGACTGAGCCAACCAGGCTCCCCTGAAAATTTAATTTAAAAAAGAACTGTAGCCTATAATTCCAGTGAATACCCCCCAAAATAAAGAATAAGCACTACAGAGTGGTCTGGCATGCTCTGCTAACATTCGTCTTCTTTCCACATCTTACCTTACACAGGAGACATTATGAAACCCACGCATTCCAAATACGTGCTTGGAATTTCTGTGTCTTTGTCACAGAGTGATGAGTTCATTTCCGAGGCCTCCCAGACTTCTCCTAGGATTTTATTCTATGGTTACTGCATCTTTGCGGACAATCATTTTACTGGAAATGCTTTTATAAGATGTGACTTTTTAGCCATTTACAGAGTGGAGTCAAGTGTGTTCAACAATTACTTACCTTACATTGTAGATACTGTTTCAAATTCTGTTGGCTGTTTCAAAAGAAACAAAAGAAAAGTTAAGTGTGAACTTCAATGTATGTTTTTATTTTTAAACAGCTTCAGCAAATTGAGTCTTTTCTAACTGAAAGTTACTTGGTATAAAGTTACTTGGCAGCTTCAAGAACAATAGCAAAGTCAGTTTGCAATCGCTTGAGTTGTTTCAAGCTTTGCCACTCTGCCGTTATTAAATTAATTCACCTTCTAATAAAAATAATTCCTAATGTTGAGAAAATACAGATAAGTAGAGAGAAGCTTTATTAAGATCATCAGTATTAAAACTAAATCCTTTTTTCTCATTAAAGAAGATACAGTCAATTTAATTAATTCACATTAATCCCTAGTTGACATTAAATTCATCTAAAAATCTACACTCATATAGATTATTAACACGGAGCCATGAAAAATGTTTAAAATGATTAATATATAAAAGAAACACAGTTCTAAAGATTCACGTGATTATATTTTAAAATGTTCTATAGGGGCGCCTGACTGGCTCAGTCTGGGGAGCGTGCAACTCTTGATCTCGGGGTTGTGAGTTCGAGCCCCTCTTTGGGTGTGGAGATGACTTTAAAAAAATACAATCTAAAAAATAAATAAAGTAAAATGTCCTATAGGTGCACTAATCTTCTGAGGCCACTTTTTTGGTTTATCAAATACTTGTGATTTAGAAAAACAAGAAATCAGAGAAGTATCTTTTCTAAAGAAAAAAAGTAGAAAATTTGACTAAGATATTGATCTAGGATTGATATTTCCTTCTAAATTAACTGAAAGTGATCACACTATAAAACTTGAGCCCCAAATGATCTTCATACTTACATCATTTAAATTTTTTTATCATTTAAATTCTTATTTTGAGAGACAGCTCTATTTTGTAAAGATTGCTGATATTTTGTTCCTTTACTTTTTCTAGAAAAGGAAAATTATTATAAGATAATCAATAGTTCACCTCCAGCACTTTCACATCATTCTAGATTGTAAAGCCATTTTATTTTAAAACATCTTTATGTATGAACTTATTTAATTGGATTTTTAGAACTGACCTCTAATTATGAGTAGATGTCAGGTGGCATATTTTTATTCTGGCTTTATAAATTTGTTTTCAGGCTATAGATCACTTAACAAAGAATGTCATCATGTATGTTTAACAGTAATTTCAGATTGAGTTCTCATCCCAAGTCCATGCTGATCGGCATTATAAAAGTGTAACTTTGGCTCATGAGCTCCTTCATATAGAGCTCAAGTCTTCTACCAGAGCAAGACAAGCCAAACAAAATAACTGTCTTTTCAATGTACACTGACGTAAATAACTCACCTTTCACATCAAATAACAACAACAAGAAATAGACTTGTATTTTATCTAGGTTTTCAATTTTATGATAAGCCCTAGAGCTAATTAATTTAATAGACTAAAAGATGCCAATTTTCTTTATTTACTTTTTTTGTCTCGATAAACATTAGTGTGCTTGAGTGGACACCTCTATTTTCCTTGGAGTTTTAAAGTTTCCTTTCATGTGGGAGAAAAATGGCTAACTATGTCAGGGTTTATCAAACAGAGCCTTGCTTTTTTGGCTAGTCCCTTTTGCCTTATCTAGCAAACACATTACCCTCTCCATCAAAATGTGGCAGAGCAAACACTGCAGTAGGCCCTCACACATAACCAGAGCTACCTTTAAACAGCCTCTGGACTCTTTAAACTCAGCTAGAAAGCTGATTAGGTTCCAGATTTTGCACATTATCTCATTTTTGATAGCTGTGCTATGAAAAAGCAATAAAGAAAAGCTGTCTAATAAGAAGGCAAGTTAAAGTGTCTGCTTACTTAAGAGCCATACTTGAAGGGGGAAAAAAGAACTGTGTAAACTGGTTTAACTATGTGCAAATCTCAAAGGGAGCAGCGTTCAAAAAAAGAATTTATATGTGAGTTAAAGGGGAACCATGATATTTCTTTAAATCTCAACATTTACATACAGGAAACAACTTCGTCATATCTGGGGGAGTTCTCATATCTTTGTTTAGTACATCATAGGCAACTTTGAAGTTATTGTTTGTCCAAATATGAGAAAGTCAAAGATCCCTTCCAAGCCTCCAAAACAACCAAAAAAGACACATAGGAAGTTATGTATATTTCACTAAAGTTACCTTTCCCTGATCTAAAAGAGTAACTTAATTAAAAGTGAGAAAATACCTAACCCTGAAGCTGATTTGAAACATATGAGACTTTCTTCTCTTAGCAAATAGAGCAATGACAGATAATATGTAGGAGGACATATTTTAGCAATCTTTCCCAACATTTTAGCACATGAGCAAAGTACAATGCTTGTTTTTCTGCATCCTAACCTCACCCAAAGTCCAGCTTCTCAGGTCTTTACACATTTCTGGCATATGTGCAGAGTGGAAACAGACTGTCTTACACCATGGAGCAGGTTGAAAAGAAAAGATGTGAGTAGGATGTGGAATGCTGATTTAAAGAGATGAGGGGTGTGGTTCAAAGTGGCAAGGTCAATGTTAACATGTGTAGGAAAACACCGGCTCCTGTCTGGGCTTGTTTGCAAGATTTCGTTGGGAAGTGACATAAAATGAAAACTATTCGTACCTGAGGTTCTGTGATCTAACTGTAACAAAAGCAAGTCATATCTGTATCCATGTAGAGTGACTGGGAGGGCTTTGGGCAGGGGGGAACTGAAGATAGCCGCCTTTCAAGGACTCTGGTTTCACTTAGCTCAGATCTTGAGTTACTATCTGGAAAGGCAATAGAGCAACTTAAAAACATAAAGAAAGATATTCCATAGTTGAGGTAATGCTGGTTTTATTCCCCACTGAAACAGGCTTTGTCTTAATTTCAAAATTCAACATGTGAAAAAAATCAAACTCTGAAATGATATGTTATTTCTTTCTTTCCTTTTCACATCAAGATCCTAGTTTTTAATCAACATTCTAACATATGAGGAAATGTCCCTTTCTATTAAAACTAAATTTCAACTCAAACAGCTTAGTAGAGGATAGTGCCTACCACAAACAAAAAGAATATCCTAAAACCCAAAGGATGTTAAAATATGCCACGAAGGACTTAGGCACATCAGGTAAAATGAGAATGGGGTGTGTCGGCATCCTTACCAAACGAGTGGCTGAGAAGTCAGACACATAGCTGTTTGCCTTCTTATAGGCTCTTAGTGGAGTTTCCCTGTGATTTGATGTACGAACAGTTCAGTGGCTGCTAACCACGCCCTGGAGCTGCATTTTACTTTGTTTACAAAGCCAGCAACTTAATGCATCTGGGGCCTCAGGAGACAGGGACAAGGACCGTAATCACTTTGCCCCAAGGGCAGTTTTGCGCTCAGCACAGCCCGAGTTTGAGTTGCAATGCCTTAATATTTAGAGTTGAAGTTGTGGAGTCTAGGCACAACATACTGGGTGATCGTAACTAAAAGCACTGTTGTCAATAATAAAATTAATGAGACCCCAATGTGTATATGATAATAGCAGATGCCAATCTAGTAGTAAATATACAGCAGACACGGCTTTAAGAGCTTCATGTGTTAACTCACTCCTCATAACAACCCCTGAAGCAGGCACTATTATAACTTCACTAGATGAGGAAACCAAGGGACAGAGAAATTAACTAACTTGCCCAGGGCTGCAGAGCTAAGTAGTGGCGGAACTTCAAAGAAGTTCCTTTGTAGATATGTCTGTGTGTGAATACATATTAAATAGGATAAAAGTGCTCCCCCTGAAAAGAAATGGGGTCCCACCCAATTTATTTGTCTCCCCAGGAGACAACATGTAGAAGTATTTTTTTTTCATTATTAGGGGTAATATACATTGTATTCTATTCAAGAAACTTGGTGGTGGATGGTTTTTAAAAGGTTTATTTTCAAAGCAAACCGGTGATTTGTAACACATTTTGGAAAACGGCTGCAAATTGATTCACACGGTGTCTCAAAACTCCTTAGCTCAACTAATTAAAATGTGTAGATTTCGATCGCTGCAAATTGGCCTTTTCTTCACCTTGCTTGATTTGCCTTAGTCCCCCTTGGTTGACACTCTGTCATAGGTAAATATTTCCTTTGTCAGCCTACCTTTCACTTTTTCTGTGGGTATTGTGTCTGTACTTACTTTTGATAATGACTGGTTTTCTCAGCAGAAAGATGCATGTCCTGGAGTTCTGCAAATAATTTGGCTTTTGTCATTGAACACCATCTAGGGATAAATAGCAATATCAAGGGATTAAAAAAAATTGCTGAACATGATTTTATCAGGAAATATGGTATAACATCGGAGTCTCCCAAACCTGCCCCAAATATAAGGGACACTTAAAATAAAATATTAGCTGGAATGCAGAGTATAGATCACACTTGATTAATCTCCTTACCATCATTATAAAGTACACAGTCAAGCCCAAAGATGCATTTTTGTGAATAACAACACTAAAGAAGGAGGGGAAATGAATGAATGAGTGGATGAATGGATGAAAGAGGGAGAAGTTTTAACTACAAATGTTGCCATTGCTGCCATCACTGGGGTATACAAGATTTTTTTTCCTGCAATGTTAATCTAAGAGCTGATGAGAAAAATAACTACTTTAGATGTGCTGACTTATTGTGGGGGGAGGGGAGTAATTATGCACTTCACATCTTTTTATTTTTATTTTTTTTAAGATTTTTATTTATTTATTCATGAGAGACAGAGAGAGAGAGAGAGAGAGGCAGAGGGAGAAGCAGGCTCCCGAGGAGCAGGGAGCCCGATGCGGGACTCGATTCCAGGACTCCGGGATCATGACCTGAGCCGAAGGCAGACGCTCAACCATCTGAGCCACCCAGGCACCCTTCACATCTTTTTAAAATGCTATGAATCCTCACCCTCTGGTGCAACATTATATCCTTATGCAATTAACCACACTGGTAATGACCTTCCCATCTGATCTAGAGTGACAAAATGAAACTCTGATGGACAGAGATACATAATAGTGCTAGGATTGCCTTTGTGGGCTTCATGAGTCCTCCCAAGAGTTTGTAAAGGACAAGTGTAAAAGTACCAAACACAATAAACAACAGTACCTCTATTACTGAAAAATAGCACACATCTGAAACTTAACCTTTACACACACACACACACACACACACACACACACACACAAAACCATTGCTAACCAGATTAAGAGTAATCCAAGAAGATGCACAGAAAAATGTTTCATTTTGGAAATATTTTTCAAGCAAAGTGAGTCAGTACACATACCCAGTTGTACTCGGTTGGTGTTAGTTTTTAAAAAGTCAAGGAGAAAGTTCCTTTCTTCTAGAAATCTCATAGGAAGTAATTATTCATTGGTCCTTCAGTAGGTAGAGCAAATTTCAGAACCACTAGGATGTGGCCAGATTATTCGAATCATTTATACTTGAAAAGACCCAAATATTAGGGAAGTTCATGAACAGTTTATACTTGTGGGGAAAAAAATCTTTCCTCACCCACGGGGTGGGTTGTCTGGGGTGGGGGGAGTCATTGAAGACTAGTAAAATCTGCTGCCAAAGGACTTCAGGACCTAATTCCCAACACAACTTCAGGAGACCGTCTGTAAAAAACAAAAAAACAAAAAACAAAACAAAACAAAACAAAACACACATTTTGTCTGCCTTTCTCCTGCTTCCACATCCCAAACCTGTTATTGAAAGAGAGCAAAGGAGAAGAAAAAGAGAAGCCCACACTCTTTGACATTTTCACCACCAACACCTCCCACCACCAAGCCATCCCCCCAGTTAAGGAAATGTTAGTCCAGCCACACATTAAAATGAATAATCTGATTACACTGGGGGAACCAGGGTAAATAAAGGTGGCGTGCCCTGTAACTATACAAACTGAACCATCTCAGGAGGTATTTAAAATATTTGGGGGTTGCAGGTGGAGAAAGGTTTCTTGGCAGTGGTTGTTCATTGAAATCTCTTACAGGATTTTTTTTTTTTTTTTTTTGAAACCTAGTCTGTGATGCAGAACCTGCTGTGCTAAATTATGAACCAAAGGCTTTGGGGTGGGAACAATCAATCAAAATACCTGGGGTAGTGTGTAATGTGCATGCTCTTGTCAGCATGAGCAGGCTGCCCCCGAACACAGTCCCTCAGCAGGTTAAATAAATATGATACTATAGACAAACCGACAGGATCACACGGCTGCATCAATCAGCTGTTGATAAAATACAATCTTCCTTTAATACACGCTGGGAAAGTTATTTAACACTTACAAAACCTATATCCATTTCTTGTCCTTTTTTTTTTTTTTTTTTTAAGTCTTCTTCCAAAGTGTAACTCTTTTAAAGGGCACGGGGAAGAAGTTGCGCGATCTCAGGTGGACGAAGGGGATTTAATGGGGCCAAAGAAACAGGGAGTCACAGCTGTCTACCCAGGGGGTGGACGAATAGCAGCCTCAGGGGTGGAGAAACCGGCCAGAGGGTCCGTGAGAAGGCAAACCACACCTGAAGCTTTGCCACGGATCTCGAAAACCTAAACACCCTGTTGCAACTACTCCTGCAGGGAAGTCATGCAAAAGCAAACCCATGTTCTTTCAATTCCGTTCTCCTTTTCAGCTCATTTCAGCTCAGCAGTTTGCCTGCATCTGGAGCAGAGGAGGGAAAACTATTCCGGATTTATTGAGGGGGGGGCGTGAAAGGAGGGGGTGCTGGACAGGAAATCATTTCAAAAGGCAGGAGGCTCCAGTGAATTTAGAAAAGTGACCGCAATATAGAGCTGGTGGGAAAGGGGAGATCGTGGGTGACTTCACGCGGGTGAAACTTGGGGGGGGGGGTCAGGACTCGGGAAAGAGGAAGACAATTGCCTTGAGTTAGCGAGGGGGCAAGCGCGCGTGTGCTTCGTGGCTTCAGGAAAAGCCTGTCCCCGAGGAGGGAGTCCACGCTCCCCGCCTGCAAACAGGTGAAAGCGCCCGGGTGGGTGCCAGGACCCTCTGGAGCGCCGGCCCAGGCTGGGCTGTAATTGAAGTCGATGTGGACTTTCACCTCCGGCTGGCGCCCGGCCTCTGCCACACGTTCGCTCGGCCCCAACTTCAGCCTGGGGGCCTCCGGGCTGTCGCGCGTGGACCTGCGACACGGAGCGCTCCTGTGGCGGGGCCCGCTGGGGAGTGGCCGAGCACCGGGGAGGGCCGCGGCTGCCGGGCTGGGGAGAGCCCCGGGTAAATGCTGACAGGCTATCTCTTAACAAGTGAAGATTAATGTCCCATCTAAAACTAAGCTCCCCTAAGTGCCGTCGCGGCAGCAGAAATACTGGCAGTGAGGAAAGGTGTCGCCTGCCACTCAAAATGCCGATCTTCCCCAGCCTGTTGAAATAACCCGCCCGGGCAGCTTGAGGTGTTGACGGCCAAGTTTGTCAGCGCGTCGGGCGGCCCCGGACCCTCCTCGGCGGCGACCGGAGCTCGGAGCCAATCCAATCCTGGCGTCAGTGGCCGCCGCCCGCGCTGCTCCTCCCTCGGTCACGCACGCCCTCCCCTCCGGGTTCCCGAAGATTCGCGCCGGCGAGGGGCTGCTCTGGAGACCCAGGGGCCTGGGGTCCGAGCGACTTAGGTCCCCGCGAACCGCCTCTCCCCCTCCCCCCCATGTCGCACGCAGCCTCGCCCGGGCGGCCCCGGCCTCGTAGGCGCAGAAGGCGACCGATCGAGACCCCGCACCGAGCCCGGACGGGACAACCGGCCTGGAGCCCCTCCCACCCCGTCCCTGATCGGACGCCCGACCCAGCCAGCCCCACGTCCAATTCCGAGGCCCGGTCTTCTGGGAGGGAGGCAGGCGGGGAGGGATCCAGGTGAGGGAGGGAGGGAGGGAAGGGAGGAGGTATCCCGCTGCCCTAATAGCTCTTTCAATCCCAGAAACTCGCTTGGGGTTCCCCCCTCCCCCCCCACCCCCGGGTGCGGATTCCGCTGGCGGTGGCGGCGACCGGGGCCTCGGAGACTCCAGGAGAAGGCTCTGGAATCCTTCTAACCTTTTTGGAGACTTTGCGCTTTCAAGAGCTCTTTACCTGAAACTGACACCCGCAAGCACTCTCCAGGGACCTGTTGGGCAGATGGAGTGGCAGGGCCAGGCGGGGCCGGTTGGCGAGACACGGGGACATTTGTCATGGGTGACCCGGCGCCTCGGCTTCTGAGCCCACGCCGGCGCGGGGAGGCCCGCGCTAATGTAATAAAGCGAGAGCGACAAGAGGAAAGGCCTCTCTCGCCCCGGGGCCGCCACATGCTCACTCCGTTTTACTGTCAGGGCTGGTTGAGGCTGTGGCTTCATTTCATATTCCATTAATATTTACAGCAGCTATTGAATTTCCCATTACAAAGTTCACCATACACACTGCTAATATGAAATTTTAATAGTATTGTGCACATTATGAAAAGTCCCACCATTAAGAGGGGATGTGGGAGGGTCCTAGGGAGAAGTTGCCCTGGGAAGTTATCCTCCGCTGAACGCTTGAAACGCTCCCGCCCGGCCCCCAAGTCGTTAAATGAATTCATTTGCCACTATTACCATAAAGATGTGAAACGGTGGGCATGTTATCAATATTGAAATCAAAAATGAGGGAGGGAATAAAGTGGGTAAAAAGCTCGCTGGTTAAACTGACTTTGCAAAGTTGTGCGTGTCGGTGCTTGGCCCTCACTTACAGATGTCTCCACTGCTCTACAGCTCGCACTCCCTGGGGGACAAGGAGGCGGGTGAGGAACCGGCGTAAGTTCCCAGGTCTTGTGGTGTTCTGGCTGCAGCGGGTCCCAGGTGGAGGCTCGTGGTGCCGCGGGGCGGCAGGTGTATGAGGCCGCCTTCTCTGCCCGGCTTCCCTCCATTCCTTGCTCTAAGCCCCAGGAGTTCGCAAAGCTGCAGTGCTGGGCTGGCCCTGGGGAGGAAAAAAAAATGCCCCCAAGAACCATGAGTATCATCTCTCTGACTTCTCAGGACTGGCGCCTTAAGTTCCCAGGAGAAAGATGGTCCTGAGAAACCCAGTTCCTCTTCCAGAGTTGTGCAACCGAGCAGAAAGGGATGAGTGCTAACTTGGAGTGAAAAGGGGAGGAGGGAAAAGGAAGAGAATGAATCTGGCCCAGACTGTTGGAAGTGCTAATGCACAAACGCAACCCCAACGTCCTGCCGCCTAAAGTGGCCCAAAGGGTGTCAAACCAGAGGCTCCAAGATGGCCACGCTGAGTCCTAGGATAGGGTTTCTCTCAACAGTGGGCTGGAGGCTCAAGATCTGACACACAGGGGCGGCCAGGGAGAGCGGACCCTTCTGCAAGGGCTCCCAGGCCAGTGGATTAGGGGCACCCACCTCCTAGTCCTGTCCAAGACCCACCCACCTGAGTGACGCCCTCAAGCCACCCTCGGAATTGTGTCTGGCCTTCCCAGTTTGTGCACCTGTAAGGACAGGCAACTTCCTGGAAGACCCAGTGAGCCCCCAGACTCCTCTCGCCTCTTGCACTTAACCCTATCCTAGAGGAGATAGTTAAAACAGAAGCGAAACCATACTTTATTTTGTTAGGGGGTGCATATAATGTAATTAATCTGCACTAGGCTTTCACATCCCCCCTGCCCACCCACACTCACACCATCCCCTCCCCATGCTCCTGGGGTGTAAATTAATGACACTACTTGGGTGCCACTGTGGTATCTTAATAGGCTTCTCTTTCTGCAATGAGAAGGCAATTTCTGATTCTTTAGGTTACTTTTCAGCTACAGGAAAATGACAGTACCAGAAGGTAAAGATGGGTGACATTTCCACAGGAAGATCTGGTGTTGTTTTTTCCCTGGGTTTTAAAAATTATTACTATTATTATTATTCCCCCAATTTTTTTTCTGTCTTTTGTTTCTTTACAGCCCCTAAATGTGTCATGCTTTGTCACATCCTCTGTGTGTGTTTTTAGAGAACATTTGAATAAAAGGCTCGATGCCAGGTATTGGTGACACAGGGGGTGGAATTTTCAGCCGTTCCACAAAGAGTTGGCCGCCTCTATTTGCATAAGGTCAGAGTAGTGCTTCTGATAGAACTTTAGCAGCATCTCTGTCTCTTAGCAACACTCTTGCACTCTTGGTCCCTGCATTAAATTGACTGGTCCCTTCCTTTTCTTCCTTTCATTGGGAGGCTTACAATAAAATGTCACCCTTCCAACCTGTGCCTGTCACCCAGTAGGTCATCTGTATCTCCCCCTTCCCCCTCCAGTGCCCCTCCCCTCCTCCCTCCTCCCCTTTCTCTCCAGTTCCAATTAGACAAGGAGATGATTCATTTGGTGGATTCCCAAAACTGTTTCATTTTATTGTGTTAATTAATATTAATACCATTTCTCCCTTTGTTATTATTTTTAAAGGCCCTCGTAAACAGAGGCGTGATAAGGAGCAAATTGCCAGAACCTGCCTAACAATGGGCCTGGAAAAAGGGTAATAAGGCGAGTGCAGATAGAGGAAGCAAGGTTTGGGTCAGCCTCCCCACCCATTTAGTTGATGCAAGGTTGAGCGCAGCCTGAAAACCCTCGAAGCACTTGGGATATGCCAGGCGGCCCTCTTGGCTCTGGGCTGGGACACAGTGACAGGATCCAGATGCTGATAGGTGGTGTTAATGGAGGGTCACGTTTGGACAATAGTATCCATCACTTGCCTCCTGGCTCTTCTGTCAGATGGAGTCATTTCTGACTACTCCATCACTCAGATTTGGGATAGATTCAATTATTACCTTCACCCTGGCAACGGGATATAGAAATCTATGCCTAAAGGACAAAATTATTGCTATTATTATTATTACCATTCTTATTATTTTGACTACACCTCTCTTGTTCATTTTAAAAGAAGAAGCCCCTAAGTGTTCAAATACCCCTTTCCTGTTTTAGCCTACCAACAGCTGCCGAGTTACTCAAGCCCACGAGATAATGGGTGCTTCATTAACACAAAGAAACTTTTGTTTGAATGCCTGAATGATTATTGCTGATTTTTATAATATCGGTTGTCTAAATTAAATAGGGTCTGGATGTTTTCTAAACTTTTGGAAGCGCCCAACGCAGGGTCTTGGGGCTACCTTTAAAAGTGCAGAGAACATGTTTCTTCCCTTTTGAGAAGGGTTTGCAACTGGGAGGGCGAAAACGTAAGTTGAATTGAAAAGCAGAGGAGGGAGAGGAGATGAGGAATAGAGGAGCCCTGGATATGGCCATGGCTCATAAAGTTAGGAACCAATTTCCATCAGGTTAAAGAGAAAATTAAAATCCTGAGAAGTTCTTCGTAAAGGGAATGGGAATCAGATGGAAGGGCTCGTGCTGAAGATCCTTTAAATTGTGTCTCCGTGTCCTTGGACGGAGAAATTGAACTCTTTCTTAGAAGAGTGGTTTGTTTTCTGTAACATCCCTGGAGAAGGCAAATGGGAAGGTAAAACACCTGCTTTTCCCTGATATTTTCACAGACCCTGGCTTCGCTCTTTCCTCTCTTCTTCTAGCTTGCACGCCCTGTAATTCTTGCAGTATATTGCTGGATAAATGTGCAGATAATGGGGTCTGAGAAAATTAATCAGGGTTAGAAGTTAACTAGCTCCTCTTTAATAATTCACGTGTCATATTTCTTCCACTATGTCAAGTTTGCTAAAGAAGATGGACAGGGGCTGACGGGCAGCCACTTGAGTTTATTATTCTAAGCCTCAGAAGGGAGGAAAACCATAAGAAGAGATGTCCCCGCTCTTCTTACGAAGGGGCTAAAGCAGTTCCAACCTTCCTCAGAGTTCTCTATCCCATCTTGCTCGCCCTGCTTTCCAGCTCTTCTCCGAGCTGCCTGGAAGATTTATAAAGATAGGGGAGCCAAGACATATTCCTGGGGACTTTGCTTATTTCCATTTACCTCTCCTTACACATTTGTCCCCTTGCCTCCTCCCCAGTGCCTTCATTCTTACTCTCTTCCAAGTGGCAGTTCTGTTCGTTTTCTTTGGCCACGATACGGAGCACCTCTGCCAGGTCAATTGCAGTTACAGATGAGGCTCTAGTTTTAACTTTCTTACAGATGACCTTTCTTATTTTTACAACTTTTTTTTTTTCTCGTGGCACTGTTGGTGACAGCTTCGCATATCTTCTACTTAAATCTCTATTCTCCTTCTTTTTGGAAGGGTGGGGGGGTGTTTGAAATGTGTGATTTTCTTTACTCTCAATAATTGGCTGTTTCTAGAAAGAAGGAGGGGCACAGTATAGAGAAAGGCAAGAACACGTGAAATCAATGAAGTTTTAAGCATATTTAAGTTGGATTCTGGAGGACAAATTGATATGTCTGTGTGGAGATATATATATATCCAGATTCCAGAAAGGAAGAGAGAACAAAAAGATAAAGATTGAATAGATTGATTCTTATGTGGTAAGACTTTGCCCCAGTGCAGAAATGAGCATTATGTTCAGTGCAGTTTGCATTTCCTTATTGCTCATGTTGCCCCCAGCAGATTTGTAAGGATTCCTATTTACACAGACCAACCCAGGAAGTGATTTCGTTTACAATTTGTCTCTCCCAGTCTTTTCAAAAGCCAAACATTAGAGGAAGATTTTCCATCATGCAGGCTAAAACTTTTTCTATGTGTGACTTATTTAGTGAAAAGAACCCGAGTTCCGCAGAACTTTTAGCTGATGGGTGGTTGATGGCCAGTCATATAAGACACAACTCTTTTGCATTTTTCAGTTCTGAAGAGTTTTCAAACAAAAAGAACACAGTAAGTCGATCTTTGGGGCAGCACAGCTTTATCTTCAAGGTACAATTATCACTAATGGCACACGTCAAGACAGAAAAATAGTATCTCCTATTGCATTCATTTTGTGACTTCAGTGCTATAAAAATGATCTTTTTTCCAGGTGCCTTGCCCACTCAGTTTAGTGGCTCTTTAAATTTAGCACGTTTCTGTGGCAGATGCCCACCGTGGACACTCACGATGTGTTTTTCAACCTCAGTTGCTTTAGTACGAACCTTCCGAACTTGTAGTCGCAACACTGAAATACAGATCTATTTATCTGTCTGACAAAGTTGTTGGGGGGAGGGATGGTTAACTGAAAGTTCCAGAGGAACAGCAAACAATGGTTTATAAAAAAAAAAAAAAATCAGGCACACTTTGACATGAGGAGAATAAATAGTTCTGAAAAAATAAAAAACTAAGAGTCAAAGATTGGATTGAGGTTGGAAAAACTAAGTTGGATTTGCGCTGGTCTTGGTGCAAGGTGCGGGGGGGAAAGGGTAAGATCTCTCCAAGATCATCACTCCAAGAAATCCCCTATTTAAAAACCACTCCCTAGAACTTTGTTGGGTTGTTACATTTTATCTGCTTCAATCATCAGGCAAACACTGGAGCAATTTTTCAAACACCCGCAGGACCCAACCCTCTTCAGAGAGTGGGAAATATTGATGGACACCAGCTACCTATTTGCTGTTTAGCTACTCTCTCTTCCTCCTCCAGGACAGAGGTTCATGTTTTATTTGCATTTTTTTTTAACCAGGAGTGGGGAGGGGGCAAAGAAGGATCTGTAGGGGTTGGGGGTTTTGTTTTTTGTTTTTGTTTTTAAGCCTTTTGCTATAGTGTGCTAAGTATTGCTGGTAGAAAGTTTCTAGTTTTCTGGCTGGAGCCCTTCAAAGAAACGAATTTTGTACGGAGGATTCCTTTTGAAACTACTAACCATGTCTTCTCTAGATTTGAAAGATGGGAATGGAATTTGGATAAATGTATCACCCCTTTGGGGATACAAGTTGTCCCCCCCCCACTCCTTTTCTCTCACACTTCTCCAGATAACTACCTTCCGCCACCCCCAACTCAACTGGCATCCTCAGACCAACCCAAAGCTTGCAAGCTCCCTTCCAGTTGGGACACTGGCTTTGTGTTCCGTTGGGGGGTCCCCTATTCCACTCCGAGTGGTGGGCAAGACAAGGCTCTGCAGGTCTGAGCAGTCACAAAGACAGAACTATTTTCCACTGGCGATGGGTGATGAAAAGCATTTGAAAAGCTGCCAGGAAGAGGGCGAAGGAGAAGGAGGACGCGTTCCCCACCCTGCACAATCAGCTCTTCAGAGGGACCCTGAGTCCCCAGCTACGGCTCTGGTGCTGACTTAGCAGAAACCCCCAAAGACGCATCTCCCACCTCGGAGAAAATAGAAGGCTCCTTGATTTCATTTTCCTTCTGTTTTAACTAGGCGAGAGGATGTAAACTCCGAGGCAAACCAAAACAACTCAAAGAAAATCTAATGCAAGTCTGTATGGGGCACATCGTAGATTGAGGATGAACATCCCTATTGTCGCAGAGGTCCCCAAAGAAACAGTGTCCCGGAGAGAGGGAAATGCAGATTTCCTGCCTATAACCTAAAACACAGATTTGGGCGGAGGGGGGCGGCGCGAATTTTCGGGGCCGATGGCGCGGGCGGCGTGGCTCCCCCGAGGGAGGGTCGGGCCGGGGGCGGGGGGGGCGGGGGGGGCGGCGGGGGGACCGGGGGCTTTCGGGCGCCGGGGGGCGGGAGGCGGGAGGCGCCCCGGCCCCCGGCGCAGCCCCGCGCCGCGGCCCCCACCCGGGCCGAACCCGCACATTCCATCCCGAGTCCTGCTCACACCTATCATTTGAAGCCATCTTCGCTCTGTCTTCCAAACATCTCGGGCATTTGTGATTCCGCTCACCGCTCCTTCTTATTGAGTTCTCCGTGTCTCTCGGCAACTTGTCATAACCTGTAATAAAATGCCCTTTCTGGCGGGAGGTAGAGTCCAGAGGGCAGCGGTTCTATTTTCAACTGATAGCCGAGGAAAGGAGCCGCGGCGGCCTCCCTTTTGTCTGCCTCGGGCTTTAACTCCTGCTGGGCCGGCCCGGGGCTCCCGAGATCCCGGCTGGGGGGGCGGGCGCCCTCGCCCCCGAAGGCGCCCCTCTGTCCCCGCTCCGGCCTCTGGGCCCGGCTCTGGGAGAAAGTTCTGGGCTTCTGGGGCGGTGCACACACGTGCGACTAAGGCGTGCTCCTCAAAATGAGAAGAGCCTGTTTGCGCTTTTCGTTTCTTCCTTTTTTTTAATGAGATGGGGGTGGGGGGGGTGAGCTTGACCTCGAGGAACAGAACGGCGTGGGGACAAATGATCCTGCGGTCACCTCGGCCGGCATCCTGGGAGCTTTTCACTGGGCTGGTTATTTAACTGGTCCGAACCCTTTCTTTAATTAGTCAGACCCATCCTGTAGTTATTTTCGTAACATGTATTCGAGATTTTTCTATCCGATGTGTGAAGTTTAAGGGTTCCCACGGCCTGCGATGTAACCTCACCAGGGATGGGGAGCCCGAAAGGGCGGGGGGCTGGGGTGTCCCGCGGGCCGCTGGGTCGGGTGCGTGATCTTTACCGCAAGGTTGAGCGCCCCTGAAAGCGAACTCTGGCTTCGAACTTTCCCCGGTCCCGGGTGGTCTGGAACCCCCTCTCCAGCAGCAGCCATTCTGTATTGAGAAGGACCCCTTCTCCCATTTCGTCCAACCTGAGTTACCCCACCCCCCGGAGAAGTTACCTTAGAATTCCCTGAGATCGCCGATGGAAGACATGGAAGCGACCGAATATTTTTCATGTATCTTTCACCATTTGTGACAGATGACACCCGATTGGGGAGGAGGATTAGGAAGGCAGACGAGGGTGGCAGGACTAGGAAAGAGGACCCAAACCAGAATCCCTACAGCTAGCTTCCTGCTGCCTTATGTTGTCATTGGTTTATTTGTTGAAAGAAGGAAGTAGGGTGGCCGGTCAGGGAGATGGTGTGAGTGTCCCCTCCCTGACCCCTGAGGCCCCATATCCAGCCCCAGAACTCTTCATCCAGGTCACCCCCGCCCCAAAGAGGCGCAGGCTGTGAAGTTATTCTCATCCAGCTGTGAAGCAGAAACAGCCTACCCTTATCTTGCTCCCGAGGCCTGCCGCCCTGACCTTCCCAGGGGCGTTTCCAAGAGATGTCCACAGACTCGGGCCTGGCCAACTGAGATTCCCCACTTCCTGTGCCCACCCCCCTCCCCTAATTCACACACTCTCCGCTGATTTCTTTCTACACCCGGAAGCTAGTAAAACCTTCAAAACAATTTTTGAAAAACCCAAACCACATTCTAGCCCCTCAAGAAAACCTGCAGAAAATGGCTAGCAGAACTCTGCAGGCGATTTCCCCTTTTGTGGGGGGGGGGGGGGGGCTGGAGGGAGTGGGGGAGAAGGAAGATTTGTGTCCCAAACTATGATAAGAGACGGAAAGTAGAAACATTTGATTTGAGAGTAAGGGTTATTCGGGATTCCTCCACATGAAAAGTCCATTCTTTGTAGTTAAGAGAAAACAAACGCATTTCTGGCTTCTGCTGGGCGAGCGCTGGTGAGATCTAGTGGGAGAAGTTTCACGTATCTGGGCAAACTTAAGACATGGAGGCTTTTAATCCCCCCAAAGGGGAAAAAAAGTTAAGAGAAAATAGCAAGAAGAGAGAAAATGCATTTGGGTCTGAGCAGTCGTTTCAGAAATACTCTCCAGTGTTGTTGATTGCAATGCCTTGTTTCTCTTTTTGTTTTATTTCTCAAGCTTGATGTGTGAGGCTCTAGGATGGCCCCCGTTGTTGGATATCTGTAGTTTGCTGTGGGTTTGTGGGTGCTGCCGCCTTTATGAAGGTGATTACTGCTGTCCCTTTTAATCTCTGGACAAAGCCAGACTCCTTTTCCCCTATGTGTCCTACTTTTGTAGAAACTATGAGGCTGTAAATCCTAGACAGCGTATTCACTTCAAACACTGTTCAGAAACACTGAGGACATATTTGAGGGTTTTGACTATTACAGTCCCATTCTCCCCAGTTAGCTCATAAGCTCTATTCAAAATGAAGCTATTTGGGGGCATGTAAAAGCCAGTAAATTTCCCGATGCACAAAAGAAAATGGTGCTTTCTGCCCACTGCCTATTTCCACTCGAAAGTGAATAATGCCCCAGTTACCACCAGGCCTGACTTGATTTATCTTGGTTAATAGGATTAACGTGTCAGCCCCTCTCAAGAATTTCCAAATGCAGATCTGGAGTGTCACTGACTCGCTGGTGTCTTTTTTCCTCTCTGATGGGCATAATGATGCACCTCCAAGCAGAGGGCCTTTGTCCGGTGGGAGCAGGCAGATTATCTGTCTCCAGTGAAATAAGGCGTGTTGTAGCCACCTTTGCCAAGACTGAAAGCCAGAACCCAGTCACTATAAAATAATTGTGTCACTACCTCACCAGTGCCCTGTTCGTGTTTCATTTATCTTCTGACTGTAATTGAATGGTTGAAAAGCAAAAATGTAGACAAATTCCAGCTGTATTGAGATCTGTTTCTTCCTCCACTACCTCGGCCCATCATTAGATACTTTCCCTCTCTGTGCAGGAGGTCAGAGTGTATAAATATAAATTGCATTTTGCATTACTTCTAGATGAGTGAAGCTGTCAAAGCAATAATATGAGCTTTCAGTCCCACATTCTACCACTTCTTTCCCATTTTTTGGCCAGGAGGTCATGTGCAAATTGAACGTGACAACCCAGAAGACATGTCCAACAGACTCGTATTGTTACTCCGCTCAGCCGCCTGGCTCATAACAACATTAAGCCCACATTAGTCTCCAGCCTCCGCCAGACAGGAGCTCCTAAACATGGGACCCAGTCTTCTCAGAAAGTTTGCTTCAACGGTGACATTTCATCTGAAAGTGGTAAGCGGCGCTGACCTAAAATATTTTTCATCCAAGATACATGAGGATGCCATCCCTAGAAAGACCAGGCCAGTGTCTTACAAAACCAAAAATAAAGAACAGGTGAAGGGCTAAAGAGCCCCCCAAGACCACACACACACACACACACACACACACACACACACACACACACACACGAAAATATAGTTGCTTCTATTTGAAATTATTGAAATTTTCCAGAATCCAAGAGCAATGTGGTTGGAAATCATTTTCATTGTTATTTGAACAATGAAGACATCACTCAGGAAGACACCTTAAAATATGGATTGACCTTGGATTCTTATTAGCAAGGTCTGGTTAGCACTGTTTTAAAGACCCAATTGCATAACCCAAATTAAAGTTTCAACAGCTTCTCACTGTGATTAGAAGATAACCCTCCTCAAACTATATTGTAGCAAAGGAATTAGAAATTTTCATCAACTTGAAGGAAACCGAATGGCTTGGAGGATTGGTAATTGGCTATCAATATGACCCATTCATGTCTTGCCCAGATTGCAGTTAACGCATAGCTGTTGTTCGCTGACAGGGTGTTTGATGGTTTCTAGGAAATGAGTGGCTGTTTTCATTCCTGTTCCAAATGGACAGGTGTCTACATCAGAATTGGCAACCTGGTTGGCACACTCAAAAGAGTGGCCAAAGAGCGAATTGTTTATGGAGAATAAACTTCCCTCCCCCCGTGAGGCATGTGAGTGCTGGCAGTGGGGAGGGGGCAGAAATGGAGATACTGGAAGCAGAAAGATTGATACAGGTCCTTGAAACGTAAGCAGGCTAATGCCTTTTTTGTTCTGAGTGGCGCCATATGCAACCGCATCTCTCCTGAAGCTCATCTTGTGCTTGACAATGTTATACTCTAAGTGCACAAATAAAAGTCCATGAAAGACATTTAGCCTTCCTTAGGATACTTTTATTGGTCTCAACAGCTAAAATTTTAAAAAAATAAAATAAAATAAGAGTTTTTTACATTTTGTTAAATACACTTTATTCTCATACATCTTTCTTCTCTCAAAGAAAGTGTCCTTACTTTTTAATCTTTTTAATTACTTATTTACTTATATTATTTATCTTCATTATTATTATCCCCTACTCCATAGGTCAGGTGAACTACATGTGTTTAATAGTGAATGTGAGGAGGTGGTAACTTTAAGAGGCTATACCTGCTAATACGTGGTCAAATTAAGAAGTATCCCTCTTAACCTCAGTGGATACCGTCACATTTTATCACATTATACCTTCATGATGCCCTTCAGATCTATAAAAGTATTCATCTCTCCTTTCACTTTTACATATAATCCTTAGCATCCCAACTTATTATTTATGCAAATGATTTTTATTTCCTGAGTGTTATTAAGAAACAATGCATGAGTCATATTCTTAAGGAAAAAAATCAATCACTGTAATGCCCTAGAACCTGACATCCTTTTACTGTCTAATCACTACTTTCACAAGTATTAAAGTTGTTTTAAGTTTAGGAAGAAAAGTTTTCTAAAAAGAATTTTAAAAAAGAAAAAATATACCTGGGCCTGTGGAACTGAAGGAGCCACTATTACTAGTTTTTCCAAATTTAAAAATTTTGAAGCTTCCAGTCACAAGAGTTTATCATTCTTTTCTTTTGTCCTAACTTTGCTCTTCTCTTCTTAATGAAATATTTGTGCAAACCTGCTATCAATTTTTAGTTCATTTTTACTCCTCCACATTGCCAGAAATTATAGCAACGAAGGTCAAATGCTTTGGAGCGAGGCTTTTACACCTCTATGCAATGCATTCTATGACCTTGGGCACATCTGACAATTCTCGGAGCCTCTGTTTCTTCATCTGCAGTATGGGGATATTAAAAGTCTTTAATTTACAAACTTGTTTGAGGACTCGTGAAATACCATGCTTTCCACATTTCTGGAAAGGAGTTAGTCCTAAATCAGTGTAAAGCATCTTCATGCCGGTTATGTATAATGTAACCTCTCTAAGTATTAGAATCTTCATCTGTGGAGCAGAAATAATAATATAACATTGTAGATAATGTGTGTGAGACATTTGGCATGGTGGCGAAACTAAAGCAGACCTTCAGTAAATGGGCGGTGGTTTGTTGTTGTCCCATTCAGAGATCCAGTGGAGTGAGTAAAGGACTCACTTTGGAAAGAAATTCATTCTTCGAGATTTCCACCTGGCAGTTCTTCATGCCTGGATCTAGAGGCTAAGTAGAGGTTGGCATGAAGGAATCCAAGCTGAGAACAATGCCCAGTTATCTTTCTTTGTGCCCTGACGATAACTCAATACCTTGCCCTCTCATGAATTCATCTCACTGGGTTGGGGTGAGAAACCCCTGCTGGAGTGGGTTGAGGTAGACAACCCAATTCTACCTCTACTGCTGAAGAAAACAGATGAAATGAGACTCAGGAAATGTGTTTCACTGATTCAAAGATGAGTCTTGAGAGTTGAAGGAGAATGGAGAGAGTTGGAATATATTGTTTCTGATATTATAAATTCACTTCTACATACAGGATCAAACCTTCTGGAAATCATATATAAGGATAGACTGAGGTGCCATTTGAAGATTCATCGTGAAGGAACGCAAAGGGACCCTGAATCCAGCAGCCTCTAGTACCTGCAAACACAGCCAGGCAGTTCTTAGAAAATCTGCTCTGCCTGGGAAGGAGCCATCAGTCCTGGTTCTCTAGGAACTTTACATTAAGCTGATAACTAAGTTTGATTTGGGCCCTTGGCGGGGGGCGGGGGGTGTCTATATATATGTGGAATAAAATTTCACATTGAAAATAGTATTTCGTAGCTTGGGAGATTCTCTTGTATATCAGAATTCATGAGTATAATCTCCCTGGGGGCCGGGGGAGTTGGCAAGAACTGGAAATTTCCAATCTTAAACCATTTATGTATAACACAACTAAATAAAATGCTTTTACTGGATGTGTATAACACTTCTGCGTATAAAACCACACACTCTGAATGATTAGAAAGGAAACGAGTTTGTTTAGATAGACCCTATTGCGGATTCATTGTATCAGATTTGCTGTGTGTGTGTGTGTGTGTGTGTGTGTGTGTGTGTGTGTTCCCACTATATCAATGGCCCAGTGATATTTAAAACCTCTAATGTCTTCAGTTCAGCATGAAAGCCAAATGGAATTGGGTTCACTCCATTCTCTCTAAACATAACTGCCTTATTCTGTAAGAGTAAATTAGATTTAGTGAAAATTAAAATGTAGGCAAGAAAAAATAACTTCTCTACCCAGTCACCACTGAAGACCCACATAGCCAAGTGTCTGGCATTTGCCTGTCATCTGCTTTTCTGACCATAGGGAGCAGCTCAAATGACAGGCACACAGATGGACACGTTGTGTGATTAATGGCATCTACCAGGCCTGGTGGTGAGGATGCAGGAAATGGCGGCAGACATGAGCTAGTCCCCTTTTTGGTTTAATGTTCCTTCCAAGGTTTGGAGTAGAGAGGAATCAGGAAAAATTCCAGCCCTATTCTTTGCTAGAAAATCTGAAGGCACCCTTCTTGCATTCTCCAGAATCACTTGCCAAGACAAGACTTTGACGGGTAACTATACCAGCCTTCTGACCGGCCCATCAAAATTACATTCTCCCTCCCACCTTCCCTCCCTTCCTACCTTCCTTTGTTTCTTGTTCTCTATTTCTTTGTTCTTTTTCCCTCTTGCCTTTTTGTCCACCTCTTTTTCCCAAGCATTGTCTCACCTCAACAACCTCAGAGTGCAAACTAGAATCTCTAAGGAACAGATGGAAGTGTGTGAAACTGGGAAGGGTCTGAACAGGCAGCATGAAGACCTATAGCAACCTCCAGCCTAGTGTCCTTGGACTTCACCCCAGTTACCTTCTAGCCAAGTGGATCATTCCTAAACATGGCATTTCTAACACATCAAGAATACAGGAGACCAATGGGGCGCCTGGGTGGCTCAGTCGATTAAGGCTCTGACACTTGATTTCAGCTCAGGTCATGATCTCAGAGTCAAGGATGGAACCCTATGTTGGGCTCTGCGATGAGCGTGGAGTCTGCTTAAGGTTGTCTCTCTCCGTCTGTCCCTCCTACCTGCCTCCCCCTCCACTCTCTCTGTTAAAAAAAAAAAATAGGATACCAAGATTCTGCCACTAGAAATGGGCCAAACTTGATACCACAGTCTTGGGATCATACCAAAGTTGAGAATTCTCTCCTTTGCTGGCTTTTAAAAATTTAATTTGTTTTAAATAAGTAATCAAGACATGCAAAAGGTAAGGGTGAAAAATCTTCCTTCAGTCCTATTTTCCAGCCCCTCCAACCCAAACTACCTATGCCCTTTTTTTTTGTTTGTTTTTAATTAATAGACTTTCTTGGAGCAATTTAGATTTATAGAAAAATTGAATGGAGGGGCACCGGGGTGGCTCAGTCAGTTAAGCATCTGACTCTTGATATCAGCTCAGGTCATGATCTCTGGGTCCTGGGATCGAGGACCGCCCCCAACAAGCTCTGTACTCAGAGAGGAGTCTGTTTGAGATTCTCTCCCTCCTTCTCCCTCTGCCTCTCCCTCCTTTCACGCTCTCTCTCTCTGTCTCTCTCAAAAAATAAATAAATAAATAAATAAATAAATAAATAAATAAATAAATAAATCTTTAAAAAAATGAAAGAAAAATTGAGTGGAAAGTTTAAAAAGGTCCTATATCACCTTACACCCCTCCCCACCTTCCCCCTTATTATTAATATTTTGCTTTAGTGTAGTACATTCGTTAGAATTGATGAACCGATACTTATACATGATTATTAGCTACAGTTCATAGTTTACATTAGGTTCACTCTTTGTGTTGTTGTATGTTCTGTGGGTTTTGGCAAATGTATAATGACATATATCCACCATCATGGGATCAGATGGAATAGTTTCACTGTCCTCTGTGTCTTACCTATTCATCCCTCCCTCCCCCACAAAACCTCTGGCAATAGCTGATGTTTTTGCTGTCTCCATCCTTTTGCCTTTTCGAGAATGCATATAGTTGGAATCAGACGGTATGTAGCCTTCTCAGACTAGTTTCTTTCTCTTAACAATACGCATGTAAGGTTCCTCCATGTCTGTTCATGGCTTGAGTGCTCATTTCTTTTCATTGATGCATAATATTCTATTGTCCAATGTGCCACAGTTTGTTATCCATTCATCTACTGAAGGACATCTTGATTGGTGCTATGCTAAGTTTTGCTAATTATGAATAAAGCTCCTATAAACACTCATGTTCAGGTTTCCCTGTGGACAGAAATATTCAACTCAGATGGGACTCAGAACCACCAAGAACCACCAAGGATTACTAGATCATATGGTAAGAATATGTTTAGTTTTATAAGAAACTGCCAACCTGTCTTCCAACTCAGTGCAGTTTTTTGTTTTGTTTTGTTTTCAGTAGTTTTAAAGTACATATTAGTAAGCCGACTTAGCAAAGATGGAAACCCAGACCCCGTCAACCGCTCCTGGTAGACACCAAGACAAGAGCTGCTACCATTTGCAGGGACAAAGACTTGATCTTAAGAGCATGAACTTGATCAAGCTACAGGGGTTTACTTTTTGCCTTGGCTACTTATTTGCTCTGTGACCTCAGGCATGCTTCTGTTTCCCCAGCTGCAATCAGGCTTGGTGACAGTACCCAGATTCTAGGCTTCCGAGAATTACTGAGATATCCCATGCACATTTTGGCACACCACTTGGTATAAGTAAGTTCTCAATAAATGTTAATTATTTTTATATCTTATTACAAAAACAACCATCTTTCCCCAACCCCTTCCCAAAACAGCCAGTATATTCTTTAGGGATGAATCTGTGAAACAGTAAATTCAAGGGAGCCAAAGACAGGACAATATGATACATTATATAATCTAAGGAAAAAAAAATGTGCAGCACCTAAAATAAAAAGAAATCGAAGCTAGAGAGGAAACGTCTTTAAGCGTGGAAGGTTTTGAACTGCAGAACAAATTCCCTCACTCTCCTCTCACCCTGGGTTACCATTAGTGTTTTGCTGGCTCAGAATCCTCTGGGGTGAGTCCTGGATTATGAAACGCCCTCTCTCTGGTGGCCTGCCAAAGCCCGCACTGCAGACACCCAGACTAACCTGGCACCGGCTCATGGTAAGAAGCCTCCTCACCCCGAGGGCCTGACTAATGCTCATGTTTTTTCCTTTCTCAGACAACTCCACAGGCAGGCTGTGGACTGGGGGGAGGGGGGGGTGGCATTAAGCAATCCATGTGGTAATTTTTTTCTATTTATTTGAGCAATTCTTACATGATGACATAATGATATGTGCTAACAATGAAAAATAAATGCACTGTAGCTGTATCTCTTTGTATTGGGTTTATTTTGGAAATTAACAAACACACAAACAAGAAATCCTCTCCTGCACATTCCTGATTAATAATCTATGGCTCCCCACAATGCCCACACACTGGTGGAAACGGAAACATTTGAGCACATCTACCAGCTGATTTGCCTTCATGATATCAGATGACTAGTTTTCCTGTTTCAACTGCACGGACAGGGTTTAGGTGTCATGAGGTCAGAGTGTATGGAATTTTTTTTTTTTAAACCAAGGGTAAACAGTGAAACCTGATAACTTATTCAGGGCATATGGCTCAAAAGCAGGCACTCACTAATGTGAGGCATATCGCGTTAATAAAGGTCCACACTAAGGGCAAATTTGGAGCAAAATCTTTCTGATTAACTGTAAAACTGAAATATGCCCAGCAGAGCTCAGAATCCTGCTGAGGAATTACAAACAGAGTAGGTTTGAAAAGTTGAACTGTAGGACACATGGGTCTGCTGGAGTCGTCCAAATGAATGGCCACAGCCAGGTTTTAAAACTGTTCAGCCCATCGGTCCTGTGGGAAGAACAGGAAGAGGGCAGAGGGTCAGAATGAGCAGGGTCTTTCTTCTTCCTCTCTCCCACCCTGCTCAAGGGCCTCACCATCCCAGCACAGCTTAATGGAGTCACGAGAAAAGGAAAAGAAGAACAGAGGAAAGAAAGAAAGATCCAGTCCCCAGGAGAGATCTCCCACTCCAACTTTGCTTTGGGTACACACTGTTGCCCAGGGAAATCCCTCTTCTTTTCTAGAAATGTCTGTGCTTTAAAAAAAATTATTTGAGAGGGAGAAAGAGAGAGAGAGAGAGAGAGAGAGAGAGAGAGTGTGTGTGTGTGTGTGTGTGTGTGTGTGTGTGTGTGTGTGAGCAGGGAGAGGGGCAGAGGGAGAGGGAATCCTTAAACAGACTCTATGCTGAATGCCGATCCCAACTCGGGGCTTGATCCCGGGACCCTGAGATCATGACCTGAGCTGAAATCCAGTTGGCAGCTTAACCAACTGAGCCACCCAGGTGCCCTTAAAATCCTCTCTGCGTTAAGGTCTAGTCCGGTGAGTCTGGATCATGATTAATGGCACTGTATCCAGATCAGACAACAGAAACCAGCTTGAGTTCTGGGTCCACCCCATGCTCACTCTATGACTTGAGCCCTTCTTCTCTCTAAATCTCACCTTTTTTGACTGTGAAATGGAAATGGGACCAGTATCCTACTTCCCCTCCAGCTGCTGTAAGGATCACAGAAAATCACAGGACGTGGCATGGTCTCTGATGCGCAGTGAGTGCTGTGTCTAGGTTTTTATTGCATTATTGTTGCCATCGTTCTTATTTTGAATCGACTAACCAGTTATGGATATTTTTCTGTCTGGAACAAGAAATAGGCAGGAAAGGGGTTAGTCGTAGCAGGGCTCAGGCATGACACTAGGGCTTGGTATTTCAGTAGTCTCAGATGCCACCAGCTGTGCCAGGTCAGCCATTTAGTTCAGTTCAACAAATGCATTTTGAGAACCAGGGTACAGGTGAACACCACATTGTCCCAGCCTGACCAGCACTTGGCCTACCAGGGGAATTCCACAAACACGGCTGTCCAGTTAAAGTGACATCATGTGAAGTTGGAGACCAGCCCTCTAAATAAAAGACTGGCCTCTGAATCTGAATTAACAGACATAATGATCTTGATCCCTCTCCTCCCCCAAATATGTGTATATTGTATTTTAATGAAATAATTTCTGTTCAAAGTCCTTTGAAAATATTCTCTGCCAATTGATTTAAAATATATCTAGGCAAGAGTTGTGTCCTAGATATCCTTTAAGAAAAACATGGTTCGAAACATTTAAGTCCTATGAGGGACTGTACAGAGTTTGTCTGTTTGCATCCAAAGCATTTGTCTGCCACTGTGTAGACATGGTTGAATTACGGTTATTTAGCAATTTGGTATACAACCTCTGCTTCAACTTTCTTTTTTTTTTTTTTTTCTGGTCATGAAAGGGTATTAAAGCCAGAAATGAAATGATGGTGTGGGACCCCGCTCTGATCCTCCAACCAAGCTTCAGAATTCATTCTTATATTTGCAAAAGAGGATCTGTATCTTAGATATCTCGCAAAACCACTTGCCTTTGTTAGGCCAAAAAGAAAAACATCTTAGGATAGGTAAGCAGTCTGTTAAACTGAGAAGTTGAGCTAATTCATCAAGAATTATGTGGAAGAAAGATGTGGGCCCACACTACATTCTTGATGTCCTGTAAGTCAGGACTCCAGTGGCAGAGCTATGCTGGGCTCCGAGGAGGTCTCTTCCAGCAAATTTTCTTTCCCACTTGAAGTTGAATGTCCCTTGGTATCCTGGGGGTCATGGGGACATGGATGGATGCACGCAGGGGGACTGGAGCTGTTATCTGTAGGTGCATTTGGAGCTCTGCATTTATCTTTCTGCACCAATAAAAAGATGAACAAGGGGAACATGACCTTGACCTTTAATTTTCTTTCATTGTCAACAAAGTGACCCTCCGCCTGGGTGAGAAATTTAAAAAGTTGTTTAATTTCTGTGACTTTTACCATTCTGTTAGAAAGAAAGAAAGAAAGAAAGAAAGAAAGAAAGAAAGAAAGAAAGAAAGAAAGAAAGAAAGAAAGAAAGAAAGAAAGAAAGAAAGAAAGAAAGAAAGGAAAGTAGGAGGGAGGAGAGACAGAGGGGGGAGGAAGAGAAAAAAAAGAGAGAAAGGAAAGAAAGAGATAGAAAGAAAGATAATTTTGAGAGTTAATATTAAAGTATTAAGTACCTGAAACAGTGTCTTCTATGGTCTCTCTGAGTTGTATGAGGAGCACTTTTAGAGAGATCTCTCTACACCAGCGAGCTTCTTTGCCTGTTTAGAGATGAGTAACCTCTGCTGCACCAAGCTCGTCTCTCTGGGCTGCCCTTACCCCATATTCAGGTCCCCATACAGGGACAGGGAGACAGGGATGCAGATGTTTGGCATATTCCTGAATTTCTAAGTTGTTCCTTAGAACTTCAAAGATTCTGTTGTCATAATTACAACTCTACCTAATCTTTATTTGATTTTGGGAAAAGAACACCCTCTTGTCCCCAAATAGTTTCCCAAATACTGTCATTAATGTTTTCAAACGAATCGCTGGCATCCAAGCCTTGGTGGCCTCAGGAGCAGAACCCTCCCCTGGAGCCTGCCCTCCACCCATCCAGGCCCGCCAGACTCCCTTGGGCTCTTATGCCACAAGCTCTGTTTGCTTTGTGGATGACTTTTTCTTCCCCTAACTCCTTATTCCTCCAGCCAACTTCCACCCATCCCTCACATATCAGTTTTAACCTGGCTTCCCACAGGAAACCTTCACACCTCCCTCAACCAGGACCTGGGTGCTTTATCCATGCTGCTCTGGTTCCTGAAGGATGACTCCTAATGCACTTTATGCAATTGTTTTTCGAGTGCTTCATTCCTGCTCTGTGAGCTCAGGGACTACTTCCAGCTTACCATTATACTTTAGTGATTAGTGCCATATTGGCACATAATAAGTGCTCAGTAATCTTTGATGGGAGTAAAAGAGAGAGAAGACAAGAAGACACAGAGGAAAGAAGAGCTTGTGGCATAAGAGCCCAAGGGAGTCTGGCAAGGCTGGATGGGTGGAGGAAAGAAGAGAAGAGAAGAAGGGAGGGAAGGAAGATGAATAAGACAAGAAAGGCCAAAAGTGTGTCACTGTGGAGGCATTCTTAATTTGTCATTACCTGCCCCCCCCCACACGTACGCATGTGCCTCTCTTCTCCGTTTTCCTCCCTCCTCTATGTTCTCCTCTTTACAGAAATACCAAAATTAAAACAAAGTTAAAATCATTGCTACCCCAGTTTGATCCTTTTTTTTTTTTTTTGGTCATTCTGGGCCCCCACAATTCAAGTATATTTCAAAGCCAGTTTGGTCAACAAGCATGAAGTATCATGTCTTTCCCACACACATCTCAATAAATGACAAGATATGTTTTATTAAAATATAATTTTGGGGGGCGCCTGGGTGACTCAGCCATTAAGCGTCCGCCTTCGGCTCAGATCATGATCCCGGGGTCCTGGGATCAAGCCCCACATTGGGCTCCCTGCTCGGCGGGAAGCCTGCTTCTCCCTCTCCCACTCCCCCTGCTTGTGTTCCCTCTCTCGCTATGTCTCTCTCTCTCTCTGTCAAATAAATAAATAAAATCTTTAAAAAAAATAAATAAATACAATATAATTTTTCATTTAAGTTTTGAAAATCTTACAAAAGTTTTAAGTCATCAGATAATTCCATGTTGCAATGACATTGCAAAACTAATAAAAGAAAGTCACGAGAAATCATATTTTTTGGGCATGCAGGTGAAAATGAGGCACATCTTGGCAAAAATCTAGAGAAAATGTGGTCTTTGGATAGCCACTTTACTTATGATTTTATTTCATTAGTAGCTAATGCCTGAAATATCCATTTATTTGATAAAGTGATGTCTCTCTTATTTAGTAAAAAGAAGCCTTGCTTATACCTAGGAGATATCCAAACTGGAAAAAAGTTGTGTTGAAACTCTTTAGGACATCTCCCATAGAATAAAAAGTCCCAAGCCATAGAGGGCTATAAGATGAGACACCACACAGTGTATGAATTAGATGTTTTTATTTTATTTTATTTTATTATTTTATTTTATTTTATTTTATTTTATTTATTTTTTAAGTAGGTCCATGCCCAGCTTGGAGCCCAACGCAGGGCTTGACCTCATGACAGTGAGATCAACATCTGAGCTGAGTTCAAGAGTTGGACACTTAGCCCACTGAGCCACCCAAGTGCCCCAACTGAGCCATCCAAGTGCCCCAGTGTATGAATTAGATAAAAATATTTCCAAGAAATTTTCCCTTGCTTTGGGTAAATTTCTCGTTTTGTGTGCAATCAAGAAAAGAAAGAAAGAAAGAAAGAAAGAAAGAAAGAAAGAAAGAAAGAAAGAAAGAAAGAAAGAAAGAAAGAAAAAGAAAGAAAGAAAGTACAATAGCAACACAGAGGAAAACGCTAGACATTTGCCTGTGCTCTTGTCTTCACCTTTTACTTCCTCACCTGAAGGAAGGTAGTACAGGGATGGCAGAGCTCCAAAGCAGGGCAAGAAATTGAGGGCAATGAAGATTCACTCACGACAGGGGATTTCGAAAGTTAGAATTACTAAATCTGGGCTGGAAAATAAAACAGATTTACTTCGGCACGAAAGATAGGTACTGGCCAGTAAAACTGATAGATCCTTATTACACTGTCCTGAAAGAGACTGTGCACTCAGCGTAGTTAATGCTAAAGAAATTTAAAGCAAGTTATAGAAAATACTTCTTCACCTGGTAGAATTCATTCTGAGGAATTTGCTGCCACAGACAGTCATGAAATCAATCACAAGCTGGATTTTTCAAAGGGGCAGGATAATGTATGACCCACTCTTCTGGCTAGCTGGGAAGGATAGAAGCAATCAATTCGCCTGCTTCTAGGAGATCACAGTTGATTACAAGAGGGGTCAGCAAAAAAATGTCCCCCGCACTTGATCAGGATAATTAAAAAGTGTTTGCCCATGTTCACATGTCCTAGAAGGAAATAGGAAATAGGATGTAGAGATCAAATGAGGTGATCCAATATGACTAATGTTTTTTGACAGGGACAGAGCATTAAACAACACAAAGATCAATTCCAGGAACTAATTATAGGTGTTCCCAAAATATTTTTTCATCAAAGCATTTTTTCTGGTAATATAAATATTACACAATGTTTTTGTTTTTTAATATGATTCTCTGACAAGTATTTTTGGAATACATCTACCAAACCTAAAAACACTTTTCATGACTTTTCTTTTTCCCAATGAAAAGTAGAGTTTAGTCAAAAGCTGTGAATGCACTGGAAATATGAACAAGACAATGCAAATTTTGATGTTGTCATGATGGTCAGTAATAAACTTCTTTGATAAAGTCATCAAGTTTAAATTCAGCATCTTGTTCTTTTGTAATCAGTATTTCACCTCTTTACCTTATTTTTCATGGAAATGTGTAGTCTCTAGGACATCACTTGGCACTACAGAGGATGCAGAAAAAGATTTCAATGATTTCACTCATATGTGGAATTTAGAAACAAATGAATAAAGAAAAAAAGAGACAAAACCAAAAAACAGACTCTTAACTATGGAGAACAAACTGATGGTTACTAGGGGCAGTGGGTGGGGTTAGGGGGAAAAGGAAAAGGGGGGATTAAAGAGCACACTTATCATGATGAGCACTGAGTAATGTACAGAATTGCTGAGTCACTACATGGCACTCCTGAAACTAATATAACACTGTATGTCGAAAAAAAAAGAAGAAGAAACAGAGGCGCCTGGCTGGCTCAGGGCATAGAGCATGCAAATCTCAATCTCAGAGTTGTGAGTTCGAGCCACACGTTGTGTGTGGAGATTACTTAAAAATAAAATCTTTTAGGGTGCCTGTGTGGCTTAGTCAGTTAAATGTCTGCCTTTGGCTCAGGTCATGATCCCAGGGTCCTGGGATCAAGTCCCACATCAGGCTCCCTGCTCAGCAGGGAGTCTGCTTCTCTCTCTGCCCCTGCCCCCCAATGTACTCATGCATTCTCTCTCTCTCTCTCTCAAAAATAAATAAATAAAATCTTAAAAAATAAAATAATAAAATCTTTAAAACAACACTGTACCTCTGGCATTCTAATTCATGAGTATCTCTCTTTAGAGAGAGACACTAAAAAAGGTATTTCAGATGTGGTTGGAGCCTTCATTTTTGTTTGGGCACAAAAGAATGACACTCAATCTATGAAAAAGGGAAATTTTGCTTTACAAAATTACAAAACAAAATCCTGGATGAGTCATCATAAAACCTAGTCTTTGACTTTCAATAGTGTCACAGTGCTGAGAAAGCATCGTTGTCTCCTCCTGAGAACCAGGAAGTGTTACCTACTTTAAGAGACAAGGGCCTTCCTAGTTTTCTTACCTATGTTAAAGAAAAAGCAAACGCAAAGATAAAAGGCCTCTGGAAGTTTTCCCATGATAAACCACCACAATTTGAAATCGTAGTTATAATCTGAACTTAAAGACATCTTTGTTTTCATAAGCATGTTTTATTAAAACATCATCCTGAATAAAGACTAAAACAGATAAAAGTATAAATCCCTGTGTTAATGTCAGAAAATTTTTCTATCACTCTCCATGACACGGTGTTGGAAGCTCTATAAGGCATTCCTGAGTCAACTCATGGGACACTTCATTGCCACAAGCATTCATTGTGGAGGGGAAAATCTCTGGAGCCACACTACCTGGGATCCAGCCCTGGCCCTGCCTCTCATCAGCTGGGTTACCTTGGGAAAACCACTTCCCTCCCCTTGCCTCGACATCCTCATCTGATAAAATAGGTAGAAAAATATAGCCTATTCCACAGGATTGTTGTAAATTTAAATCAATATCAAGTAAAGAAAAAAAACAGAAAACAGAAAACAAAAACCTGCCTGGTATATATTAAGTGCTTAGAAGTTGTTATTTTCCTTCAATCCCCAGAAAGCCTGGGTTTTAAGGGAAGTCGTGTTTCCCCTGGGAGAGAGAGAGGGACAGCGGAGGTCATTTCCTGTCTTGTGGATTTGGGGGTAAGACCGCAAGAAGTTTCCATTGTTATAATCCCTCCCTCTTCCGCTCCCAACCTTTCCTCTGCCCCCTCTCTTGCCAGATTTCTCCTTGAATTCTGCACTCTGCCACCAGCTAGGTGTTCTCCCTCCCCTCAGTCCCTCCATCAGCTCTTCCCTCAGCCTGCGATAATTGCCCCTGCTCTCCCCCAACCAAACCCCGATTTGGCTCCCTCATGCTCATCCATCACCCTCTGCTCAGATGTCATCAATCCTCAGATCTGAATTAGGTGCTCCTCATACACTTGCTCCCAGCCCCCATGCTTCCATCACCACCTTTCAATATATCTGTTTACTCTCTGTACCCTCCATTAGACTGCAAGCTCTCTCGGCAGGGATTTGGTCTTGTGCATTCACCACTGTTCCCCACCACTGGGCTCCATTTCTGACATACTGTTCCAAGCCCCAAATGGCTAAAAGAAGCAACCAAGATCAACAGGAAGCCTGCCCCTTCATAGAACTGTGCTTTCTGTTTTCATTTGCCTTTCCTCTGCCAAACCATGTGTTGATGAGGGTCTGCTCAAATGAAATGGTTGTTCTGACCATTATATTCAGCTCTGACATGATAGAAGAACCACTATCCGGGTTGTGTGGAACTACGTGGTTTATTATTATTTTTTTTAATTAGCAATAATCGCGCCTCGGATAAACCTCATTGGCTATGATACTGCTACTGCACAAAGCTTTTTTTTTTTTTTTTTTAATAAAACTAATACTGGGAGGTGCCTGGGTGGCTCAATCCTTAAGCGTCGGCCTTTGGCTCAGGTCACGATCCCAGGGTCCTGAGATCGAGCCCCGCATCTGGCTCCCTGCTCCCGGGAAACCTGCTTCTCCCTCTCCCACTCCCCCTGCTTGTGTTCCCTCTCTCGCTGTGTCTCTCTCTGTCAAATAAATAAATAAAATCTTAAAAAAAAAAACTAATACTGGGAGGGGTGCCTGGATGGCTTAGTCTGAGGAGCATGCGACCCTTGATCTTGGAGGTTATGAGTTCGAGCCCCACAGTGGGTGTAGAGTTACTTAAAAATAATAAAATCTTAAAAAAAAATACTGGGAAATCTGTAATGGCAGACTGAATTGGAAAAGTCCAAAACAAAGTTAAATGCATGGAATTCTTTCTTTGGGGCTTAGTTAGTCTAAGAAGACTCAAATGGCTGTTGTTTTTACATAAGTCTAAACTTAATTGTTCAATCATATTGCAGAGTTCACATTTAGCTGCTAGAATATGCAGAGTATTAACCTCATAATACTGATTCAGGCAATTCATCCTCCCATTCCATCCATATCTGCAAGTTGCAGTTAATAGAGGCAGAAGCATGGAACACTGCAGATGAATGATTCATTTCTTTATTCCCTCTTTGTGACTGGAGGCTGAAACTACATTTTGAGATACATGATGACAACTCTAACAATAACTAGCTTATTCAAGCTGGGGCTATATATGGAACCTCTGCTAAGCACTGTCCATGCATTATGCCATTTAATAATCACAAGAATCCTATGAGGTATGGAATAATAATAATGATACAGATGATTAATCGATGAAGAACTTTGCCCAAGGCCACACACACAGCTAACAATCAGCAGAGCTAGTCTTCAAACCATTGGTCATTTGATTTCTTCTAAGCTTACAGGCTACACTACTGCCCTCACCCAATCTCAGATAATGAAATGTAGTGGGGAAAACTTGAGGTCTGGAATCTGAAGATTTGCACTCATTATTAGTTTGAGTAGGTCACTCCATCTTAGTTTCATCATTTGTGGTATGAGAATAATCATATCTGCCCCACCTGCCTTCCAAAGCTCCCATTATGATCAGGTGAAATGGTTTCCATGCGAGAACTTAAGAAACAGGAATGTGCTATACAAATATCAGCTGATAGGGATTATTTACGAGTGTAGTCTGTTGAGGGACTGGTAGGAATTTAGTTAGTGTTTAGGGAGTATTTTATGTGTGACAGTCGGAAATGAGTTCCACCCAAACCAGATATGATAAATGGATGAGAATGATGGACTTTGCCCACATAGATAAATGGATGTGATTTGAAGAAGGAAGTGTCTGTCCCCTAGCCATGTGCTCCAGGCTTGGGGAAATAGTAATTGGCGCCTACAGAAGAGTAGAACATCAAAGACAAGGTTCCTCTTCTGAACACAGTTGTGTTGGGACCAGCATTGCTTACAGATTAAGCACAGGCAAATCTGTTTGAATAAGAGGGATTTTCTGGGAATTAAAAAAATGATCTCATCTAAAGAATAAACCCGCATTTCCATATTTATTTACTTGGAGAAGACTGATCACTTATAAGGTTTCAAAATTTTGTTTTGTAACCTATACATCTTCCCCCCAATATCTTTTGCCATACGAAATGAAAATGCAAAAGACGTTATCCACTTCTATTACATTCCTGGGGAAATATACTGTTAAAAGAGAAGAAGGTAACTTGAGATCCAATTTCATCCATCAGATTTTCCTCTTGTCCTTAGCATTGTAACTCTTGTTGCTTTTCACGTAAAATAATATTCTTGACTACAATAACTTATTTTCTCATACTCAAGCATATTGTTGAGCACTAGAATAGATACCAGTAGTTCTTCCCTGTTCAACATCCATTCCCTCTTCAGGTAATAGCACCTCGATTTTCCTTTAAGACACCACCCTCTCTCTCTGTTCTCAGTCCTTAAAATTTCATTGGGGCTGACTCTGCCTATTGTTTCCATAGGTTGGTCAGTGACCTACCCCTGACCAATCAAAGTAATGGTGCCTTTTTTTTTTTTAGGCTGGGCACGGGACCCAATCAAAACTCTGGGTATTAATCCTGGAATGTTTGGTGCAACTACTGAGAAAGAAGCTAAACTTGTAAGATATCATCTTTGAGGTGCTGGTAGTCATCATTGCTGCAAATTGAAGAGAACCTATTTGAGGACAAAGCCAATACAAAGAAAAGTCGAGCCAAAAGATAGATATATATATATATATATATATATATATATATATATATATATATATAAAGCCAAAAGATGATAGATTAGATAGATAGATAGATGTCTATATATATATATATATATATATATATATAGTCATAGATGTATATATATGTGTGTGTATATATATATATATATATATATTTCCTAGGGGCATTATTGATTGGCGCACTTATCTCTCCCATGTTCTTTTCCATTATGTGAGCTAATACATTCTCTTTTTGATTAAGCCAGTTTCTAGTGAGGTTCTGTTACTTGCAGCTGAAAGCAATCTCACTAGCCCAATGGGATTTATCAGTCGTGCAACATTTCTATGAATTACATGTTTTGTACGCCAGGACTCTGATAACTTCTCAAAAATAGAAAGAAGAGATCAAAAGAGAATCTGTGGAGCTGAGATTTACTCCTTTTGTTTCATGTTCCCTCCCTGTTCTTGATCATTCTAGAGCGTTGAGTAACATTAAGAGCAAACATGCATACAGCACATGAACTATGACAGGCACTCTTTTAATCTCATGTTTTTGGTATAATTATTATCCTCATTGTACCAATTAAGGAAACCAAAAAGAATTCCTTTCAGTGTGTCAAAAGACATCCAAGCACTTGAGATGTAAGTTTAGCCTCAATGTAACACCTTCCAGATGTTAACAGGTGTTGTATTTGTATCAACATAAGAATCTATAAAAGCGCTTTGGTTAAGAGTCAAATTATGCTCCTCATTCTGTCACTGCAAAGCTGTTGAAATTTGGAGAAAGTCACCTAATCATTCTTTCACACCAGAAAATCCTGAATGCCGGCAAATAGGAAGGGAAAAAAAAAAAAACTAGCTTGTGCTCTAATATTGATCTTAAAAATCAAAGCTTTGGATCGTCCCATTAATTGGCTGTGTGACCTTGAGCATATCATGCCATTGCCCTGGGCATCTATAATACCAAGTCAGTGATTCAACCTGCATATCTCTGGTATGTTATGTGTGAAGCCAACAAGAAAAGATACTTAAAAGTGATTTGTGAAATTGAAGGTTCTTGGTACATGGAAGATATTGTAACTACTTCTAGTGTCAAAAATTTGCATTTGCCTGAGTAAGAGAGAATATTTCCTTCATCATCGTACTAGGGGATATGGCTTAGAAATCCCCCAAGCCACAACCAGAAAATAAGCCTTGGCTGGGGTGGATAGGAAAAGAAGGAGAAAGAGTTAAGAACACAGTAAAGTCATCATTCTACTCGTACTTGATGATTTTTCTGACATATTCTATAGTTCTGCAACGTTTTTGTGCCATCAACTTCCATATAGAAAAGAGTTAACTACTATCAAAATAACAGCAGAAATAATACTTGGTATCAAAAAAAAGCTGAGTTTTAGTACTGACTCTGCCATTAGCTTATTTTATGACCTAGGACACAGGGACCTCAAACCTCAGGGTTTGAATTATATAATGTGATGGGCATTACTGGTGTGTTTCCCTCTCTCTTCCAGGGACAGGGAAGACTATATTTATCAGACCCTGCAGTTATGCTTGGCCAGGTGACTAATTCTTGCCAACAGTATATGAGCAGAAGAGTTACGTGTCACTTCTGGGCAGGAGACATGTCAATACTCTCTTCCCTTGCTATAGCCACAGAGGATGCCACTAATTCAATTGTAGGTGGTAGAGCCTCCATCATCGGCCCCTTGGGTGGGTATTTGGAAACAGAGCCCTCTTGTAACTGGTATGAAGAGTGAACAAGAAATAAACCTTTGTTTTGTTAAGCAACAAATATTTTAGTGCTAATTTGTTACAACAGCATAAACTAGCTTATCCTGAATAATAAAATTTTATCTTTTTTCTCTCCACTATCACTAGCTACAATTGCTATGCATATGTTTCTTATGTTGAAATAATGGGTTAGAACAAAAAGAAGCCATGAACCCCAAAGATCTATTAAGATATTTTCCTTTATAATTATAGGAAGAGATGGGGATAAGGAGAGGCCATGGAGTTCTCTGCTCTCAGGAGAGGGCATTCTAAAGATGTACTCGACTGTGTCTTCCAATTTCTCCTGCCAGGACTTCAAAAAAAATTAAAAGGAGTGTTATCTTACTAAATATCAGAAAAATGGATATCAAACCTGAAATACACATATGTTAATGTAAATGTGTAGAGAATAGACACATTAGATTTACTGTAATTAGATATTACATTTAATGTATCCGTCATATTTATTTGCACATGTGGTCCAAGAAACTCGCATAGTAAGGACATTTTAATAAATCTAATAAATAGCATCATATTTCTGGCTGTGCTCTGTATCTTTACTCTCAAAATGAAGAAGTTTATTCAAACTGGTTTATGTATGGTAAATTTTATGTATCCATGTCTTGCCAAAAGCTCAGAAGACCCATTCAAGGAAAATACAAAAAGGTTGAGAATAACAGTATACTTGAAGCAAGGAAGCAAGCCAAACAAGAAAGATATTTTGTCCATGTTACCCAAAGACTTATATGCTTTTTATTGACATTCATAGAAGCCCTAGACTTCTACCTAAAATATAAAATATAGCTGGATCCATCCTAATAAAAGCTCATTTGCTTGGCAAATTTCAACGTGTCTTTACAACAGAAGCACATAACATGAGTAAGTAAAAGGCAGGAAAGGAAGGAAGCAAAGTGGTTCCAGACGTATTCCTGGTTTTATTCTTCCCTACTTCATCATGCATGGTAGGCAGCTAGACGGGGAAGTGGAAGGGGAGGATGAGGGACATTACAAGAGTGGATGAGAATAGAAGAAGAAACTAGCAAAGTGAGCAAGTTTAACATGATGAAGAAAAGGGGGAAGAGAATATGCAGGGAGTCTCATACAATTACAAGCATGGTCAAGTCAAGGTGAAGCAACCAAGTGATGAGCAAGAGAACCACTTTTTGACTTGATTCCCTCACTAAATAGCTTTGAAATCTTCTAGTTGAGCCATTTCTGCAATGACCCATAGAGCTCAAGCCTCAGAATTGCAACTTAGATATACGGAGGACCCACCATCAAGGTCACTTTGAATGGTGCAAGAGGAGCCTCCAAATGCACTAAGGAGACCAGTCAAAAGGCAGAACCAAAACTGGAGGGAAGGCCATGTACAGCTGAGGGGACAGTAGCTTGAATGTTCAGCATCTTCTCTAGAGTCCAGTCCTATAGACAGTTAACATATCCCATCTTGCCAGCCTCCTCCTGGGGTAGCAGAGAAACCCAAATATGCTTTAGTCATACTTCTTGTCTGTAGATTTTCAGACAATACCACCATACTGCTAATGGATAAAGACAGGGAGGTGCCCAGGAGCAGGAAAGTGGTCTAACAACTTATCATAAAAAGTGGTCTAAAAACTTATCATAAAAAGTAGCTAACAATTTTTGAAGTACCTACTGCATGCCAGGTGGTAAGCTAAACCTTTTCATACCTTGTCTTTTAAGAAATCCTATAGCATACTCCGTGTTTGCTTGGTTGATAGATGAAGAAAATGAGGTTCCAAAGGATGAAGTGACTTCTTCAAGTTTTCATAGTTTGTAAATAAAAGAAGTGGGATTCTGAGCCAGATTATCTGACCCAAAGGCCAGCTGCAGTCATATATCACACCACAGAGAATATAAGTGAACCATATCCCTCTGCAAGTTGCTCTCAGTAACTGTTAAGTGCCTTGCATTATTCATATCCCTCAGTTTAGTGATTGGTCTCATTCTCACCCATGAATACCTTGAGTATGTCAGGGTAGAGATAACTTCTGTCCTTCCACTAACCCTTTATTCATCCGGGTTAGTTGTGTCTACCTACCTGACCCAAAATCTGGGTTTTAACTTATAGAAAAGCAAAGAGACTTGCAGAGAGAGCTTCAATAAATATTTCCTCATAAAAGCCTGGCAGATGTCCAAATGGGCTCACAAGTATTTCATAGTTAAAGAGTCATTCAAATACCAGCAGCAATAAATATTTGCAGAATGACTGAACTTTTAATAATTAAAGAGATCCTCCCTCAGAAACACTCTTTCATGAAGCTATTTCAAAAGAGGCTATAAGGTAAGGAAAGATGTGGAAGGATATAAATTAAACTTTTCATTTATTCATTTTAATTCATACTCTCCACAAACATTTATTAGCCTTCTAGTCAATCCCAGACACTGTGCAACTTATTTCTTAGGGAGGTACTAGTTATCTATTGCTGTGTAACAAATTAACCCCAAACATGGCAAGTTAAAACAACAAACACTTACGTTCTCACAGTTTCTGAGGGTCAGGAATCTGAGAAGAGCTTAGAGGGGTGCTTTTGGTTCACAGTCTCTTGTGAGGTTGTGGTCTAGTTATTGGCTAGAGCAGAGGTTACCTTAAGACTTACGGAAGCTGAAGAATCTGGGTCCAAATTCACTCACCTAGAAGTTCCTTGCTGTCTGTTACCAAAGACTCCAGGTCCTTGCCACGTGGGCCTTTCTGTAAGGCTTCCCAGAGCCCAAGATCCAAGAGAAAGAAAAAGAGAGGGCATGCATCCAAACCAAAAGCCAGAATTTGCTTTTTATTACCTAGTCCCCAAGGTAGTTCTATGTCATGTCTGAAAACCAGGGTCTGCCTCTCAAAGACAGAAACTTCTGGGAATCCCTGGATATAATTTTAAAACCATGGAGGGGAGCTGATTGGAGAGGAAACTGATAAAATTGGCTTTAGGTACTCGTCCATGTTTTGACTAATGACAATTACCCTGTGCTGTTTTATAACTTACTTTTCTGTTCGTATATATGGCCACGTGCTTGGGATGTGAAGGGAGACTAATTAGACATGGGTCCAGGGGTTAAGCATCCTCCTCTTTCTCACCCTATCCATGGGAGACCGAGAAAGCACCAATTCCCCCATCAAGACACTTGGTATGTTTAGCTGAGAGATGTTGTTTTCCATCCAGTGTCGAGGTACAGCACAGACCCAAAGTTCTGGTCAGGCACCACAGTAGCGAGCTGAAAGAGAGTGCGGGTATACTCCAAATGACACAGAAAAGACTATCAAAAAAGATCATCAGGGAAGCTAGAAACTGCCACATAAATGTATTTGCCGATGATTTTCAATGTTCCAATTCATTTAACTTTTAATGGTCTGTATTTTGACCTGTTGAACTGTTTAGCAGATTCAGATTTTCACTATTGTCCTTCACATCAAATAATGAATTCTGAAGCGGAATATCCATCTGTCAGCTTAGAGAATGCGGCATCTCATCTCTGCAATGAAATCAAGTTCCCCTCACCTTTCAACAGCCAAAGCCCCACTTCATCGTCAGCAATGTGGAAAGCCACAAATCAATTAAACTTACCTTGCATTTATGAGTGCCCATGAATTGCACTTACAATGGTTTTACAAAAAAAGGTGGTAGTGCAGGGTTCTTGACAAAAGCACGAAAGTCAGGTAATGGCTCATCTGGGATCCGTGACACCTTCCCTCTTTGTCCTGTCTGTGACCCCAGTGGAGTTCCTCATTTTCTTTCCTTGGGCCCACCGCTGTGTTCACTTTGCAATATTCCTTGTCGCTTTATTCAGATCCAAGAAGGAAACCACACGCAGGTTTCTGAAGAGCCACATGTGGCTGAGAAAGCCTCAGGTTGGAATGCAGCCCCAGTAATCCCTTCACAGGGGTAGAGAGAAAGCAACTCCAGAGAAGGTTCCAAATGCAACCAATTCCCCTTAGAGCGAAGTTTTGCATTTCGTTTTCTGCTTTAAAATCTCTATTGGCTGCACGTCTGAGAAGGCTTAAGAATACAATTTATTCCATATAAAGTTCTCAGTAATTTATGCTTGCTAAATTGGCAACATGGGAAAAATTTTTTCATTGACTACCATGGAAGATTATTAAAGGCGATTTCGTACAAACAAAGTCAGCATAGGCAGCCATACTTCATACAAAAGGAAATATAGTAGTAGCCCAAGTTTTAAATTAAAACACTCTTTAGCTTTTTCATTTCTACATTTACAATTTCAGGTTTTGGATAAGTGTCCCTTCAAACAAAATCCTTCTCTAGATAGCCCACATTGTACCTTTTTGTTTTGTTTTGTTTTGTTTTTATTTTTTAATTATTTTTTACTATGTTGTTAGTCAACATATAGTACATAATTAGTTTTTGATGTAGTGTTCAATGATTCATTAGTTGCATATAACACACTGTTCATCACACTGTACCTTTTTTAAGTGCTTCTGCATCAAGTGGGGTAAATCTAAGAAAACCTTTTTTCCATAACTCACTTTACTTTGATATATTTTTTTTTCAATTTCAGAATAACACCAAGCTCATGGCTCTGAAATGCTTGCTTTCCTGACAGGTAAATATTAACTATTTGTTCTCAGCTTTGCTTTTCTCAGCAAGAGACAGAATTTCCTATCAGTTGTCCCTTTGTTTTGTCCCTGAATGAAAAACAGATTGGATCTACATGCACAAAGCCAAGCCTCTGGTTGCAAAGTAGGAAATGTGTCCCATGAGTTGTATGAAAATTTCCGAACATCTAGATATTTAGTCACTATTCAACAATTGATGAGTTTTTCATTTTCCTCCCACTTTTTTTGCAGTTAATAGAGACAATCATGGGCTGAAGAATGTTATTTGTAATTATTCCATAATGATGTAGTAGCTCCTCCTTCCTTCCTTACCATTTCTTAGAAATGCTTGAATTAGGAATATTGGATCAATATATTTGTTGTAATAATTAATTCAATTCTTAGGTGTAGGCATGTATGCATGAACATAATTCTCCAAGGTGGAAGAAGGTATTAGTTTTTTTAAAGATTTTATTTATTTATTTGACAGAGAGAGACACAGAGAGCGAGGGAACACAAGCAGGGGGAGTGGGAGAGGGAGAAGCAGGCTTCCTGCAGAGCAGGGAGCCCGATACAGGGCTCCATCCCAGGACCCTGGGATCATGACCTAAGCCAAAGCAGACGCTTAATGACTGAGCCACCCAGGCACCTCAGAAGAAGGTATTACATTGGCTTCCTATCAAAGTCTCAAAAGTGAAGTTTCTACATCTGGTGGTCTCCACAGAGCCATTGGCTGGCAATTGACCGAAAGTTGGATTTCCCATCTTTTGCATTTGTGCATCCAATCCCATTGGAATTTATTGGCATGGGCTTTCTGGAACATATTTTAACATTGCTAATAGGAAAGTTTGATATTTGCCCCTGGAGACCCACAGCCCTCAAAGTTTTGTCTTTATTTGAGTTATATGCTGGTGGTTGGATGATATTTTTATAGTATCTCAGCTGTCTGGGTACCAAGACACAGGTCAGTATCTCTGAGATGATCATCAAGGCTAACAAACCTGGCCTCCTCAACCCAAAGCAAATAGAAGCTATAAGCATCTTTACTGAAAATTTTTGCTGCTCCCAGGAGCTATGAACAACAGTAAACATAGTGCTCAAAAATGTGTTCGATTTCACTTGAATTCTTTTGCAATTTGAATTCTAAAAAGAGAATTCACAAGAGAAATAAGGTAGTGGGGAGGACTTTTATTTCTTTTTAAGGGAGAATGTATTTGGAAAAGAAGAATGAGAAGATGTCTTGCCACTAAGCCAGTGGGAATTTGAAATTTCTCCAAGCCAAGGAGCCAATAGACTGGCTAAAACATAAGGTAGAATTCAAAGGGAGCTGATCATGTTTTGATCTCATTTTATGCTTTTCTTCATGCTTGCTTCCAAGATCTAATTGGTGACTATGTTAGAGAATGTTAACACAGAACAGTGGTACAAAAGAAGGGCATCAAAACATCTTAGATTAATCTGTCTTCCTACATAGATCTTGCCCTTTCCCTGGGCAAGTGGCCATAAGGTACTAACTTTTAAGAATCCAGATTATTTCCATTCTATAGGTCACCCATAGTTATATGGAAGCCATAGGAAGAACAAGATGTCTTCTTAACCACACTTTAGCCCAACTGAAAAAGTATCTTGGCCAATGTACAAACTATACATAAAATGACAACAACCATAATAAAACATACACATGAAATAAAGTTTGGTCACATGAGATTTTACTATTGCTCTGAACCGTAAAAAGACCAATATAGTGAGCATGGTCGAGCCTTCCTATCATGCTGAGAAGTAACTAAAGCAACAAACTGGACATGAATTTGAAGCCTCTAGCACAGTGGTTTTCAAGCTTGTGGCTGTTAAGTTTCTTGGAGGTGACTATCCAAGGTCGAGGCGGAAGACATAGTTTAATATCTCTTGTGCTTTTGCCCTTCACTTCAGCAGGCTAGTCCCACCATAAACAAAAACTAGTTTTATAAGAACTAGTTTTAATTGTTACTACTTTGTACAATCACAATTAAAAACCCAAAATGAAAGGGGCACCCAGCTGGCTCAGTCGGAAGAGCGCGTGACTCTTGATCTCAGGGTCCTGAGTTCAAGCCCCACGCTGGGTGTAGATTACTTAAACAATTTTTTTTTAATTAAGAAAAAATTCATATGCTCCAACTATCATTAACACCAAAGAAAAACCAATATTCTTAAACTCACATCACTCCTTCATTCAGAAGGTATTGGGCTCTTATCATGTGACTGGCACTGTGCCAGGGGCTGAGAACATAAGTGAATCAGCTATACTCCCAGCCTCCCAGGAGCTTCCAGCCCCAAGGGAGAGAGAGACACATAAAATTAACCGAAACAGCATGTTTCATCTGTTCTGATAGAAGTGCAGGCACCCAAGAGGAAGTCAATGGTACCAGTACTTTTTGGCATACTTGCAAAGTTAGGATTACATTCTGGCAGGATTTTTTTGTTGTTGTTGTTTTTCCTGCAACGCTCAACATTCTAATCTCCTCTGATATTTCCACAACCTTGTCTACTTTAATGGGTCCTTCTTTCTGTCTTAAACCTTCAGTAAATGCTCAGATCACAAGGAGCTGAATTTATTCACCCTAGAAGGAAGTCTAAATGTGGCTCATTGGGTGGACTAAAACAAACTCCATCCTCTGGGAAACAACTTCATTCACTCCTCCCTGCTATGAACAGGACAAGGAGGCAGAAGACACACTTAACTGTGTGAGAAACCTACAGCTTCTTTACACAACCCCCAATAAGCCAGGGAGCAATGACCTTGACTATCCTTCAGAGAAAGAAGAACCTGATCTGACCCTCTCTACCTGCCCCCTGCACTTCCTTCCATGGCGTTCCTATTTCTCTCTTTTGTCCCCACCTCTGCCCTGCCTCACCTGCCGCATCTGCTGAGTCTCAGGTCAGATCACCTCCAAGATGAAGTCTTTCTCAGGCAGTTTTCCGTGGCAGGAGGGACCACTCTCTCTCTTTTTTTTTTTTAAAGATTTTATTAATTTATTTGAGAGAGAGAGAATCAGAGATAGCACGAGAGGGAAGAGGGTCAGAGGGAGAAGCAGACTCCCTGCCGAGCAGGGAGCCCAATGTGGGACTCGATCCCAGGACTCCAGGATCATGACCTGAGCTGAAGGCAGTCGCTTAACCAACTGAGCCACCCAGGCACCCAGGACCACTCTCTCTTTCAAGCTTCCAAAGCTCTTTGTATCAGTTGTCTGAGTGGATTAGGTCACATTTTCTTGCCGGTCCCCCACAAACTTGAGAATGCCTTGAGGCCAGGGCCCATGACTTATTAATCTTTGTGTCTACAAGTGCCTTGCACTAGGCTAGGAACATCTTACCTATTCGGTAGGTGGGTGTTAAATAAACACATATGTGAGAAAGATTCCCCAAAGAGCAGGAAGATAACCATTCTTCCCCCTTCTACTAGGTTCTGTGTTCTCCATGTTACACCCATGGTCCCACCCACACTTCTACTTCCTCCCAGGACCCACTTGCCAAGCCAGGGAGCTCTAAATGCAGTATATAGGCCTGGGGTATAACCAAGTAGACACAGCCAATCTTGCCTAGCTGCGTTCCCCGAGGACTGGCTGACCTAAGCTAACCACCTCCCTCCAGATGAGTAACACACACTCAGATAATTCCTTCCTGCAAACTGAAGATTTGAATACTGTCTGTCACTCTGCTCTTTTGAACCATCATAATAATGACTAACTAGGTACACTGATTCTACAGTGGCCCCCAAAATATTAATTAGATGCTCAGCCTTCTAGAGATGCCTTAGTCTCATGGAGATGTAACTTATAGCTTGCACCAGGTTACCAAATTTCCATCTGAATCACCAGGTAGCTTTGCTCTGGACTCTCCCTTCTGTTTGGCTGAATGTGTACTGTCAGCCGGCTCCCAGTGCCCCGCGGATCTGCTGAAGAAGATACGCAGAAAAATCTGGGGCTGTGCTACCTCTGTGAACCAAGGCTGGCACTTATGGTTTCAGTCAGTGGGCTCGGTAGAGGGTAGAGGTAGAGGGACCCTGCACTGGTTGCCCTGGGGACAAGGCTTTGGCTCGTTAGCATCTCAGCATCCAGATAGGTCCTACTCCTCAAGGACAGTTTCCTACCATGGTTTGCATCTGCAGTCACACCCCACTTGTAAAAAAACAGGCAAAGACACCTCTCATTGATGAGAAAATGATCCCAAGCGATCAGTAAAACAAAAAACAACCAAACAAACAAACAGCCAACCTTCTGAGTGTAGAGACCTACACAGGGGTCATTGCACCTAAGACAGGGAAAAACATCTGGATCTCCTAAGGAAGTAATAATTTTGCAGACAGTCATGAAATGGAATATTGAGACAACTGGGGGAAGGAGGAATGCTGTCATCTTCACACTCCCCACCCTTCGATCCACCCATGCCCCCAAAAGAAGAGATCCTGAAGTCCAGACATGCTTTCGCATATAGCCAAAATGGACAACTTTGTGATATCAACTTCATTAGCAAAAACTCCATGGTGAAACAGTCTTGGTTCTAACCTTGCCTTTGTCACTGACTAGTTATGTATGACCTTGGGCATATTACTTAACCTCTCTATGCCTCAGGACCCACATCTATAATATGGGGATAATATAACTAATGATGTCCTGTGTTTGTTGCAAGAGGTAAGTTAAATGACATAAATAGGGGCACCTGGGTGGCTCAGTCAGTTGAATGGCCGACTCTTGGTTTTGGCTCAGGTCATGATCTCAGGATCGTGAGGTCGAGCCCTGCACCTGGCTCCATGCTGGGTGTGGAGCCTGTTTATGATTCTTCCTCTCCCTCTGCCCCTCCCCCACTGCTTGCACTCTAAATAAATAAATAAATAAATAAATAAAGTAGGAACATGTCTGGATCACACAGCTGAGGGGTTCTTCAGATAAAAGGTAACAACTGATGCCACAGATCTAATATTAGAAGTATAGGATACAGATAGAATTATCCTCACAGCGTCTACTTGCTTCCATTTGCTGGGAGTAGGTCTACGTGCTTATGACCAGGACAACCCCATAGATTTCATTTGTGATTTGCTTGCTTGCTTTTATTATATATTATTTACTTAATAATATATAACGTATACATTTATATATTTATTTAAAGCAATACATATGTATTTAAAGCAAGCAAACAGCAATATAAGTATATATTTATAGAGACTATATCATTATAGAGAATAAAAGGGGGGTTCTAAGGAGAGTATTTTCTTAAATTCCCTGAATATGGACTTGCTTAGCTAAGAAACCACCCTCATGAGAACCCTGAGGAAGGAAAAACTTAAAAAATAAAGACAAATGGTTGGGTCAAACACTACACATCCCCATGTGGTAGGATAATTAATGGCTCTCTGTTATTGCTACTATATAAGTTTGTGAAGTAGATTAAAAAGACAAAGTGGGGAGATGTCCTCCTTGCTGTCTGTCCTTCCACCCGCAGACAGGTCCTTCTGGTGACATAAATGGACAGCTCTGTTCCACCCTGAAAACATTCTTCTGGGGTTCCACGAAGAAATGGGGCTTTTGAGTAAAGGGGATGTTCTTGTATTTACATCAGTGTCTCTCCCCATCACAAGAGGGAGTGTGTTGGAGTGATTGAAATGTAACTGCTTGTTTTGGTGCTGCAAATTACATTGTTTGCCATGCCCTAAGCTGGGTCCATCTCCCAGAATAAATATGCCCAAGTGATGCCCCATATCGTAGGTGCTTTCTTTTCTTTTTCCCTCTTTTTACCCCCACCATCACTTTACATACAAATGCAAGTGCTCTTTTAATGGGACCTCAAAAAGGAATGGTTGTCTCCTACCTTTCTTTCAGGGACACATGACACAGTAAGCACCTCTGGTTCATCCGCAAAATACAGAAAGTGCAAGGTCATGACTCTCAGCCCTAGAAGCATCAGGCTGTGCCATGGAGAGGATTCGCTGACCTGGATGCCTACTACCCTCAGCTGAGGGGTTCAGGCACTGAGGCCTCTCCCTGGCTCTCTGCAGACTGGGGCAGATCTCCAGGGAAGGGCACTGCTCTGTCCCAGAGAGAGGCTCCGTTTTGCTCTCCAAGTGAGCTGATTTCTCTCTTGAGTCCAGGCTGGGACAGAAGCTGGCTTCCAGTAAGTTTGCCTGGTTCCATCCAGGCCTGGTGTATTGCTAGCTGGCTAAGCTTAGTCAGGGCTCTCAACTTCCCTGAAGCTCAGTTTCCCCAGCAGAAAAAAAAGGAGACAATAGTAGTACCTGTGTCTTAGGGGTGTTTGAGGATGTAAAGAGATAACTGCAGGTAAGGGGCTTGGCCATGTACAGGGCTCAGTGATGCATTTCTGTCCCCTTATTTCTATTTTCTCCATGTCTTTTCTGAAAGAATCTTTCTAGCTGTTGATAAGCAACTTTGGTTAACGCCAAAGGTTAACGCCCGGTGAAAATCATTGCGGGGCAAAGTTTAGAGGTGGGAGGAGGGTCAAAACTGCATATAGATTTCATCAGGACTGGGCAGTGGACAAAGGCAGCAAGTGTAGATGGTGCTGAGCAGTGGGCCTGAGCCAAGGCACACATCACAAGCCCACTTTGCGATCCTGGGTGAGAAGGGTCTTTTGTTGACCAGACCCACCTAGGTCTTAACTATTGATCCAGGGCGAGAAGAATGAGGTTTTGCCCTTGACTCCTTATGGGGCTCTGAAGCCCTGTCTCCCTTGGTCTCCTCCATTCAGATGCAGAGCAAGGCAAGTGGGGGACTCTCGGTGTAGGGGATGCTGAGGTGCAAATCCAAGAACCCGTGGTTCCAAGAAAAGAAAACTGGGTCCAGATGCGGACTGGGTTCTACTTTTCTTCTGTCCTCCGCTGAGCCTTGAAGTAATCTACCCCCAGCGCAGACCAAGGTCTCCTGATCAAAGCCACTTTCCCAATTCTTGCATATTACTGAGCTCCCCAATGCCATCTCCAACTGCTTGCTGCTGCAGGAGACCACGAGGTCCAGGGGCAGGGAATTCTGCACGCCTCATCTCCTGACCACGTAGGAAAGGAAAAGAATTTGGTTTCGCAGAAAAGTAGATGTAAGCGGTGGGGTTGTTGGGTGGAGGAGAGGATGCGCCCCCAGCTCTCAGGACCACAGAGCGCATGCTCCTTCACCTTGCTGGATGTCTCCAAGAGCAATAGACTTTTTGGTTCCAAAGACACATTAGGTCTAGCCAGCCCCGGAGGAGGCTGAAGATCTCTCAGGAAAAGAAAAGTTCAAATGGAGTCACACTGATGCATGTGGTGGATGCCAAGTTCCCCCCTCCATGTCCTCTCAAGATCTCCTTGGCCTCACGCGTGTACACACACACACACACACACACACACACACACACACACACACACACACAGACGGGTTAGGTGAGTCCCGAACAAAGGCCATAAGGCTTTCCCACCTGGCTGCGGAGGGCCAACCATGGTGGTTTCTCCTCCACCGAAGGTTTTGCTCCTCCTTGCCTGTCCTGCTGCTGGTTTCAGCCTCAACCTCCCCTGGACAGTTCTTTTGAGCCTAACTGATTTCTGCCCCGCAGCGCCCTGGACGGAGAGGGGAGCCCAGTGTGGCGGGGAATGTCTTAGCCTTCTCTGGCTGACCTGCGCGTCTGAGACAGAGAATGCTCAGGTCTGTGGGGTACCCAGGGCGCTGGTCCCAGCCGCACTCTGGTCACCTCCCAGGGCCTGTGAGGCACAATCCAGCCTCTAGTACTTGCCTTTCCCTTTTCCTGGCCTTTAAACCAGCCACGGGGATCTTACTGGGGCGTTGGGGTAGGGAGATCCCCTACCCCCTCCTCCCCCATTTCTTTCAACCTGCTGCTCTTCAGGGTACATTGAAGGTTGGGCAATCCTGGCTGGGGACGGGGGGGGGGGGGGGGGACGGGGGGGGGGGCTGGGTATCATATGATTCTAAATTTTGCTCTTTGCCCCTAGAAAGCTGTGTGTAGCCCGCGAAAGAGGGGCCAGTGTGGAATGAGTGGTTCCAGAGAAAAGTGTTGGCCTTGCGGTCACAACAAGGACACTGCCGCGGGATAAAGGAGATGTGCCCACGGGTGAGAGGGGTGAAGGAAGGTTCCACAGGCCCAAGAAAGGCCAGAGGCTGCGGGAGAGCCGGAGATGATGAATCTTGCTGGCTCCAACGTCTGGCCCCGACCCCCAGGGCAGACATCTGAGGCCAGAGATCTTGTTCAGGGTCTGAGTGGGGGTGGGGGGAGCACGCGAGGGGGTGTCTCCTCATCAGGCCCCAACCTTTGGCTCCTCCTAGCCCCGGGGCAGGAAACTTTCCTATCTCCTCGGGGCGATTTGGTACCCCGAACTGCCAGGCCAAGGCTGGGGGAAGGAGGAGGTGGAGGGTGCGCTGCCCAACCACCTGGAGCTGAGGCAGGGAGCGCTGAGAATCTAAGTCCAATGGAACAGGGAAGGCAAAGGCCTTGGTAGCGCCGAGTTCCCTCCCGACCCCATATTGACTCCCAGTTTCTGCAATTCCGGGTCCTAACCCTCATTCAGTCTCAGCTTCGAGTTCCAGCCCACTCGGGGTGCCCGGCCGGGTTAGGGACGTCCGCTACCCGGGATGGATTCGCCAGGGGCCAGGTTCCTGCAGCGCCGCCCGGGGACGCGTCGAGCCCTATGCCCCAATCCCGGCGCGGCAGCTCGGCCTGGTGGGCGGCTGGCGACCGCGGGGAGAGGACAGGCAGTCGCAGGCCGCGCGCACAACTTTTTTGAAACGCTTTGCTGTCCCCCTGAAAGGTGTTATAACAGCAATTCAATTACAGTAAATGGCGCACATCGTCCTCGCAGCTGGAAAGTCGGTAACTAACTGTGACCGACCGGTGCAAAGGAATGCGACTAAACGCACGTTACCTTTTTTTTTTTTTTTTTTATTCCTCGCTCTTCCTACAAAGTCCCCCTCTTTCCGTCTTTTCTTCGCTCTCTATTAATTGTAGCTGGACCTCAGGTTAATTAACTCCAAAGAGCTTAGTCTATCTGGACAGAAACACACTGAGAAATTGGCACGAGATCCTAAAAACTGGACGTGGCGTGAAAAAGATCGCCCTAAGTTCCTCGCGTTTCCTTCCACCGCTCTAGCTGTTGCCTCCGAGGAACAGAGTTTTAGTCCCCAGTGGCAAAGCCCGCCTGGGAATGTGGCCACTTGGGCGTGCATGGGTACATGGCTGCGCTTAGGTCAGGGAGCCTCCTACCAGGAGATGGTGCCCACTAAATCTCCTGTGGCATCGTCTGGAGGCACCCACGGAAAAGTCGGGTCTGTTCCTAGTGCGCCGCACTTGGAGTTCCTTGGAGGTAACAGCACACTGGCCATTCGTGTCGTGGCACGTGCATTTCATGCTAAACTTTAAATAGCGTTCCGTGAAATTAACAATATCCACAAAAAACGAGGTAAGGTGTTGTGGGGGGAGGACGAGGCCAGAAAGAGCTGCTTGCTTTCCAGGATAGTGGGAAATTATTACTATACTCCGTATGCCAACATCTGGAGGGAGGGATGGAGGAGGGGGAGAATCCCTCACAAGTCAGCCTTGGCAATCATTTAAATAAAGGTAAAATTAACATTGGCTCCCTTGAAGTTAGAGAGTAAGATGGCTTAAAAGCGCATTTTATTTATGTCGTACTAAAACGGAAAGAAACGCGTTGCCTCGATTGGTGTTTTTAGTTTCATGATGTTGTTTAAAAAGAGGCCAAGATGGCAGCGTGGGAATTCGAGTACTTTCTCGCCGACCCTGCGGGGCGGGCCTCCTCCAGCAGCCACGGGACGTTTCCAACGCTGAAAATGCTCAGTTTTCCGCTCCAGTGGTAACGCAGCCGGAAGATGCCTCCGGTGGCTCCGCTTCGCCCTATCCTGCACTCGCTAGACCCGGGGATGTTTTAGTGCTTTACTCCTGGAGAGGGCAGAGCGCGCGAGATAGGCGTTGGGACGGGGTTCCGGACGTGGCCGCCCAGCCGCCAGTGGCCCTGAGTTCTCCACCTGAGCCCCACACCTTCCCTGACCTGGGCGGCGCCCCCAGGGCCAGCCTGGCCGGAGGAGGCTCAGCAGCTGCAAAGAGGGGTGCAAACAGGGTCTCCTAACTCGATGCCAGCCAGGCAGAGGCGCGCGGGGCCCAGCCCAGGGTTTGGCCCGAGATGATCCTGGAGCAGAGTGCTCGGCGCCCGCACTGCCCAAGACGCACTGAGCTCTGGCCCATGGGCAGCCAGAGGCGTTAGGCTGTTTTCGGCTTTGTTTGCTTTAAAAACTAGAGACGCGAGTTCCTCTCCAGCTCCGTGAAGCCTCCGACCTCTAGTCTACAATTCTCCGCTGGGCTCTTTTTTATTTATTTATTTTTTGTAAGGCGAGAACGGGACAGCGACAGGAAGGTTACTCGCGTGTCCTTAACTCCTGGGGCTGGCGATGGTAGGAAACGAGGACCCATCAGTATAACCAGAGGTCAGCGGCAGCCTGTGATTTGGAGTCGTCACCCTTGTCCCGGCCCCTGGAGTTCCTGGTGAAGTGGTTGCAGAAAGGACATTCAGTGCGGGTTCCTGGCGGGGTCCGAGTTTCATAGGTTTCACCTCCCCTCATGGTCCGAGAAAACCCCTCTAATTGCGGGCAAAGCGGGCAGCCCTCAAGACCGCTTCGCTATTGGTGTGGGGTTTTTTTGATTTTTTGTTTTTTTACGGAGGCTCCTGCCAGCTCTGCATTCGGCAGGAAGGATTACCCCCAAGACCTCCCACATTCCACCCGAGGAGCCTGGAATCCCTCTCGGGCCTGGTTGAGGGGAAATCCCGGGCACTCAGCAGGCCGGCGGTGGCGTCGGTGTCAGCCGAACCCTGACCCGCATTGCGCCACCTCCCCGCTGGGCCCGGGCGCGGCTCATGCCCGGAGGAGGCAGAGTCCCCCTCTTCGGCCTTCCTGACTCTCCCCTCTTCCTCTGGTTATCCTCCCGGCCCCTTTTCACTCCAGGCGCTTCTCCGGGTGCCAGAAAAGGCCCCGTAGTATATTCACTGCACTAAACCTCGCTTTTAAAGCCCAGCAGGGGGGCTTGGTCCACGGTGGGAGACAGAGAAAGAGCGAGATTGAGGGCCCTGTGGGCGGCCCTTCTGTAAAGAGAAAGTTCCCCTTCGTTTGCATCTCTACTCGAGTTTTTAAAAGTTGTACTTGGAACCTGCTGACTATGCCTGTTCTGTGGTTCTGGGGGAGGAGGAGGGATGGAGAAGCATATTTTGAGGGTAGAGGCCGCCCTGCACACAGAGGGCCGCCCTTTCCAAAGCCTCCAGGGCAGGCAGTTCTGCGGCCGGAATTGGCCACTTGGGTGCCTGCGAAAGCTCTAAATATGGGACTTGAGGGGCACGCCGACTCCACTTTTCTCCGCCTTCCTTCCAGAATCACCAAACCCAGGGCGCGGCCGAGTTCTCCCTCTCTGCTCGGCACGATCAGAGCTGCAGCAGCTGGGGCCTGTCCCACCGCCCGGCGACCTGCGGGGTCCTCCCGCCGCGCCTCAAATCCGGGGCGCTCGTAGCCGCGGCCCCAAACGACAGACGCTGGAGGAGCCAAGGATTTGAACTTGTAAAACCAGTCAGTGCAACTCTTAAACTTTTCCGTTTCTGTCCACCTGTTAAAGAACACAGGTTATTAACGGTTTGAGTCGGTAACTCAGGAAACAGGAGACCTTCTTTCTATTGGCCTCTTTTCCACTGTGGGGTCCCTCCCCAGGAGCGGTCTCCTAATATATGCACTTAAGGGAAGTTCTTAAGAATCTTACTTTTGCTCATCTTGGTCTCAGAGTTAATGAAATCCAATTATGATTCAGATTATTTCCCCCCAAATACCTTCTTGTTTGTCTAAGATAGCAGCTAAAAATTAAAATTGGCAAAGTGATGATAAATTAGTCCTCATTTTACTCTTCCTAAAGTTCGCTAAGCCAGTAGAAACTGTTTGAGATGATTTCCTCTTTTGGTATACACAGCATTCCTTCTGGTTGTTGGAAAAGTGTTCTCCAGCCCTGTCTAATCAGCTTTTTTGCCTCTACTGAGCCTGGTCCCATTTCAGAGTTCCTTAGTGTGATCTGTTCTCACAGAACTCCCCCTCCCCAGTTCCTTTTATTTTCTTTCCCCTGGTGGATCAATCACAGAGACAATTGATTTTTCTGTGTCCTGTTTGAACCAGAAAGTGCTGACATCTTGGGGGGTGGGCAAAATATGAGTGAGCATTAACTCCCATGAAATAAGAGACAGCCAGGCCAATCTCCGGGTTTAGAGATTAAAGTTGTGTGTGCATACATATATGTAAGTGTATACTCAGGTCTATATACCTGGTCTTGCATACAATTGTCAGTGGTAAGAAATTGCAGTGTAATGCAGGAACACAAACTAAATGAGAAATCATCTTAATAAGCCAGACGAATGAAGAGGAGAGCCAAACCTAAATGTCCAGGAGTAGATCATTAATTATGAAATCCCAAACTCTTGAGCTATGGTCCTATACTGGCCAAAAAAGAATAATTTTCCCCCTCTTTTATTGGAAATAAGACCCTAAATTCCTTTTGACTAAAAGGAAGTTACGAGACAAGATGCAATTTTCTCTTTCTTTTCTGACAATTCTGTCATCCAAAGGATCACAGCCATGTCAGAGTATCTGTCTTGGAAAGAAAAAAAGAGAGAGAGAGAGAGCTAGTGACAGAAGCCCGGCAGCCCATGGCCATCTTTGCATCAAAATTTTCCAGACCTCTATTTTTGATTGTGATCCCACTGATCTGAGTTTGAAATGCGAGCGCAGTGAAGCCCCTAAGCCTTCAATCGTGTGAAATTTTCAAAAGATCTCTAGAAGCAATCTCAGGCTGCCTGACCCCTGACAGGCGCCGATCTCTTTATTCCTCTCTCTGCCAGCACTTCATTTGTTGGAATATCTTTCAGATTTGCACCTCCAGATGACAAACCTGAGTGTTTATTATGTGTACATGAATCGGAAATCTTCAAGCCCGCACAAAAGCACCATCTTAAACATAATATTTAATTTCCCAGTCTAAGTGCCTCCTTCTTTATTTGCTTTTCATTAGCTTAAATATTTTTTTCCAGGTCTCCCATGTGTCACTTTGATATTTAGATGATTCTCTGTTTTAATCATCATTTCCCCCTTGAAAAATCCCCTGTCGCCGGCTCACACTGCAGTATCACGGTGTGGCGGGCGGCAAGGCCGCAGAGCCGGATGCAGAGTGGTTCCGGGTGTGGGGGGGCGCCGATCCAGGCGGGATGGGGGCCCTTGAGGTGACAGAGAAACGCTTGCTTTTAACTAGCGGCCAGAGCTGGGTCGGGATCAGTGATGACCCTCTTCATTCCACCTTTCCTCCTCAGGCCCTTTTAAATTTCTTACATTATTTATTTATTTATTTTTTAAACCACACACACAAAACAAAACCTCAGGTGCCTTACAAAGGTGGTTTAGCAGCTAGGACTCTGCCCCTGTGCTTATAGTCTCTAAGCGTGGGTTCAGGGTTTAGACTTCTCACCCAAATCAGTCAGGCACTCCCTCCTACCTGCCTTTCTGGGAATCCCTAAAATCCTGGGGCACTGGGGACACTAGAGGGAAAGGTGGGAGCTACTTGGGAGAGGGCTGCTTTGTTAAAGTGCCCTCTGCCAAATAATTCCACAGACAAGATTTTGGAGTGGATGACACTGCCCACCCCTCCCCCAATCTCAGATCCCAGCCGGGCACCCAGGTGAACTGAGTTGAGATAGAGTTGCACGCCACCCCTGCACAAGCAGGAGATGAATCACCATCCCCAAGTACAGTTCCAGGTCCAGAGGTGGTGGGCTATAGCCTGAACTGCCCCCCCCCCGTGTTTGGATGGGCCGTGTTGCTATCATTAACTTATTAAACCCCTTCGTAATTATTTTAATTTGACTCCAAAAAATACTTTGGGCGGCGTTGCGATGTGTTTGTATTTATCCATCCCCCCCATAAAACCTGTGTTAAAACAAATGTTACTTTTCTCTCTCTGTACATAGACCCTCCCTTTTTGAAATAGACCGCAGGGACTGCCATTAGATCGAATGGCAAGTCTTTATGGAAAGTGTTTTGCATAATTACATACCAAAGCCAGAACAGTCACCTCCACATTTTATGGGTCACAAACCATCAACAATTGCCACATTATTGTCCACGAAACCTTAGTCCCTTCATTGACGGAGCGGACTCCACTGCCTAATCTAGAACGAGAGAGGATGGAAATTTCTTCTAATAAGAACCCGAGAAGATTAGGTCCCCACTGACAACGTGTTTACATATAGTTATAAAGTACAGAGGACCGACGGGGAGAGGAAAGGAAATCGGACTAGGCCTGATTAGGAGCAGCGCATCGGTCTAATATAGATAGCGCATCAAAAGGAGCGGCTGAATGCCTCTCCCCTTTTCAGATCTGACCCCTTTCCTACCTTTGTGATGCAGTAATTAAGATATTCTTATTTAGACAGACAGCTTCTCTGGTAACTGAATAATATTAGCTCCTTTGATGTCAAACTTTTGACAGTTATCACACCAGCACTGGGCAATTTAACACAAATGCCCTCCTTAAAAAGAAAAAAAAAAAATAGAAGAAGAAGGAGAAGGAAAGAAAGAAAAAAGAAAGAAAAAAAGCAAGAAAGTAAAAGAAAACCCCCATCGGCTTTGAAGAAATCTAGTAAGTGTGATCCTTAGTACCAAATGATCTAAAACGCAGCCGACAGGCCGCCCGACTATAAATTACATTCGATGTTACATAATGAAGCCGAATTTGGGTTTTAGCTCATTGAGCAGTATTGGTGGAAACTAAATCAGAAGCCTCCCAACTCCTGCATCTCCATTCCCGACCCCCCAGAGCCGCTGCCCAGATCGGGACGCAGGAAAGCTCCACAAAGTCGGCAGGGTCAGGGCAAGGATGGGGGGAAGTGGGTCCGGCCGGAGAGCCGGGCAGGACCAGCCACCTACTCTCGGGATGACACCTCGCCATTGCTTGCGGAGCCTGGTCGCCAAATTTGGGATTTGCCAGATGGCAGGATTATTTTAGCGTCTGTTATATTATGTGTGTGGGGGCTGCGGGTGGAGAGGGAAGGCAGGAAGTCCAGAGACCGCGCTGATCCCTTTAAAATACACGCACGTTGCCTCTCTGCTCACTGTCGGGCTTGGACCCTTCCCGGAGCTCTGGGATCTCCCAGCCGCCCTGCGGCAGACAGCAGGCGGAATCTCCGCCACCCCTGCCCTTCGGTGCGGGCCCACGGCCCGCATCTCTTGACCCGGGACCCGGTCCCCAGATGCGAGGAGCTGGGGGAGGAGGAGAGCGCTTCCCTCAGAGGAGAAAAGGAGGGGGGTGGGGTGGGTAGGAGAGTTGGAAGGGAAGGGGGCAGAGAGGGCGGGTTAGGAGGGATGAGACTGTGACGGTGACACCTGGAAAGCATTGTCCTTGCGAGCGACACCTGTCAATCTCCGCTCCGGGGTCCCGGGCCCGGGGGCGGGGAGGCCGCGGGTCTCCGCGGTGATGTCATCGTCGAGTCCCTTCCCGGCGGAGGGCGGAGAGGACGGGGAGGGGCGCAGAAACCCGGAGGGCTGGGAGAAGGGTGGGGGAGGAACAGAAAGAAAATAAACAGAAATCACTCTCACTCGCCGCGTCCTCTGCTCCGGATTTACATGGAAATCAATAATCCAACTTTAGTGTTATTTCTGATCTTGATTGACCCCGTCTTGCCTTTTCACTGGGGGAGGAGGAGTAGGGTTACAGCGTCCCATCCCACAACCCAAAATCCTTGGGGGGGGGCTGTTACCCCAAAGCCTTGAGGTGACCGACCCTCCTACCAGACCCAGGTCCCTCTTTTCCTGGCGGCTCTTCCAAGCGCAGGCTTCAGGCTTAAGGAGGAAACACTTGGGGATGAGTTTTGAAAGTCTTCCGAAATTGCAGGGGGCGAGGGGAGATTTAATTAACGCAGGGCTTGCTCAGCCAAGTGGGAGAGGGGGCCTCGGCGTGGGTGGGCGGGCCAGGTCCGACACCCGGGTGCGCGCAGCGCGGGAGGCATGTGATCTGGAGGCCCCAGCTCGGAGGCCCCGGCTGGGGGAAAGTGATCTGCAGTGGCCTCCGCGGGGGGCTGTTGAGGTGCCCCAGGCAGTGGCCCGCAGGTCCTGGGGAAATTCTGATCTCCCACCTACTGCGCTCCCACCCCCCCCCCACCCCACCGAGCACTACTGGACTCTCCCTCTTCCTATTCTTTTCGCCCTGAGCTCATTAGCAGCCTGCCAGGGGCCTGATTTATGGAAACGCTCGGGCGGGCGGAGACGCGCGGCTAGCCGAGTCCTGACTGCCTCGGGGCGGAGTGGAGGAGGAGTTTCCACCGGCCTCCTCCGACGAGTTTCCCCCCCGCCCTGCCGGAAGCAGTTGCAGTCCCTCCTCCTCACCCTCCACCCAGGCGGGTCCTGGAGGACCCCCGCGCCCTCGGCGCCCCAGTTTGGGACTCCGGGCACCCTGGCGCCAGCGGGGCGGGCGGGGCGGTGGCCGCGCAGCCTACTGCGGAGTCTCGGGCGCGCAGATTCCCACCCCAGCTGACCCGGAGGGCAAGTTGGGCGCAGATAGGGCGGGAGCCTCCCTTCCCACGTTCAAGTCTCCAAAAAAAGGGAAATCGGACCCGAAGGGGCGAGGGGATGGTGCCCGAGGTCCGCACCAGGCTCCCAGACCGGGAGGAGGCGTCGCAGGCCAGGATGGGGACCAAGGGAGCCACCAGCCCCGCTAGCTCCCCCACCCAGAAGCTAGGGACTGTCCCAGGGGAGGGCGTGGTCCACTTCACTCTCCCTCCCCTCCCCCGCCCCACTTTCTCCTGGGTCTCATCCTCAGAGGGTCCTCGGTGTTGCAGCCTCCAGTCAAGAGTCTGGGAATTTTGAGCTAGGCGAATGCGGGGCCACAGACCGTCCCTAGAGCCACCCAGCCAGACACTTGCCCGAAGACGGTGGGCACCGCCTTCTCGCCCTCCGTGGCTTGTTCCGCGGTCAAACGGGTTGACGCAGACATGAGGATGGAGAGAGAAACGGGTGGAAGAGTCAAGCGAGGATGTGCACCAGCACCTGTTGCTGGTGCTCCAGGAGTCTGGGGAGGACGCTAAATGACCAACCTGTCCAACAAGCAACGACGGAGGGCGGCAAAGGAGAGGCGGAAGCGTCTGTACCCTCCCCACGTCCGGGAAGCGTTGGAGGAAAGAGAGACTAGCCGGCCCAGCAGGCCAGACACCCCGGGCATGTTCTCCTGCTCAGACTTGGGATGGGATAGGGCCATGAGGTTGAAGTCACTGGGAAGAGGGCCATGCCCCAAGTCTGGCTATAATGAAAATTGCAGTTGAGGGGAAATGAGATCTACAAGAATGTGTGTAAAATGTATTTTAAAACACCCTACCAGTGCACCCTCCAGAAACCGTATCTGGACTCTGACCCAGGCAGGTGCAGAACTGAGATCCTTCTCCCCCATCAGGATACCTCCAAATGCCTGTCCCAGTCCATCTCCTTCCTGGAGTTCCCTCCCAGATTAGGGCCATTTGATGTCCCTGAGAGCCCAATGTCCCCACCCCCAAGAGCCTCAGGGAAATATGATTTCCTACTCATCTTCCTCACCTTCCCCCAACCCCCCCCAACTCTGCCACCACCATTTCCAAAGAGTTAGTAAGACCAGGGTATCATTCAGGCCCTGGCCCTTCCCTGTCGCCGGGCTGGAGGGAGGAAGTGGACACCCTCAGCCGGCTGGGGAGCCAGGCTAAATGCCCATCTATATCATGGCATTCAGTCTCCTGAATTTCCAACTGCACTGAAGGCTGGGTTACCTGCCCAGACATACTAGGGTGGCCCAAATCCGTGGTCGAAGTCTCAGTGGAAATGGAGACCCCCCCCAACAAAATGTCTCTTCAGACATCGCGGGTCTCAGGCTGGCTCCATCACCCCAGCCCACAGCTCTTGCAGGCCGACTCCAGGACCCAGAGCCCACAAGGCAAATGTTGGCTGCTAGGCACCCAAATAATATTCTTCATTCGTCTTTTTCAAAGTTGATTTATAGCAATCGACAGGTTAAAGCCTCATCTGACTCCATTACTTTTAAAAAGCTGTCTATTTCACAACTGTCACTTTTCATCACTTAACTCAAATAAATACTTGAAGAAATGAATTGGAAGAGACTTTTAGATCATGTTTATAATTCCTGGTCACTACGTTAACATTCCTAATGACCTGACCCTCTGAGTTTCTGTAGACTTCTAAATTGGGCCGAAAATGCCTGCATTTATACTAGAAAACTTCAAGGAAGGTGAGGTGGCCAGAAATATCGGCTAAAAGAAGTGCAGCTGGTAGGGAGTAGGCGGTAGGCTGGGCAAAGCTTCCCAGCGGCTGCCAGGGCCCAGGCGGGAAGCCCAAGGCCACTGGGGAGGGCGGCGGTCCTGGGTCAAGGCGTTCCCGTGCAACGAACTGCCGAAAAGAGGGCCCAGCCTAACCGCCGCGCTGCTCGCTTTGCTCCCGCCTCGCAGAGCCGGGCTGCAAACCCATGAGGAAATTCATGCAGAATGGAAACGCTGCTCATTTTGACTATTAGTATTATTTTTTCTATCGTTTCAAAAACGGTTTTAAATGGCCCCCACGACCACAGGTTGAGTACGGCCTCGTAAAAGGCACTTCGTGCCGGTCATCGTTGACCTAGAGCTTGTTAGATGGCCAGGGAAGGCCGAAGTGTGGAAACGAAATCGCAAGGATGGAAGTGCGTTCAATAACTCGAAATAGTTTCTTCTTCAATTTTGCTGCCATTTGCCAATGCTGGGTCCTCTAAGGCTGGTGCCACCCCCCTTCTCTTTCTCTTTTTCCCACCCACTCATACAGAACCATCTCTTAGAAGTAGAAAAAGAGAGAGAGAGAGAAAGAAAGATAAAAGAAAGAAAGAAAGAAAGAAAGAAAGAAAGAAAGAAAGAAAAAGAAAGAAAGAAAAGAAAGAAAGAAAGAAAGGAAGGAAGGAAGGAAGGAAGGAAGGAAGGAAGAAAGAAAGAAGAAAGGAAAGGAAAGGAAAAACTAGAAAAGGAAGGGGGGGAGTAAAGAACAAAAAGGGAAGGAAAGGAAAAATACAGGAAAGAAAAAAGAAAAACCTAACAAACAGGAAAACTGCCTAGTTTGGAGGACAAAGCAATATAGAGTGCATAAGATTTTCTTTCCTTTATTTTTTCTTAAAATAAGAAAAAAGAAAGAAGTCTCCCGACCCTGGGGCGGAGGAGTTGGGCGACTCCCTGGCGTGTTGGGGTCTGGCCTCCCCCCAATTGGGCAGAGGCCGAACCCCCGCGCGCGGGTCCCGGAGGCTCTGAGGTCCCCGCACCCTCGCGTCGGCCCCGCCCGGGTCCCATCACGAACACGAACTTCGCAGATTCCCCAGAGCAACAGAGCCGGGAATGTGCGCGGGGTCTTGGCTCCCTGCCGCCGCCAGCCTGCCCCCGGGCGTGGCCTCAGGCCTTCGCCCACCCTGCGGACCGGTTGGCTCAGAGGGGGTCTGAGCGCTCTCCGACTTTCGGTGCCGAGGCGAGGAAGCCGGCGGGAACCTGGCTAGGCTGCCACTGCCTCGCTGCCGGAACGCGTCCGCGGCTGGCGGCTCAGTGCGCTGCCGTACCCTGGAGCGCCACCGCGCTGCGGAAACTGGAATTGCATGGCCATGCTCCCAGCCTTCTGCCGCGTAACTTGACCGTCACCGGACTTTCCCCTTCATCAAAACCTTAAGAGAAGCCGAACCGCACAGGCCTTCTTCCAATCGGTTAAAAGCTATTATCTCTGACCGACATATCGCACAATGTCTGCACTGGGATGAAGGGAAAATAACAGGAGAAAGAGAAAAATATAGAGGTACAATTTCACCAAGTCTAAGCAGTGACGCTGCTTTGATAGGAAAGATAAAATAAATGAGACATGTCTTCTTGGAGGCCATGAGTTCGGGCCGCCGAGTGCGGGCCACCCAGCTGAGGCCAATGCAAATATTTCGAAGGAAGCCTATGAAGTCATCCCTTCCCAATTACAATTCCACCCAAATTCACTCATTCTGGTCGGTCGGACATTAGAGGGGCTCTGCCAGGCCATGCCAGTGGTGAGCCTACCAAACCTCGTACCCCCACAGCCTTGGGCTCTGCTGATAAAATCACCACAAAATGCAGCCCCTAAACATATACACCTGTCGGCAGGTGAAAGCAGCAATGGCGAAAGGTACAAATTACAGAGCATTTGACCCTTTCTCATCCAGGTGGCAACTTAAGAGGTTTGCCCCACTCTTAAGCCCCCGCGACTAAAAAATATACAGAAAAATTAATTCACTTATATGGTGAGTCTTTGCTTCAATTTGTTTTCAAAGTGCATCATCCCAGAGATAAATGTTATAGGTAAAAACAAATTTCACGAAACAAGATTTTTTTCCTGTGAAAGTTCCAAACAGTGTTAAAAGCAGGGAGTCTATCTTGTGGTCCTTAGAGAATTTGTGCAGTTTCTTTGTTTTGAGGGGGGGCACAGTCCTTTTTCTAATGTAGTTTTATCTACAAGTTTGTTTTTGGTTTTGTTTTAAGGAGCTCAGGGGTTCCCACATAGAATGGTGACTGAACTGGGGACCATGGGGGTGGGGAAGAGTGTGTATGTGGCAATGTATAAGCCCCTGCATTTTCCTGCCTGAGCAAACCCAACATATAGACCCTTTCTTGAATCTTTGCCCTCCCTAAGTTCACAGGGTGGCGATGGAGGGAGTGCTCCCTTGCGCTGTAACCAACACTCCCCACTGCAGATTAGGAGACTCTCAGAGAGCCCCCCACCCTTGCTCAAAAATTACAGGGCTGGGCCAGGAAAAAAAAACAAGTTGGTTTGCTTGTTGTTTATCCCTTCTCTATCAAGCTAGATTCTTGACAGACCAAACAGGAAAGAGGCCCCAATTTCTTAGCAGGACTTGAATAAGGAAGGATCCCTCACCCTGGCCAGCTGAGGAGGGGTGGCCTGGTCCTTGGGAGTCTTGGGGTTTTCTTGCCTGGAGGGATGCTACCTTGGGGAGAAGGAAGCTGTTGAGAGATCTTGGGAGCTAAAAGGCAACAGCTGGGAGAGTCCTGGGATCCACTGAGGGACAACAGTGAGGAACAGGGACCAAAACAGAAGAGAGTAGAGCGTTAGAAAATGAAATGCTTGAATCTACCTGCCTACAGTTTTGAGAAGGGGAGTCTCTAAATTAGAAAGGTTTGCCTCTCTCCCTCTCCCTCTCCCCTTCCCTTCCTCCTTCTTTACCTCCCTTCATTTCTCTCTCTCCCACCCCCCTCCTCTTCTCACATTCAGATTTTCTGGGGTTTTTTTTTCCACGGAATAATGCCTGGAGATGAAAAATGATTTTTATTGCTATTACACTTCCTACCGCAAGATGCAGTGCAAGGCGGCAGAGTTTGTATTACAACTATGTCACAATGTTTCACTGATGCAAAACATGTAGCCAGAGGGTGTTGCTAATGACTCCTGGATTAGAGCGAGATTGAGCCTGAGAAGGAGAAGAGTGAGAACAAGAGAGACAGAGGAAGGGAGAAGAGAGAGGAATTTCATTAGAGAAAGGGAGGAGGGGAAACAACATAGAATCAGGTCTAATAATCTGATCAGGATATTTTCAGATTTCAGTGCTCTCTCCAAACTTGAGAGTGAGCTAGAGAGAGACCAATATCCTTTTAAGCACCACAGAGTTTTATTTTTTTTTTTGCATGTTAATAACTATCAATTATGCTTACAGCCAGTTAGCTGAAGAATTGTCCTTTGGAAAGAATCAAACTTTGGAAAACGCTTAATATCTGATTAAAGGCTTTTCCTGGAGCCGGGGCCGCTCGGAAGGAGGTGGGGACCCGGTAATCACCCAAGGGGGTGCGGAGCGCAGCGAGGCCTGCAGAGGCTCACGGGCCCCGTCCGTGGTGGTGCCACACATGTACACACGCCTGTGACAGCCTGGTGGGCCCAGGGTGCCCCGCCGGGGCCGGGGCGGAGCGCCGAGGCGCAGCCTGCGGCCCGGACTCGGGCTCGGCCTCTGCTTGGTCTTGGCGGAAAGGTCCCTCCGGGCTCAGATCTCCCCGGCGCCCTCCCCCGGGACGAGCTCTACTTAGGGAAGCGGGAGTTTCGCGGTTCCTACCGTGGCCCAGGCCGGTCCCACCGCCCTGCAGTCCGCTTCTGCCCCCCGGGGCACAGCGAGGAGGGCATTCCCTCGGGGCTGCGGCCCTTTGAACCCGGGGAGCCCTCGGCTCCCGCCCGGGCGCGCGGAGCTCGCTCGGGGCCCGGCTGCGGAGCGGAGTGTGGGTGGCGGGTGGGGTTGAAGGGGAGTGGGGGAGGCGGGAGGGGGCGGAGGGGCGGGGGCGGGAGCCGGGCGTTAAGCCTGGAAGCTTGGCTGTTTACCCAAACGATTTTCCTTTTCAGGCCCGAGACGCCAATGAGACAAGATCAAACTCCCCTCTTCGCTGTGTGTGTGTGTGTGTGTGTGTGTGTGTGTGTGTGTGTGTGTGTGTGTGTCGCCTCCTCCAAGCCGAGCTGTGTGTGTGTGTGTGTGTGTGTGTGTGTGTGTGTCGCCTCCTCCAAGCCGAGCTTTGTGAATGGGGGCTCCAGGACGCCGGCTGGGAGGGACCGGAGGCCGACCCGGGCACCAGCGCCTCCTCCCGGGGGCTAGGAGAAGCCAGGCGGAGGGCGCCCCAGACACAGTGGTCCGGAGCGACAGGAGCAAGCGACAGGGACACAGGCCGCGGAGAGATCAGGGCCGCGTCCCCGAAGGCCGAGCGGGGAGACTTACGGTCGTGTGTGGGAGGGGGAGAGGGAGAATAGTATGAATCACATCCTCCTTACAGTCCCTTAATTTCCGATCCCTCCAAAGCTTAAATCTAGTTCCTTGGGCCACTGATTTCTCGCCGACTCCTTCGCTCGAGATATATTAGTTGCAAATTAGGCCAAGGTTTTGGCGATTACGGTACAATGCAGGCCGCGTGACACGCGCCGCTGGGCCTGCGCCTGGGTCCCTCCTCGCGCCGAAAAACGATAAGAAAGCAAGAGAGGATGGATGGTCTGTATTGACAAGATATTTGTCATTTTTAAAGGGGTCCACATCCAAGAATATCCATCAGCCTGGGGGGTGGGGGAGGGAAGCGCTGATGAGGGGACGAAGTCCCAGCCCGCGGCGCAGCAAGTGATCGCGGTCCTGGGCGTGGCTCCGGGCCTGCTCCAAGGGCCGTCGAGAACTGAAATGTTGTTTACAAAATAACAACAACAATACTTTTAGTATGACTGATAAGAAGAATCAGGAAGACGGAGTTGTATTTATTTAAGATCGTAAAACAAAACCCGGCTACACGGCGTTGTACATATATTGAGTGGCGCTGTCTCCGACAACTCATTCCTTTCGGCCTGGCGATTAAAAGCTTACTCAGATAATTGTTTCTGGAAGAAAAAGGTGTCATTCCGCTGCTTCTGACTCATCTACTCTTGCTCCTCCTGCCTCGGCCTGCCCCTGATCCCCACTCCTCCACACACACACATAAACACACACACACACACACAGTCTCTATCTCTCTCTGTCCCTCACCGAAGGGTCCCTTTTTTATGGTTTGTTTTTAAACGACGAACCACCATCCACTGTCCCAGGATGTTCTTATTTAGCCGAAATTCCCCTGCCCTGGCGCTGACCTGCAATAGGGACCCGCTAACATTTGCTTCAAGCTTCAGCCTCTTCTGCTCCCGGTGGTCCAGGCCTGGACGAACACCCCGGGGCAAGAACCGCAGAGATCTCGGGTGTTTTACAGGCATTTTAGGGTAGAGGGCTGTGGCTCCAGTGTTCAGAGGGGGCCGGGGTAGCTGGCCAATCCCTGGGCATGAGTAGGGGTCTTGGGGACCCCAGCTAGGCAGTGATTGGTCTGTGAGAGACTGAGATGCCCACGGAGGAGACCTGATGTGCCTCATGATTACAATAGCTAACATTTATTGAGTGCTTACTATGTACCAGTCATTGTGCCCATACCCCTGGGAGCCTCCAAATCTGAGGGCAAACCATAGTGACCAAGGGTAGGCCTCGTAGCAGGGAGGTCGGTATAGGGCAGGCAGGTAGCTAGGTAGATGCGATTGGGTGGCCCGGGTGGAGGTTTCTACCCTGAACCGTATTCTCCCGGCCAGGAGAGGCGGGACGCTGCTGGGCGTCAGGAGCGGGGCCAAGGCGTCCTCCCTCCCTGCCTGCGATCGGCTGTAGCCGGGCAGAGGGAAGGCCAAACAGGTTCCAGTGACATTCCCTCTTCTTCGCACTGGAACGCCGGAAGAAAGACTGGGCCGTGAGGGCCGCGAAGGCCAGGCCTGGGCGGATGGCGAACGCTCGGCGCGCCGAGGCCAGGCTCACAGCCAGGCCCGGGGCCCCGCGTCCTGGGCCTCCTCCCGCCCAGGGCGCGGCCACACTGCTGCAGGCGAGGTGCGCCTCCCTCGCGGTGCCAGGGGGCCGCCTGACCGACTGCGGGGGCCGCGGCAGGCGAGGAGGGAGTCTCCGGCCTCCGAGGCCTGGTGCGCGCCCCGGGCAGCAGCAGGGCGCAGGCCGGGCGGCCCGGGGAGCACTCGGGCCTCTCCCGACCCCGCCACAGCCCGTGGGGTTTCTCCAGCTGGCCGTCCGAGGCCGCTCCCGAGAGCAGGAGTTTTGCTGCATTCACTGCCTCCCCTCCCATCCCCCTAAAGCTGGGGCTGAGACTCGCCGATGACCCCGTGCCTCGCCCCGAGAGGGTGGAAAAAAGCAGGCTCTGAGCTCTGTCTGGAGACAAAAGGCCTCCGGGCTCAGGCTCCTTCCCGCTTAGCCGCGGCGCGTTTCGCACCCGCCTCCATCTATGTAGTGGAGGCGGGGGCAGGTAGAAGTGTCCTTGCAGGGGTGGCCTGGAGTAGAGAGCCTTGATTGATCCCAGAAATTGGACACCTCCGAGTCCAAGGGCAGAGGCAGGGCCAGGGCATCTGCTCCAAAAATACATAGTCTGCCCCCAGCACTCCCCGCCAGCCCCCATCCAGATATCCTTGTATAAAGGCCACCCCCCCCCCGCCCCGTTGCTGTTTTTTTTTTTTCTTTCTAGTCTCCTTGCAAATCACCTGGCAGCTAGAAAACGCTCGCCCCTAATATCGACCTACGGAGGTTACTTCTTTTCCTAAAAACGACCCCGGCTTTCCTTCTTCTAGGAGACCTAAGGGAGACTTCACTGGTTTTAAGATTAAAAAAAAAAAAAAAAAATCTTTAGAATCCCTCTGGATGTGAGACGTGGTTGGAACAGGCAGACTCTCCTGCCTCCCCACACGGACTCCCTGCTGCACCTGGAAAGCTAGTCCTGCGAAGAAGAAATAGTCTTTTCCTGCAGTCTATCATTTCGGGATTACAAATAACAACCGTAGAGCGAGAAATACCCCTGGCCTAAGAATATTGATAGATGATAGTAGCGATATTCACAATCGATCCTTTAATAGGCAGACGTCATAAATCATGTTCAATTCCCTGACAGCACAGTACTTCACTTAATAATATAATTAAGATTAAAACTCGAGAGGTATTGGAGGCAGCGGGTATTGATAGCTTCAAAAATTGCATTCTGGATATGATGGTGAAAGGGAAAGGGACCTTTGGAAAATATAACCCCCTTCCCAAAATGTGAGGTCTTCCCTTTGCTCCTGTCGTGGGAGCCCCTTTGACCCTGCTCCCCACCCCCCCACACACACACCTCCCCCCCACCACCAGTAATCCCCATCTTTGATAGGTGAGCTGAGAGTAGGCTGGCTCTTTCCTAGACATGTTAAGGGGGACGATAAAAAGAGATGGGGCTTGGCTTGGGTGGGTTTCCTGAATTGAGGAAAACTTTAAAGGTCCATTCCTTCAGCCTTGAATCTGGAGGGGGGGGGAAATGTTCAGGAGACCTAGGAAATGATATTGTTTGGTTTTTTCAATAGGATTAATTTCCTCGACAGTGTTTCTGAAATTACATATAAATGACTGAACATCTGCAGGTATATGCCAGTCCACTCCATCCCTGCAGTTTTAACTGCCCGTGAACCTTTCCAGCATTGCTTTCCAGTCCAGATCAGGCCTCAGGATGGAAACGAAAACTTCACATGAAGAGTAAAACCAGAGGGGCAGGGTCCCGCGCAGGGGTGACGATCTGCTCTTTGCTTCATGGATAAAGCTGATCGTAAGTGTGGCTAAAATTATTTCAAAGAGCGGAATATTAATCAAATCAATCAGAGCTGACAAATGAGAAATATTTGAAAGTCAGTGGTAATTTACAACTTTGTTATTAGTTAAGAATTGCCTGCCTTGTAGCAGTAATTAATAACACTTAGAGAGGAACCATTTGGAAATCCCCCTCCCATTCTTTTTATTTTCCTCTGTCTCTTAAGGAAGGAAAGAGAGAAAGGAAGCAAATGAGTGATCAGTAGAAACAGGAAAAACACCGAGTCGTTAGTGGGGAGAACAAAACTGGAAAATATAAAAGAAAGGGGAAAAAAAAAAAGATTAGCCCCGTGGGGGGCCATCAGGAAATAAAGAAAATATAGGAGGAGGGGTAGTAAATCATAAGGGTAGTAACCATACCCCATGAGCAGGCTGGCTAAAGGTTGAATTTCAAATGGCCCAGAAACCCCATCAAAATGAACAGTGCTGCTAAAAAATCTTGAAAGTAGCTCAGCTCTGAATCAAGGCAGAGCTCAGGGCATTGTCTGTTTTGTTGTTGTTAACAATGTATTTCTTTATAGCCCAGGAGCAGACGTGTGCAGGCTCTTTCCCAAATTCCATCCCTGGAGACCGGACTGGCTTTCATGTTTCTGGTGTTAACTCTCCTCTTGGTCACAGACAATCCCCTTCCCCAGTCTTACCCTGATTATTAGATTGTCTCAGCCCCACCTAAACAACACACCAAAATAATGACTTGTTGAAAAACTATAAATCATTTCAATGTCTGAGCTTGGAAAGCCACTTCAGTCAACAGGCTTGCTTGTGAAAAGGTAAAGAAATTTCCAACCTTCTGCTCACTGAGGAAAGACTGCTACTTCCCTGAAGTTTTATTTGTTGGATGGGGGAATTTTCTAGATTGGTTAAAAAAGGATGGTGGGGGGGAATAACTTTGGCAAACTTTATCTGGTCTTTATTATAAGCCTCAGTCTTGTCTCATTGAGCTCAGGCTACAAAAGGTAGCTAGAGATTGAGATTTATTGGTCTCTAAATGAAAAGATTCATTTGATATAAGAGGTTAACTCAAAGTTCCTATACCCTGACTGGCTTCGGCAAATGCCTCTGTGGAGTCAGCACAAAAGCAGTTCAAAGAAATCTTAAAAACACACACAGATATAGACCCACAAACACACTCGCCCACTTAAGCCGCAAATGCAATTCTCTTTTCTTTGTTGTTTCTTCTGTCATTACAAATCTCCAGCCTCTTTCTAGGTGGCTGGGATGGTTTGCTCCCCCCATGCACACGCAGCTGAACTTTGCCATTTTGTATCTTTTGCTTTTACTAGCAGTGAATGAAAGAATAAGGGGGGGGAGGGATAAAGTAAAAGGGGAGACGAGAACTAATTCAAATAAAGCAGAATACGTTTGTAAATGAGGTGGAGGGGAGAGAGAGGGAGAGAGAAAGAAAGAGAGAGAGGGAGATGTGGATGGAGGAAAGGAGCTCTAGGGTAAAAGTAGGTAAACCGGAAATTGATGAGATGGGTTTTCAATGATTAGAGTCTATGGATCCAATAGGAATCTGCAGAATGTATGATTGTGTAGAGGGGACCAGGAGAGAGAGAGAATATGCCAGAGACTTCAAGGGGGGAGCAGGGAGAAGACAGCAGGCAAGGACCTGAGATCCTGTGCAAGGACAGAACTATGGAGATGCTAATGAGGGAAAATTAACCTTCGGGTTGGGTCTGTGACATGGGCCTTCCATTGAATGCCTGACCCAGGGGCTGCAAGCGGCTTCGCTCTGTACCAGCGAAATGAGATAATCGCTTTGAAACCCACCAGTCTTGGTGCAAACGAGCTCTGATACCCTGTTGTGGAGAGTAACTAGCAGCTCCTCCAAAGAAAAAGGAAAACAAGTGAAAGCAGGCAGAACCGCAACCAGGCCCAGAGAGCAAACCTAGAGATGTTGGGTGCATTTGTTCAACTGTGGAGCCCCCCAGGCTGGCACATTAGAGGAGGGAGGAGCAGGGCCTGGGAAATGAGACATATCTTCATCTCCCTTGCTCCAGTCTGCCACCAAAGGCCCCGGATAACTGGGCCTTGGTGAGGCAACACAAGGGACAAATGGATTTTACCTCCAGGAACTCGGCCCCTGGGCCAAAGGATTATTGCTTAGCCAGAGAAAATATATGGGGGTGGGGTGGGGATGTGGGGAGGAGGGCTAAAGAACAGAGAGAGAAGTTGAAGGGGACAGCCCCCCAAACAAACAAACAATTCAAAGGGAAATTTGAAAAGTGGAGCGGCTGTGGTTCCCTGTCACAGGCATGGAGACATTAAAACACACACTCACACACAGGGATTTTATTAAACAAACAAGCCAACAACCAAACGCACATCAAAAACACATTTGTTCCTGCTGTCATAGGGAAAGAGGGTTTGAAATGATCGTGAGGTTCTGGTAGAGATCCTTTCGGCCTTTATGGCTGTGGTCTCTCCCCACCCCTCTCAGCCTTTTCACAGAAATCCGACAGTCGCGAAAGGCGTGGATGGAGCGGCAACCTCCCAGAGGCTGCGTGGGGAGGACTCCCTGTTGGAGGCGAAGGGGTCGTGTTTCCAAGTAGAGACATCAACAAACCACAGTCTTAGTGACAGTGACAGCGCAAAATTATGTTTAATGTTGCAAGGGGGAAAGGGGAAATATAAAATTAGCGCAGAGAAAATGTTTCCCAGACCTTCTTTACAATTAGGACAGTGGCATATGGATGGGCAAACGGCGAGGTCGAAGGCGACCTAACGGGCCCACAGCACTGGGGGGGAGGCAAAGGTCCCTCCAGTCCCTGGGGTCCTCATTCCTTGGGAGGAAAAGGAAGGCTTCTGGAGGGAGGTTAAGGGCACTCTGCCCAATCGCTTCACTTGGTTTAGAACCTGTTTTTGGAGAAGAGAGGATATTCTAGACATTCCATCCTGGTGGAGATTGACAGTTCAATGACTGGCCTGCTCAGTCCCAAAGCCACAGGGTTTTTAAATTAGTGATGAGGCTGGTGAAGGGGTAGGGGGAGGGGGAGGACTGGAAAGAGGAAAAGGAAATGGGGGGGATAGATGTGTAGTTCCAGACCCCTCCCCCATCCTTTTAGGAACCTGGGTGGCTATAGGGAGAAGGTGAGGGGAAGTGAGAATTACTTAATAAATTAGCAAGTCTCTCTTTGGAACTTGGAATCAGCCTTGCCTCAGTTGCCCAGTACAGGTGGGCAGGACCCTGAAGCTTTCCCCTGAGCCCTGGAATCTCCATAGGCCCACCCCCAGCCCTGATCAGGACCAAGGGCAAGCAAATGCCTGCCAGGCAGTGGAGGGGATTTGCCCAGAGAGAGCCAGGGAGGTGGGAATGGTGGCATCTTCAAGAAGGAAGCAGTTTCTGTCAATGGCAGAGATTATACTTCCTAAGCTGCTTAAAGAGACAGAGATAAGAGAGAGAGAATCCCCCCACCCCCATCCTGTTGTGGTTATAAAGAATATAATTTTGCTTTGTCTAGAAACCACTGTATTATTGTGGTTATTAAATGCAGTTTCCCTTCTTAGTGTTGGGCGGGGGGGGCGGTGAGAGAGAGGGTGAATGGAAAATTCATTTTGCAAATAATACAAATGTATTTTTTAAAAACAAAATCTGGATGGAAAGACAGATGAGAGACTGCAGTAAGAGGGAGAAAAAGAAGGAAAACAGAAAACAGCCTGATTCTTTAAAGACTAATCTATGCAGAATGATCAGGAAAAACAACTTGGGGAAGAAGAAAAAGCAACTGCCATTTCCTATGTGGTGGTGGCTCCGTGACCTTAGGGAAAATGAGGGAGCAGCTATACCTTGAGGTTGTAGTTTTACACTTTGATTTTAGCAACAAGTATCAAAAAGATCTAAACTAATTGATTGTCGAGTTCCTTGGCCCTTCTCCAAAGAGCAATATAGATTTAATTGTATGTTGCTTAAAACTCCATTTCTCGAACAGTGTGAAACATGTAATAAAAGTCATAAACCGTATCGGAGAATTTTTTTTCCCCCACAAGCATAAATACCCAGCTGACACTTGGAAATCTTAGCTAATATTCCTAATGGGTTAAAAAAAAAAATAAGAAGCCATCTGAGAGAGGTAGCCACGTAATAAAATCTAAACTGTTAATCCATTTTAACTCATTCAAAAAAGAACCTGCGGTTGCAGGAGGGACGTTTTGCAGAGGAGGGGTCGGGGTGAGGAGACCCCACATCAGCCATCTGACTTGTTCAAACGCGGTCCATCTAAACCACACTGCCCTAAAGGAAAGCAAGTTCTGGCCTTCCAAAAGACAGCAGAAATCTCTCTAGCCTGGGAAACGGAGCTGAAAGTTGCAGCCAAACTGCCTCGCCCGAGCTCTCCTCTCTCTCCCCGAGTCTGGGAAGCCACTCGGCGGCGGCCGTCGTTCTCCTCCGGCCTCATCCCGGCTTCTCCCGAGGGAGAGGGAGAACTGGAGGCGGGCAGGAGCTCCCCAAAGCTGCGCCACGAAATCGCCCCGTGCCCCTCCCCGGCAGCCTCCCCTCCCCATTGTCCTCCGCTCTTCCCGACCCCCAGCGGCTGTTCCGTCTAAACCAGTCCCCGCGCCGCCCCTCCCGGGCCCGGGGCATCTCCGAGAAGAGAAGGGTCCCAACCACGCCTGCGCTTCGGTCGGAGATCAGCCACTGCCGCCAAGTTCGAAGCCGCCATCAAGCTGGTGGCCGCGCCGGTTGCGGGCCGTGCCCTGGCGTGGCCACGCGGGCTGGCTGCAGGCGGAGATCTGTAAAAATCCACGTGAGCCGCCCCCTCCTCCTGCTGCCGGCGGCCCCTGACACGGCAGCATTGAAGCCGGCCCGGAGGTCCCCGAGGTCTCCGAGTGTGACAGTACTCGGCATAGCGGGTAGATGGCACAATTTTCTAACATTTAGAGAGAGGAACCCACGCTGGGAGCAATAAGTCCATTTAAAAGCCCTTTATTTAAAAGGAACAAAGATAACTGACAAGCGAAGTACAGAGACATCTCAATGAAATTTCCAAAGAAGAAAGAGAAATCAGAGGCCAAAGCAAATGCGAACTGGGCTTGATGGAACAGGCTAGCACTTTCCTCCCCCTCGAAAAGAAAAAGACAAAAAGAAAGAAGTGGTGGTCACTGGGGCTGTGTGTGTTAACGATCACAGTCCAAACCAAATTCTAAAAATCCACGGCCACAAAAACTTGAAAATGGCCAGGTGGGCTCTGCTGGGGCAGGTGGGAGAGAAGCCTGATCTGTTTAGCGGAAGAGACTTGGGAGTTTTGCACCCCCACCTTGGAGCCTACATGGTAACCTTGGATTACAGCCGCCTCTGCTTTGGATTGGCAGGGTTCAGGGAGCCCAAGGAACGTGGGTGTGCTGGGCACCCGCTCTGGGCACACTGGGGCCTCCCTGAGGGCCTGGGGCCCGAGGTCTTGGAGCTGCCTCCCCTAGAATAGTGCCCAGGGCTGGGCTGCGGATCCAGCGAGGATCCCGTGACCTAAGATTTGGTCCAAGTCAGTGTACTCAAGAGCCCACTCGCAGACTGAAACAACTGCCACCCCTTCAAAACCAAGAGGGTCAGGAGAGCACTCACTGATGTCTCCCGGCAAATTCAAGACAGCCCACACTCCATCGTGTGATCTAACACAGTCACCACCAGCTCCCCACCTCCAAACCTCCATGCCAGGTCCCCCACGCCTGCCAGGAGACCTGAAGGCCGAGAGGAGACAGAGGAGGGGGTAAGAGGCCAGGAGAGGGGCGATGCCCCTCTGGTCTTCCCTGCTCAGCACTGGCCCGGCAGAAAGGGTGAAGCGGCTAGCGCCCGCGGGGGGTCAAATGATTGTATTTGGGTGGGTGCTCGCCGACATATTTGCTGAGTAAACCTCCCTCGCTGTGCTAAAGGCGAATCCCCGTTGATAAATCCATCATTACCGTTCGGAATCAGGGAGGCAGCCACACCACTAAATTCATCTTACATTTGTAGCGCTTTAATAGACATTTATTAAATGCTTTTAGAGAGAGGCATGGGGCGCGTGATTACATCCTAGTTATAGACAGAACATAAAGACCCACGTTAACACCCATTTGCAGGAAGGAAGGAAGAGGTGGGGAGGGGGTAGTAAGGCAGAGGGATAAAGCGAGGAGAGGCGAGGAGAGATGGGGCGGGCGGGGGCACAGAGCCTGGGCGTTATTAGCAAAGGCTGCCCAGCAGGGAGCAAGACAAGAGCCACAGGAAGTCGCGGGCTGCGGAGCGGAGAAGTCCCCGCTCGCTTGGCAGTTCCCTGGGCTTCCCCTTCCCTGGCGCCCCCCTCCCCCACGCGCTTGGCAGCGTCGGGGCGGGGGGAGCTCCTTTTCTCTCTACCAGGGTACAACGGATGTTTGAGCTGCCTCCGTCGACCCCCTTCTGTCCCCACCCCCCACACCTCCTTTACTTTATTCCAGGCCTCTCCAACTGAGCCTGCCTGGAGCAGCCAAACTAGGGGGAGAGGAGCCTCCGCACTTCAGGACCCTAAGCGTTCCCTTAAAGCATCCTCTCATCCTCCAAAACAGTTAGCCAGACAGCTGAACCAGGCTTCCTTTCAGCACAAAGCAGTCCCCGTGGCCACGGGGCACGATATCCTTGCTGCTCCAAGGGTTCCTTGGCCTGACTTAGTCATGCCCCTGGATCCCTCCTCCTTCCTGCACCAGGAGGGCTACAGGCCACCTTTGCACCTCGACCACCTCATGCCTGGAGACCTGCCCCGGACTTGCCCTGCTTCCCTTGACCTCAACCTCAGGAGCTGGGCCTGCAGGAATGCCTGGGCCTCAAAAGGGCCTAACGCCTTCCTGAGCGCCCTCAAGGCCTCATCTAAAGGCCCAGTCACCAAGCTCCATCAGTTCTGCGAGTGCCCTCACTCCCCTGGGACGCAGCCACCGACCTGGGCCAGGAAGGCAGCGGTCAGGACTCCCGGCCCTCCCTGACTCTTGGTAAGGAACACTTCCGCTATCTCAAAGTTGCCATAAGAAAATAAATACAAGTGACACTGTGCTGGGCCAAAGCTCATTAGTTCGTTGTCCAGGGCTAATAAAGGAACAGAAGCGCAAATTATAGAGTTCAGCTCCAACACACGCTCTGTCACCCGAGATCAGCGTACCGCGAGCCTGATTCCAATTGCTCTGAACTTGCTGCGCAGTTTACCCCCCCCACCCCCTTCTCACGAGCAGGAGGTTGGTGGAAAAATATAGTTCCAAAGGGGGTAATGATCAAGCTTTTCCTCTCGGAAGCCTGCGCCACCTCATTTCCCATCAGTAATCCCAATAAAATTAACGTCGTGGCTGCAATTGAAAAGAGGAGGGCCCGCGACACTCCTGAAATAACACACTCTCCCCCAGCAAAAGGTAAAAAGCAAAACGGCCCTTTGTTCAGCTAATTAACGAAGGCCCAACTCCGAAAGCAGATGTGTTTGCTTAGCTAATCACAAGCATGTTTCTTTCAAGGAACGTCATTTCTAAGGGGGCCGCTCCGGGGGATGGGAAAGGGAGACACAGCACCCCCCCCCCAGGCCCTCTCTGCCTCAGGGGTCTCTCACCCCAGACTAAGATCCAGAGGCTGAAACCAGGCAGCCCATCTCTCACACCTTTCTCCCCCTTGGCCCTACCCCAGAGGCCCAATAGGTACCTCAGAGCTCGACGGAATGCCAGGCCTGCAAGACACGAGGGGGAAAAAAATAATAAAAGTTTTAATGACACAGATGCCATATTAAATGAGGCAGTTTTACAATTCACTTTGAATAGGACGCTAACTTATTACAAGTGTGTTATCAGAAGGACGATAAGATTTATAACTCCAAGAGTCAGCTTTTCGCCTTAATGACAATGGATGTTAAGGGGAGGAAATCTGTTCTCTATTAGAGAAGATGAGAGTCCCTTCCCTGTTTTCGGGCCCTTACAGATGGGTCCAGGAGAGCAGATACCAAGCCCCTTTGTGTCTCCTTATGAAAAATTATCTCTTTCCCCTTTGGCTATGAAAATGGGTCTCTTTGCTGGGTGAGCACCTCGCTCAGCTTTTGAGCTTGAGCTTGAGAGAGGGCGAGAGAGAGAGAGAGAGAGAGAGAGAGAGAGAGAGAGAGAGAGAGAGATCGGACAGGAGACAGGGATGGGAATGGAGGTGAGGGGGTGGGGGCGGTGCTCAGCCCTCCGGTTCATGCAGCAAAACTATTTCCCCGTCTTTCTTTGCCATACAAAAGATGGCTTTCCCCTAAACCAACACAGTAAGCAAACTTTAAAAAACTGGGGTCCTATTACAAACCAACGCCCAGCACTAACTGCTTTAAAATTACTGCATAATTAGATTTAGTTGAATTTCACCATTAATTAGGCAGCCGCACTGCAGGGAGCCTTTGAAATCTGAGAAAATGGGAAAAATCATCTGAAGCACGTTTTTAAAACCCAACTTCAATAAATCTTGACGAGGCCCGGAATTCGGAGAGTACCTCGCTTCCCTCCCAGGCGGCTGAGGGTAGGGGTCTCCAGGCCCGGGCAGGGGCTGGAATTGGACGTAACCGGCGATCCCCCCATCCGCTGAGAGCTCGGCCAGGGCCAATCCACTGTCTCTCCAGAGGCCCCCTGAAGACCCTCTCTGGGAGGCCAAGTCTGTCCCACGGCCGGCCTCGCCTGCTCAAACCTATTAAAGAAAGGGGATCCTCCGCTGCGGGCGCACTCCTGCCAGGGGCGCCGTCCACGCAGGCTCCCACATTTCTAGGGCCTGCGACCACCCGCCCGGAACCCGCTCTCGGCCGCTGCGCGCCCCCAAGCCAGCCCTCCGCCAGGAAAGCCACGTTTGCTTTAACTTTGACAGGCAAACAGCAAGTTCTGCCCACGCCCGGCGGGGTTCGCAGCCCAGCCTCCACTCCCCGCCCCCCCCCCCAGCTGGACCCGGCCCGCACAAACCCCGGCGCAGCCCCTGCATTAATGAGCGCGAGCACTGACCAGGTCTGTAAATACTGGCCTCTCCCCCTCCCCCTATACCATTCAAACATTTAAGATGCTTTGAGGATACAGACTTTTGCTTTTTCTAATTTGGCTCCTGTTGGGAAGGGAGACATGAAATAAACTCTCCTAATAATTATACGGGGCGGGGAGGGGGCAAGAGAGAGAAGGGGATACTGCGTTACCAGTATTTTCCCTGCGAATTCTGCTGCTTTAATTACAGAATAATCGAGGACCGCACTCACTCGCCAGCAAGTTTAAAAGAGGGTTTTCTGCCTGCAGATGGAATGGCCTTTAGCCGCCCCCCGTCTTTTTTTTTTTCTTTTTGGTAACCAATGTGTTTTCTATTACCCGGCCCTGCAGTGCCTGGCAGCCCGGCGCTCGCGGTGCAATGGGAGACGCCATGTTGGCTCAGCTCATAGGACCAAGTCAAAAGCGAGCTTCGAGGCAGAGTTTCACACGCTCGAGCTCCCCCTGACCGCCCCCCGCCTCCGCCCCCCGCCTGTCGCCGCTTCGTGCACATCCAGGGAGTGCAGCTCCGCGCGCCCGGCACCCCGGACTTTACGGGGGCGCTGGCGGAATTCCGCCGCACGTAAGTGGGGGGCGGGGGCTGGGGGGGGGCAGGCACTTTTCCGCAGCTGTTGCCAACTCCAAGCCCCCGTCCCTGCAAGCCAGCCGGATGCAAACGCAGCCGTCTCCGCAGAACCAGCCCCGGACGTCGCCCGCTAACTTTGAGCCCCAGCCTCTCGCGGCCCAGAGAGAACTAATGCTGAAAGGCCGAGGCAGGGCGACCGCGAGCCGAGCGAACGGGCTACATTCCGCCCCCCCCCCCCACCACACACACACCCCCAGCTCAGTCTTCCCCCAGGTTTGTTTGAAAGTGGCGAGAAGCAGCGATCGCCCCTCTCTCTCTCCTCGGACTATTGTTGCATTTCGCGTCTAACTGGGTTCTCTCACACCCCCGAGCGCCAAGAGGAGGGAGGAGGAGCGGGTTGGGAAAAGAAATAAAGCGAGCTCAGATCAGATGGAAAAAAAAAAAAAAAAAAGCAAGGAAAAAGAGACACTTAAAGGGAAAGAGTCGCCATGTTTAGCAGCTTTTTTAAAGATCTCGTCAATTTCACACAGAACGCACTCGCTGGGTCCCAGCCCTCGTCTTTTGTCCAGTTCAGTTGCAGCAAAGATCTTTTGTTCTAACTCAGCGTGAAAAGAAAAACTTTCTTTAAATGCAATAAACTTAAACCAAACTCAAGACTCTAAACAGATCCTCCTCCGGCCACTCTAAACATATACAAGGGGTTTTGTTTTAACCGTTTGAAAAATTTTGGGTCCTGTTTTTCTGCCTTGCAGACCCCAAACTCATTGCTGAAACTCAGAGAGTGAGAGAGAGATTTCCAATGACTAGAACACATGCTTAAAGCATAATAAAACAGGGACTGTCTTTTGCTTTGAAAATCATAAATTATAATTTAATGCCAATAATAATTTACAACAAATGGCTGTTTACAATAAACTAACACAAAACAAACAAGGAAAAGGGCCTGTGTTTTACTTATTAGAGAAACTTCACACACACATGGATAGCACTTGCAAGAGGAGAAAATAAACAACCGACAAACCTCGAGCTAAAAGGTCAGCGATATTCTGCCCTAAGAACATACTTATATTTATGTATGTATATATCTACAGAAAGAAGCTGGGGGTCAGATGAAGGACTCTGCTCAGATGCACAAATCAGATTTTTCTGGTCTACATGTATTGACTGGAACTGAGTATCAAAGTTTAATACACTTTACAAAATGATCCCTTTTCTTCCGCCTCCCCTACCCACCCGCTTTTCAAATTAAACCACAACATAGTGAAGTATGGTGGGGGTGGTGGTGCTGGAAAGCCTCAATAAGAACAAAATTGCAAGCTCCCACACACTGAGCTTCCTTCAAACCAGGAAAAGAGACAGAGGAGGGAAAAAAAAAAAGCTCCAAAACAAAATAGTTACTACTTCCAAATCAGCACACCCTGTAAAGTTTCCTTCCTTTTTTCTTTCTCTTCTTTTTCTTAATTTGGCTTCTAAGGACAAAGGATCCCAAGAGCAGTACAGATTGTATCTACACAATCCGAAATGTCAAAATGTCGATGTGTTTTTATGTACATAACTCCAGTGGAAAAGACTCCCTTGACCTGTGGTCATGCTCTCACAGAATGAACGTAAAGGGGGGAGGGGAAAGGCAGGCCAACGGCAAGTTATCATATATACACTAAAAACAGACCCTTCAGCGCTCTAAGCTATATCACTGAATTTGAAATCCTCTCAACAACCAAGCTAGATGAGAACCACAGAGTATTTTTAAAAATCACACCTACTTAAGAAAAAACTCACTGCAAACAACTGCCCTCTATTTACAATGCTGTGATTAGCTTGCTAGAACTGTCTTTTGCTTAACTGTCAGAAATGTACAAAACAGTATTTTTTTCTGATCATAAAATAGATACTGATCTCAAGATTTCTAATACTTTCCACAATACCTTCCCTAAGCAGGCACTTAAGTGTGACAAATATAAGGGCCTTTTTTTTCCTGGAAAATCCATTTTTAATTAAAAGGAGGATTAAGGTGAATGGGGGTGGTTTACTATATCAGTATGGCACTTCCTAAACCATAGATAAACCATTAACTTCAGCTTCTCCCCCCCCACACACACACCCAAATTAAACAGGCAAATACACTAGTCCACCTTTGAACAAACTGACTGAGGGGAGTAAACAAATGGACCCCCGGCCCGGCTCAGCGAGAGCTCACAGGGGCTCTTCTGGATGAGAAAGACAGTGAGTGGGGACAGCCAAGCAGATTTCAGATATCAAATAATATTTTAATTTCTGAATACTTTCAATTTTCCTTGGAATATAACACACAAAGACTCGACCAAACAGTTCAGTTATTATAACTTTTACAGTATACAGAAATGTTGCACTTAAAAAAAAAACCTTCAGTTTTTTTAAAACACAAACTGTAAACTCTAAGATACTGAATCAATCACGTTACCTATAAGTGCCAACAGTGTTATTTTGTCATGCTGATTTCAATGGTATTTTTTTAAAAAGGGAAAATATCAACAATTATAATACAAAGGGTTTGCAAATATACAAACAGATATAGGATTTTCGTAACAATTCAAGAACTAAGCGGGACCCAATTCAAATTACAAAAGTTCACTTTTTATTCAAAACCTCAGCATGTGTCTTGGACACATTCCTTGGCTGCCAATAAATTCCACAGTTCATTCTCTTTCTTAAAATATTTTTAAAAAGCTAGGTTTGTCATGGTGTCTTTTTTGGGGGGAGGGCAGGGATGGGGAAGTTAAGTGTTGTATGTGGTTCCTCCAGTTTCAAATTAAGAGTGCTCAACTTCACCTAAAATTTTTGGTCACCACTTGTAAGTGCGTTTCCATCATCTTTGAGTTGCCTTTTAAAGTTTTATGTCTTCCTATGATATTTTCATGGACTCAGTTTTAATTCTTGCAGAACATATATTTTAAGGATACACAGTTTTTAAGAAGCCAAGATTATATCAAAACTTATTATAGAACCACAGAATAAACTGGTTTGGAACCAGGAAAGTACAAAAAAGAACAGCTAGAGGTACATAGACACAGGACAATTAATAATTTGGAAAAAAAAAAAGACTTACTTTCTCCATTCTGCTAATTTTCTCCCAATCTCCTTAAATGCACTTTTAGCAATATTTTTCAAAATTTTACCAAAAAAAGAAAAAGACTAATTTCCTTTTTATACAAAAATGATAAGTAGCAAGTTGTTCTGACCGACACAGGAGTTTGTTTTTTTTTTTTAATGCATTCTGTAAAAGTTCATTTGACAGTCTTTTTTTTTGAAATTCACAGTCCATTAAATTCTTCCCCTCTCTTCTTTTAGCAAACTTGTAACATCCTTTTATATCCTTTCTTAACAGAAGGAATTTAAGCAAACAAACCAGTCTTTTGCCTTTTCTTTCTCTCTGTTTCACTCCCCCTTCTTATTTTGATTTATTATTTATTGAATTGCCATATACGGCCAGTTAAAACTGCTGCCGGACAGTAACATATCCCGGATGAGGGTTTCGATGGGGGTTTTACCTACCAAACGGACGAAAAACAATTGCTCTATGACTGAGGAGGAGACCGTGCGGAGGGAAGGGAGGCGAAGCAAAAGCTTTCCGAATCGCGTTGGTTGGTTGGGGTACTGGCTCCTAACGTATTCTTCCAAAGCACACTGGGACTTTTCCTGCAAGCTTTCCACATGGGCTACATCAGAGAGACCACAGGCATCTGGAAGAAAGTTAAAAAAAAAAAAAGAAGAAGAAGAAGAAAAAGAAGAAGAAGAAGAAGGAAAAGAAGAAGAATTCAGTCATCAGATTAAGAGGTTTGAAATGGGTCACATGAGGTGTGTGTACAGGGCTCTGTCAAACTGCCCCAACCGGAGTTGAAGCAAATGCCTCTCTGTACTGAAAACTTGGGCGGAGGGGAGCTGGCTGGGGGGCGGGGACGGAGTGGGGGGGAAGGAGAGCATGAGACGATCCTGGCGTATTTGCTTAAAGTCAAACACAGCTCTGAGCACTGCAGGCTTTCACTGTCCCAGTCCTCAGACTTGGGCACTGGGAGGCCCAAGCCAAGTGCATTGGATGAAATCTGGCTCAAGTCAGTAAACAGACAGACAAACAGATGAAACCAAAACTGCCAGGGCTCCTCCCCCTCCTCCTCTGTAAATAATAGTTTGGCTTATAATTATATGGGGGGGGGGGGGCAACAACCTGGCCCAGCCTCTAGTAATGGCGTCCATGACCTAGCCTCAGATTCTCCCCAAAGAGGGCGACTCATTTTTCTCCAGTCTTTGAAACTGATTTAAGTGGCCCTTTAAAACTGATCTTGTCAGTACAGCCCTATTGAAGGGCAGCCATGCAAACTGTGATCTCTCTGTTCATTTGCGCTGTTTCTTTCCCCCCTTTTCTTCTCTCTCCCTTTTTCTCGTACCCCCCTTTATGTATGTATGTATTTATTTATTTTTTAAAAACCCAGGTCCCTCCAAGAAGAAACCCCTCCCTGTTATCTTCAGGAAAACACTTTTCTCTTTCTCAGATATGGGAAAAATACAATAAGTGCCTTTGAAAAGAGAGGCTTCTCAGTGAAGGCAGTGCAGGTTGTGACCTGACCTTTTTGGGTTCCCCAGACAAGACTGGGGCTACACATGCATATTGTGAATCCTTAAAACAGCTGCCACTGCCTCCAACCCAAGAACCAGAACACACATGCAATTTCCTCGTGTGTGTATCTAGGACTCCGCATGTAAAGAATGCATAGGTGTCTGTGGTCAGGAATTAAAAGATCTGTTTGCACAGGACTCCCTCCCTCTGCATTGGTACACTGTGTGTCTCCCTATGAATCAGATAAGAGGGACCTTTATCTCTTTGTGAGGCGATTTGCATTCTCCACATAGGCCTCTACATTTTGCAAATAGTAATAAATTAAACTGTTACGACAGTATCAGGCATTTCTTTCCTTGAAAGACCAAGGGTAAGGCTAAGAGCTAACAATGATAGCGAGAAATTAACAACACCCCCATCATCTGGGATGTTGGGCTGGGTGTAGCAGGGTTGTGGGATGGGGGTGAAGGTGGCTGTGGGGTAGGGGAATATCCTGCCTGTACACTTGCATCAGGCAAATGTTCTAGTTATGACAGTTCCCCTGAGAAAAATACTCCAGATCCAAGCCTCTCTCCATAGAGCTCTTCCTTGCCCAGACACTGCCCTTTAATTGATTACCTAAGGACTTTCAAAGGCAGAATTTGGGGTGGCTGTTGGGGGGGGGGGTTATGTGTGAAAAACAGCAACGTATAACAGACAGTGGGTTAAGGACTCAGAACCTGCAATCGATTGAGCTAATGACTGGGGTCCCCAGATTTCCTTCAAACAATAAGGAAGAGATTGTGGATCTTTTTGTCTGCCACAGGAACTACTCAGCTCTCCTAGTGTCCGGATTACAAGCTGTGGAAACTGCAGTTTCTAGGTTCCAAGCCCTACCAACATCCAAATGTTTGTTATTCTGACTTAGGAACCCCTCTCCCCTCTCAGGCATGACAAAGGGATCAGCTGACAACTTAGACCAAGAGTGTGGAGGGGGTGATTTCCACCCACTTGGGATAGGCTGAACTCAGCCTGGAGGCAGCCAAAAGGCTCAGGTGTGGCCCAAAGTGGAAAGCCAGACACCTTCAAAAATCGTTTGGCCTCAAGAGTTAATTAATATTAGATCTATTACTCACACAGGTTAAACTATATACAAACTAATTAGATTTCATAATGCAGTCAGTGATGGTTTTATATCTCTGGCAACATTCATATACGCAGCCCAAGTTGGCATATACTTTGGGTTGTTTGAAAATTGCCTTAAGTGTTTGCCTGGGCAGAGGAAGCAGGAGGCCAGAGTCTTCCACCCCTTGCAGACATTCTGGACAGTTATGATGACCCTTTCTTCCTCTTGCCCCTTCCTGACAACTCTTCCTCCTCTCCTGTAAGATCTGCATTGTTTTAATAAGAATAGGATTTAGAAAATTGCTGCCCTCAGGTTGGATTTGCCTGGAGCTCCAACTCCTACTGGGTTAGCAGACAAACTTTTCCCCTGCAGGGCCAAACTTTCCCCTGAAGAGATGATGCCAGGACAGCGCCAGTGCTCAGAGGCATCTCCTGGAGGCTCAGCCAGGGTGACAGAGAGAGAGCCATGGGGTAGGGGAGACTGCACAGGCTCAGCTCGCCCAGAAGGCCGGGGCTGAGGGAGGGAGCAGGAACATGCATCCCAGTCTGGCAGGCCCCAGAGGCTTTCCCATGGCCCATTTTTCGAGCCTGTGTCTGAAGCAACTTTCCTGAAATCCACCCTTCCTCTCTAGTCCCCTGGACGGGCCTGGCGAGGCCCAGCACCTATACAAAGTTCCCACTCCAAGTTTGCACTCAACAGTTTGGCCTTTCAAGGGGGACGCTGGGCTCACTCTGGGGACTCCCAAGTTCTGAGGGTCCTAACTCTGAGCTAGGAGTCCTTGGGCAGGAGAGGGCAAGGCTCCTTCCTACCTGAGGTGAACAGGACTATGGCCTTGAGACAGCTGTACTCGGCGGAGTCGACGTGCAGCGCTTTGAGCTTCTCCACTTGCTCTTGGAAGATCCGTATGTGGTCCATAAAGGCGACCACTCGGTCGGCGGACATGGGTGAGGCGTGTAGGCCGGCGGCGGCCAGGAGCGGGGCGACGTGGAGGGGCATGGAGCACTGTGCTGCATTCAGCACGAACAGCTCGCTCCAGGTGAGGCGAAGCAGGGCCACCTGGTCGGTGATCTGCAGGTCAGGGAAGAAGGGGATGTTCCGGGCCCACTCGACGGCGCTGAAGAGCATCCGCGCGGCCAGTTCGCAAATGTTCTCGATGCCCATGATGTTGTTGGGCTGCATGCACTGGCTGCCGAAGCGCGACGTGGGATAGGGCTCGGCGCGCAGCAGCAGCGAAATATATCCGGACAGGTACGAGTGGCAGTTGAGAGGGTCCCCGTTGGTCAGCGCAAACTGCCCGTGGGTTGGCTGGGTGGGCGGCATCCTGCCCCTCTGCACCGCTGCGGGGAGGAAAGGAGACACCCCGCAGTTAATGACCAGCTTCATTCCCCAGCTCCCCCGGCAGGGTCTGCCCCAGCCCGACCCCCACCTGGCCCAGACCCCGCGCCGCGCCGGAATGGGCAGGCCTGCCCCTCTCACCGGCGCGCCAGGGCCACAGACCTGGAAGTCGCCGGGAACCCGGCAGCACTCCCCTCAAGCCACCACCCAGGCAGGCTTTGGCGGCCTGAGCGGCACACTTGCCTCCGAGGCCCGCTCGGGGCTGGGCCGCCGAGGACCCAGAATTGACCACTTTGCCTCGGGGTCCCCGGCACTGTGGGCGGGATGTAGTATTCTGGGGGCATCATTCTTCTTTACTGCTAAACAGCTGATATTTCTTATTGATTGGAGGAGAGGGAGCGGGAGGGGCGAGCCTGGGGGGGGGGGAGGGTGAGACGCTTTTGCAAAAGAAACAAGGGTTCACCCCAGACGGCCTGCGGCTAGCCCGGAACAATTCTCCCTCAAACCCCGCAGACCCAGCCCCAGCCCGGCGGGGAACCCCCCGGTGAGAGACGAGCGGAAAGCCGAGGTCTGGCGGCAGCCTAATCAGTGTGCGCGAAGAAAGAGAGACGGAGAGAGAGGGCGGAGAGAGAGGCCGGCCGAGGCGAGAGGAAGCCGGGGAGAGGCGGGGGAGCAGGCGGCCGGCGCCGGCGCAGCCCGGGGAGGGCCCGAGAGGGCTGGGGAAAGCTGGCGAAGCTCGGGCTCAGGCTGTTATCTGACGCCGGACCGGGAGAGTCGCTCTCGCAGAAACACAAAGAAAGCCCGGCGTTCGCTCGCCCTAGCCCGGAGCCCGCGCCCGGCGCCGAGCGCGCCATTGGCCGAGCACGGCTCGCGGCGCTCGGCGAATTTTATATCACAAAGACCCAACTCGCGCAGAGCGAAAGCAGCCGCTGAGGGCCCCTCGCCCACCCTTCCCTGCTCCCTATCGCGCTCTCCTCCTTTCAAAAGTGAAAGGAAAAAAGAAAACAGAGGTATTTTTTTTTTTTTTTAGCAGAATGTTAATCCACGGAGGGTCACATGAGCGCTGCCCGGGCAGCAGCGTTAATACGGCGAAGTGCATAAAATTGCCATTTGTAATTTGAACCTCCTGTACAAAAGTACAATCTCAGGTTGGTTTTTTTTTTTTTTTTGAGAAGGTGGGGGCTGGGGAGAGGGGTGGGGAGGAGGGACATATGTTGAACATGCAGGAAAAACAAGGGAGAGAGAGAGAGAGAGAGAAATCGAGAGGAAAGGCAAAGAAGTAAACCAGGCTTTAAAACAACAGACAACACCCCATCCCTCGCAGAAAGGCGAACTCGAATGAACTCGCAATCAATGCAAAGAAAATGAAACAGCCCGAAGAGAAAGTAGAGGAAGAAATCAGTCGGCCAAAGCATGCGGATTTGGGGGTCTGGGTTCCAGTGCAGAACTTGATTCTAGTATAAAACCCCTTTCAGCTGCAACACGAAGAGAAGAGCTTGGGGCTTCTGCGTCCTTACCCAGAGCAGGCTAGCCAAACGCACCCAGGGCCCCGGGACCCCAGGCGAGGGGGGAGGGGGGAGAAATGAGAGGCCGATACCTTCCCGTCTCATGCCCACTTTGAGGCACTTTTTGAGGCGGCAGTACTGGCACTGGTTGCGGTGGTGCTGGTCGATGGGACAGTTCCGGTTGGCGCGGCACGTGTAGCTCAGGTTCCTCCGCACGCTGCGCTTGAAGAAGCTCTTGCAGCCCTCGCACGTGAACTGGCCGTAGTGCTTGCCGCTCGACTTGTCCCCGCACACCACGCACTCGATGTGCTGCTGCTGCTGCTGCTTGTCGCCGCCCGGGCCGCCGGGGCCGCCCTGGCCACCGGCCGCCGTCTGGGCCGGCGTGCTGGCCGGGCCCCCTTGGCCCGGCGTCTGTGGCGTGTGCGGGGCGCCGGGCGGCGGGCCGGGCACAGGCGGCGCCTGCGAGGCCTGGCTGCCCTGCGAGCCGGGCACCTCGTCCTGGGGGTCGCGCCACGTGCTGACTACCATTGCCATATCTATGGGGGCCGCGTCCGGACTTCCTGCTCCCCTGGCTGCGGGCGGCGGCGGCTCCCGGGTCTCGGGCTCCGGCGCGCCGCCTTTTGTGTGTGCGAGGGTGCGAGAGGGCGCGGGAGGGCGCCCCGGGTGGCTCGGGGGCTGGTTGGTTGAGGTTGATTAGTTTTTCCTTTTTTGTTTCTGCTTTTGCAAAGTTTTGTCGATTGCTTGTCTGGCCCGGTGTGTTTGTTTTGTTTGTTTCCCTCGGCTCAGCTTTGTTGGTTTCGGGGGGCTTTCCGCCCGGAGGGGAGGGGAAGGGGCCAGGGGGGAGAGAGTGGGAGCAGAACGTGGAGAGAGAGGGAGGGGAGGGAGAGCTGCAAGTCGATTGTCTGGCTTCAAGACAGAAGTAGGAGGCAAAAAAAAAAAAAAAAAAAAATCTCTCCAAAGATCTCGCTCGCTCTCACTCTCTCCCTCCCTCTCTCGTTCACTCTCTCGCTCTTAGAGCTGGTGTGCCGAGGAGTTGGAGTAGGAGGAGGAAGAGGAGGAGGAAGAGGAGGAGGAGGAGAGGCGACTGTCCGGGGGCCAAGTCCAGGGCAGCCCACAGTCAGCCATTCAGGAAAGCCATCGAAATCAGGAGGACTGGGAGAGCGGAGGCGCCGGTCGCGGGCGCGCCCAGAGAGCCGGGCAGGCCGGGGCGGAGGCCGGCGGCCCGCGGAGTGGCCGGAGCGCTGCCCGGGTCCGGGGGAATCAGCATGAAAGTGGTCCGCGTCGGGCGCTGCGCGGCGTCGTCCTGGCGCTGGGCCGCCGCCGCCGCCGCCTGCCACGGGCGCCCGGCGCGCGCCTCGCTCGCTCCGGCCGCCGCCGCCCGCCTTCGCCGGATGGAGGCCGCTCGCCGCTCCCTGCGGGCCGCCCGGGCCGCCGCCGCCGCAGGAGCCGCCGCCGCCGCCGCCGCCGAAGCTGCCGGGTCGGGCCCGGAGCCGCCGCGTCTAGCGCCGCCGCCGCCGCTGAAGCCGCTGCTGCCGCTGCTGCCGCCGCCGGAGCCGCTGCTGCTGCTGCTGCCGCCGCCGCCTCACACACATAGGGAAAGAGTCAACTCGCCGGCGGCGGGGGAGAAATGATAAAAGAGAGAGAGGAGGGCAGATCACCACCTAGAAGCACATCCTTCGTGCGCAGAGGGGGGAGAAAAAGACGGAGAGAAAGAATGAAAGAAGGAAAAAAGGCAGCACGGCACCCGGAGAAAGGAGGCAACTCGGGGAGAGGAGGAGGAGGAGAAGAAAACACACACGCGCGCACGCACACACACACCGCGGAGAGAAAAGAACAGAGAATCAAAGTGATCAAATATGCTAAAAAGGGGGGCGCGGGAGGGAATGCGATTTATAGGCGCCGGGGCTGGCAGAAGTGGCTTCTCCGCGATCAGCTCACTGAGCTCTCTATATAGTGAACTTTGACACGACTGCTGCAACTTAGCGCACGTTGCCATGGTGACGGCGCGCCTTATAAGGCAGCAGCCGGGGTTGGCCTGGCCAGGCGCGCGCGCGCCGCCCCCTCGTCGTCATTGGCCGGAGCGCGGCGGCCCCGCCATGGCGGCCGCGGGCTCAGCCCGGTCCTAGCGCGAGCGGTGTCGCGGCCGCGGCGCGGGGGGCCAAGGGGGGCGGGGAGGGGGCGGCCGCGCCGCCACCACCGCCAGGCGGGGGATGGGCCCGGGCCGGCCCCGGGCACGCGGCCCCCGGGCTCTCCGCACCCCGCACCGGAGGTTTCCGCCCCAGCGGGGAGAGGAGCGCGGCGCGCACACACAACGCCTCTTAAAGGCTCCGCGAGAGGCTTTGGATGAAGTCGAGGACTTCGCCTCCCGCAACTTGGCGATGCCACGAAATCCGTCGCTCGCGCACCACCCGGGACTCCAGGCGCATCTTTGTGCCCACAGTGCCAGAGAAAGAGAAAAGTTCCCCGGTTTCTTTGCAGAGGGGTAATGGGTGGGGGGGTGGGCAGGAAGGTGCCGCGAACCGAGCTTGGAGGCATTTACCAAACGAAAGATTTGGTCAAATCCGGGTGATGGTAGACCCTTCTCTTTATCAACTCTGATCACTTGCTTGGTTTTGTGGCTTATTTCTTTTTTCCCTTTTCGAGGGAAAAAAAAGTCGTTTAGCGTCTATCTTTTCCTTGTAGGGTTAACATTTCACAGGTATGTGGCCTGACATTTTAATTGCTCAAATAAAGCTTCTCGGATGCTGAGAAGCACAAGTAGACTTCATCTCATTGTCATGACGCAATTAAAATCAATTTTCCTCAACTTTATTCTCTCTCATTAGTTATAGCTAGCTCACAAGCCAACGTCCTGCCACACACCCAATCGTGGAGAGAGGTGAATAGACCGTTCTGCCCGCTGATGGACAAGCGGAAGCAGCCTGCCAACCTCCCCTGTGCATACCCTCTGTACACACATGTAAGCGCACATGTATCAGATGCACATTTGTCAATGTACACAGACAAAAACTTCAGTGACTGTGCTTCTAGGTCATGGACCAGTTGAGTACGAACTTCATTGTTCCTCGAGTTCCTTTTAAGCATCCATATAGTCATTAAAACACAACCAGAAATTCTGCTCCAAATTGGGAATAATACCAAGTACAACTCACAAAAACCACACACAAGCCATAGTCTATCTCAAGAGATTCACTGCAATAAGAACAACTTCATAGCCTGTGCCATTCTGCTCAATGTGCTAAAATCATCAACATGGATGTGTCTCTGAATTCCAGGGTGTTTGGTTTTAAACATCAAACATCTAGAATTGCCCCCATAGAATACACTATATTTCAACGCAGTAACCTTTCGGTTTGATTATGAGAAGTTAGTGAGTTGTGATTATTCAACATTTATGGAACAAAATTCTGACGCCATCATACACATTTTTGAACCGAGAAAAGCCGTAAACTGGTAAGCCAACCAGGTTTATGAACAATTAAAATATTTGACATAAAACACGCTAAGCTTCAGGAAACATGGACACATAAAAAGGGTAAATTAATGACCACAGGAAAGCATCCTTGATAGTTCAAAAAAATCGACGAGATGAAAGATTAAAAAAACCCCATAAACTAAACATATAATTGACCTGTGCTGGTGTGCACTTTGCATTCAGTACCCTTTACACAGGCAGAATCCAAGGAAGGTACTAAGTGAAGTTGTAGACAGACTAGGGGCTAGTTTTTAGGGAAGGAGGAAACCCCCCCCTTACACTTCATTCCTGAAAGCTTCTTAGCCCTCACCCCTTTTCCGCTGAAATCACGTATTTCACTAAAGCTGCAGGTGCTGGGATTATTTGAAAGTTGTAAAAAAAAAAAAAAAAACAAAACCCACAACCCAACTATAGTGGACACTGAACTATCATAAACCTGGTGTGTAATGAGATTGCCACAGAGAGAAGGCAGGCTGAGAATTTCAGGTTGATTAGAGACACAATATAACTTTCTCTTAAAGAGGACAGAAGGATGGAAAAGAAATCATTTCAGAGAAGGTTGTTTTTTTTTTTCTTGCCTTTCAACCCCTATGATTCAAGGGATTGCCTAATGCTACAAATGTCAGTAGACTAGGGGCAAACTCAACAGAGATGTGGCGGGGCTGTGTTGAAATAGGAAATCTAATGGGCATACCCATCTCAATTTCATAGAAGATGGGAATAATTGATTGTAGGGAAATCTTAATCTCGCCTCTTGAGTGCAGACACTTCCATAGCAAGATCACCTTTTACAGACATGAAGTGGGAAATTTTTGAGGAGGAAGAGCCTCCACAGTACACTTAGAGATTTTTAGTATTTGAAGTGCGCTCTGATGGTCTCAGCTTTAAAATGAAGAATTTCCCAATTTCTTACAGAACTGAAGCCTGCTAAAGCACACGACCACAGGGCTGCCATGAAAGTCAGAGGTGTTTCACTCTGCATTTTAGGATTCATTCAGTTATGGGGATGCTATCAAAAAATCCAAATAAATAAATAAATGACCCTATCAATTATAGTTAATTTTACTGCAGAGAAGAAGAGAAAGGACTGCAGACTGAGAAAAAAAAAGAGGGGAAATATTTTAAAATGTCTTCTTCAGAGATGCTCATTTCCCTTGAATAAACAGCTTTAACACTAACAGATAAATATCAATATGTCGTTACTGTTCAAAAAAAAAATCCAGCCCAGTCTTTTATTGTAGATGTAAATTTATTTTAATGAGAGGAATGGCAAGCTTTAATTTAGCTGGAGAAAGTTGGAAAAACATTTGTTTTACTCTGGTGAAAAAAAAAGAAAAAAGAAAAGTAAACCCACCCAGGAATATGATTTTCTTGCAGAAAGTGGCCTGATGGCTGTAATTCTCCACAAATTAAATCACAATATGAATACAGACCCCAGCAAATGCCGAGTTTAACTCTGAACTCAGTAGAAACCAGTTCTGTCCACCAGGATTCATTGAATTCCTCCTTTCCCTCAATCTAGTCCGTGTGTGTTTTTCTCTTCCACCACACTGGAGCTCCATGAATAGGGAAAGGGGCTTCCATTGTGTCCCTCTGAACTTCCAAGTCAATGCAATTTTTAACCACTGGCTTGTGGTACTTTGAAAATCACCAGGGGCTGTCAGAGTTGGGTCCTCTGAAAAATTTACAGTGCTAAATCAGAGCATATGCTGGGAGGGAAAAAATTGCTTAAGATTGGAGCAAGTACAGTATCTGTCTGCCCCCTAGTGTAAGAGTCCTCGCTGCCTAAAATTCAACTTTAAAAGAAAAGGAGCTCTTAAAGGGAAACGACTTTGAGCTCACGTAGGCATAGGAGAATGAAACTTCTGTACATTTTAATCTGAATAATTCTTCAGGATTTAAAATTAATTGGCTCTAGCTTGGTTGGACCGGACTCGGATCTCGCCACCTCTGCGTTTCCCGAGTCACTGGCGGAGAGGTGATGGTTTTTTTTTTTTTTTTTCCCCCTGAACTGGGTTTATGTGCGTCCCCCTCACCCCCTCCTCTCTTTTTCTTTCTCTGTCTCTGTCGTCTCTCTCGCTGGCTTTTTAAAAATGAGGAACCGTTCCTTGAACGTTCTGGACAGAGCACAGAATTGCTTCTTAAGTCAGCCCGACGCGGTTGCAATAGACAGCAAAAAGGTAAACGTTTGCCTGAAATCCGCACGCCAGCTCCACCACCCCGCCCGATGGTGAGTACCCTTCTCGTCGCGATTCTCCTCCTAGCTTTAACCGAGCGCTCGCCTCCCCGAGCCGCGGCCGAGGGCGCCGGGCAGAGCTTTCCTCCCTCCCTGCCTGGCTGGCTGTCAGTTGCACAAGGTTGCAAAATGAAGCGCAGAGGCAAATCGAACAGTAAATTCTGATACTTAGTGCGAGCCTCGCAGCTCCTTTGCTAGAAAACCGAGTCGTCTGTTGCTTGGGGGAAAAAAAAAAGCACGCTTATAGGACTGGCTTTTAGTTTTGCTCTATCGAAGAAAATGAGTTTGAGGAGACAGGACGAGGAGATGGGGAGGCACCGCAGTCTTTACGCTTCGGTTTAATCATATTTTGGCAGCTTTGCAATTGTATTTTCCCCCTCTTCCCCCCTCCACCACCTCTCCTATCACACACATGTAATAAAATATGGCAATGCATTGAATTGACTGCCCCCCTCCCCAAACCTCTGAAACCACAGTCCTAGGCATTTCATACACGTTAGCAAACCGATATTTTGAAAAGCCCCAAGTCATCCCCAGCCCCACACAGCACAAGGAAAAAAGTGAGAAAGGAGAGAAAGAGAGAAAAAATACTGTAAGTAAACATACCAAAACCATATTTGCCTTGTTCAAGGTCCCAAACCGCTTGCATCTTCCTTCTAAACTGGAATAACTCTCCTTTAGTTTGGCGGGTGAAATAAACGCTTTGTTGGCCCCCTGAAAAGATGTGTCTTTGATAATTAAAGAGAATCTCCTCCTCGGTGTTTATCTAAGCGATTGTGCAAACTGATAAAAAGTAGGCACTAGCCTTCAGGGAAAAAGAGGAAAGGTGAAGGGAGAGATCTTCCACCTCAAGGAAGTGCTTCCCCATGTATTAGGCGTTCTCAGCCTTGGAAAACCCTGCACACTAACTTTAGAGAGACGAGGTTTCAGGGAGCTTTGTACATAGCTGCTGAGGAATGCAAGCCTCGCCTTTAAGAAAAAAAACCCCAAACCGTAGGTAGGAGATGTCTGGAGTGATCCTTGTCTCTCATCTCATTCCTTAGAAGGAAGAGTGCGTTGTTACACCTTGTTTGGGGCTGGAAAGACGAGACTTTAAAAACACCCGTCCAATTGAAAAAAATCTCCCAACTTAATGAGTTTAGTCGGAGGCTGGAGCAAACGGCTCAGCCTCAGCAGAAAACCGCCAACAACTATAGGCGATATTGCAAAGCAAGACGACCCGAGGCACAGCCAAATTCCACTGTTTGGGGTCGAGAGGGATGGAGGCTAATCCTAAAGCAAGTTGGAAAAAAACAGAGGTGGGAGAGGAGGGGGGAAAAAGCAGCAGCCTAGCAGACTGGCAGACAGGCTCCCCTCACCCTGGATCAAAGATAGAACTTGAAACAGGAGGGCAACATTTTTTCTAGGAATCCGTTGGAATCCTCATTTTTCTACTTTTAACTTGTGTCCCCCCAAGTGATTTTTCCCTGTCCCCTGCAGATGCCCCCCTTTTCCAGTTCCCATTCTAGAACTTTCCTGAGGAAGAAACCTATTTCTTTTGGGGGGAGGGGTTCCCAATTTCAAGTCTTCAAATAATGAATGCTTAATTAACCCCCTCCCTTCACCCACCCTCCCAAATGAAAAAAGGAAGCAGGAATACAGTAACTAGACAAAATTGAGAATAAACTATGTTGCCTCTTGCAGTTTTAACACAGTTTTAACTAATGGATTTTTTTGTTTTGTTTTAAGAGAAGAATAATGGGGAAACACGGATCTTTTATTTTAGGAAACTGTTATGGTAAGATGTATGTCAGACTTGACAAATGGAACGAACGCTCTTCGGCTGCTTCTTGTCCTTGTCTTAAACAGGAATTAAGTTAAACACAGTGCTGAATGTTAATTACATGTTTACTGGCTAATGAAAATTACAAATGGTTTTGCCACCTCAAACAATGATGAAAACTCTGAAGACACTGTAATTATATACTTTGAGGGAAATAACTCAGAATATTGATCATAAGAAGTGTAAATCTTTTTTTAACTATTCATTAATACCATAAATATGGGCTACAGAAGTTTTTCCTTGTGGTTTGTCTCATCAGTTATATTGAGTGGATGGATGGTGAAGCTTCTCTGGGGAGGTGGTGAACTCATTCTCTTATAGAAGGAGGCCACTTGTGTAACTGGGGTGGGGTGCCCCCTCCCTTCTGCCCCCGCCCCCTTTAACCCCGGCAGGAGGTCGAGGGATAGTTCAACAGGGGGGCTGGGCTCAGGGCAGGTGAAGGTGATCACTGCCCAGCCTCTCCCCTCCCCTGCCCTCCTCTCTCCTCTTCTCCCCCCTCCCTTCCCTGCCAGGTCTGATCGATGACAGCCTTCCCCAGCCTGGGCGCCTGTCGGATAACCTGGCATTCGGGTTCCTTATGGAGGACAACTCACCGCAACCCAGCGATGCTGCCCTGACAACTTAAGTTCCTTCCTTCAGAGGTGGCTAGGGCAGTTCATTGCAAGAAAAGAAGAAGAAGAAGAAGAAGAAGAAGAAGAAGAAGAAGAAGAAGAAGAAGAAGCAGCAGCAGCAGCAGCAGCAGAAGCAGAAAAAAAAAAAAAGTTGAGGTGGAGGGGGTTATTGGGTAAGGTGGCTCAGGCGGCGGAACCAGAACCGGTTTCCCTGGGTTGGGAGTAGAGAAGTGTTGTTGTTGTTGTTGTTTTGGTCTTGTTTTAACTTTGGCCTGAGTTGTAACTCTGCACTCTGCAGCGTGGCAGTCACTCCGATCTTGGAGGTCAAAGGTGAGGGCTGTACTAACCCTAAAAGGCTTGTCTGGCCTGGCCAGAAGGCTGAAGGCGCAGAGAGGTGGGGGTGTTGTCAGCCATACTGCCTGAGGCTTCAGAGGGGGTGTCTGTGAAACCCACACGCGGTGGGCACAGAAAACCGAGAGCCGGTTTTAAGTGCAATATTGAGGATTTTTTAAAAAGTGCCCTAGGCTTGTGGGACTGGAGTCCTCTCTTTCCCTGAGAATTCCCAAGGCGCTGGTCTTTGTCTTAGAAGGAATGGAGTTTCTGAATGGTGTGAAAGGGACAGAGAGGGTCGCTTCAAATCGATTTTACTTGTCCTTTCTGTCTTTTCGGATCAACGCCCTTCAATGGGCACAGAGGTGCTCTTTCAACCAAAAACTTGTGCTACATTTTCTGCCTGTATTGGTGCTAAATACAATAAGCACTGGGCAGATTTTTTTTCTTTGCTCTCCAAAGCAAGAAAGCACCCTAATTAAATTGTTTTATATGGACAGTCAAGACGGACCAATTAAGTATGCATTAGTATAAAGATATAGTCTGCAGATAAGGCAGTTTACAAAATCGGGAGTAGGACAAAGGAGAGGGCGCTAGCTTTGGGGAGGGGTGCGCGGACCCAGCAAGGTCGCTCACCTTCCTCCCTGGGCCCGAGGGAACTGCAGAGTCCAGGGCCCCAGGTGAGAAGAGAGCAGGCCCGCTAACAGGTGGGCAACAGTGTTGAAGTCTTTCAGGCCTCAGCCGCCGCCCCCGCCCCCCCCCCCCCGGGGCGGAAGAGCGCTGGAAACCCAGAGGCTTAGTAGCCCTTACATCTCCCCACTCGGACAACGTAGTCGTCCGAGGTGGCGGGTCCCGAAGGAGAGGCGAGTCCGGGTCGGGCCCACTGCCTGGGGTCCAGGTCCAGGGCGCGGCCTTGCCGTGAGTGTGCGCTCCCAGGGGAGGCTAGGAGGGCCTGGGGTGACGTGGACTTTGCCCCTGCGGGGCCCGCAACCCTCTGGCACCCAAGGTCAGGGCAGGAGGCCCCGTTCCAACACATCCACGCCCAACGCTTTTTCGCTTCTAAGGAAACGGGAGCTTCTCTGCGAGGAAAGTAAAGTTCCCACCCGACGCCCTCCGGCCCAAGGGGCGTCGAGGACCAGCCTCAGAAATAGGGGAATGACCGAGGGTCAGAGAAAAGGTAGCGAGAGTGGCTCCTTGTTCGGCGAATGGAGATGTGGGCCTCTCCACCCTCTCTCCGCCCTCTGAGGTGTGGGCGGGCAGAGTGCACCTCGCCCCGAAGGCGAAGACCCCCAGAGCAGGGGCCTGGGCCTCCCCGCGTCGCGGCGCAGGTCTGTGATAGATGGTCCCCGGGCCGCGGGGGCGCGAGCGCAGCGCGCTGCCGCAGGAAGGGCGCGCGGGGCGCACAGGGCGCCCTTGGCCGGGGGCGGAGGGGGGTGGGAAGGAGAAGAGGCGAGAATTAGAGCCTGGGGAGGTGGCTGAATGTCAAAAGTAAAAAGGTTGAAAAGCCAATTTTCCCGGCGCGCTTTCGCCCCCTTTTGCTGGTTGCCGACGCCGTAAATCAGCGGCCGGCGGCGAGGGCGGGAGGAGCCCTCTCGGCAGGCTCGGCGCGGCCCCGCCCGGACCGTGCGCACCTCCCGGTGGTCCCCGAATCGATCTGAAGCCTAGCTGAGGATGTCACCGCACTAAATATTTACTGATCACACACAAGTAGCCGGGGCTCGAACGATTTTCTTCTGTGAGGAGAGCGCAGAGAGAAGGGTAAATCATTTTATTAGTGTGGATAAAGCCCAGAGCACACTCCGGGCTGGAGTGTTTTAAGATGTGTCTTCAACGGGATGAAAAGAGTTAGGGAAATCGATACGGAGTGATTAGAAGCCCCCGGGGTGACGAAGGGGGCCCAGGCTTTCAGGGATTTGGCGAGGCTGAGAAGGGGGAGCAGCCCTCGAGGGGGGCGGCCGGACCACCGCCAGGGAGCTCCCCGGCGCAGGCCTCCGCGTCTCCCTACTCGACGGGAGACGCAAGGGCGCGGCAATCCGCAGGGAGTCCGCCGCGGCCCGGCTTGGCTTCTCCCGGCCGCCGCCGGGGAAGGGTTGCGCAGGCCGCCACGGAGCCAAGGGCTTGGGAGCCACGGGCTCCACGCTTACGAGGAACAGTGGTCAGGTGGCCACCGGAGTGGAACGCAGGCCCGGCGCGGGGACGGTGGCAGGTCCCCCCACAGTGCGGTCACTCCAGGCAGCCTCCTGGAGTAAAGGTGTGACCCAAACGGGTTGCATTTTTCCGCCCCAGCCGCGACCCGCAGCATTTCCGAACTTTCTCCTTGATTTATCTCTGTCCCTTTTCTCCTTTGATGTTCCCAAAGAGGACGCAGCGGCCCAGCCCCGCTGGCTGCCTCTCCCTCCCACCCACCCAGTGTCTAGGGCGGCCGCCGGGTGGCGGAACCCGCTGCGGACCACAGGGCTAGTGGATGGCAGGTTCGGGGCTCCTGTGCAGGTGGGAGGAAGACTGAGGCCGACGAGGAAGGCAGGGGCAGGGTGACATACCCCAGCGGAGCCCCCAGCGCGTCTCCGTGCTCTCCAGGGCGGGAAATTAGCTTTGGGGGGAATCAAGCCAAGCTCCAGCGATGGAAATCGGTCTGTGGCCCCCAAGGCTAGGTGCAAGAGCCTCAAGTGGCAGAGGGGCTAAGTCTTCCAGGGCTCGATGAAGTTAGCAAGACTTTGGCGGGGGGGGGGGGGGGTGGTTGCTGGGAGGGAGAGGAGACCTTCTCCCCAAACTCAAGCAGCAAAGTCCTGGCGTGAAAATGGCTTTTCACTTCTAGAAGCGGGAGTCTCGCTGGCTCCTGTGAACAAACCTCGAGGTTCGACACATCTGCAAATAATCAAGAGGACACTAATTTTGGGGGGAAAAGGAGGGGCGGAAGGTGAGGAAAGGGGAGAATCTCTTTCGTTTCTTCTTCCTTTTCCAGCACCTGACCTCTTCTTAAAAATCTGCTCTTTCTGAAGAAGCTGATAGATTATTTGTTTGTTTGTTTGTTTATCCCTCCTCCTCCCCCCACCCGCCAGATTGCTCGATTTTCTTGGCAGCTTGAGGAATTCAGTTCAGGTTGCCCTGCTTGGTCCCTCAATGCAACAGAAAATATAACTTCAGATCCAATTAACCGTTTTTTCAGAAGGGATTATTATTATGATTATTATTATGAATCTTAATGGATGGGAACGATGTGTTCAGGTGTGAGGTGATTGGTGCCTCAAATCCCTTCCTTGATAATCCTCTAATTCCTGGGATGGCAGCTCTAGAGTATCGCTGACCTGAGGCTGTCAGGAACCGGGTCTCCATTAGCCCTTCTTGGTCTTGGCCAGAGCGAAGGTTAACTACACTAATATACCAGAGGGGCTGTAGCAAAGAAGGAAGCAAGAAAGGGGAAGGAAAGGAAGAAGAGAGGAAGGTAGGAAGGCAGGGAGGAAGGACAGGAGGGAGGGGAGGGCGGGGAAGGAAAATTCACTCTAGTTGCAGGGATTTAGAGCTCCCTGCCCTTCACTGGTCTCCCCCACCCCCATCCTTCCTAGGAAAGCAGGTTTCCATTCAGGGAGACAACAGTGTCATCCATCAAGGAAGCTCACTCCATGGAGGTGGACTTTAGGGAATAGGAAAACATAATGTAGTGAAATATTTTCTTCCATTTAACTGACCACCCAGCTCACTTAAAACAATATTTCTAACATGTCTACAACAGGAGATTATAGTGGGAGGGGGTTTCAAAACCCCCAAATCTACTACATATTTTACCTTTTTCATTTAAGTAAAAGCTAATTTAGAATCTTGCCAGTAGCCAAATTATAGCCATAAAATCTGGATGAGATTAGGAAAATATTCATTCTGCTGGCTTTAAACCTGGTGGCATTTTAATGGGTAGTTATATAATAGTTATGTGCATGAAGGTGTATGCGCATGGGTGTGTATATATTCTTATGGTGTTAGAAGTTCTATGATGGATTAAAGGTTCATATACTCAAGCACTAGATAGAGGCTGTCACTCATGTGTACATGCAGGGGTCTGGCTTCAGAAAGCAGTGCAAAAAAGAGTCTTGAATGAGCTCCTTGGAATCACTATTGTTGAAATACAAGCTGAAGCAAGTTAGTAATGGTAAAGCTATTGTGCAGTGCAGAATCATAAAAAGACACTTCAAAGTAAAAATGTCAATTTTCAGTTTGGCAGCTTTGGCAGGGCATTTAAACAAAAGGTGAGCATCTTTTGCCTAATATATATTTAAAAATTCAACAACATGATCTTCTATTTTACTTTTCAATGAACTGAAGAATTAAAAGAGAGTAGGTTCTAGATACAGATAGGCTTGTTGTCCATGTAACCAAGTCTCATGTGGGCTATACACATGCTTTTAATTTTACAGTGCAAGGCAATTCCTGATGAGAAAGTTCTAAAGACATCTAAAGCCATGTGGACATCAGCTCTTATTTAGAAGTGGACAGAGTGAGGAAAGATCATCTCATTCTGTATTTTTCCCCTTTTTTGCAAGAGCCTGGTAATGAAATCTTTAAAATGACAGTTCATTTTTGGTATGTCAAAAAAAAGCATTAATCAAATGGCATCAAGTGCCAGTCACTTGAATGTGAAAGTGTTAGTAAGGCAGATATCCAGATAAATTAATATTGTTGATTAGCTGCATCAGTGTACTTAAATAAAATACAAACAGAACAACAAAGGGGGGTTATCTGATTTAAGTTCCTTTAGCCACAAACTCAAGGTGCATTTTGGAAGGAGGGAAATAATTTAAGGATTAATTTTCATTCTACTGGTTTTTAGAAGGCTGAAAGAAAAGTTTCAACATAAAGCATATAATTAAAGAAGTAGATGAACAAAGACAGACACACTGCCATAATAGAAAAACACTATGTGTGAGTTTAGAAAACATAATTAATTAATTAATTTACCAACTGTATTTTTCCTCTTCAGAGGCTGATTTCTTGAAATGTTGAAGGTACACATTAAAAATAAAGGACTTCTGTTCAAAATTAAGAGGAGGATGTTTATAACATGATATTCAGCTCCTTGAGCATAGGAAGTTTTATCTTGAGAGTTTACAAAGTATAACATTTAAATAAAACGTAAACTGGTCCTTTTATTTTGAATATGGGATAGAGAAAGGTACTTTTCCCATCTGTCCATTATAATTTATAATAAATTAATCAGCCTTATCAAAGAGATTACGAAGTGCTTGACTGAGGTAAATTGATTTAGATGATATCACTTGAAACAGTTTAAAGCAAAAGTGAAAACATAAAAGGAAGGGAATGTTGGCTTCAGTGAAAAATGTCACATTGGGTATTTCTTGACAGGACCACATCATATCATATGTCGGGGAAGTTAAAAAATTAGGCAACCCTATTTCTTTGCAGAATGTATGTTGATAGCTTATTTATTGACTCCACAAGTTCTGATGCAGATTTTTATTTTGCATATACTTTGTTGCTATATTACCATACAATTAGAAGGAAGTTAGAGCATGGTCAGATGTAAGGGGCATGGGGGGTGTGGAAGGGTGGCTAAACAGTAATTTTTTTTCAGTCTCCAAGATTTAATGCTTATTTACTCATTGATTCTTTTCATATGATATTGGTTGATTTAATGGCTTTTAAAATCATACACTATTTTGCTAAAGCCTACATTGTTTCTAAATAGAAAACAAAATCAAAGGCATCAGATCTTTTTCAGAAAGTGCAATTCAATGTTCAGTTGAAGAACTACTATTTAAATTTCCTAGGTTCTATTTAAAACAAACACACAAACATCCAAACCTCCTTCTTCTTTGCTAATAACTCTTAACATTGTTACTGGCATGGCTGTGGATGAATATTTTATATAAGAGCCTTTAACTCTCTTCCTATTTACCCTGGAAATGCATTTAATTTGTCTTTTGTGCTTACGTGCTTTAAAAAGCATTAGTCAATATGCAAGAATTATTCACCCTCTTTTAAAAACCAGTGAATAGAAATTCTGATCATAGAAAAGAGGTGTGATGTTTACTTTGAAGTTTCAGGAACATACAAAGTTTTCTTAATAAACTGGAAGAAACCCTATCCTAGATAAATTTAAATAGGGCAGCTGTGGGGTATGGTTTATATTCGTGTTCCTCTTGCCTTTGGCACTAAGGTATCTGGGTTTTTGTCTTCACACACTGTCTATTGTTAACAGAGTAGATTTTGAGATTAAAAAACAGAATCTTCAAATTGTCTTGCTTTTATAGCTTAATGCATTATTAAAAATAGTATTCATTTCTGTGTTCAAGTTTATATGTCTAGGCAATAATGAGGAGGCAAGTTTCTGCAACCCTCCTGCCCCCCCAAAACAAAAACAAAAATAAAAACATTACATAGATACACTAAAGAGAAAGAAAAAAACAACTTACGATTCTGTGTGTTGAAAATACAGGCACATTGTTTTTACAATGGAGCTCTTAGTAAGGGTTTTTTTTCATCTTAACTATCAACCAGGATGTGACACTTCAGTTTTATATATAATTTATGAATTTTGAACAAGGTTTAACAACATATCATCATCACAGGCTTTTTGAAGTGAAGGATGATTAGAAAAATCAGCCTCCAAAATAAAAGGCACAAATAAGAGACAGGGCATGGTGGCTTGCCTCCGTTTTTAAAGATGTTATGAAAGTTATACTTTAAAAATTACAATAACATGCATTTTCATTGAGTGTAAAACAAGATGATTATAGGAGAAAAAAAAAAAAGAAGAAAAAGATTCCCTCCCATTCCTCCCCACCAAAAACCAACAATAACAAAACACAAAAACAAATCCCAATCCTAAATCCCACATAAGAATCCCCTTACCACTGTAGGGAAAGTTTCTGTGTAAGTGTGGGTCCTGCCAGAGCTCCTAGTTGGTCTACTTTTTAAATGCGGCAGGCTGCGGTTACACTAGTCAGCAACCTGGCAGCCTTGAGAAGGAGGCAAACTGTCGAACTCCACTGCAGATGACCTACCACTTAGAAGCAAACTTTGAAAGCAACTGTTGAAAGTTAACCTCCCCTTTCCAAAGGAGATTTTCAGAGGCTGGACAGTGAGAGCTGATATAATCAATTTTATTATTTTCTAAGTCATTCCTAACTTTTATGACCCCCCCCCCCCCTTTTACTATCTGTCTTTGTGCCTCCAGGGCCAGTGAAAGAGCAGGGCAGATTCTAGATTGCTTTCAGAGTTTGCCTTCTCTGATGATGGATTACCATGTCAATTTAAACGGCATAGGATTAATTTGTTTCAATGATTTCTCTTTAGGCTGAATGCCAGCCGTTTTTCTATCTCTCTCCCTGCTCTTCAGAACAACAACAACCCCCCCCCCCAAAAAAAAGCCTTCTTTCCATATTCTAAGTTAGGAGACAATAATAGAAATAGACAAGTTAGGTGTAATGTTGCAACACAGTTATAGGTCTGAGTGTTTTTATCTCTGCCTAAGAGGCTGAAACATACAGTCAGCCACATTAAAATGAAATTGGACTGAACATTTACTCAATAAATACTTGTCTTGTAGATAATCCAGTGGAGTGCTTTTGACACATAAGGACTTAATTTGTCTTGGATAACAAGTTATTAATATGGCACATTTAAACTTGCCACCTACAATAAGGTTATTGAGATCTATAAGAAACTCAAAGGATCATTGGGAAGAATAATTTGAGGAAGGGAAGGAGACTTTTTTGAGAATGCATATCTTTATCATACACACACACACTTATGAGTAACACATGTATTTCAGATCACATATGGACAAAAAGTTCAATGAAGTTAAGAATAATTCCATTCATTATGCAGGTATATCTAACCTTTCTAAAATAAGAATGTGTCAGGGAGTTTTCTCATTTGAAAGGTTTCTAAAGTGCACAAGAAAAATGCTGTTCAAATCCTATTTCTTTGCAAGACCAAACCCATTATGAGGTTGAAAATGGCACAAAAAAAGCACTTAGGTGCAATCCAAAATCAAACACTCCCTCCACATTTTTTGCCGGGACTAAACTTGCAGCCAGATAGAGCATGTTGCCTGTAGAATAAAGGCAATTTAGGAGAAATAATCTATCCCTAAAGTGATTATTGCATTTCTTTCCCTAATGGGAGGTCCCCCAGCAGATGCAAAGGAACAGAAGAGGGGGTTTATCCTATGGACTGAATCTGCTGAGTAAATGTGGCTATTTGAACGCGGGGCTGCATTTCCATCACCCTCTTTTCTTAATTGCCTCTCCTTTTCTCAGCATTCTCCTGCACTGAAATTAAGCATCATAGTTCAGGATAATAAATTGCATTCCGAATATGAACACAAATGGATTTTATAGGCTCCCCCTTTTGCTAAGCCCTCTCAAATGCACAGGCAGGCTTTCTTTGAGCAGGTTCTACTTTCTAAGGATATATGCAATCAGAGGCCAGTGACTGTCAGGACTGGGATCTCTGCAATTTTAATTTGTAAAAAAGTTGTTGGTTGTTAACCTTGGAGGAGATTGCGCATCTCTAAGAAACCAAATCTTTGAGAGCTCTCCCTGGGAAATGATGTTACACATGAGCAGAAAATCCAGGCAAGAAAGGCTAATTGAATGAAGAGAGAGAATTAGGTTAAAAAATAGAGTACAATCTAGTATCACATTTTCAGTAGTGTAACTTGAAATGAAGGTGTCTTCAAGTCGCCGGTGATGCCAGAGTGTTTAGATGTTGGCCACAGATGGGGACACCTATTGAAATGTGTCTGAAGAAGATTAATAGGGCTTGTCACTGGTGGGAAAGCACTGCTTTGCTGTAAATTTCTACCAGCACAAGATGAATTACCGATGAACGCTCACTTATCAACCCCATCACTATCGTTCGACACTAAATCAAATTGAGAAGTTATCTGCAATCAGAAAATTTCTTTTTAAAATAGACAGACACCTTTAGGCCCCAAACCCTTTAATAATCCCACTCAGAAAACAATTCCCGAGCCCATGATGCTTCTTTAGCTTGAACAAAATTATATCTCAATAATGAATATATTTTTAAGTTCACATGCAACAGACAGCTAGCTAGTCAATTGCAAAGTTTGACAGTATTTTAACAGGGGTATGAAGGCTTCTTGGAAGCCTGCATTTAATATTGCATAAAAATGCATTTTCTTTGCCTTGAGATATTTCTCTTCCTTACTTGGAAGGCAAAGAGGAGAGTGGGTTTGCTGTTTTCCTGTTCTAAACCCCGTCCCTCTGAGCTATTTGCTATCTAATCCTCTGGTAAGATAAAATTATGAGAGAACCACAAGTTTAGGTAGAGAACAGTAGAATAGGGTTAAGTGGATAATGGTGATAATTGAGGAAATGAATTTATTCTTTTATGATTTAATGGTGTTTTATGTCTAAGGTGGCTTATTTGAGAAACAAAACAGTGGCATTATCTCTTTTATTATCTGTTAACCAACTCCAGGCATCCGGAGTGTTTCCAACCTAGGAAGAATAATGTTTTAATAAAACCATGAACCTGTGAGGTTTTATCAGGTTCTGCCTGCTTAAAAATTATCTCGTGTGCATAACCCACTTGATTTTTACTGCAATTCTTCACAGGCAGATAGTTTGAATTCCCATTTTGCTGATGAATAAACTGAGGCTCTGAGAGTTATCTGAGGCATGGAGCCAACAGTAGCTCAGCCAGAATTCATAACTACATTTCCTAGGTTCCTTTCAGTGTCTCTTTACTGCTAGTCATTATGTACACGAGGAAGATGATGATGATGATGGAACGAATAGCAGGTAACATTTGCTATAGACCACGACTATGGGAAACATATATGCCACTTCATTTAACCTCAATATGTTCATATAAATATGAACATATTTATATGTTCATATAAATATATTCATTTTAATCTCTATCCAGCTCTCTGAGGTAGACAGTTATTATTTCCATTATCCAAGTGGGAAAAACAAACAAACAAAAAAACCCAGAGTCTCACAGAGTTTAGGGACTCACCTGAAACTCGCATTGCTTCTACACTGGGGACAAGTTATTCAAGTCCAAGAAGTCTACATTCAAAGCCACTGCCCTCTCCTATGCTCCTGTTCCTAACTGTAAGGAGTCTTCAGTAGTATGGGGTGGTCACAAGAAATCTCACTTATTTTTGGAATCTAAAAATCCCTCATACTCTGAGGCAGCTTGTCATAGCCGAATAGACCCCGGCTTGGAAACAAGGAGACCTGGGTTTAAGTTCTAGCTTTACCAGTTACTGTGTGACCTCAACGTTTTTGGTTTTTATGTCCCTCATCTCTAAAATGGGGTGATTGGAGTCAATGAAACTATAGGCATTGGTTTTGGGTGCTTTATTCTGGCATGGTGCCTAGGCAGAATAAAATGAGGAACAGAAATGGCAGGCATGTTTGAAGAGGTGAGTGGGGATGAGGGACATGTAGGGCACTTTGAGAAGGTATGGCTCCCATCCCTCAGGCTGGAGACACTTAGCATCAGAAGAGATCTCTGCTTTCTTCCTCTCTGCTTCCAGAGGGCAGTGAATACTTAAGACAATGATCATTCTTTAGAAAACCATACAATTTAAAACTCACAAGAAAAACTGTCCCAGATAGAAGAAGAAAAACTCGAGGTCTGGAGCAGTTAGGGGACTTATGTAAGGTCACCTAGCTGACTGGTGACAGGGAGAAAGTGGGCTCCTTTTCTCTCAGCCCCCTAAACCAGGAATCCACTCCCACTGCCCCCCATGCCCCCCCAAAACCCATCTTCCCAATGCTATGTTCCTTATTCAATGAAAACACACTTTAGATCATATGGTCACATCTCCTTCATAACTATTACTCTATTTTTTGATATGATGGGTCATGTGGGTTATTATTGGTTGCACTATGATATCTCCCTGGATCTATCCCACAATAACGTTTCATAAAATCTATTAAGTTAACCAGCCAAGGATGCCTGGGTGGCTCAGATGGCTGGGCGTCTGCCTTCGGCTCAGGTCATGGTTCCAGGGTCCTGGGATCGAGCCCCACATCTTCTCCCTCTGTTTCTCTCTCTCTCTTTCTCTCTGTCTCTCATGAATAAATAAATAAAATCTTAAAAAAAAACTACAGTAAGATTCATTAAAAAAAAAAAAAAGTTAACCAGCCAAATAGTCGAAACTGCAGTGAAGAATCACACAATAATAAGAATATGCTGTAATCTCCATTAGGTCACTATAATATTCCAATCTGTATTTATTACAACCCTCCTCTGATGCTTACATAACCAAACTTGCTAGATTTATATTCTCTAATGGTTCCCCAGTGGGAAAAACCTGTGTTTTTTGTCTTCCCTTTCCTGTCCCAAATCACCCTTCCACATACATTTGCCTGCTTTGGACCCCCTGTCTGGGTTTCATCAGAAGTTGCAAGACAAAATGTGCATTATTAAGAAATATAAATATTTTCAGAAGCAATCAAAGGGATGAAAGATTGATTCAGCATGTAAATTGGACCTAATTCGAAGCAGCTTTGTTCTAATGAGGGCTACCGGGATGGAGTCCGAGCTGTTGTGGCCACCAGTTAGAAATTCCAAAATCATTAGGGTAATCATCAGGATTTCTCTTGCTAGGTTTGCTGAAATATTTTTTGCAAGGTGTATGCTCTAGTCTCTGGGCTGTGCCACCTTCTTTGTTACCCTTAGGGACTCGTTGTTGTTATCTTTGAGAAATCATGACTAATTCCTTCTCTTTAGAGTTTAGATCAGTGAGTACCTCCCTTTTTCACGACTGGGAAGTTGGCTTAGCATTAACTTTCATAAGAACATTTTGGCCTGGAGGCATCTGTATTACAATTTCTTTCTTGGCTTAATAAAAGGTATCACATTATCTACCTGGTCAATCTCTATTGGCTTTCAAAATAGAGACATGGAAAAACCTAATAAGCCTCATTAGGATATCTGCTTTAAAAACAACTGGCTGCCTCATTTAGCATGTTGCTTTGAAATGTCCCAGTAGAGCTGGGTGGTCACTGCTTGAATACAGGTATTGCTAATTTGGGATCTTTGTCAGTCTGGTAGCTCTGTGAGGGAAAAAAAAAAAAAAAGCGTAATGTGTAGGTGGAATTTTAATACACAGGGGATCAAACCCTGATTGTTGTATTTTGTTTTTGTTTTCCTTCTTTCTTTCCTTTAATCCCACTTTTTGTCCACATGGCCATGTGAGAGATGGCTTGATTTTCTTGATATGGTTCAGCCATCCACAGCTGGAATTCCAAAGAAGACTGAAAATGTCTTTAAAATCAACACAACTCGGGGAGCCTCAGAGAACAAGTTTTCCTTTGTTGTAGGGTATAGTATTATTTGCTGTAGGTTTTTTGATATACATTCTAAATTAGGCCTGCAAAGGCATGCTTCATCTTTAATTCATCACTCTCAGCTGAAAGAGATTAGCAATGTCTAGCACGCACCCCTCGTATGGTGCTGACCTCATCAAGTATGGCCTGAAATTAATTAGCCTCATTCATTCCAAATGGAAAAGGATAATGGAGCAGCATTTTAGAGATGACCATCACAAATTGTTTGCAGCATATTTAAAAGGCCCCTATTTTCAAACCATGTAGATTAAAATTCTTTCCAGGGCCAGAGTTATCAGGGACTCAGAGCAAAGCCTGGTCAGGTTTCGTGTATGTATGTTTGTGTGTGCGCATGCGTGTGCGAGTGTGCGTGCCTGCCGAGTTGTTTATTGTATGGAGTCTGTGTGTAGATGTGTCCGTGTTTAGCTGGGTTTGCTGCCTGATAGGACACCTGGAATACTTGACCAACAAAAATCTGATGTTTAATACTGTCTTAAAGGGTGCAGTAATAGAATACGTTAGTGGATCTTTTTGTGTGTGTGTTTTACCATAAAGTGGGCATACCAGCACAAACTTTGCTATTTTCCGGTAAGATGCTATCCATCCTCTAATTTAGAAACAAAAAAGCCTCTTGAAGAAATGCTCAATTTTTCTATTTTGAGTTATTTCTGAAACTTGCTATGACTCTTCCCAGTCTTTATTGTTTGATCATATTTCAAAACATGATTGAGGACTAACTTGGATTAGAGAATCACTTAAATTTACCATCTTTCTAAGATTAGCTGATTTTTTTCCCCTTCTGGGGATTGACTAAGGGAGGCCAAATTTTTGAATATCAAAACTGCTTTCTTTTCCAGCCAAAAAAATCTTGACCGGGCTTCTTTGGGATTCTCAAAGATGTTGTAAAGTTTATTTTTATGAGCAGTCATTTGGGGACTACAGATTAGAAGAAGAAGAAGAAAAAAAAAAACCCATGACAGTTTCTGTTTTTGGGTTTTAATTTTTAAAATAGCATAAAATATGGTCAATTTATGAAAAGGTATTAGTAGTATTTGGGGGAATTTTATCTAGTGCTCATTTCTTAAGGAAAAAAAAAATTAATTCCAGAATAACTTTGGTTAAATTAAGCAGTAGATATTCAAAGTAATGTAACTAGAAAGTTTCCACTTAACTGTTAGAGTGAAAAACGCACTTTTAGGTTAATAATCTTTTTAGGGTGCATTGATATATTAATCTCTATATGCAAGTTATTTAAGATTATTTCATCTTATAATAAAAGAGAAGGTGGAAGCATGTTGCCCCCCCTATCTCGGCAAATGTAGGATTTAGAAATTTCTCTAGGCTCACTTTTGCCTAATTTTCTCATCCCAGAAGGCCCCTTTATCTAATGGGCATATATCATTTATATGTACAAGATCATCAATCACAAACTGTGAACCTATCATTTTGACATAAAAGATCTATCCTTAAATCTCCTCAAACCTCTAGCATATAATTTGAGGAAATTAGCTAGTTTAAAGTCTGGGTTTCTGACTTCTGGGGGATGAAATGCAAAAATGAAGAAAGCTTAAATTATACAAATTTGATTTTAAAGTCACAGCTTAACTGAGCCAGTGATAAAAGATGATGCAGTGCAGATCTTGAAATGTTGACAGAAATAGATAATTTTGTTAATTATCATCTGGTCAGTTTGGAATTTCATGGTTAATAAACACAGTATGAAAGAAAGAGGAATATTTGCCAAAATAGCTTTTTTCCTTAAAACACGTTACCCAAAATATATTTTCCTCATAATTTTTTTATCAAGACAAAGAAATGCATACATTGCATAATATTGCTATTTGCTCAAATAACAAACAGCATGTCTCAATTTTTATTTAAAAAAATTTCTTTTATCAACTGAGGTGAATATGGCAGAAAAACCATAAATATAAGGATTAAGGCTGCATGAAATTTGAGTTCATTCAAATGATAAACCCAAAGTAAAACCCAGATGAACTTACCAAATTTCATTTGCTATCCACCTGAAACTATAAATCCTCTTCTGGCATTTGAGAGTAGAAAGGAGGTTCACTGAAAATTCAAACCAGGTTTTCCTAAACCTGACCCAGACTCACTAACTTTAGGTAAACTACAGTTGTGTTGTGGCTTCATAGTGAAACTTTCATCTCACTTTAGCTAATGATGAATAGATGATGGGCAGGGGAAGAGAACCAGAAGATGTTTTTGCAATTGCTGTTTTGTCTTTTTTTTTTTTCCACATTTCCTGTAAAGTTCAGAAGTAGGGAAGAACAGTATATGAAGCAAATTTTCAATGATGTATGTGGAAAGATGACCACTTACGAGAGACAGAGGGGGAAATTGACCATGAAATACACATAGGATTTTTTAAAAAGGAGAATCCTGGCAAAATACTGCTAACCAACATTTCTTGAGTACTTACTGTAATCAGGCACTGTTTTAAGCACTTTACCTGTGGTGATTCAGCTTGGTTTATCATAATAGTACCAGACAAACACTATTATCTCTATTTTGCTGATAAGAAAGAATAGGCACAGGAAAGTTACATAACTTGCACTGCCCAAGGTTACATGGCTTCGAAGGGGATCTGTACCCCAGAATGTCTGGTTCTGGAATATCGGCACTCCAGCACCATGCCATGCTGACCCTGCGGAGGAAATGCAATTACCATGTTGTTGGGGAAAGAAACCGCTACAGACTATGGATGGGAGAGATATTTTCCTATTTTTTAAACTACTGAGAACAGTAGTAAATTTAATGGGAAAAGCTCAAGTAGAGAAAGCTCCGTCTTGTCTAACCTCATCCCAGAAGTGGGAAGGGAATTGACGTCGCAAATCTCCCATAGGTCTTTGCAGAGCTTCCACTCAGAATGTGATATAAGTAGGATACCCTATGCTAAGGAGATGGAGATAAATGGAGTAGAATTTTTTTTTAAGATTTATTTATTTATTTTAGAGAGAGAGAGTGCGTGGAGGGGGGTCAGGTAGGCAGAGGGAGAGGGAGAGAGAGAATCTTAAGCAGACTCTGTGCTGAGTGCGGAGCCTGACCTGGGGCTCCATCCCATGACCCTGAGATCACGACCTGAGCCAAAACCAAGAGTCTGACACTTAACCAGCCGAGACACCCAGGTGCCCCTGGAATGGAATTTAAAGGAAAAACGTACAAGAATGACCCAGTGAGAGATTGGGGAGGAAAGATTAAAAAAATAAATAAAAACTAAATAAGTAAGACTTGGAGAAACATTAGTTAATGTAGAACTCAACAGGATTCCAGAAATATTTAGAGGAGAAATGAAGACCTAAAAATATCATGAAGGAGATTGTAAATAGGTAAAAAGGAAATTCTAAGACAAAAGCAAATTAAAGGAACTCAGATTTTTGTCAGTGACTTGCCAGATCCATAATGAAAGCTATGTCCTCTTGGAATCCTGAAGAGATTTCATTGGAAAGACAAATTTTGTTCCCTGCCTTGTGTAGGTTGACTTAAAGATAGGCTGAAAAAAAATATGGTTTAAAAACTGCTTTACATAACATATAATGTAGATGTATATATTTATAATCTATAATCATAATAATGTGGAATGCCCCATAATCTTTATATTCAAATTCTAATTTAATCCTCACGGTGAGTTGCAAGGTATCTATTACCGTCTGCACTTTATAGATATGGAAACTGAAGCTCAGGGAGGTTATGTTGCCTGTCCGGGGTCACACAGCCTGTAGTCCCCCTGATTGTTCCCAATCCTGGACTAAGACCTCCCAGAACACCACACTCACTGGCTTCTCTTGCATAGCATCCCTAGGACTTTACTCAGAAAATGATGTCATAAAATAACTGGTTTTCGGCCAAATTCATTACAGTGCATTACCCTCAAGGAACGTACCGATAAGAATACATTATGCCAAGATGAGACATAGCCCAGCTTCTGAAATCTGGCTGGCATCCTCTAAGAGGTGGCCCTGTCTGCTCGGGTCTTGGAGAAGCTGAGCCTGTTAGGTAAACACCCGGATGTCGGCTCGGGTGTGGGAGCAAATGATCGATGAACGAACATCGGAAAACAGAACGGATCTCCCCGGGCAGGCCCCAAGCCTCCTGTGTTTACAGGCCTCCAGATGAAATCACCTGGCTGTTTATAGGAGTCTTAGTGCTGATGAAAAGACAGTTACACTCCAAACTTTTCCCTGCCAAAGGAGAAAATTTCCAGGTCCTTTAAAAAGTATGTAAAGCATCTGATCTGAAAAGTGGCAACAGCATTTGGGACCAATTACCCACATTAAGAGGCAACAATGCTCTGTTTACACTTTGTAGCCAAGAGCCCTTTGGCTCTGGCCCACAGGCAGGAGATTGTAAATTACACAAATTTCAGCCTAACTTGACTTCTCTTTTGACCTAGGTGTCTGAGTGTAGAGAAAAGGGGCTAGAAAAGCCTGGTTGCTGTTTGCTGTAAAGCTTCAGTGGATGGGGAACTGAATGTTGTCTTCCAGGTAAGACATTTAGGCTTACACTCCTGCAATGAAAGCAGTGGATTCTTTTATTGCTCAGGGAAGGGTCTGACTGTGTATGATGGGTCACGATAGGGTTTTTCAGTCTGCTACCCCTCCAAAATCATTTTTGCAAAAGAAGTTAAAAAATAAAGGCTCCTTGACATCTTTTGGTTAGTTAACCACAGCATTCCAGTTTAGCTCCATTTTCCAAAATACCATGGATTAATCAGTAGCAAATGGGAGATCATGAATTTATGCCGTGAGCGCCGCACTGCTGAGCATGGTCAGAGGTAGATGGTGGCGAGGATAGCCGTTGTGGGCAAAAAAAGGAGGCACCATCTGGTCCAAAACTCAGAGGCTGGTAGGGATTTGGATCATTTGGGCTTGAGATTTAGGTTCCTCCCTTTACAAAGGAGGACCAGTCCCCACTTGGAGTAACCCTGATAATTCCAGAAGTTTCTTCGAAAATTTTCGTCTTTCTTTTAACATAATCCTGATGTTAAGGGCTTGACCTTGCGGGGGAAAGGAACCACAAAGGTCAAACAGCAAGGAGGAGAAATGGGAGGCACAGGCCTGCCAAACACAGCGGTGTGGAAAAGACAGGCCATTATTTTACCGATAGGCGTGATGCGTACGTGTTCAGAGATGTATAATCCAACCATTCTAATACCACATTTAGACCATCACATTGGAAATATCCACAGGCATGGATATTTTCAAGTTCTTTTTCAAGTTCTCTTGATTGGATAGTCATTTAGGAGAAAACATGATGGAGGTGGTGATTGTGGAGTATTGTGGGAATTTTGATGTTCAAAGCAGCTTTCTAACTCAAGAATCCAGTGTCCCCTTAATGGAAGCTGTCTTCTGAGATAACTCCTATTTGATGCAATTTCCAGTCCCCTCCCACGTCAACACATTTTTCTGATAAAAACTGATCAACAACCAACAGGGATTTTTCTGACCCTGGTTTATCTCAATAATTTATCATTTTCTGCAGTGTCAGAGCTTCCTGACATTTACAATTAACTCACAAATTAACTTAGAAATGATAGTAAGCTCTCAGCTAAATGATCTAGTGGCCACTGGGGACCAGACCAATTTTCTAGAATAAGGTTAGGACTAAGTTGCTCTGGAACAATGCTGAGGTTGGTTGTGTAGAAATAGTGATTTAAGTGTGAGCAGGAATCGAGGTATAAAAGGGGAAATTTTATCTGCCCCTGATTCCATTAGTTATTCAGTCCCTGTGAGATATTTCTTCATCTGTAAAACAGGGGTAACTGGTTTTAAAAATGTTTTGGAGTTCAAGGCTCCATAATGGAATCAAGAAGTCTTGAGTCTTTTCCTTAGAAGGAAGCTTGGAGAACACTGGTCCAACTTCTCACTGAAGCCAGTGGTCTGGAGATAGCCAGATGGCCAGGCTGACATGGATTCAGCAATTTGTAAAAGTTGTACATTTAAGGCAGGTAGCATATATGTGTGAAGGTCTGGGTGAAGGCTTCCAGACAGGGCCAGCCCCCTAGAGAGATGGGAGGGGCAGGGCTCACTCTCCCCAAGGCTATCACTGTTGGAGCCTTGTTTTTAGAAATTTTTGTTCCTTCTATGGGAGCAAAAATCTCTGTCTCTGGACCATCTTTCTATTGGGTTGGATTCTGTCCTCAGAAGCAACACAACTCAACCTCATCCCTCTACCATACGACAGACTTTCAAACACTGGAAGATAACTTTTGCTCTCCTCACCCCCTCAAGGCCACCACTTTTGTTTTATTGGCAAAATTTTCCAGTTCCACATATGACCGGGACTCAGTGGTTTTGTTTTCTTTGGTTGGCCTTGGTGTGCCAGATTCTCTTAAGAAGTGTCCAGCAACAAATAAAATACTTAGAAGTCTCATGACCAGCGCTGTCCACCACATCATGTGACAGGCTTTGAACAGAGTCCTGAGTCAGGGAGGAGTCAGATCCATGGAGTCAGATCTCAGCCATGGAGTCAGATCTCAGCCGTGTAGGGCTGTGCATTTAAGATCGTCTCATGTTTATTCCCATTAAATTGCATTTTGATTTGGCTTTTTGGTAGCTTATAGAGTCTGTCTCTCTATCTTTGGTTCCTTTACAAATTGACTAGCAGGTTTTTTACAAAGTTGTGTGTTGTTTTGTTCTGTACTTCTAAGTAAGCATTACACCCAAGCCCAACGTGGGGCTTGAGCTCATGACCCCAAGATCAAGAGTCACATGCTCTACCCACTGAGCCAGCCAGGCGCCTGTCTTTTACAAAGTTTTGCCCAATCATTGATCTGAATATTGCAGAAGCCAGGGTTTCTGGAGTTTCTAGGGTCTTTGATGTCACTAGTTATTATGTTGAGAATAGTTGCAGGTTTGTTTCTTTAATTAGCTCTCGTAAGTAGTGATGAATAGTAGGCTCTCTGGAAGTAGATTTGCCTGGGTTTAAATCCTGGGTCTCCTGATATACCAGTGTGTGACCAGTATCTGCCCGTGCCTCAGTTTCCTCATCTGTAAATGGGGATAATAATGTAACTCTCACATATGGTTGTTTTGAAGATTAAGTGAGTTAATATATGTAAAGCCCTTAGACTAGTGACAGGCACATAGCATGTACTATTTATTGTATAAAGAACATAAATCAAGACAAGCTCCCTAAGGACAGGAACCAGTATCTCATTTATAGCTCTGTCTCCAGAGACTAATACTGTGCCTAGAATATATTTGGGGCCAATATATTGGGTAAATGGACAAATGAGTTTCCATAGTATTCTGGACACTGGTGCAAGCAGACAATATAATCAATGCTAGGGTTTCTAATGCTAACAGGTTTTCTTTTCTTTTTTTTTTAAAGATTTTATTTATTTATTTGACAGAGAGAGAGAGAGAGAGGGAACACAAGCAGGGAGCTCAAGGCGGGGCTCGATCCCAGGACCCTGGGATCATGACCTGAGCCGAAAGCAGAAGCTTAACGACTGAGCCACCCAGGCGCCCCCAGATTTTCAATATTATTATAAAAAAGATCTTGACTATGGAAAGAGGTCACGTCTATTCAACCTCAGACCATCATCATGGTGGTTATTTTGCTGCTAATTTTTCTGTGAATGATCATCAGTGTCACCTGTGTCTTTCTTGATGCTAATCTATTGTCTCTGTTAAGCATGGAAGGCCAGGAGAGTCACACACGTAAGTCCAGTCTCAACTGAGGAAAAAAAAAAAAAAAAGATTGTGCTTAGTTTGCTTGCACCAAGCTGAGAGGGGACACTGTGTATTTTTAGCATGAAAAGAAGCTTAACCAAAGAATGCTCGTTTTCCCGAGTCAGATCTCCACATTGTTTAAACTTTTGCAGATTCCCCAGCATTGGGCAGACTCATTCAAAAATACATGCTCGAAAAATTAAATGTCTTAAACATCATCCACAGCGTGGAAGTTCCTGCATTTCCCTACCTTCCCATTACCGCCCAAACTTTTAAGTGCTAACATCAGGATAGGTTTTGATTTAAGCACAGAACAACATAACGCTCCCCTGGGTTCAGCTTCAGTATATTAAATCCAGTTCTTGTTGGATGGAAAATTTAAATCACTCAGAGATCTCTTTTCCATGTAATTCCCTTTGAACTTCCGTCCATGCTAATTTTAAACACGTTCGGTATTTTCCTCCTTCTATATGAATACAGTTGAGCTCAAAGAAGGAAATTCGCCAGTGTTTTCTCCTTTGTATGTGTTCAATAGGTACCCTTGAAGCAATTACCTACTGGGAGACGTGGGAGGAGCCACTCTGTGGGAGCAGGGGCCACCGGTAATATGATACGTGGTGGTTGTGTGTGTAAAGTGCTAATACTTTTGACAGCAACCATCCTAAAGGGGTGTAGCAAGTCATTTGAAATTTGTACACAGACTGCCCTATCCATTACGCATCGCCCATATCATACCCATAATCTCCCAAGGCAGATATGCTATTACACTCAGCGGGTCAAGGTCTGCCGGGGCTTATATACGCACAACTCCCACTGACTCTGTGCCACTGAGCCACTTCAAGGGGACTTGTCAGCGGCATAAATTTAGCCCGGGATCGTCACAACCACAGCGGGCGCAGCTAAACAGAGAGACCTGGCTGTGTGTTAAAAAGGCTGAGGAAGAACAAAAAGCTGCCAGTTTTCATAAGAAATCTTACCCCCAGAGCATGAAGAACTGTAGCCTGACACTCGCCACGCGATCCTCATCTCACAACCTGCCGGTCCCAGGCTGGGACTTGGAAGAAGCTAAAACAGAGTGGGCATTAAAAAAAAAAAAAAAAAAAAATGGCGTGCTACAGGGCATAAAACAATGCTTTGCATCCAGCCTTATTGTGTGAGGGAAGAATTCCCCATGGGTGATCCTCAGAACATTTATTTATCAAAATGTAAAGGAACATCTTGGAACCAAGAGCCCTCTTTAAATAGAGAATATTTAAAATATATAAGGCAAGAGTACAAAGATGCTCCGCTTTTGAAAGTTACTGGTCTATCCATTGGAGTCACACAGTGTCATGGGTGTTCTGATAAGTAACACACATATCGTCATGTTCACGTGGGAATTGCCCCGTTAGTCACTTCATGGTGCCGTCCGCCATGTTATCTAACATGATTCTCTGGGAGCTCTTTCTTGGTCTTTCAGACATCCCCACATCAGACCTTATAAGTGATCGGGCATCGCTGATCTCAAGCATGTAGGAAATTTCAGGATTTTAATTTCGACTCCGAGTCCTCGCCATTGCCAACAATGAAGTCTACTACTCCTAATCATCAAAAATGCTATTGTCTGGTGAGCAGAGCCTAGGTTCAAATCCTTGCTTTGTGCCACACTAATTGTGTGTCTTGGGTATGCTGCTTGACATCTCTAAACCCCAGTTTTCTCATCTGTATCCTGAGCTGTCTAGTATCTTCTTCGTTGTGATGCTGTGTGGACAACACCAAAAAAGATGTGTGAAGCACTCAGCAAAATATAAAATCTGTTGAATGAATGGACGCAGGTGTCACACTGTATGATACGTAGTAGGCACTCAATAAAATCTTCCTCTTCCTCCTTTTTCCTCTCTTCTTCCCCACCACAGTCTCATAAGTTAATGCTCATGCAAGCCTATGTTTATTAAGAAAAATACTGCCTTTAAAGAAAATAACTTAATTAAATAGTATTCTATGAATGACAAATGACCACACATTTAACAGAACACATTTAAAGCTATACTCATCCTTTGATTGTTGTTATAGAGCAGATAAGAATGATCTATTTAAAAGGAAAATGAAAAAATAAAAAATAAGGAACCAAATTAGACATTTAGTCAAGTCTGATTAATGGCTACTTCCAATGGAGATTTTAGTTGAGTATAGGATCCTTGCATCTCTGACTGTTAATGTACAGTGGTTAGGGGTGACCATTTTAGGAAGTCAAATGCATAATTCATTCAAAGTGCACAGAGATTTTCTTTCTCAGTTTGGAAAGACCAAAAGTCGGGCACAATTCTGTTAATGCTATAAAACTGGTATGTTTTGTGATAATGAATTTAGATACAGAAAACTATCTTTCTCTGGAATAAATGTAGCTTTCCTGTCATTTCTTCATTTTTTTTTTTTCATTTCTTCAATATGGGGACCCTAGTAGGGAGTAGAATTAATCATGTGTTAAAAAAATTACATCACCCTAAAAGACTTCCACTCATTCTACAAAAGGTAGTCCAGGTCATTTTTAAAAACTAACGTGTTCTCCAACAGGAAAAAGTGCAATAGGTTAATTTGAAAAGTATGAATAATTCAACACAGAATCATGCATTTCTTTTTACATATTTTCCCGTATAAAACCGTTGCTTTATCATTGTTAAGTAAACTCCCATTGGTGCATGTAACTCCCTGAAAGCTCTGATAGGAGATGCAATATTGTGTTTAGTAGAATGAAGTAACAACTGAAGTTTAATATGTTTGGAAAAAGCACATGCAGACCGGTGTGTGTGTGAGAGAGAGACAGAGAGAGAGAGAGAGAGAGAGAGAGAGAGAGAGAGAGAGAGAGAGTGTGTGTGTGTGTGTGTGTGTGTAGGAACTGACTTTTTCAGTTCACAAAGTAATCTCTGATTTCAACTTGCAGTTAAAAAATGTTGACCATGGGGGTGCCTTGGTGGCTCTGTGGGTTAAGTGACTTGGTTTTGGCTCAGTTCTGGATCTCAGGCTTTGTGGGATCGAGTCCCGGGTAGGATTCCTTTGTCGGTGGGGAGTCGGCTTGAAGATTCTCTCCCTCTGCCAAACCGCCCCCCCCCGCTTGTTCTCTTTCTCTCAAAATAAAGAAAGCAAGCTTTAAAAATAAAGAAAATGTTGACAGTGAAAAATAATTGAACAGGATTTGTACAAAGTTCAGGGAATTTGCAGAGCTTGGGTCTATGAATTTGTAGTGAGGTAATCAAGTCAGCAAAATACAGGTAATCAAGTCAGCAAAAATACAAGATTTACTTGAAGTTTGGGTAGTAAATTAAGCTCTTAACAGAAAAGAAAATTGATATGCACATACTCCAAATATACACGAGGAACTCCTTAGATGTTCTTTGTCTTATCCGAGATAATAGAAAAAATAATAGAATTTAGAGCTGCCTTGTGCCTTCCCACTTCACTTCTTTTGCGTGGGGCTGACCATATGGCCTCTCAAGTCTGGCTCATTTTGTGTCGGTGAATCTTGTTTAACGGACATTCTTTTTACAAAACGAGGTAGTCCCGCGGCTGGACCACAGTTCGCCTCAGTTCTAGGGATCCCTCCACTCAGCCGGGCGTGGCCAATCATGGTATCACATCAGCCTGCATGGAATCGATTTAGGACACGACGTGTTTCCTCGAAAATGAAATTCCCCATGAAAACAGGACCCACAAGGACATCAGAAAATCGTTTTGGGAAAAGTGCCAGAAGTTGAGCGAGAGGCAAGGCAGAATCTTCGGTATCAGGGAGAAGGGGAAGAGGGTCAGACGGAAAGAGAAGCGAAAGGAAAAGCAGGGCAGGTGGAGAGGCACGGAGGAGAGAAGGGGCCTAAATTAGAACAAGAGGCTATGTTTATTAATAACCTTGCTGACCCACAGGCCCCTGACACAAAATACAGTAAGTATTGTTGGAACACTGTGCTCTGTCACTCCTAGGAGGAGCAAATAAAATAGTGGGGGAAGCTGCAAACTTTCTGAGAACAGATTAAAAAAAAAAAGGCCACCACAACAGAAAAAAGCCAGAGTAGGGTGAAGGCACAGACTCACCAGCTGGAGCAGCCCTGCAGCCCGAGTTCCCCTTTATTTTTCTGCAGCACCTTCTCTGGACAATCTCCTGTAGGCTTCCACGCTTCCCGCAAACTAGAAGTGAAAATGCACAAGGCAATTTTTTCTCGATTGCAAAAGTAATACACGTCCATTGTACCGTTGTAGAGCGTTTAGAAATTGTGGAAACACGTGAAGAAATAAATAGAAATAGGCTATAGTTCGGTCATCTGGGTGGCTCAGTCGGTTAAGTGTCTGCCTTCTGGTCGTGATCCAGGGACCCTGGGATGGAACCCCACATCGGGCTCCCTACTCAGTGGGGACCCTGCTTCTCCCCTTCCCTCTGCTTGTGCTCTCTTGCTCTCCTGCTCTCTCTGTGTCAAATAAATAAAATCTTAAAAAAAAAACTCCCACTACTTCTTTCTTTACTTTTTTTTTTTTTTTTTTAGAGAGAGAGAGAGCATGCACCCACACACAAGAGTATGGGGAGGGGCAGAGGGAGAGGGAGAGAGACTCTCAAGCAGACTTCATGCTGAGCTCGGAGCTCAGAGCTGGAGGTGGGACTCGATCCCACAACCCTGAGATCACAACTGGAGCTGAAATCAAGAGTCCTCGGCTCCACCCACTGAGCCACCCTGGTGTCCCTCCAGGTTTTTACTGACATGTGTTTGTATGGTTGAAAAGTAAGATTGAGGCCTTGCTATCATCCTCTAGTTTGTGATTTTTTTTTTTTTTTAAGATTTTATCTACTTATTTGACAGAGAGAGATGCGGCGAGAGAGGGAACACAAGCAGGGGGGAGTGGGAGAGGGAGAAGCAGGCTTCCGGCCGAGCAGGGAGCCCGATGCGGGGCTCGATCCCAGGACCCTGGGATCATGACCTGAGCTGAAGGCAGATGCTTAACCAACTGAGCCACCCAGGCATCCCTGTGATTTGTTTTTCCCATCTGACAAGTCATAATAAGTATTTGCTCCTGTGTTGAAACTATTGTAAAGCATGATTTTTATGTTGGCATCCTGTTACCTTATTTGTAGGTATCATAATTCAGTTTACCTCTGGTTAGATGTTCATGTGGTTTATTAACTTTTGGCCTTTATAAAATCTTTGTGTGTATCTCCGTTTCTTCTTGAAATTACTATAAGCAAAATTTCCTGGGTCAAAAAGCCTTTTTTTTCTTGTCTAAGATTTGCAGAGCTGCTCTCCAAAGTGTTTATGCCAATTTATATTCCCACCTGTGGTGAATGAGAATGCAGAATTCACAAAAGCATCATTAAGTCTCCCCAAACTAAGATAAGAAACTTAGGATCCTATTTTGATTTGTATTTCCTTGATTATTTGTGATGCTAACTTTCTTCATGTTTCTTGGCTATTTGGCTTGTTTTGTGAGTGTGTAATTTGCCTGTTATTTATACTTTTATTTTTTTTTAAATTTACAAAATTGAGTTTCTGTTAAATTGTAAAACTTCTTTACATGTTAAGTGTATTAACTCTTTCACTATCAAGCACTGCAAGCATTTTGTCCTTTTTATCATTTGATTTTTAATTGTTAATGGATTTTTAAAAAATATTTTATTTATTTATTAGAGAGAGAGAGAGAGAGAGAATGCGAGTCGGGGGAGACACAGAGGGAGATAGAGAATCCCAAGCAGATCCGAGGTTTGAGCTCATGACCCTGAGATCAGGACCTGAGCTGGTCAGAAGTCAGATGCTTGACCAAGTGAGCCACTCAGATGCCCCAATAGTTAATGGAATTTTAATGTATATGTTTATAAATCCAAGTACATAAAGATTTTCCTTTATTCATTCTTCCTCTGCTTTTATGTTCAGAAAGGCTTTGCACATCCCAGGATCAGATAAATATCAATCTACATTTTCTACTGCTTTTGTGACTCTTCTTATTTTTTAAAAAAATGTTTAAATCTCTTACTTGTTTGGAATTTGTTTTGGTCTGTGTAAGAATCTATATACCGAAGCCTCTTTTCCTTACTGATCTCAATCTTGTATGTTATTGGGCCTGTTTCTGTATTTTTCAATTTTATTTCATTATCTTCATATCTCCACTGCTTCTTCAGCCAAAACCCTCCCTTTTTTTATTATTACAATTTAAGACTATGCCTTCATATCCAGTAATGCAAGTTTGTCATCCTTACAATTAGTTTTCTGGGTTATACTCCCCTCTTTATTATTCTGTAAGAACTCATCCAGTTCAAAATGTAAGTGAATACAATTTATACATTAATGTGTGGGCACTTGAATCCTTAATACTGAGTTTTCTTGGCTACAAGTAAAACATGCCTCTCATTTATCTTTTCCTGCGAATTTCTGCCAAGTTGTGGTTTCTTCATGTAATATCTCAATATAGTCTCGAGTTTATTGATTGCTGTTGTGAATCCTGTTTCTCTATTAAATTTTATGACTACTGAGGAAAGTTGCCTACGTACATATTTTTATTTGGCATTTGCCACTTTCCTGCTTTTTATTCACAGAGTTTGCCAGTTGATTCTTTTGAACCATATAGGCAAATATTATCATCGTAAATAATGATAATTTTGTCCTTTTCCTCAAAATGACATAATTTCTTCATTTTTTCCTCTTATTGCAAAAGATTAGAACTCTCAAATTATCTTAAAATATTCTTTATTGGACACGCCTCCAATATTTCGCTACTAAGTGTGATGGCCTGAATACATTGTATTTTTGAAGAACTCTGGCTTCTGTAAAGTGTTTTTGGCTTCAAATGGCTATCTCCCTCCTGAACCTTCTGTTCACTGGTCCCCTTGGATGTCTCCCAACCCTATCTGCCCGAAACTGAACAAGTCTTACCCTTTTCTTTTTTTTTCCTTTTAAAAATTTTCTTTCTTTCTTTCTTTTCTTTTCTTTCTTTCTTTCTTTCTTTCTTTCTTTCTTTCTTTCTTTCTTTCTTTCTTTCTTTTCTTTCTTTCTTTCTTTTTCTTTCTTTCTTTCTTTCTTTCTTTCTTTCTTTCTTTCTTTCTTTCTTTCTTTCTTTCTTTCTTTCTTTCTTTCTTATTTTAGAGAGGGAGAGCAAGAAAGAGTGTGAGCTGGGGGAGGGGCAGAGGGAGAGGGAGAGAATCTCAAGCAGACTCTACATAGCGTGCAGACCCTGGTGTGGGGCTTGATCTCAAGACCCTGAGATCACGACCTGAGCTAAAATCAAGAGTCAGATGCCGGGGTGCCTGGGTGGCTCAGTCGGTAAAGCATTTGCTTTCAGCTTGGTTCATGATCCTGGGGTCCTGGGATTGAGCCCCACATAGGGCTCCCTGCTCAGCAGGGAGTCTACTTCTTCCTCTCCCTCTGACCCTCCTCACTGCTCCTGTGCTCTGTCTCTCTCAAATGAATAAATCAAAAAATCTTTAAAAAAAAGAGTCCGGTGCTTAACAAATTGAGTCACCCAGGCACCCCAACTTTTACCCTTTCATACATAAAAGTGTTCTATCTCTATACAGACAACCCCACCTTTTACCTACTGATGCTTTTTTTCTTAACATCCACACTTCACTGCAGGAGATCAATTCTCAGACCAACACATTCATTACAAATCAGAACCACTACTGTTTTAGTTAGTACATCATATGAAACGACCAGGCTATTTTCTTCCAACTTAAAAGTTAGTGTCTTGTGGAAGAATTTGTTTTTAATGTTTGCATTTTAAGAAAATGCTGAACTATTTTCTCACATAGGAATTATTTCATTTGAACTTACTGACTTTTTGCCAGCAAAAAACAAAAATAACCTGGGATTTTGTCGATACCGTGCTAAGAGGGTTGGTTCCATGGGTTAGATGGGTTAGAACAATATGTAAAAACAGACTGAGAAAAAGAGTGACAGTAACAGTTAGCAATGGCGGGGGTCACCTCTGTGGAGGGGGAAGGGTGCATGCCTTTGGGGAGGTGTCAGGCCTAAGAACTGTGGGAAGTTGAGTGCTCTCTCTATCACTCTGAGACTCCATTTCTGCAACTCTAAGTTTGGGGTCATCACCTGTTTTGCAAGTATAATGTAAGAATGAGAGACGATGAGTGTAAAGCATCTGGTAAGACACTTGACCCCTATCAGGCACTTACTATGAGAAACTGTAAGCTTCTGGCTAGGTTTGAAGGCAGGATGACGGACCATGTTATAGATAATAAAATGGAAAGAAAAGACCTTTCTCTGCTACACAGAGTTAACCCCAAGCATATTCAAGAATTTCAGGATTTAGGGGCACCCGGGTGGCTCAGTTGGGTAAGTGTCTGCCTTCAGCTTGGGTCATGATTGCAGGTTCCTGGGATCGAGTCCTGCATCTGGCTCCCCACTCAACGGGGAGTCTGCTTCTCTCTCTCTCTCTCCATGTACCCCTCTCTCGTGCTCTCTCTCTAATAAATAAATAAAAATCTCAAAAAAAAAAGAATTTCAGGATTTAGCCTGATGTATGTGCTGTATGCGCCGTGGGTTCTAAAGGCCCCCAGCCTCCACCTATCTGGTTTGGCCATTTATGTGAATGCCAAGCATCACTGGACCCCACATTCCATCCCACCCTGATAGAGTATGAGCTCTGAATATTTAGATTTCAACGGCCTCTGAGCAGGACCAGAAGGGCTCCTCATTTTGATAATATAGTAAAATAGTCATTGTAACTACATGCCAGGCATTTAAGAACTTCCTTGTCAACCCCCCTTAATTTTTCCAATTTGTTAGCCTGGAAAATATCCTTATTAGTATCAAACTTAGGTCTTAACAAGGCAGGATAAAGTTTTTCTCCTATCTTTCCCAAAGTGAAGCTAGTGATCTGGATTTTTTTTTTTTTTTTTTTTTTTTTTTACTTGGTGGGAGGTTTCTGTATTATTATTGTTTAAAGTCAATTATCCTTTACTTCGTGTTCTTTTTCTGTTGTTTATTTTATCTGTCCTTCTCTCCCAGAGGGGCAGAATTAAGGCCCCCATTTGGTTTTTATTAGTGTAATCAGTTAATAGCTCTTCGATAATGCTTTACTTATTGTGTTAATTTTCTGCAGTTATGTCCAGAGGCAGCTTCCTGGAAGACCACATTTAAAAAAAGAAAAAGAAGATCTAACATTTCTTCTTTAATGGGTCCACGTAGCATTTATAGTTTCAGCTAAGATTATGGAACACTGTTGATTTACAAGATTATTGAAAATATATATAAACAGCAGCTACTATTTTAAATATATCTGTGGTAACCCTAAAAATTCCATTAGTATGGTGAAGGTACAAACACTACCCCTGGTGTTTCTGTTGACATGGCTTATCACATCAATTCTTTGGATTTATCTGGAATGCATTAGAGGTATGGGTGTATGCATTTCCCATGCATATGGTGCCAGTCACTATAGTTCTATTGTGTCAGCAGCTAAACTCTGCTTTCCAGGGACCACCATCCAATTGCTAGTAATAATTTTTTTTTTTTTAATAGGCTCTACATCCAACGCGGAGCCCAATGTGGGGCTTGAACTCACAACTGTGAGCTCAAGACCTGAGCTGAGATCAAGAGTCAGTTGCTAACCAACCAAGCCACCTAGGCTCCCCGCTGGTGGGGATTTTAATGGGAACGTATCCTACGTGGACTTTAGTACTCAGAGAGTAGTCCTCAAATTAAAGTGGAACTTCGGGGCAGAGCATAGGGACAAACTAACTTACTTGAAGGGTCACAGAAAAGAGATTGATGATCAATGTGATAGACTGAGCCCCTATGGTAGGTGGTATTCTGCATTAAATGAATGTACTGAAGCAAAGAGAACATGACTCAGTGATTGGCATCATGGACCCACCTCAGACATGAATTAGTTCTAGAACTTCCTGGGACATGAACTGGCTCTAGACCCACCTTGAACATGAACCAGTTCTCAGGCCCTTCAGGGCCTCAGTTCCGTCCTCTGTAAAGTAAGAAGTTGGGATGAAGGTTCTAAGGTTCCTCTCAGCTTTCACCGTCTCTGCAATGTTCAGTCAGTGGTCACTCTGTGCACGCACTCAATGAGGAGGAATCATTAGCAGGTGACTGAATTAGGATTAGAATGCCTTCGGGTCATTGTCGAGTTTTGGGAGATGAACTGGGTGCTTAGCACAAAATAGGAGCCCATCAGTGCTTTTATAATAAATCTGTTTTTATGGTGATGCCTAAGTGAAATTCTATTTTGGAGAACTGTTCTTGGTCCCATCCAATGGCTGTGAGTGGATGTGGGAAGAGCACCAGAGGGTAAGTCACAGAGCCCCGCTGTGGGAGCCTGGGCAAGTCACTTTCTCTCCTTGGGTCTTTCCCTCTTCATTTGCCAAATAAAGGGGGTGGAGAAGAATCACCAAGGTAGCTTCTAACTAAGGGAGTCCGTAGCCTTGTAAGAATTGGCTGCCGCATAAAGCAAATGAGAAGGTTCAGATGTTCCCCCAACATCCAGTGCCCAGAACAGTCGGAGCATGTTAGCTGCAATTTAGTGCTTGCCGGGAAACAGGACGTGGGCTTGCTACGGAGAGGGGCTGGGAAGGAGAGGACAGAAAGGAGATCTGTGTGCTAAGGGTTGGCTGGGGAAATTTTATGCAAAGAAGGAAATGAGGTTTCCTGTAATTGCCTGTTTCTGAGCTACAGAATGTATCCAATCCTGTGTTTAAAATGATGCGATGCCTCGTTGTTAGCCCTGTTTTGTCTGCCTCTGTACCCTGCCAGTGCTGGCGATGTTTGAGAACTTTCCTTTCAGGCAGTGCCTCAAAGAGGGCAGTGGAAGGCCACAGGGCCAAGTCAAGACAGAGCATATTTGAAGGGGAGAGGGGGGAAGTCCATATACATTTCAATGGAATTATTTTTAAGGCATTTCAAGGAGGAGTCTGAGAAATAATTACAAAGTTTAAAAAGGAAGAGTCTTGACTTTGATCTGATTTTCTTCTGTAAAGCAATTAGGTCCATCGTTTTTTTAAGGGCTAAGCTGAAAATTCTAATGGCTGGACCCAAACACTTTCATTTGTGTCTTGGGACTTCTAAATTCCAAAAGAAAAAAAAGTTTAAAAATTTATTAAGGTGATTTTTGCAGAGGGATTAATGCATAAAGCTTTTGCTGGTCAGCTCTCGTAAAGACTACAGCACCATAGTATAGCTGAGATTAAGAGCTGGATGTAAATCATGCAAGAATCCAATTAATATCACTGAACTAAGGAATCTATAAAGTTGATTTGATGAAAGGAGGAAAAACTGTCAAGGTATGATTGGAATTTTCCATTCCAATCGCTGTTGGGGATTTTAATGGGAATGTATCCTACACAAATTTGTTCCTCACCAGCCTGGTCCACGGGATGGGCACTCAGGTAAGGAGAGGATATTTGGTATGTGTTCTATTAATGTTAGATGTGAATGAGTGAAAGATCTAACACTGAGCTTAAGGGTTTTCTCCAGCTCGAGACTGTACTATGCTCAGAGGGAGTCCGTAGTGTGCACATTCCTACAACTTCCATATGCCCCAGAGGGAATAGAGCAGGATTGGAGCTCTAAATAACCCTAATGATATCGGGTAGGAGCCCATTAGGGAGTTGTTCGAGTTTGTCAGAGCATATTAAAATACAATTCATTCACATCATCAAAAAGGGTACATCAGTCTGTCTATACGTTCCTTTCTGATATTAAATTTGTCCAGGGACTATTCAAAATTACACCCCACCTACCTGTACTCCCTCCCTTAGTGAATAAACATGCCGAAGAAGTGGAGAGCAAATCAGAATAATGCACATTGGTGAAAGTCCTATAATTGAAATCATTATTGCTTAAGACACCATTGCTTTAATCAGCCCTATCATAAATCAGTGCTTTTCACAAGTGACGTTTTAAAATAAAGTGCTGTTTAAACAGACTGGGTCTCTTAAAAGGCATGGTGCAATTGGGAAGCTCTGGAAAATGGATAAAAAAGTGGTTTCTGAAGAGATACACTGGTTCCAGCATTTTATCTTCCATTTAATTTAAAAAAAAATTACCTAGTCCTTTCTTAGAAATTACATATTGGAGGCCTGTAATGGCCAAGCCTTTAACCCATTAAAAAAATTTACTCCCAGGAACAGTTAATATTTGACGTTTAATTGCTTTCTCTTGTTGGAGAGGAAAATCTGTTTCTTTCCTTCCTTTCTTGATTGACTTTTCAAAAATCACCTTGTGAGCTATAAAGATGGAGAGGAGTAATTGATTTTCAAAAACTCAAGTGCATGCACATGCATTCGCATATGCGTGTGTGTGTGTGTGTACATTACAACCTCTGAGTACCAGGCATGGGGGCTTCCCCTGCAATCACTGTGCAAGGCAGGTATTACTATTTCTAGTTAACAGAGACGCAGCCAAGGCCCAGAGTGGTTGATTTCTTGCATAGGGTCACACAGGTAGTAAGTGATGGGAGGTTGAGTCTTTATGCCTCTAACCCTGTTGCCTGCCTGTAGGGGCGCTTCATGCCCAGGTGTGCAGACATCCATGAAGCAAGGACCAAAGGCCATGCCAATGATCCCCATCATTGGAGTAACTAATCCTTTCAGCCTGTTTAACTAGCACCACATTCTGGAATTTAGCAAATAATGCCACGCCATCCACAAATGTTGAAAGAGTCCAACTCTGATTTGTGCCTGTTATGTGAATACCGCATTGTAACTGAGCTGGGAGAAGCAGTTGAACTAGGCTTATCAGTGATAGCAACTGGGGAAAGATTTCTCCTTGGAGACTTTTATGTGGATGAGTGGGGGTTGGATGATCTCTTACTAGAAAAACGCCCGTACAGACTTCAGATGAATTTCCGGGGCTCCTCAGGACTTGTTTCAAGAGTCTTAAAGAGGGTGTCATCAGGACATTGGTGTGGAAGGGGCAAGGAAAAGCCACTTTTCGGTTGCCCTGAGTTAGAAAATTTCCATTTCAACATTGTCAATCTCTCACCTTTTATGTGAGGTAACCTCACTACCAAAGGCCAAAGTGTTCCCTTTCTTTTTCTTGCTGTTTTCTTTCTTTCTTTTTCTTTCTTTCTTTCTTTCTTTCTTTCTTTCTTTCTTTCTTTATTTCTTTCTTTCTTTCTTTCTTTCTTTCTTTCTTTCTTTCTTTCTTTCTTTCTTTTTCTTTCTTTCTTTCTTTCTTTCTTTCTTTCTTTCTTTCTTTCTCTCTTTCTTTTTCTTTCTTTCTCTCTTTCTTTTTCTTTCTTCTTCCCACAAAACCAGGTATTATTTAGGTCTCTGGCAAAGCCGCACAAACCAACTGTTCCTCCTCAGATTATGCCTTTCAAAGCTCAGGTGATACGCCTCATTAGGTTACACCTATGTTTTGTGGTCAGATGTGGGTTGTGTCATTCTACATCACTCCACCTTGCGAGAAAATATTTATATATTAGCCTCACCAGGTCGCATGTCCTCTGGGATTGCTCCTGACTGCGCTGTCTTCATGCCAGTGGTGGGCAGTTGAATGGCCGACCTTCATGGGACCGCTGGGCATCTGCAGAGAAGAGGAACTGGCTCCTTCCCCCTCTGACTTCACTCAGCTGGAAAACTACGAGGTGTGTGGCTGTAGGACGAGACGTTTCTGAGAGGTGGAGTACAATGCTACGAAAAAGGGCTTGGAAGGAAACAGGCAGATGTGGAGGGCATGAAAATTTGCACCGCAGTATTTTTTTTTTTTTTTTTTTTTGGCTAGATCTGGAAAGACGAAAGCTTATTGTACAAGGTCTTTCCGTGATTTTTAATGTTTTTCCTTTTTATTCCTGATACATGGCAATTCCCTTTGTTTACCAGATAGTGGTAAAAGTGAGTCTTACATAGCTGTGTGGTAGGGTATGTGGTCAAAATCCTTCCTGGAAACTCATTTCACAGTGTGTGTCAAGACCATACAAATTTTTGTAACCCTTGATCAAATATTTTTATTCCTTGGAATCCATTCTCAGTACCAAAAAGAGTGCTGAAAGATGGTCTTTGTTTTATTTATTTATTTATTTATTTATTTATTTATTTATTTATTTATTTATTTATTTTTAAGGTTTTATTTATTTAAGTAATCTCTACACCCAATGTGGGGCTCAAACTCATGACCCTGAGATCAAGAGTCACATGCTGCACTGACTGAGCCAGCCAGGTGCCCCTCAAAGATGTTCTTTAAACTCCTGTTACAGTACTTAGAGCCTTACTATAAACGTAACAGTATGGGCAATGGAACTATAAAATATTTTCTTGATGTTGATATGCAAATTATGTCATAACATTGGAATAGGATATATACTCCTAATGATTACAGATACATGGGCAAACTGTGCTCAGTCATAATAATAGATAACATTTATTGTCTACTGAATATATGACAGGCAATGTGTCAGATCCTTTGTAGTCACTGCCTCCTTTGGTGTGCTTGCTAGATTAAGCTAGATTTTATTTTTTCTCCATTTTTTACAGGTGAGAGAGGAAGGTCAACTGGATTATATGAGATCAAATTGCTAGTGTGAGATTTGAACCCCATCCTTATTGACTACAGAGCTCACACTCCTAACTTATCATTCCTCATGATATGTGGATAATTTTAAGTAAAATCAAATATTAGCCACCAAACTCCTGCCCCCCAACAAAGTAACCCCAAAACTCCAAACCAAAAACAACCTAGCACCAACAAACACAAATCTGACAAACTCTGCTCTTCTGGTAATCACATGGAAAAGTAAATAGTAAAGTTTAGACCAAGATAAATAGCCCAAGTTGAAAAAGCTTATCTGCAACCAGCCAATAAAATGACAGGTATTTTATATGAAGCAACAATTAAATGTTTAAGGTCTTTTCTCTGGATGGGAATTAGATACTTTAAGTATGATCTCATACTAAGACAATCTAATTAATATTCTTCTGCCAACTTAAGGAAGTAAATCTTACAAAGAAGCAAATCTTGCATGTAGGTGGAGAGGACTTGCCCAGAGTGACTTGAGAATTATTTTGAGGACTAGGGCCTAGACCAGTGGTTCTTACCTTATTCTGTGTGAGAACGTATTTGAAAGTATTAATGGCATTGATGATGTCTGTCTCCAGTAAAAACACATTTATTTCTATGTATGCCACATTTTGTTCTATGTCTATTTACTTTTGATATCTTTTAGGCTTATTGCTGGTTTGAGGATTTAAATTAAAATTTCCCTCTGTGTTTTGGCTTGCAGAATGTTCTTTGTCTCACGACTTGGGGAATGTTCTTTCGTTAGCGGTTCAGACACTGATATGGTTTCTTCAGAGCCTTGTCTACACCTGCATAAGGTCTGTAAAGTGAGTATAATGAATAACTTAGTTTCACTGTTTTCTTTAATGTGACAGCATGTTATTATGAACGCTTGTATTTGGATGCGTGGCTAACAGCTGCCTTTTGGATTTTCCATGTTAGGATGAAAAAAAAAAAGCAAGCCACACATCACCAAGAATCCATGGTTGTGCCTGGCAGCGTAATTGGGAAAAGTTTGGAATGTTAGTGGACATTCCTAGGAGCAGCTTTATTTCCCAGACCTGCAGAAATGCGCTGACATTAAACACACAGGTACCAAGTGCATGTGGGTAAGGCGCAGTAGTAGACAGATGTGAAAAATGGGTGGATGAGGGCTTTGGATGCGATTCTCCCAGGACTCCAATGTGCTGAGGTTGGGAAATGCTCAGGCAGGCACCTTCCAGGCACGGTTGGCTGTGCTACTAATAAGATTACCGCTGGGTCCTGATTTCATTCCATGAAATCTTTTCACCGTCAGGATGAAGAAAATTATTTTTTACTGTTCCCCAAATGGAAACATTTTCAGGTATGAGTCCCAAAAGACTTTATGTGTCCTCTCTACCTATTGTTTGGGATTGTGCAAGAAGGGAGTCAGAGGGGCACCTGGGTGGCTCAGATGGTTAAGCATCTGCCTTCGGCTCAGGTCATGATCCCGGGGTCTGGGATCGAGCCTCAAGTCAAGGTCCTGGCTCAGCGGGGAGCCTGCTTCTCCCTCTCCCTTGGCCTCTACCCTTGCTCTTGCTCTCTCTCTCTCTGTATCTCTAATGAATAAATAAAATCTTAAAAAAAAAAAGAAGGGAGTCAAAAATACCAGGGTAAGAGGTCATTGGTTTGTCTTCTCAGGAACTTCCCCTGGGCAGTGGTCTCTGCCTCTGTTACACAAGATGGCAAAAATATGAGCCAATGTGCATCTGGCCAATTATGCAATGCTTCATCACAAGGGGAAATTCCTTCCTCACCCCAGCTGGTGAACAGTTATGCCCTGGAGCCCAGGACGGACATGCCTTGTAACTTTTTAACCTAGTTAGTGTAACTGCCAATATTATTCCTATTCATATAAATGTCTAATCCTTTCTTGAATCTTGCTAGACTATTTGCCTCAATAATATCCTGCGGCAGTGAATTCCACAGGTAGATTATACGCTGTTTTAAAAAAGTATTTCCTTTTATTCATTTTAAATTTGTTACCTTTTCACGTCACAAGATGGCCCTTGTTCTTGCATTAAGGGGCCCAAGGTCCAGGCTTTACAAATTCAGCTTTAATTTTTCCAAACACTCTGCCATTATTAAAACTCCCCCTTCTTCATATTGTTTCTTTTTTTGGCAAATATCATCTTGATTCAATGAGATGATGGATCTAAATGGTCTCATACTACTTTGGACACATAGTAGGCCCCAGAAGAAAGGTCTCTTTGACATTCAATGTCACTAGATGGACAAATGTTTATTAAGCACCTATTGTGTGCGGGAATTGTTGGAAGTATTGGAGAGACAGCTTTGAGTGAGGCAGGGTCCTTGTTCTGAAGGACCTAATTTTCTAGAGAAGACAAGCAGAAATAATGTGAATAAAGATGAACTACATGGTTTTGGGTGGTCTTAAGTACCATGGGAAAATTGGACAAGAGTGTTTGGCAGAGGATGGCAGGGGCCATTTCAGATTGTATGGTCAGGGAGCAGCTCTCTGAAAAGGGGCCAATTGAGTTGGCCATCAAGGAGTCATCTATATGCTATCTCCATGAAGGTGAACCTATGCTCCTAGACAATGCCAGGCACGAGGCGAAACTCCATCCTTACTCGTTGAGTGAATGAATGGATCAAGGTTGAGGAGGGAAATTGTAGTTTCAGAAATCATTCAGTAAGTTACTCACAGACCCAGGAGTAACATATCTTGCATCCCTACGCCCTGTAACTCCAAAGACTGTTGGAGTAGAAAAAATAGGAGAGTGAGTTAGGCTTGGCGTCAAGCCCTTCCCACGTCCCCACGTCCCCAGCTACTTTCCTTGTGTGACCTTGGGGAAGTCACCTGGTCTCTCCTCCAAAGTGTTCTCATTCATAAAAATGGGAGTAAAATTTCCCTGAGGCGCCTGGGCGGCTCAGTCGGTTAAGCATCTGCCTTCGGCTCAGGTCATGATCTCAGGGTCCTAGGATCGAGCCCTGTTGTCGGGCTCTCTGCTCAGCGGGGAGTCTGCTTCTCCCTCTCCCCCTGCTCCTGCTTGTGCTCTCTCCTTCTCTCTCTGTCAAAAAAATGAATAAAATCTTAAAAAAAGAATGTTCTTTGCTTCATGGGGTTTGGAGCATTGGAGATAAAATTATGTAGCAGCTAGTTCTTTATAAACTACCAAATGGTGTAGAAATGGTCATTCTGGAGGGAACGGGTTGTTCTCAGCCCTGAGCGCCCTTTCGTTTTTCTCCTTCCTGGTTTTCTCTGTTTCCTATTTTTATCCCTGCTTCTGCCTAAAGCTCATCAGTGGCATCCGTGGTATTTAGCTTTCTGCCCCAGAAGTGGCTTAAGTGAGGAGGGTGGTAGGGGGGGACGATAATGCCTATTTCTTAAGGGCTTTAAAAATGAATTCAGGTGGGGGCACCTGGGCGGCTCAGTCAGTTAGGTATCTGACTCTTGATCTCAGCTCCGGTCTTGATCTCAGGGTCATGAATTCAAGCCTCACATTGGGCTCCACGCTGGGCATGGCACCTACTTTAAAACAATTTTTTTTTTAAAATAAGAATAAAAAAATAAAAATGGAATCAGGTGGGGGCTGTTGCTAGTTGAAACAGGGGACCAGAGGTGTATTTCTAATAGTGACTGCTTGCTTTTATTTTGTTTACTGCTTGGTCCTTCCGGGTCAGGTTAACCAAACTTCTATACACAAAGACTGAGGCTTTGCCTGAATTTCCGAGGGGATCCTTCCCCCCAGAAAATGGAGGCTTTGGCTGAAATGATCTGTTTACCTGCTTGGAGCTACCCTCTGCGTTCCAGCATGATAGGCATATAGCATTTCCTCATGCTTCCTCCCGTTATTCTTTCTAATTGCCCCTTAATTTACTTTTTTTGTTTTTTTTCCATTTAGGCAGTTTGAAGGAGATTATGCAGCTCTGCATAATCATGTATTAGAAAGGCATTTCAAGGAATAAATTATTAGCATTGTTTACATGCATGGTTCAAATTTACTGGCAAATTGTTCAGGCCTCGGTTTTACGAGGTAGCTGCCAGCAAGGCTCCTTCTGGGTAAAACCCTGAAATAGGAGAAGTTTCCTTTTGGTTTTCCTCACCCACACGTCCTCTGCCTTCTCCCTCCCCTTTCAACACCTCCCTCCATTCCCGCCCCCACAGAACTCTGTGGACCGGGCAGGCCTTTTACACCTTCATGTGAAGACATTTGTGGGTTCTGCCCCCACTGCCCCGCACCACCCCTCGCCGCCCCGTGCAGGACCGGGCCCCAGTGTAAGTGAGGTGTGCGAAGGAATAAATCTTCAATGGTATAATTTTAGAGCCTGTGGCAACTGGGAAGGGTGGCTATTTTGGGCTGTGGGGCTTTCTCCTTGACCTGAGATGATGTTACTTTGCCGGCCGTTGGCGCAGTCGTCCAACCTTGCACGTGGTCCTTGTAGCAACGTGCCTGTCATTCCTGGGGGATGCTTCTTGGTTTCTACATGGAGCCACTCTGTGCTCCCCCAGAGTTCTGTGCATGTGTGCAAGGGCACGGATCATGCACCCACAGGGGCTTGTCACAGGTGACATTTTGAGGGGGTGGCACAGGCTACCCCTGAGGGGCAGCACAGATGGAAGGCACTTCCTTCCATGGAGGGGAGAAGGAGGACCTTCCTGGTCTGGTTCTTGCCTGTCCCCCAGCCTCCATGCTTTAGCAGTTGCTCAGTGACCGTTGTGCGGGTCACCCCCTCTCTGAGCAAGGTGACCAGGTGGTCTCCAGGCCACAGCGTCTGGGCACCCCTCCTGGGAGGCCTCATTTGAAGCTGTCCTCGGGGGGCATCCTCACAGGGATCCTGACCACCCCGCTTGCTATCTTCCCATTCAAGTCTCTGATGCAGCTGCAGCCCGCAGACCCTTGTCCTGGCTGGGGAAGCGAGTCAGGACTCCTGAAGCTGATGGGCAGGACAGCTACCAGAAATCCGAGGGTGGCCAAAACAATAATGCTTTCCAGAGGGGGCCGAGAGTCGAGCCAATGTCATCACTGGGGAGAATATCTTATTCGTAGTTCTTACAACCTAAAAAATGCACACAAGACCCAGAGATCATTCAGGAAGGAGGAGTAAAGTCAGTAAAGAATGAAAAAATGGGAACAGTTTTTTTTTTTTAAAGGATTTGAGCTTATTTGTGCCAAAAAGAGAAAACAGAAGACTTTTATAGGTATGGAGAGAACGTGGCTCTCTCTTCTACAGGTCCCCTGGCCATTAGGAAAAGGGGAGAATTCCAGAGTTGGGGAGAGAGAGAGAGAGAGAAAGGAAAATGGGATGGGGAAGGGACCAGGGTACAAGAAGAACCTGATTAAGGAACAGAAAAGATAGTGGCTGGAGGGTAAGACAAAGAGAGAGAAAAAGATCAAGAGATAATGCTGCCTTCCCTTATCTGCTGTTGAATTCCTTTTTTTTTTTTTTTTTTGAGAGGGAGGGAGGGAGGGAGAAAGAGTGCGCTGCGCTGGGGGTGGGGGGCACACAGAGAGGGAGAGAAAGAATCTTAAGCAGTCTCCATGCCCAGTGCAGAGCCCAACGTGGGGCTCCATCCCATGACCCTGAGATCATGACCTGAGCAGAAACCAGGAGTCAGACTGAGCCACCCAGGCGCCCCTGCTGTTAAATTAAATTGAACAGATATTTTGAGAACCAACTATGTCTGTTCCAGTTCTCGATTTCCGTATGACAGATCACCCTAAAATTTATTTACTTAAAACCGCAACAATCATTTTATTATTATCTGTCATGGTGCTGAGTGTTGACTGGGCTCAGCATTGTGGTTCTCATGCAGCCTTTCATGAGGGTAAGGTCTGCGGGTGGCCCAGGCTGGGGTCACCTCTAAGGCTTCCCCACTGACATGTGGGGATTGATGCTGGCCCTTGCGGGAACCTCAGCTAGGGCCATTGTTTGGAATGTCCAGTCACTTTTCACAGCAGTTCGTCCTTGCACTCCTTTCCTGGCTTCTCAGGGCTCCAGAGATGAGTGTCTGAAGAGAACGAGGTAGAAGCTGAACGCTCCTTTCTGGGCTGGCCCACGCACAGACTCTGTGGGTCCACCAGTAAGGTCAGCTCAGATTCAAGGAGAAGGCATATAGACCCTTCCTCTGGATTTCAGGAGTGTTCGAGAACTTGTGTCTGTCTTAAAACTGCTAAAATGTCTAATCAGGATGTTACCTGTTCTCAACCTTCAAACCTCCAGAAGAGCTTCTTGTCTACTTGGAGCTATGCAAGTCAATGAAGTAATCAGTGCAAAGGAATGAAATATCCATTCTCCAGAACGCTGAGGTGATAGTGGAATATGTACCAAATGGGGTACAAGATGGACTCTTGTGTGTGGAGAGGCCAGGGGCAGAGGGTAGGTAGGAACGCCTTTGGTCTCTTCTCTTTTTGGAGCACTTTAGAGGCAAATCAGATGGCAGTGGCTAACAGTCCCTAACTCTGGAGTGGGTGTTCAGGCCAGCTTTATTCAAGCCCTAATGTTTGTTCTTAATAACTTCTTTATTTTTAAATTTTTTTGAAGATTTTATTTATTTATTTGAGAGAGAGAGAGCACGAGTAGGCAAAGCAGCAGAGGGAGAAGGAGAAGCAGACTCCCCACTCAGTGGGGAGCCCGATGTGGGACTCGATCCCAGGACCCTGGGATCATGACCTGAGCCGAAGGCAGACGCTTAACCGACTGAGCCACCCGGGCGCCCTGTTCTTAATAACTTCTTATCTTGTTACCTGTTTTCTCTTCCCCAGTCTCACGTTTATTCCACCAACGGTCCTCCCTTTCAACAGCTTTATTCTTCTGTGGTCCTAAAACTCTCTCCATCCCTCTATCTTCCTTGGTCATCACTGTATGCTTTCCGTGCATGAAAAAGATTTACCTCCCATTCCCCTTCCTTACTTTTTGCTTCTTTATGGCCATTTCTCAGACCGGTGACCTCTCCCTGCCCTTCCTTGTCCCCCTCCTCACTGGACTGCTTGAAATATGTATCTTCTTGTTGGGTTCCCTCTTTGTGGCCATTGTCTCTTGACTTCTAAAACCATGTCTTATATTCCGGTAGCTCATGCCTTTCTTCTCTGCTCTGACTTGTCTTATCCTAGGTGCCATTTGTCCTGCACAGTGTCCCAGGTCAGTGGGCCCTGGTGTGCCCGATGCCCAGCATCTCCATCAGATACAGCTCTGATGGTGTCCCATCTTCATGGTGAGGCCTCGTCCACAGCTATGGACTTTCAGGCGGGTTTGCTGCTTGGCTGCTGACCTTTCTCTGGTAAGAGTATCCTATATCCCATCATCACTAGAGACTTTTTCTCTGCATCTCAGTCTCTGGTCTCCAAATATTACTAACTGTAGACATTCACTTTTTTATTTTAAAGATTTATTTATTTATCTTAGAGAGAGAGAGAGAGAGAGAGAGAGAGAGAGCATGAGCAAGGAGGGGTGGAGGGAGAGGGAAAGAGAATCTGAGCAAATGGAGCCCGACTTGGGAATCGATGCCAGGGCCCTGTGATCATAACCTGAGCTGAAACCGAGAGTCGGACAGTCAACCAACTGTGCCACCCTGGTGCCCCTAGACATTCACTTTTTAATCCCCATGCAGGTTGGGGTTCTTTTCTCCTCTTAGTATAAAAGTGATATATATCCACTATAGAGAACTTAGAAGACACAAAAGAAGCAAAAACAAGAAAACAACTATTGTGGGTATAAACATTGTTAAGACTTTGGTGTGGGTTACTTTTTCCCTCCATATTTATAATTTTTATTTAGAAAAAAACAGAATTACTACTCAGATGGGCAATGCCTTCCTCCAAGTTATTTGCTATTTTATAGAATCAATTGTTACAAAACTAGAGCCTCTGGCCCCAGCTAATTGGACCAGTCTGGGCCATCAGGCCCTAGCTCGGCCAGTACTTGCTCTTTCCTTAGTGCTAAATCAGATGATATTGGGATCTGGAACCATAATATCACATCAAAGTGGGATTAGAATTTTCACTTTGAAGCCTAAAACTTTATTGGAGACGGTGGCTTGTGAGAGACAAGTAGAGAAGACGCAGGAGTCTAGAGGCTTCCTTGGATCCTGGCACTAATTTCTGCAGTGAATTTTGCATTCTAGCCTTTTATTCATATCTCAAATCCTCCCTTAGTGGTGGAGCTGTGTCTGTGGGATTCTGACATTTCCCCCTAACAATATCTGAGAAGGTGACACTTTTTTGTAACCTGCTTTTTTCATTTAATAATGATTCATATATTTTTTTCTGTGTGGTTATATATTCTTTGAGATTATGATTTTGGTGCCTGCACAGCGACAACTGTCGAGGCTTAAATATTTATGGGGAAAGAGGAACATACTGCTTAAACTCTGGCATTAGCACTGAGTCCAAATGCGTGCCTTGACACGTAGTTTGCTATGTGACTTGGGCAAATTATTTAAACAATCTGTCTCAGAGTCCCCGTCTGTAAAATGGTTATAACAATGCGGTCCAGTGATGTAATGAATTGAAAGTTCCTGGGACACAATCTGCCACAAAAGTAAGGGTTTGATAAATTTTGCCTATGATTATTAATTATCATAATCCTAAATCCTCTGTAATTGCTCATGAAACACCCCCATACTTTTTCAGCATTAGAAACAAAGCTGTGACAAACATCCCCAAATATTTACATGTGATTTTCTTGAGTTAAGTGCCTAGGAGTTGCATCATTGGGTCACAGATTATGGACATTTAAAGAGTTCAAAGCTGTCACTGCTTTCATTGAATCTTCTAAGTTGTCCACAACCCAAACTTTCCCAATTTTTTATTCAGCTTGGGAAAGATGAAGAAAACCCACACCCAACATGCTCCTTGCCTCAAGGAACATTGTCTGTTGGACAAGCAAATGTGCAGACAATTATAGGTCATAGTTAAATTGGCCAGAATGGAAGAGTGTATCTGTAAGGAAATCCCTGAGCCACGGTCTACGCAGTTAGCCTGATGGTCTCCAGAGGGTTTTGATGGGTCCCAGGTTAGACTTTCAAAACATTTTTAGTTGCCAACAATGAATGACCGGAGATTTCAGGTAAAAATGTAGATTTCTGTCTCACCTTGAAAAAAAAATGGAAGTATTGGCATGTTACCATGGCGACAGTGAGGCATGGCTCACCCTTTAGCTGGGGCACTAGTTCTCTTGTTTTGGCACAGTCCCTACCACTCCCTAGTGTCCTACCTTTTGCTGCTTTACTTATGTGTGCTATCTGTATGAGCCATGAGCTTCTGACCATAGACCTAGTTAAGGGGGTATTTATTTTTTCACGGGCTCTCAGAGAAGACACAGAGAGGTCTGCTAGAGCAGAGGACTGCAGGGTAAGCAAAAATATACTTAAATATGCTTAAAATATGGAGGGAGGACCATCCATGGCAGGCAGAATAGCATGTGCAAAGGTAAGGGGGCTGGAACACGGAGGCTTGCTTGGGTGATGACAAGCAGACAGGACAGGAGAAGAGTTGGGCATTTGAAGGAAGGGACTGAGAGAAAGAGAAAGTTGGAAAGGCATGTAAGCATCAGCTCTTGAGGAGCCTGGCATGCCAAAATAAGGAATTTAGATTTTTTTTTTTTTTGGTCGTAAAAACTGGATCTGATACTTGAGAGAAGAAGAGCTAAAAGAGTTTCTATTATCCGTGCTCTGACATCACGGTGATGCCCTGCAGAGTATGTTGTGTGCAGAACCTCATTCAATCCTGACGTCAACCCCAGAAGACATGTGCTTTCATTACCCTCACCTTACAGATGAGAAAATGCAGATAGAAGGAGGTTGGTTAAGTGACTTCCCCGAGGTCACAACCAGTGGGTGGCAAAGTGGGAAGTAGACCCCGGGCTCAACTACAGAGCTTGCAACGTGATTGCCAGGCTTTAGAACCACTACCCTAGCAGTGAAGGCAGGATTGCTCCGGGAGGAGGTCAGCAGAGGCTGACAGACAGAGCGGGGCGGCTGGGTGTCCACTGTAGTGGCCAGTGGGAGAGCAGGAGGGCCACACTGGGCTGGGTCCGTGCAGTGCAGAGGGGGTGCATGTGGGTTACACGGAGGACGACCCTTCTTCGTGGAATGTGCCTGCCATAGGAGTTTCCTCTTGCTCGTTTGAATTCTCAGGGCATTTTGTGTCTCTTGCCCAGGGCTTGCTTTTGCCATGCCCCCATAACAGCTGTGCACATCTTACAGCCTCTTGTCTAGTTCAAGTTTGTAAGCGGCAGGAGGAATCATGATTTATTTGCCTTAATTTTATTTTTGCATTGCTGAGCACCGTGCTTTGGTAAACGAATGAATTCCCCAAATTATCTTTTTCAGATCATTTCTCCTTCTGTATGCATTTGCAAAGTCCGTGGCAGGTTAAACAGTTTTTCTTTTCAAACATGAAAATAATTTCTTTACCCGATCTACTTTAAACTATTTGAAAATATGAGGGAGAGGAAGACAGGGAAGCTGTTTAAAAGCAGCAAAACCCTTTAAGAGTCAATGTCACATTTATTGTTATAAAATATTTTTCTCTCTCTGTTAGACATCTGGTTCCCATTACGTACAGTATTGGGTACTTGAGTTCACCAGGCATTTTGCATACCAAGCAGTGTGCATGCGAAATCCCCCCGACATCCGCCTGTTCATATTTGCACCATGCGAGTCCTACTTTACATTTGCAGACAACACTTCCATCACCAACTTAATTCTTCCCAATATGCTTTCGAGGTTATTTTGTTCATCCTTAGCTTGAGGACCAAATTGCCTACATCTGAGAAATGAAGGACTTAATCATGGAGTCTTTGCTTTATGTCCCTATATGGTCCAACTATCTATAAGCTCACACCAAAGTCAATGAAACATCTAAATCTTAAATCTATATTTCCCAGTAACATTGACCCAGAAATGAGAAACACAATATGGAATGTTTGCTAATGAGTCATGAATTTCATTATAATTGCTTCCACATTCAGGATAGCGCCCTTAAACCATCTAATCTTGACATATCCTGCAACAATCCCATGTGTTGTAAATGGTTTTGTTTTATTCCTTAGGTTACTGTTAAGGGCTTATTTTATGCTTCATTTCATTTTCTTAAAGAAAGCCACACACGTGTGTGCTCACGCTCACTCTTTTGGATGTGCACGTGTGTGCGTGTGTGCACCCACATGACTTGGAGGCTTATTGCTTCGATGTGTATTTTTTTTGAAATAAGATAATTATGAAAGCAAAAGGAGCCCTCATCCACATTTAGGAAGAGAGCTGCAATATGGTCTATCGTGGAGTTCCAAGTCAGGTCTCTGAGAGTTAAGGCCAGAATTGAGCCAGGGCCTCGGCCGGCAGCCGGCTGTCCCCTCCCTCTGCACAGAAGAGTCTGTGAACGGATGGACCCGGCTAGCATTCAGTACAGTAATAATGGAAAATTAAATACGACTTTTAAAAACTGCTCACATTATAAAGTGATCTATTAGCATTATATGACTTTGGCACTTAAAGTGACTGATTCTAATTGTATGATTTGGCCCATGGCAAGCATTAAAGAGCTACAGAATCTTGTAGGGTTTTTTTTTCTTTTTTAATCTCTTTTGGGATATTTTAAAGTGGATTTTTTTCCTTTCGAATAAAGCTTTGTTCCTGCCACAGAAAAGGTTATGTGGAAGAAATCTCTCAGTCCTGATAGAGCCAGAGGTAATTATAGTTTCTTTTTCTTTGATTCATGAATTGATAAGGCAAATATTAAGAACATTTTTTGCATTTTTTTCTCCTCCTTTTTTATTAAGTGCAACTCTGTCTTTACAGCTTGGGGATGTTATCCTGAAAAAGTAAAGATGGATGGCCTTCCCTGATGAGCTTTTCTAGCAATCAGACAGGCATTCTTTCCCTGCACCTGGTGATCATAGTGTATCCTGCCAAATCTTTTCTGCACGAGCCCGTGGGTCACTAAGATGACGTTGCATGCCATACCTTGAGCTTAACTTAATTTAAGCAAGTTAGCACAAAACGAGGTCGCCTTCTGTGCAGGTCTGCTTCTTAGAGATACTTACCAAAGGGTTTGCAGTTTTCAGAAAAAGAGGGATGAATATGGGGGAATGTCATTCATCTTTGAATGAGACTTTATGTTTATGATATGTACAGGCTTTTTCTTAATTCTCATGGTATGGACTGCAGGAAGCTTACTAAATGAATAGTATTGGAAACGGCAGCTTTTTATGCTGACAGGGTCCTTTTTGAACTTACATGTTTAAGCCAAACTGAAGTTTTACCTTAATCTACGTGCCTATGAATTTCTTGTTGGCGGTTTTCGGATTTCTCAAGTGTCGAAAAATTGCCTACTGTACTTCAGAGAGTTTTGATATAATGACCCACATTATTATCCATATAACCAACAGTGGGCTATTGCACACATAATTTAAAAACTCCAGCAACACTGTAAACACCAGCCTTATTTATTTGAAACATCTCTTTCTGAAATTGGACTTTTCTTTTTTTTATAAAGATAATGCTAAAGTAGAAGGAAGTTTAAAGACACTCTGACTTCTTGTGAGTTTTCCACTAACACTTCCCTATTGCTTATAATAGCTCTCTTTCTTCCACAACCTGGAATCTGCAGAAGAGAGCAGAAATACTTGTTATTGACCTGAATTAGGATAAAAGGAAAAGGGAAGATAAGATCATAGCCGTCGGCATTTGTTTATGAAAACATCATTTTGAGGATGTGCTTGAATCAGGCAAAAGTAATGCACCTCCCTCCTCTTCCAGCATTTTTGAAATGCCAGCCTGATAAGACTTAGAGAACAATGCCCAGAATTAGGGCATTACCTTTCCTGTATGCTAGTGTTGTGCACGAGAGCATCATTTAATCATGATGGTTTTTCTTTGTTATTTTAGAAATACATACGAAAATAAAAAAATTAGAAAATAAAAATATAAAGATGTATAAGAACAAAAAATAAAAATTTGTTTTTAAAAAAGTTATCATATTTTATTTGAAAAGTTTTAGGACTCAAAAGAAGTTGTAAAAATAATTCAGAGAGATCGCCTGTTCCCTTTTCCCAGTTCCCCCAAAGATAACATCTCATATAAACATAGTACCTTGTCAACATTAGGAAATTGATTCAATAGTGTTATCCTAGTTATAGATCTTATTTGGACTTCAGCAGTTTTTTTTTAAAGATTTTATTTGTTTATTTAAGACACAGAGAGAGAAGACTGAGAGCAACCATGAGCAGAAGAGAGGGGCAGAAGCAAACTCCCCTCTGAGCAGGGAGCCCGAGGCGGGGCTCGATCATGACCTGAGCCGAAAGCAGCCGCTTAACCATCTGAGCCACCCAGGTGCCTCCAGGGAGAGAGAATCTTAAGCAGATCTCACCCTGAGCTTGGAGCTGGACACAGGAATCGATCTCACAATGCTGAGATCATAACCTGAGCTGAAACCAAGAGTAGGACCCTTAACTGACTGAACCACCCAGGCGCCCCTGGAATGCATAAAAAAACTGGATGCAGTTTTTAATATGCATTCACTTTTACGATATATATATATATATATATATTTTATTTATTATTTATTTGAGAGAGAGAGAGAGCACACAAGCCGTGTGTGTGGGGAAGGCAGAGGGAGAGGGAGAAGCAGACTCCTGGCTGAGGAGGGAGCCTGATGTGGGGCTCGATCCTGGGACCCTGGGATCATGACCTGAGCCAAAGGCAGCTGCTTAACCGACTGAGCCACCCGGGCGCCCCAGGGTGTATATTAATATGTGGAAATGCATTAACCACCAGTGTTAAGGGAGCATCTCTCACCGATGAGTATTGACGGTATACAAGATTCTCAGATGATGTGGTTTTGTATATCCTGTGCCTGACTAAAGAAGAGGTAGATTTGATTGTATTAATGAAGACCCTTTATATTATTAGCTTTATCCACATATTAATAGACTAACAAAAATAATCCATCCTATATCAAGTGCCAACTGGAGGTACAAAGATGGTGGCATTGACTCTGCTCTCAGAGAACTTACAGAAGGAGGTAGAAAAAGAATCAACAATTACACCACAGAGGGTTGTATACCAGAGGATGAATGAAACAACCCCCCATTACTAAGGATCTACAAGTGCATTAGCGATAAAGCTAATAAGATGCATGCCTCTCTTGTTCTGTGGATCTTACTGCTGAGTGGAGAAGACAAGACCGTTAACACAGTGACAACAGAGAGCCTACCACAGGGCAGGGCCTCAAAGGGGTAGGTCCTGACCTGGTCAAAGGGTGCAGGAAAGGGACTCAGGGGCATGTCCTGTAGCCACAGTAGGCATTTCAAGATGTTGAGAGTGAAAGCTTACAGGATCTTTGGACCAGCTTGTTTCATTCAGAGCCTAGATTAGCATCTTCTTGCTCTGGTGTTTCATTTGAGCAGATGGCTTGCTTGCAGTCATTGTTTCTTAGAACTGACTCAAAAGGTCTTTGATATCATACCTGTTATGCCAGATCTTCCCTACTCAGTGCTGGCAGGCCTGGTGCTGGGCTCACATAGCACATGGGTTGGAGAGAGATCTGTTTTCTAGCAGTAAAGGGGAAGTGGTTCCCTAGAACATGGTTGGTATCCAGTGCTGGAGAAATAAAACCATTGTATGCCTTAAACATTGAGGTTCCTCATTCGGAATATAACAACGCTATCACCCTCTAGCCTCCTACAGATGTGATTACGAGCATTTCTTGCTTGGAACCCCTCAGTTGCTTTTCACTGGACTTCAGATGGCATCCAGAATTCCTACTGTGGCCTGTGGCCTACAGGGTCCTGTATGGTCTGGCCCAACCTACCTATGTCATCAGCCTCATCACAGTCCACTTTACTTCTAGTTCCTAGGGGTCTAGTCTCGCTGGACTGTTGAATGGCCCTTTAATTTGCTAAGCTGTGTTCCACCCCTGGGCCTTTGCAAATTCTGCTTCCACAAATGATCCCCCCACAACACATCCTTTCTCTATACCTTCATCTATAACCTCATTCTTCAGGCTTCTACTGTAAAACTTTCTATACTGAAGCACTTGTCTCTATGAAGTTCCCACCAAGAGTCCCATTTTATACATATTTATGCATGCATTATATATATAACCTTATATTCAATGGTAGGACTCTATATTTGTCTCCCCTATTTTATACTGTGAGTTCCATGAGGGCAAAGATAATGTCTGTTTTTGTGATTATCTCCCCAAATTTCAATAAGTATTTGTTGAATGATTTATTGAATGTATGGATAGATGAATGAATGAAATAATGACACATGCCCTCATTTCTCCCACATGTTTAAGTAATGTCACATCTGGGATTTTTTGGGGCTCATTTCTGGGGTCTTTCTCATGTTCAGGTAGGAACAGCTTTTCATAGAAAATCATGGTTGATGTGCTTTGGTCGTCAATTTTGCCTACTCTGGTGGGTTCTGTTTTGCATGTTTTATCTGATGTAGTTGTCATTTCAAAAAATAGTGGCCATTCCTCATCAACATAGTGCCCATTCATTGGCAAGGAATAGCCCAGAGCTGCTTTGTTAAGCTCAGGGCTCTGGGCATGGCACTTTGATATGTCGGTGATCTTGACAGTGAGAGAACTTCAGCAGACAGGTCCAGCACACCCTTGGAAGAGTTTGTAGCTGGATTCTAGATCCAAATCCTGTCTTCACTGGCATCAAGCTGGGAGAGGCCATTATGAGGATGGAGGAGGCTCATTTGTAGATATCAAATCAAAGAGTTATTTGGAACAGGGATAGAGATAGAAGTCAGGAATCATTCTCCACAGAGGAGTGATCTTTGAGCTAATTCTAGATTGATGGTCAGGGTTGAATTAGTTCTACAGGAGTATGTGACAGGAGGTAAGGATGAGACAGAGGGCGTGGTGTGTATAAAGGTCTTGGAGAGAAGTCTGATGAAAACACTCAACCAGATCTCTGGAAAATTTGGATACAAACCCATGTCTCTTGAAAAGAGTGACCCTCCCCCTGTCCCTCAAATTTGAATTAGCTAGGTAATTGCTTCAATTTTGTGGCTGGGATCTACCTAATCTAAGCATATGTTAGCAATCAAATGTAGATTATTTATCTTATATTTAGGTAGGTAGGTAACAAGGCGGTTCATACCGCATTCTATCCCTTTTCTCCTTTCCTTGTAGGTTTTTATCAAGGTGTGTGTGTGTGTGTGTGTGTGTGTGTGTGTGTGTGTGTGTGTGTGTCTTTACATGCATTTGTCAGTCTTGCCCAGATACAAATGAAGCTCACAGACTTGTTTATTGTAAGAGCTTTGAGATTCTGGAGGGTTGCTGTCTATGGTGAATGTATAGCTGGTATGAAGACAGCATGACCTTCCAGGAGGGGTTCAGATTTTAGAATTAAATGCCTGGGGACAAGGTTCAACTTCACATGTGCTGACTTGTGACTTTGGGCAAGTCCTTTAACCTCTCCGAGCCTCAATTTCCTTCCTTCCAACTTTGGGCTGACAATAAAATTATTTGCCTCATTTGTCTCATAGAATTATGTATATGATGTGATTTACACAAAAGAACTTCAAAAATTATGAGGCACTTTGTAAATATCAGGCGTTGTTGTTATATAGTAAATGTACTCTTAAAAAATGTGACTGGTTACTGCAAGTAAATGCTGTGAGTGTGGATGAGAACTTCCCAGGCTCAATGTCACTTGAAAGTTTACAATAACATATTTCAAATATGGCAGCAATGTGGCAGCTAGACATTCAAACATTTCTAAAAGCAATTTAGAATTATTAAATATATAAAAATTTATTAGATTATTAAATATATAAAAATTTACAATTTACAATTATTATGCTGCAGGTTTATCATCTACACAGCAGTTCAGTGTATAAATACTGAGAAAGAGAAAGTCAGTCCCCAAATAAAGACTGGTAAAACCTTTGATGTTTAGCAAGAAAGATATCAAAGTGAATTTTCCCGGGATATTTCTGGGTAGCTCATTTTGTAGTACGCTTGGAAATTATATAACCTTAGAATTAGTTTTCAGGATATAGTAATAAACTTTCTCAAAAAGTTTTATTTAACTAGGAAGTGGCTAGTGTAACTGGGAGGAAAGGCAAACACATTTTATATGTAACAAAAGACTATCTCAAACACCAGTTTTAAAATATAACAAATCTAAAAATGCTCATCCAAGTCAAGTCTAAAAAAATTAGTGAGATCCTTTTGCTATAAAAATGATTTTCTAGAAACTTGAGTACGGTTCATATTAAAGAAGATGGGGGTAAATTTATTCAGCAACACAAGGCCAGGAAACGTTTGGTGGGTAGTACAAACTGGGTTATTGACGAATGGCAGGAAATTGGAGTATAGAACTGGAACCATAACTCACATCTTTTTAAAAAAGATTTTATTTATTTATTTGAGAGAGAGAGTGCACAAGCAGGTGGAGGGGCAGAAGGAGAGGGAGAAGCAGACTCCCCACTGAGCAGGAAGCCCAATGATGTGGGGCTGGATCCCAGGACCCCGGGATCATGACCTGAGCCAAAGGCAGCCGCTTAACCGACTGAACCACCCAGGCACCCATGGAACCATAATTAATACCTTGATAAGAAACCCACTATCAACTATTTTATTTTATTTTAATTTGTTTTATTTTCTCTTTTCACCATAAACCATTTTAGACCAAGGTAGTTTTTTGTTTTGTTTGTTTTTCCTTCTTTCCTATTTCTATGCTTGCCTAGTTGGGACACTTCTTTCCCCCCTTTCCTCTTGAGGCCCTCATGAATGAAAAGAAAACAAATATTAAAATACTATATGGGAACAACACAAATGACATTGGAAATGGGCCAACCACAAGCGATTGTGTTCATTGGCTTGCTGGTCAAAACCTCTGTCAGCTGGTGCATGTAGGAAGCTAAAGAATGTTTTCTTGTCAACTTAGGAGATCAAAGTTTTGGATCTTGAAAAGACAAGACTTTTGGAGTGGGGGAGGACACAGTACACTTCAAAGTGGCGAATACATTGTAGGACTAGCTTCAACCACCCAAGAGTAGAAATGGCGTTGGGATCCCGCAACTCGTTAGTGGAGACGAAGAACACCTTATGGTCAGCTGGAGTCTCGCTGGGCACAAAGTCACCCCAGAACACTTTGCTAAAGGACCCTGGGGTCTTCACTGAGCCTGAGAAAGCTGCCGTTTGAACTTTCCCACTTCATCCACCCCAGAGCAGTCCAGCAGCCTAGATGGCTCTTGACTATCAGAATCTCGCTTTTGCCATTGCTTGAGAAATTTGGTGTTTTCCTCTTTAGTAGAAAGTCTTTTACATGGAGGTGAACCCACAGTTAGGGGTTGCTTAGCTCAAGCTTCAAAATGCACACACTGCATCTTTAAGAAATAGTTTACTTGTGAATCAGTAAATGTACCGGACAAAGCAGCCATTACTTATGCATTCCTGCATACCCGGCAAGGTGAAAATAATAGAATAAACATCAGATACTTCATTATGATATCGGTTTACACTTCCAGGGTACACAAAAAGAGGCCATTTCATCAAGCTAATTGCCTGAAAGTAAAAGAGAGAGAACTTTAGCTATTAGTCTATTATGGGGCTTTTTTCTTAATCACAAATAGGGGCCGTGTGTGTCCCTGGGGGGATGTGTATTCTAATTTACAATTGAACTACAGATCAGAGCAATCAATCTTGGGCAGCACTTTTAGAGTGTAATTGCTGCAACAATAACAAATAAAAAAAGAAGAAGAAGAAGAGGGCGAAGAAGAAGAAGAAGAAGAAGAAGAAGAAGAAGAAGAAGAAGAAGAAGAAGAAGAAGAAGAAGAAGAAGGCGGCCTAGCTGAGTTTCAGCTTGAGGTGGAGATATTTCGGGCACTAGTTCAGGGTGGGAGGGAGAGAAGACCCACCAGAGACATGAATATGCAATGAGGGCTCATTAGCTGCCTCGTGTTGCCATGACGAATGGCATTATCCCCGGCCTGGTGCTGCCTAAACATGAATTTTATAACGACCCATTTATCATGACTTGTCATGAGCTTCTGTACTGTACTTTCTTCCAGCTCATGCACCTTTCCCTATTATGACAGGAAAAATCTTTCCCTTTTCTGTTATTGTTTCCTTTTGTATTGATTTCTGGCCCTTCCAGGCAAGTGCTCCAATATAGCAACATGCTAATGAGTGATTCATGACTTCAAAAAGTTGAAGAACGAAAACTCTCGATTAGCCATTCCATTTTCCCTGTGGTCATATAATTGAGAAAAAGTTAGAGTCAACTTTTAAAGAAATTTCTTAATGTGTGAGCTTTCACTTTACTATAGCATTCTGACACTGCAGAGATTTTTAAAATTTAAAATGAACTCCTTCCTTTCATTGGTTTTATTCCTTTTTTTTTGTCCTGTAAGAACCTTTCAATATCTTTGAAGTAGAACTCAAAAATTTAGAGTTATTTTCCAAAAATCTTGGTGCTATGACTAAAAATGCTTGGAGGATTTTTAGTGCTTAGCATTTTACAGGTACATGCATTGATTTCTCAGATACCTGCTTAGATTGTGGGAAGGAAGGTTGGCTTATTCTTTGATGATAACTTCCCAGGACATACGTTTTATTAATAGCAAAAGAAAACAAAAACAAAACAAAACATGGAAGCAATCTCCCTTGATAGAAACCATGAGGTCTATTTGAATATTTAGAAGCCACCAAACTGCTATAATCTGAAGGCTGGACTCCGTGCCATTGGCCAAGAGTATGTGTGAGTGCATCAAATTTAAGTCCCGCAGTTGATCAAGAATATGGTTGTAGATTGGCAGAAGTGGCTTCATTGTAATACAGACCCAATCAGTGGGATCTATGAATAGTCTATTTAGTTACCATAAAGAGAGTAGTACTAAAACGATTTCTCGGTTGGACTAGGCAAGGTGAAGGAAGGACATAGGAACATAAGGGAGAGGAATCTGCTATTGTTTAGCACACCCCGGGGTTATGGTCATACTAATTTGTAAACAGAAAATAGCTAGCCAGATCTTTTTGAGTGTGGCTATCTCTCTTGTGCCCCTGAATTCCATATTAATAGTAACAATACTTCTACATGATAACATTTAAACAATAATACATAAAATTAATGACAAAATATGTTATGTATTAATGATAATTATGTACTTGTGAGGCATTCTGCAATCCCAGAGTTCTTTCAACAGATCCTCAGGTTAATTGAGGGCAGGGTTATTATTTCCATTTTAAAGAAGTAATAATTGAGGCTCAGAGCATAAGTGACTAGCTCAAGGTCACATGGTTAGACCACGAAGGTGCTGGGGCTCCACATCAAACCTTTACATTTCTAGGTCAGTATGTCTCTATACCCAAAGTCACCAGAGCAGGAAATTGTTCCTAAAATGTCATCTCTTTTGGGATTTAGCAGTAAGTTAGGAAAGGAGCCCGTTGAAAAGATGGCCATCATTTACACTTGAGAGCCTGTTATTCTCCTAAACTACTTAGTAGAAATTGAAATTAGCACGTGCATGTCAATTAAAATTAAGTTGCCATTCCAATCATTTAAGTTGAATTATCTTTTGTCATTGGAAAATGCAGATAGGAAGTGTTTTTCAACATAAAGACTTGGGCACCATTCTGGCTGGTATTCTTGTGTTTTGAGTCTGCTGGGCATTTTATATATATATATATATTTTTTTTTTCTGAAGAAAATATCTTTTGTGTTTTCCCCTATGAATGAATTAAACAGGATTGTTAGAGATAATTTGGTGAAGAAGGGATTAAAATATTGGCAAGTGATATTAAAGAACATTGTGATTATGACTGAGCAGATTAAGACTGTGTCTATATGACACTAAACATCTGGATGAAAATGGAAAAAAAATGTAAAATCCTTGATTGTTTTCTTTACTTGACACTACACATCTGGATCTTTAAAAACATCTGGGTTTTTGACTGTTATTTCCCAGGTTTTCTCTGGGTGTTTGGCATCATGTACAGAGAGATGGAGAAAAAAATTTTAATACTGTTATTACTGAATTAGATAAAATTATTGCATTTAATTAATCTGCAAATATGAACTAATTATTCTATTTAACATAGCATTTAATTAATAAAATTTTCCACCAGCAAATAAAGACAGAAAGAAAGATGTAATTAGGTGATTTAAGAATAAAACTTGGCTTAAGGCATATTTCAATCTTGGTCATAGTTTACTGACAGCAATTTCCTTGAGCAAAAATCTTTTTTGGTCTTCAGACAACAATTTTCTATCTTGGAGAGTCGTTTCTCCATGTGTGATGAGGATCTGTTAATTCACAATGTGTTTTGACAATAGTAAAATTTCATAAACACTTAATAACATATGAGATACATCTAGTAATAGACATTTTCTTTGCCAAGTGAATTATCCATCCTGATAAAATCAGTGTAAACCCACTCTCCAACCAGCCTCCTGACATGCCCGAGGCTGAACCCCGAAGAGGAATCAAATGAAAACAGGACTTCAAAGACTTCGCTGCAATGAAAAGCACCTTATGTGACTGACTTTTTTTGTGATCTCATCTAAAAAAAGTTATCATAATTATTGAACATTTCCTTTGTAGCTTATTCTCAATCCAATCAGTTATAATGAAAATAGTCTGCTTGCTTTTTATATTTTCAAGTTTTCCAAATGATTAGTGCTTCCTTGAGATATCCCATTAATTGGACACACAACCCAGATAAAAAGGCTGAAACCCGAGAGTATATAAAAAAACATAAGGTTGTTGCAATTTAAGTGCCTTCAAAAGATCTAATTTGATTTTTAAAAGCAGTTCTGCAGATGTGAAAATTAAAGGCATGCAGAAACAAGATGTGGTTTAATGAATGTGTAGGTAAGAAACATTTAGAGGTTTCAGTAGCCTTACGCAGGGTTTTTATTTTTATTTTTTTATTTTATTTTTTTATTTAGCTGTTAGGTTGAAAGATCGAGGCTACCAAACAATAGAAATTGCTGAATTTTATGGGTCGCTATTTCTTTATTGAACTGCCCCATTTTTTCTTGCCCACCGTATTTCTGAAATAACTTGGTATTTCTGTGTGCAGGTTTTCAATCCTAGCACCCATCAATCAGATTTCAAATTCTAATAGAGGGAAAGGGTCTCTCCATTTGGTTTGTCTTAGCTGTTTTGTCCATGAGCTTGTCCCCCTCCTACCATGAGCAAAGTGTACACTTATTCCCATTAAAAAAGAGAAGAAAGAAAGAAAGAAAGAAAGAAAGAAAGAAAGAAAGAAAGAAAGAAAGAAAGAAAAAGAAAGAAAAAGAAAGAAAAAGAAAGAAAAGAAAAGAAAAGAAAAAAAAGAAAAACTTCTACTGGGCTCTAATGACATCTTCAGTCATTAATGAGTTAATAAAAATCTCAAAGTCATCTGGGGCTAGATAAGGAGGAAGAAAGAGAAGTATTGTACTGTAATGACAGGCTCCCTGGCTGCCCTCAGAGATGTCATGGGTCAGTCATGTTAAGAATGTGTGCGTCCAATCATCTGCTGATTTTTATCAGCAAGCCTTCCAGCAGGAACTGACAAGGGCCAGTTTGGGAGTCACAATGAATAAACAATGACTTTTTGGATTGTTGGGGGCTGTGTAATAGAGTGAGGGGTTTATAGGTACTAAAACATGATGACATTAGCAATCAATATACCAATTACTGGACAAGTTATTGGATGAGGCATTCCGGAGTCTTCAGCTGTCTTGCACTTTGAAGAGGCCTCGAGGGAGGGAGACTCCCTTGCTCAGAGGCAGCCGGGGGACCAAGACCCAAGGCCCTGATCTAAGAGGCAAGACTTGCTTCTCTGGCTGAAGTAGTCCAGACCTGCATGTTTTGAATTGCTTGGGGAGTTTATTAAAAATACAGATTCTTCTTGAGTCTCCTTCCTAGAGCTTCCATCCCAGGGCTGTGGCTTGGTGTTTATTATAACTTGTTGGGTCGGGCAGGTTAGGGAGCTGCTGTACAGCTGCAGCCCTCAAAGTGGGGTCCCAGACCAGCAGCGTTGGCATCACCTGGGAACTTGTTAGAAATGCAGATCCTCGGGGCACCTAGGTGGCTCCGGCGGTCAAGCATCTGCCTTTGGCTCAGGCTCAGGTCATGATGGAGCCTGCTCAGTGGGGAGTCTGCTTATCCCTCTCTCTCTGCCCCTCCTCGCCTCAAATAAATAAATAAAATCTTAAAAAAAAGAGAGAGAGAGAGAGAGAGAAAGAAATGCAGATCCCCAGGCCCCTCCCCAGAGCTACTGAAACAAAAACTGGGTGTGTGGCTCTGAGATTTGTGCTTTCAGGAGCCTCCACGTGATTCTGATGCACCTTACAGTTTTGAGAACCAAAGCTGTACAGCAAAGATCCTCACCAAGGGTCATGCTATCGCCCCTCACTTCTGGATGCCCCTCGTGAGTGATTTATTACTCAAACTGGCTAAGAGGCAGAAGTGTGCAAATACATGACTTACTTAAAAAATTAAATGAAGGTAAACCCAAACTTATCTTCATAATTATGTCACCCTCCTTGCACCCTGCTAGGATCATTCTTTTTTTTTTTAAAGATTTTTATTTATTTAATTGATAGAGAGATAGCGAGAGAGGGAACACAAGCAGGGGGAGCGGGAGAGGGAGACTCAGGCTCCCCGCTGCGCAGGGAGCCCAATGTGGGGCTCAATCCCAGGACCCTGCGATCATGACCTGAGCCAAAGGTAGACGCTTAATGACTGAGCCACGCAGGCACCCCTGCTAGGATCATTCTTGAATGATCTTGATGCATGAGTGACTTTGATTATAGAAAGGGAAGAATAAACATGGCTTTTGTCTATTATTTAAAATAGAAAAGGGAAGTGAATTTGTTAATAATCTTCAAAGGCAAAAAAATCACCTGAAAGAAAAAATCAGGTATGTGGAGCATTCATTTATAAATGTAATTAATTTTTGTCTGGGCATTCAGTGCCCACAGGCTCTTGCATTGATCAGAGAGATCTACTTAAAAAAAAAAATAGCCACCATCCCTAAACATGCAACTGTCCCAGGAAGGAAAGGAAAATGTGCATCACCCAATGCTGGCATATCACAAGGAGAAGAGAAATGGGCCAAGCTTTCTCGCAGGGAACTTACGTATGTCTCATATTTTGGCAGAGAGTCTCACTGAAGGGACTGCCCAGAGCTTGCTGGACGCTCAAAAGAGGTGGGCTAGTCTGCCAGACACGCAGTAGGTTTAATATATTTCCCTGAGTATGTTTCAGAGAACGACTCCAAGGTTCTGAACACTAATACTAAAAGAAGTCAGGGTCAAGTGAGAAACCCCAGGTTCAATGGAGTTAAACAGGATTGTGTTTGCAGCAGAGGCTCCTACCAAGTTACTATACACTGTAACTCTCCAGGAGAGTGTTGCCCAATGGATTTGATCAACAAAGCCCTTTTTATGAAGGATAATCTTATAGCGTTAGTGTTTCAAGGAGTAAACTTTAGGAAACATGGATTCATATGTTTTAAGATGGCAAACACCTGTGGGCAGAAGGTAGTTATTCTCCGTGTTGTATAATAATGGCCCTCTTTCTTTGTTATAATTTATTAAACCCTCTGTGTCTGGCGTCCACGTTAATTATGTGGTGGCTTGAAGCCAGCAAGAAGGTTCATGTCACCATCACCAAAGAGTTAAATAAGTTGTCCAGCTAGTGATGGTCAGGTTAAATCATCCCTGAATTTTTGGCACATCTCCCAGAACAGGTACTCATTAAAAAAAAAAAAAAAAAAAAAAAACCCACAAAAAACAAAGAGAGAGACAGAGGGAAAAAATCTGGATTTTACTAGTGAGATTACATCGTATTTTCACAAATGAGAGAGAATTCCATCACAACTCCTTGCATGAACCCAGACTTCATACGAAAGCAGATGGGTCCCTAGCCTGATACTGGAAAGTCTTTCTGCTCCCCGTTGAGAGCACTGCCCTGAGAATTTCCAGCTCACTGGGTTCCAGAGGGCTGGGGTGCTGGAGCCACCTTGATTCCCACATTGACTCTTCCTGAAGGTGGGAGGTGGCTGGGGATGTGGACCGCAGAGGTCAGGCCAGTCAGGATCTTAAGCCCATCCTTGGTTGTAAAACTCCTCTTGAAGTTCTTGCCAGAGCTGTGTGTTAATGCCAAATGTTAATTCTTGCTGGGGACATAATGTCTTATAAATGTTATGAAAGAATATCATTTTCCCTGCAGAAGTGAAGGTACTTTTAAGGCCATATTAAGAAAAGGATTCGTTTTCCAAGTAACATCTGTAGGTCATGTGCTTGCCTATAAATTGCTTCTTTGCTAAAAATCCTGCCCCCACCCCCGCAACCCCCTCCATCGTTCCTCGAGTTGGAAGGCATTCTCACATGGAAGAAAGAATAGAACTGAAGTGGCATCTGAAGGATGAGTAAAGATGAAAAATAAACAAACAAAAACGCTAAACATAACCCCCCACCCCACACTAATATTTGTCCTGTCTTTTAGGCCATCCTGCGCAGGACTCGGAACTCATTCGGCTATGTCTCTGGCTGAAAAATAATAGAGCAAAGTCAGCTTTGGGAGGTCTTAAAGCCCTATTTTCATCTCCTTTGTGAATAGATCCCTGTTGACACTGCATGTGTTTCCCAGCTTTGGAGACACAAGGCTTTTGCGGGAGGGCGTTCACTCCCCACCCTCCTAGGAAGGAGCAGAGGTTCAGCGGAGTTAACTGAGGTTTCCCTACCAACTCGTCTGGGTTGTTATGGAGTTGAATATTTCTCCCCTTTCTATTCTTTGAAATGGTTTGAATTAAAATAGCTTACTCAAGGTCACTGAAGGCATATGGTCCTGCTCAAAACTTTAAACAAAACATTAGTTTTTACAACCTTTTGTAATTTGGTATTGTATACAACATGGTTATATGCAGAGTTTCTGTAATCTTTTCAGCAGTGACAGAAATATGAGAAGCAAATTTATAAGCCATTTAGTGAAGCATTTAATCAATTTCATGCATAGGAAATAACTCCGATTGCTTTGCTTTATCAATCTTTCTCTCCGGGAGAACTCTGGTCAATGCGATCTCCAGACACTGGCTGGGGGAATGGGGGAAGTGGGGGGGTCTGGGGGGGGCAGAATGCAGGGACAGGGTTGGGGAGGGGTGGAGAGTATGCACAAACCTTTCGACGCACTTGAAATAATCAGGGACTTCTTAAGTCTCCCTACCAGGGCTGCCAGCATCTCTGAGCCTTCTAGAGGCTGTGAATCAGACAGATTCTGTCTGTCTGTATTTCAGACAGAACGTACAGGTCTAATGTTTAGAAGAAGTTTTCAGGGTCTTTTCCTGCAAAGTTACTCATTAAACTCCTTTTCCCGGAGTGCCTCTCACGAGCTCAGCATGGCTGACTGTGTCTAGCTTTAGGCTCAGAAAAATATTCAGTGGTTCTTACTTTCCAACACATGAAAAAGAAAACAACTTACATTAAAGCTGACTTCTGCATCAGGGAGTCCAAGCAACATGCCCCAAATAACTGAAAACCCATCGAAGTGGTCTTTTACAAGCAGAGATAGTTTAGCATTTTCCAGAATATTTAAACTGCCTTTCGGGGCTCGTGTTGTGATCCTTCTTTGAGTTGCTTAAAAGATTAGTCCAGCTCCTGGCTGCGTAGTGGGTTAATATTTTCTTTTCTGTCATGGGCTAGAATCGTCTTATAACACTTTACCCCAAACACCATCAAGTTCTTAAGTGAAAAAAAAAAAAAAATCCCGAGGGAGCTAAAGACGATCTTGCAGTAATCACTATCTGCTAAACTATATTAAAGTTGCATTAGCCCTACCTTGTCCTCTAAGATTGGAACTCATATAAAGGTACTGTAGACATAGTTTTTAATTTAAAAAATAATTTGCTTCCACTTATTTCTGAAACTAGAAAAATATTCCAGCCAATACATTCCAATTGAGATTATTGAGTTCTGATTTCAAGTCAGCTCCGTTCGTGGATCTCATTTCGGGAAGATATGGCATTTCATGTTCCCTTTTAAATATGACATACATGGTGCTGTCCCTGAGGTGGCGGTTCAATGGCATGTCATTTGATGTTTATTTCACCCTGTTATTTAGGCTGTGGGGACCACACCATTGCATGGAACAGAGTTGCTTTGGTGATCCTGTATGAAATTGGTAACTCTGAGGGAGATTGGCCAATGGAGGTTTGTATATCTGTCTGTCCCTCTATCTGTCCATCTATCATCTATCATCTATCTATCTATCTATCTCTCTCTCTCTCTCTCTATCTATCTATCTATCCATTGCTATTCAACCATTAACTCCTGGATTAACCCAGTGCCTCACCAACTTTATAAAGGAAAAAAAATCATTTTAGAGGAAAGAGGTCTTTGGTATGAGAAAAGATATTTGGTGAGAAAAAAAGCTATTCCTTTGGGCCAAGGTATTTACAATTTTCACAGAAATTTTGAAACTCAAAACAATTACCAAACACTTACTGTCTTGTGAATATTAGAGTTTAGGGCATAAGGCTAATGTCCTGCCTGCCACTACCTCCAACCTCAGTTACTTTCTCCAACTTTCTTGACATGATCTATGTAAGCAAAGGTTTTGTGTTTTTTTTTTCTATCCAAAGAACCTCCAAAACACATGTCATATTCAGCAACATATCATTGTGTGCTTGATAGTTTCACTCATCAGTGTCTAGGAGATCTTCCCTTGCTAGAGAAACAGACATATAATACATCGTTCTTTCTAAGTGCTTCAATAATTTCCCGTGGTATGGCCATACCAATGCTTATTGAGTCATTCTTATACAATGTGTACACAGATTCCTATTACCTTTTTGCTGTTATACATAGTGCTGCAGGGACTATCCTTGGACATACTTCCTTATGTACTCGAGTATTTGTCATATGCCCATATGTGTAACATTCATAATACTCATATGCTATGAGTAATTATCTAGCATGGGTACTTAAAGTGAAGTTGCTGGGTATGCACATTTTATTTTCTGATAGTTACTGCCAAGTTCTCTAGGCATTTTAATTTATAAATGAAAATCCTGCTAGAATCTCCAATATGACTTTTCTCAATTCTACTCCAACCTACATGTTACTCAGTCACTCTTATTCTTTGTTAAAAACTTATCCTTTGTGTCTCCAAGAAGATGGAGACCATCCAAAGTGCCTTCTCATTGACTTTTCTTTGTTCCAGAGCGAGCTGGGCCAGTCAGCTTAATCACCGGCCAAACGTCTATAAGTTGGGCTGCTCAGCCCATTGAGGTAACCAGCTAATCAGAGACTGTGCGGCAATCGTCAAAAAACCAGAGACCAAACTAAACCTATTATTCATCCTTTTCAAATGTGTTCATAAAGTCAATCACACATTTCCATTTCAATCATAACATTGATGCCCAGATTCAAATAATTGTTTCAGACAGTTTCATACCAAAGGCCTACAGATTTTTTTTACATTTGAGAAGATAGCCTTGTAACAAACTGGTGTTTGCTTAGGACTTAAGGCCTAGGAGGGACATTGTTCTGGAATGACTTGCTAAGAACAACTTTCCTTGTCTCCTTCACTCAGTGAATTTCTGTTCCCCTCTGTAGTACCTTATACCCATGTCCTCCTCTCCATTATCCATTGCTACCTCTTCGGACCTTTGCCCCTACCAGCTTCTGAAACAATATGGAAGCTCCGTATTTACCCCAGCACACCCTCCTCTCCTCCATCCATTTCACTGACTCAATCTATGAAACACAAACCTAGTTGGGATTAGTTCTTATTTGCAATATTTTCTTATTATTCAGACTCTGTGTCCTAACATGCAAAGTCCTCCACGGATTTGTCCCCAGACCAGTCTTTTAAAACATGTTTTCTCCTCCTTTATATATATCTTTTCCTTAGCAAAACAAAATGGTCATGATTCCCTAAATCTTGCTGCCTCTCTGCAATTCCTGTGCCGTGGAATGCCTTTCCCTGAACTCTAGAGGAGACCTTATTCTCAAAGTTAGGTACTTAATGTGGCTTCTGCCACCTTCCTCATGCTCCACCAAAACCAGTGTCAACATTACTTGGGGGGACAACTAACAAGGAAGGGAAAACAGAAGTCAGATGTTGGGCTAGTTCTATGTGAAAAGGCTGGACTGACTATAATCTCAATAAAGGTTAAACAGATTCTAAGTGCTGGAGAGTAATGTGTTTTCAATTCTACAGTCCAAAGCAGAAAGTGAGAATGTAATCAAATTACAGCTGTATTAAAATGTTAGGCTACAGCAAGTTTCTATTCAGCTCTACTCTAGTGCAAGCATCTAATCAGGAAATGGCCGACTATGTAACCCATGAATTGTTTGTAACTCAGAACCTTTAAGTGCAATGAAGCTAACCCCATTATATGAATAACATATTTAGTCTATAATATGTATAGTAATTCATGGATGAAAATGATACTTTTGGGTCTCTTAGTAGAGCATATACTTTCAGCTGATTTTTAAGATAAAAAGCATTGATTTTATATAGTTTTTAAAAAATGTTTGTCCATGGCCAGGACAGTATACACTTATGTGTAGCCTACTGTAAGTTAGCAAAGTAGTCCTGGCCATGGACAAACATTTTCTTTTCTTTAAAGATAATTGTCAATTCTTGGGATTGAATCTCTAAAAACTCTAAAACTAGCTGTTAAAATGTATTTTTAATAATGAAAAATTAGAAGCCAACTACATGTCCAAGAGTTGTAGATTGATGCCATACACATAGCATATAAATATTGAAGTGTCATGTGGGCATGAAAATGCTATGAAGTCTATAACTATATTGAAAACTAGTTATGACATACTCTTAAGGAAAGAGAAATGGCAAATCCACATGTAAACTTAACTTTCTATGCATATGGCCCATGAACTTGTCACTGTGGTAGAATTGCAAGTAATTTTATTTCTTTAAAATTTCTTTTATACAGTAAAATAGTGAGTACATGTCAAAATCTAAGCATTACACTGGTATTGCTCCCAGCTGAATGGTGACAATTGGGCTGGAGGAAGAGAATTTCTTCCTCTGTTATCCTGGAATGGTGGCAGGAGGGCTTCTTCCTAAGTAGGGCAGAGTACGCGTTGCCCTTACAAACAAGGAGAAATTGCACCAATTCCACTCAAGGAGACTGGTTTAAACAAACACTTGTAAGAGGAACCTGACACTTTAGCACAAGAGTAGAATTCGTCATAGCTTCCCCAGCTACTATAAACACACCCGTGTCTCCTGATCTTGATGGACTGATTATCTTATGGGGGGGGGGGGCGCAAAGAAAACTAGCAGATGGGATTGCCAGACTGCTTTACTTGTCTTCAAGGAACTGTGGAAAATGGGAGATTTAGTGGAAATTGAGGCATGTGCAAATGGTGATTTACTTCCCCAAATATTTCACAGGTAACTTTTGGAAATGCTTAAAATACTTAGCCCATGAATTAGAGGCTGTGTTTCAACAAAATTAGGAGAACATCTTGATTGGATATTTTGTAAATTTTTATCAGAGGGCAATGGACATCTAGAACGTTAGAATGGGAAGGAAGTTGGGGATAGAAGCAGAAGTCACCTGGGTCCTTCGTGGGTTTACTAAGAACAGTCTAAGTCATGCTGACTTATTTTGTCTTCTATTTTATTTTATTTTATTTTTTTAAAGATTTATTTATTTTAGAGAGAGAGAAAGAGTGGGGGGAGGGGCAGAAGGTGAGGAGAGAGAATCTTCGAGCAGACTCCTTGCTGGGTGTGGAACCCCACGTGGGGCTTGATCCCAGAACCCTGAGATCATGACCTGAGCCAAAATCAAGAGTTGGACGCTTAACTGACTGAGCCACCCAGGCGCCCCTGACTTATTTTTTCTGATAAGGTGAATACATAGTAGAGAGGGACGCTGTAGACCAGTGCTCTTTAAATTGTAAGGTGTAGGGGCGCCTGGGTGGCTCAGCTGTTAAGCATCTGCTTTCCGCTCAGGTCATGATCCCAGGGTCCTGGGATCGAGCCCCACATCAGGCTTCCTGCTTGGTGGGAAGCCTGCTTCTCCCTCTCCCGCTCCCCCTGCTTGTGTTCCCTCTCTCGCTGTGTCTCTTTCTGTCAAATAAATAAAATCTCAATCAATCAATCAATCAATCAATAAATTGTAAGGTGTAGAGGAAGTCACTTAGGGATCTTGTTAAAATGCACATTCCCATTCAGTATGCCTGGATGGCATCTAAGATTCTTCATTCCTGAGGTTGCTGGTCCGTGGACCATACTTTGAGTAGCAAGATTTTAGATCACGAACTCCAAATATGGCTTGTTAAAAACCAGATTCCTGTGCTGTATGTCCAAAGTTGCTGATTCATGGCATCAGACTGCATTTTTTTCAAGCTTCCCAGGTAATTCTGTTATGCCATCTCCTAAGAAACAATAGCTTTAGGGGCACCTGGGTGGCTCAGTCGGTTAAGCGTCTGCCTTCGGTTCAGGTCATGATCCCAGGGTCCTGGGATCAAGCCCCACGTCGGGTTACCTGCTAAGTGGGGAGTCTTCTCCTTTTCCCTCTGCCCCTCCCCCTCACTCGTGTGCTCTCTCTCTCTGTCAAATAAATAAATAAAATCTTTAAAAAAAAGAAATAATAGCATTAGACACTGCATAACAAGTCACAATATCTTGTAGTTTTGATTACAACAAATCATGTATATTTGTAACTGGTTGGACTTTTATTCAATCCTAGATGAAATTAATACCTTCCACCTCTGTATAACTTCTTTGCTTTATACATACTTCTATTGTCACATGTTCCATCTTCTCTTCTTGTATCACTTTGCTTCTCCTACACATGCCCTCCTTCTTACCAGCACACCCTTAATGGACTACTTTGTATGCTCAGTAACTTCCCTTTGAACTGAACTGGGGACTGACTTTTTCTGCGTTCCTGAGCTTCAGGCTCTCATGTGGCCAATGACCATGATAACACTTTCTCTATCGATTTTGATGAGGACCAAGTAAGAAGCAGCCAGAAAGTATCCAGAGCTTGATGCTGTAAATCAGGAAGCTGAGGTTCTAGGCTGTTGTCTATCAAGTTTGATGTGACCTCAGACACCCATCTGACTCTCTTTCACCAATAGCAAGAAAGTTTTAGAAAGTATGATTTGCTAAATAAACTGGGAGAGTTTTATTATTCGTGATTGGAAAATACGTTATTTTTTTAGATTGGCAAAATTAACACCCCAAATTAATTGAACAGCATTTACTTAATGTTATTAATTTTTATGTGAATTTCCCATTAGCAGTGTTTTTTGTGAATGTCTATGAGAGGGGTCCAATAGATAAGCATCGCTTTTACATGACACATACGCTAAATTCCCCCTCCTTTGTATGATTCTAGCTGTGGACCATAGTTTTCTATTCTTAGCTGCCACCACGATATGTGGGGATTACTCTCTTTCATGCGGTGCAAAGCCATTGTGAAAACACAGTGCCATTAGCACCCTCCATGTGTGCTTTGCTAGAGTTCCAGTTTTCAATCCCTCTTTGGCTTTGACCAGAGAAAGAAGTCAATGATCGTGCATTAACTTTGCTTGCTGCTTTAGGGCCACCTTCTTCCACTGGTCAGTGACATCAGCATTCCTGTGATGATGTCTTATTTTTAGTTTTCTTTGCCTACACGTGTGTAGATTTCAGGGAGAAGAAACACAGACAACTAATTTTTTAAATTAAGAATTTTTTTAGGGTTAGTCTGCTGAAGACCTCTACTGAAGAGAGCCCAGCTAACTCCATTCAAGTATGAACTTCTTAAGGACCCAGAAAAAGGTCAGTTGGCAATGGTAAAGGCATGAGAGAATATGGGGGGCTAAGAAGATGGACTCTGATGACCTGGGCTCTTATTCTGACTTTACAGCCTTCTTGCTGGGCGATGTTAGGTAAGTTAGTTCACCTCCCTGAGCTTCAGCTTTCTTCTCTATGCAAAGAGTTAGATGAAAGGAGGCAATCGATTCTATTAGAATCTGTCCTGGTGGGAGCAGAAATCTTTGTTTTGTTTCCCAATGTACTTCAAATGCCCACCTACTATGTGTTGTGTGCACATAGTAGGTGCTTGATGTTTGTTGAATGAATAACTGCCTTCTAGAGTGACAGAAAACAGAAGCCTTTCTCTAAGCTCCCTTTGCAGGTGTCTTCACATTCTCTGAAAGTGAGGCTTTACTGGAATATTCTTATCCCTGCTCAACAGTCAAATGGCCCCAGCATTTTGTTTACCCAACAAAAATGAGTGGCACAGTTAAAGGTCTGAGCGCTCTGTGGATTTTACATCATCCGAAGTGTTTATTGACTCAATGGAAGTAGGTGCAAATATTTGAAGCTTCAACCAAGTTTAGTCTTTTTTTTTTTATTTTACTGTTTACAAAACAAGATATTTTATGGATGTAATTTATATATCAACTGGAAGAGGGCTATTCCCAATATTATCTTTATCTTCTAGACATAAATAACAAACAACTCCAGTAATCAAAATTTACTACAATTGTAATAGATTTTGGCAGAGTTTATGTATTGTGGGCAACGCTAACATAACGCTGACTTCCAAGCATAGAGGCCAGGATTTTTAGTTTGGCTTTGTTAAATGGAAAAAAAAAATCTACTACTGTCTTTGCAGGTTTTACTACATTCAAGAGATTAATTTTCATAAATAAAATACTTTATGCCAGCTTCTCATCAGAAAGTTGAAATTATCTGAGGCAATGTAACCACTAAAAACTTGTATACTATGAAAATATTTCAATAATTAATGCATGCTCCATCTAGAGTAATTGACAGGAGGTCATAAACGTAATGGGCCATCTGTGTTTGATTTGTACAAGAAAATGCTTAAAGGGATAGGCAGGTAATTCAAGCTTCTCTGGCAAGGAAGGTTTGTTCCAACTTCTCCAAGTAGCAGAGCCATTTACTAAGGGGCTTTTCCTTTCTTAAAGTCTTTTCCAGATTTCTGCTGGAGCTAGGCACTTTTCACTGCTACTCATTCTAATGCAACAATCTCCTTTAGAGTTTTGGTGTATATGTGGATCACAGCCATCCTTAACAATTATACTTGGCTCTCCTAACCATTTTAATAACAACTTGAAAGCCATACGTCTGATTAAAAAAACCAGAGGCTCACTCCAGTGCTATGATTTTACCATTCATTCTGCTCTTACCATTCATTCTGACCACTTCGAAAATTTGTTTTGTAATTTTTCCTCAACTCTCAGTAAACCAACAACCTTGCCTATATCTGTAAACAAAGAGTAATAGGACCAGTAGGAATCTTAGTAAGATTTCGTAATTCACTGCTTTGGGAGTGGACCAGAATCACAGTATTTCAAGATATGAAATGGTCTTGGTGGACATCAAAGAAGGTTCTAGAGTTCTCTGGAAACCAGAGAGCACTGAATAATGGCCTTTAACACTGTCCTGAGATCCAGACCCACAAATTCATGAAAGAACACACATTCACCTGGAATTTGCTGAGCTTTTATCATCTGTCAGGTATTGTGTGAAGCAATGATTATGTTGAAAGCCACCTGTCCGATTGGCTGAACTAAACCAATAAGGTCCCTGCATTCATGGATCTTACTTTCTAGTAAATGCAAAATTTTCCTTAGATATCTCATAGACACCATAAATGCTATGCCTAGAAAACTAAATGTGCTATCTCCCCTAACTACTTCCCCCGCAAAAATCTGTTTCTCCTCCTGTATGCCCTGATTTGGGAAAATGTGGCACCATCTCCTTGGTTGCTCAAAGCAAAAACCTAGGATTATACTAGGCTCTTCTCTTTGTCTTTCCTCTTCACTAAAACAATTCACAAGTTCCATCCATGCTAATGACTTACCACTGTTTGACCCTGCTTCTTTTTTTCCATCCCTAACTGTGACACCCTTAATTTAGTTCTTTATATATATAGGTCTGGAATATTTCAACAGCCCACCGGAGTACTTGCTTACCGATCTATTCTTCATACTATTGCCAGAATGATATTTTCAACATTAAAATGCTAGCGCCATTATGTCATTTGTCATTTCTTTATAAAAAGTCCTTACTGTAAGGGCGCCTGGGTGGCTCAGATCATGATCCCAGGGTCGTGGCATCGAGCCCCACATCGGGCTCCTGGCTCAGCGAGGAGCCTGCTTCTCCCTCTCCCTCTGCCTGTCTCCCTGCTTGGGCTCTCTCCTCTCTCTGTATCTCTGTGTCTCAGATAAATAAATAAAATCATTAAAAAAAAAAAAAGTCCTTACTGTAAGAGTACTACATTTGTCTCGGAGGCAAAACCAGGCAACTTTTTAACATGGCAGAAGGAAACCTTTTGCAAAGGTTTCGACTAGGCCTGATTGTACAGGGCCACATCTTGCCACAGATCCTGCTCTGTAGTCACACAGAAGTGTATTCTCTGAGCACATTATGGTACCTTACTACCTTTGAACATATAGTTCCTCTCCTTGGAATCCTTGTCTCTTCACCCATCAAACTCAACTCACGAAGTTGATGCCTTTTTTCTACACAGCTGTTCTTCCTTGATACTTGCCTGGGTTATTAAGTGTCTCATTTTGGAACATTCTGGAGCACTCTATGGTAGGTCGCATTAGCACAGATCTGTCTACCTGGCTCACAAGATCACAGGGGGCTTGCATATGGGAGATTTTTTGAATAGAGGTGTTGAAGGATATTCATCATGGGCCCAACCTTAAGCTATGTCTAGTCTAAGACATAATAGAGTTTAAAGCCAATTCTCATGAGTATTTGTCTTTAAGAGGGATTGGCAACAATGTGGTCCCTCTCTTCTTTCTCCCATCCTGTTATTTATTTGAAACCAATGGTTAAATCATTCCCATTCTTCTCTTTTCCAGGTTAATTTTTCTTAAATGTCTTTAGCTTTTGAGTACTTCTTTTTTTTTAAATTTTATTTTATTATGTTATGTTAATCACCATACATTACATCATTAGTTTTTGATGTAGTGTTCCATGATTCATTGTTTGCGTATAACACCCAGTGCTCCATGCAGAACGTGCCCTCTTTAATACCCATCACCAGGCTAACCCATCCCACCACCCCCCTCCCCTCTAGAACCCTCAGTTTGTTTCTGAGTCCATAGTGTCTCATGGTTCATCTCCCTCTCCGATTTCCCCCCCTTCATTTTTCCCCTCCTACTATCTTCTTTTTTTTATTTTTAACATATAATGTATTATTTGTTTCAGAGGGACCGGTCTGTGATTCAACAGTCTTATACAATTCACAGCGCTCACCATTAGCTTTTGAGTACTTCTTAATATTCAGTTATGTCCATTCTTACAACTATTATTACAAACACATGGCTTTTAATACTTTTAACCTGTGCCCTTTATGTGAGAAAGATAAAAGAAAAAAAGTTCAACTTATTTTATTCTGATTTTTGAAATACAAGAGAGTTTTTCTGTTCCACTACAGCATTCCACATAATGCCAACTGGCTAAGCAAAAATTAAAAAAAAAAAAACAAAACCCACAATTCCCCCAAGCCCAATTCCTTGTGTATTTGATGTCACAAAGATAGAATATCTGGATGTTTAACTGAAATTTTCATTTTTCAGAGACATTTTTCCTTCTTGAGCAGGCATGACCCCTCTCTTTCTCTCCTGTATGAGTAAAAAATACTAGCTATCTTTCTGATTTTAATCAGAAAATATAAATATAAAATATAAATTCAATAAAAAATCTGAATTCAGCTATTTACTATTTCCTGAATATATGTTCATTATCATTAATATATAAAGTGCACGTTCAGAGTGGTTAAGGAAAATAAAGGCTTTGGGGAACCTGGGTGGCTCAGTTGGTTAAGCATTTGCCTTCAGCTCAGGTCATGATCCCAGGGTCCTGGGATTGAGCCCAGCATCGGGGATTGAGCCCAGAATCAGGGAGTCAGCTTGTCCCCTTAGTGGGGAGTCAGCTTGTCCCTCTCCCTCCCTGCTACTCATGTTCTCTCTTTCTCTCTCTCAAATAAATAAATAAATAAAATCTTTAAAAAAAAAAAGAAAAGAAAAAGGGCTTTGAAAATTGTTAATGAATATGGTTAGCTATATACTGAAGCAAAAGGGGAGTTTGTATAGTATAAATCTGTTATACCAGGAAGAAAGTGCAGTTAGTGGTTAAGGAACCTGAATTTGTGATTATTTCAACATGGCTAAGGGCACTCAGTGTCCTGTGTTCTATAGGATGCCACTGAAGGGGGACATAGGAGGGTGACATGGGTCAATCTTTGTTTCTCTTCCTGCACCAAGCTTATGGAGTTGATTTTGCCTTCAATGCATAGGACTAGTTGTTCCTGATTTCATCCTGACGATATGAAGAAGTTTTATGTATTTTTTTCTATACATTCAAACACTAAAAAAAACCAATATTAAACAGCTACAGATTTTGCACCCAGATGTTTAGAGTTCAAAGCAAATAACAGTATGACAGGCCAGAGGCAACTTAGCCATCTATCAAACAAATGCACAGCCTGATGAGACAGCAGATTAAAAGCTTAACTGGGGACAGTTTGAGCTCGTTGAAATAAGTGCAACTGTGTTTTCCACCAGGATCTAGTTTCTTCTTTTGTTTTGTGATATTATAAAAGCAATGTATACTTGTTACAGAGAAAAATTAGAATATATAAAAAGCAAAACTAAGAACATTCATTCCCAAACTGAATTTTCCCTTTCATTACAAATCAGTCACTGTGATTCCATTGGTATGTATCCTTGCAGGTACCTAAAATTGTATCCTGTTCTACATATACAGACCTATTTATTTAAGTTTCATCTTTTAAAAGATTTTATTTATTTATTTGACAGAGAGTGAGAGAGCACAGCAGGGGGAGTGGCAGGCAGAGGGAGAAGCAGGCTCTGCACTGAGCAGGGAGCCTGACATGGGGCTCGATCCCAGGACTCCGGGATCATGATCTGAGCTGAAGGCAGAAGCTTAACCGACTGAGCCACCTAGGCGTCCCTAGTTAGTATCATTCTTATGGCTTCAAACTATTTCATTTTCTAGATTTACTAAAGTGCCCTTAAATAATTCACATTTATTAAACATTTGGGTCGTTTCTAACTTTTCTCTCTGTCAAGATATTGCTCTAAAATATGTATAGTAAGACATCTTAATTGGTAGAATCATCTCAAGAGGTTTATGTACTTGACTAAGAAACTACTGTTTGTCAAGAAGGCATATTATATGCTACAAATCAGTTCACATATCTTAAAAATAATTCCAAACATATAGAAGACTGAAAATAAGATATAAATACATCAAGTTAGCATGGTTCTTTATTTTAAAAAACTTGGATGATATGCCTTGTGAACAAACCAGTTCAGTGTTTGAGAGAGATGGGTAAAAAAAATGTTTGGAAGGTGGGGTGGATATTTTAAGGCTATGTGGCTATAATAGGACAACAGTGGACTTTGGAGGTCAGTGGACAGGTGTTTGAATCCCCCCTTTCTGACTGGGCTGGTCATAACTCTTTGAGCTTCAGACTGTGTGTAGGTGGCAACCCATCACACCAAAGTTGGCATTCTGTTGGTCTGGGGAGAGTTGGTATTCTTTTAGGTTTGTGGGAAGAAGTAGGGTCTCATTTACGAGGATGGTAAATGTAAGATGGGGAGGAGGAGAGGACAGGAATGTGAAGGAAATACTAAAATGACTCTGTGCCTGAAAAATGGGCAGAGAACTTGGGGGTAGAATGAGGAGAGAGAAACTGCCACCAAGTGCTATACTGCAACTGAACCAATGATGATGATGATGATGACTGTGATGATGATAATGATGGTGATGATGGTGATGATGATGGTGATGGTGGGGTGATCATGGTGATGATGGTGATGATGAAGACTGTGATGATGGTGATGATGAAGATTGTGATGATGGTGATGATGGTGATGGTGATGGTGATGATGGTGATGATGATGATGGTGATGATGGTGATGATGATGGTGATGATGGTGATGATGGTGGGGTGATGATGGTGATGATGAAGACTGTGATGATGGTGATGATGAAGATTGTGATGATGGTGATGATGAAGATTGTGATGATGGTGATGTTGATGATAATGATGATTATGATGATGGTGATGATGGTGATGATGGTGATGATGATGATGGTGATGATGGTGATGATGGTGATGATGATGATGGTGATGATGGTGGGGTGATGATGGTGATGATGGTGATGATATTGTGGTGGTGATGGTGATGATGGTGATGATGATGGTGTCAGCTAATATATAGCACTTACAATAGTGATGACAATAGCAGCTCATACTTCCAAAGCACTTATTATGCCAAACAGGGTCTGTAAGTACTTTAAATATATTCACCATTTAATCCTCACTACACCCTATCTCACCTAGCTCCTATAAGAATTAAATAGGTTAATATATGTAAAGCACTTAAAATAGTGCTTTATAAATGTTTGTAAATAAACTTTTACTGACACAGAAAGGTTAAGCACCTTGTTTGAGGCCACACAGCTGGTCAATGGCAGGAGTGGGGTTAGAACCCGGCCACGTGGCTGGAGCCCATGTTGCCTCTAAGAGATTTCTGGCCAAGTGGGACAGTGATAAGGTGCAGCTGCCCCTTCCCTGACTTCATTTCACCCACAAAATAAAAACAAAAGGGGTGCTTCCTTTCTCCACAAGAATGGCCCATAAAGCTGAAGTTTTCTAATCATGGGCACTCAGTGGCATAACTGTTGCGCCATTTCACCTCATCCAACACACTCCATCTCCATGGTCCTTTTGGGGTGAATTGGGTGGGAAGGGCACTTTTTTGAGAGGTTTGGTGTAACATTATTTACCAAAATGGAAACAAAATGTAGATCCAGCCTGTAAAAATGTCACCACTAGTGGGAAATGATTTAAAAGTTCCTTAAAATAACTAGTGGTTCCAAGACCACTGAGTTAAGACTGGGCTAAGATCCTCTATTTCTTATCCTTTTCCCAGCTCCTCTTCCCCTTACCTTGCTTCTGCCCCTCAATTATTTACTACTACCACACAGGGTATGATGACACTGTGCCCCCATTGTAATGATAATGCTAATAGCAATAATGCTGGGAGCTCATAATTATGGAGCTCTTATTCTGTGCCAGGCACATTCGTGCATTATCTCATTTAATCCTCATAACAGCCTTCTGAGTAAGGAACTTTTTTTAAACCTAGTTTATATGTGAATAAATTGAGGTTCTGAGAAGGTAAATCACTTGGCGGTAAGTGGAATTGGAGCCCATCTCTATCTTGCTTAAATCTGATGCCACACCTTCTCTCTCTTTTTTTAAAGATTTTATTTATTTATTTGACAGAGAGAGACACAGCAAGAGAGGGAACACAAGCAGGGGGAGTGGGAGAGGGTGAAGCAGGCTCCCGGCGGAGCAGGGAGCCCAATGCGGGGCTCGATCCAAGGACCCTGGGATCATGACCTGAGCCGAAGGCAGACGCTTAATGACTGAGCCACCCAGGTGCCCCAAAACACCTCTTTTCATCACCCAATGCATCAGAATCACCTCCACTGGGCATTATGTTTTCCAGCATCACCTGATTCTTGGAAGATAAATAGGTAGGTGTGCATAGGCTTCTCTGAGTTAAATACTCTAGCAAGTTTTTTGTTTCCTATAACTTTTAAAAATTCTGCACATTTTAATTCTACCATGGGCAAAAAGCTGTGCTAGGTACTCTGGGGATGCAAAGAATTATTTAAAGAGGAAGATATCCTAATCTTTGTGAGATACACACACACACACACACACAAGAATATAATATAAATGTGGCAACTATGGAGGTATGATGCTCAGCTACAAGAGTGCAGTTACAATATAGTATGATAATATAATACATCAGACATTTAAGCAAACTTTGTACTCAGGCAAAAACTTGTATCCTGCAATTATCTTCATTGTTTAAAAAAATAAGGATTGAGGGGTGTCTGGGGGATAGAGTTGGTTAAGTTTCTGACTCTTGGTTTCATCTCTGGTCGTGATCACAAGGTTCTGAGATCAAGCCCCATGTTGGGCTGCACACTCAGTATGGAGTCTGCTTAAGACTCTCTCCCTCTCCCTCTGCCCCTCCCCCCACTCTCTCTTTCTCTCAAATAGATAAATCAATCTTTAAAACAAAATAACGATTGAGAAAACCTTTTAGAAAACTCAAATTCAAAAGTGACAAAATACAATAGAAATGTAGAGGGAGGAAATTAATAAAGATGAAAGCTAAAACTAAGGAAATAGAAAACAAACACAAAATGGGATAAATAAAATCAAAATTAGTTTCTTTGAAAGTTTATTGAACTAGATACACCCTGACAAGCCTGATAGAGAGAAAGCAAGATAAATACAGCACTATCAAGGTGTATAACGACAAATATGGAGATGAGAGAAGTTACTGGCAAATGTTATGTATATAACTCTGTAGACATAAATTTGAAAACCTAGAGGCAGTGGAAAATTCCTTAGTACAAAAAAACTCTTAACATAACTATTTTAAGAAACATGAATAGACCAATTATTAGAGAAGAGATCGGAAAGTAAAAGATCTATCACTGAAAAAGGCACCAGACCTAGATGGTTTTACAAGTGAATTCATTAGTTTTAAAAAATCAATCCCAGTGTTATACAAAATCTATTTGATCATAAAAAGGAAAGATACTGAAATAATTTTGTGAAGACAATTCTCAAGATAGTACAGGGGCACCTGGGTTACTCAATTGGTTAAGCATCTGACTCTTGGTTTCGGCTCAGGTCATGATCTCGCAGTTGTGGGATTGAGCCCCATGTCAGGACTCCACACTCAGAGCAGATTCTGATTTGGATTCTTTCTCCCTCTTCTTCCCTCTCTGCCTCTCCCCACTCAGGTGCTTTTTTTCTCTCTCTCAAATAAAGAAATAAAATCTTAAAAAAAGAGTACAGAATTTGAAGACCAATTTCTATAAAGACTTTTAAACAGAATATTGGCAAAACAAATCCATTAGTGTATCCAAAGCATGACACCATTACCAGATAGTGTCTATTACCATAATATCAGAATCTATCTTAAGTATTCCAATTTTACATAAATTGTGGGAAGGCTTCCAATTACTTATAACAGATATGATGGTGGCCAATGAATTCTTAATGTGTAATTCTTAAACTCTGATACTTGAGTAGCTTGTAGATTTGAGATTGTAGAAGTGAGGTAGGGAGGGAAAGTGGACACTGGGGGAAAAGAGAGAGAGTCATTTAGCTTTAGGCAAATGCATTAGTTACATGTGCTTACTTATTTAATTTTTAGGATATGCAAGTTGAAGAGAAGAATGATAAATAAAGAATGAACCTGTGAGGGATACCTACCATGTTCCAAACCCTGGGATAGGTGGTCTACATACACTGTCATTCAATGGTTGAATAAGGTCTGGGTTAATATGTAAACAAAGTGCACACATGCACACTCACATCAATGGAATGCCTTCTAGAAACATCTATTAATTACAGAACAAAAACAACATATCATTTTTAAAAAATTTAAGACAGGTGTTTTTTCATAGCATGTTATTATTGAAATTGGCCCCAAATAAACACTTCAAATACTTTACTGACAGATGCCATTCATGAAGCAAGAGAGACAGCAATTTTAACTGACATGTGAGTTCACAGATCCTGGCATGGCTTTATCAGCTCATTAAAATGATTTTGCTGGTTGGAACCACAGAGACACTGATATTCCTGCTGCAAAGACATCTCAGCTCACCCTGATTTTTCTCAGGCTGTTTTAACAGGGTAAGTGTCTGCTGGTTGTACCATCTCGGAATGGAGCATTTTATAATCTCACAATGCTGGGGCTGAAGCTTTCTTTTCTATCTAGCAGAGCTGTATCTATAGACCCTTGGGATCCTGGGGAGTTTGGTGGGTCCCAAGAGAAAGGAGGAAATCTCTGGAAATATTTTTGTCATGAAACAGTCTCCCAATTGTCCCCTAGAGGATGCTTTCTGCTTCATTTGTCTCAGGCATTGCCTGGGGGATGATTTTGAGGTTTCTTTCTTCTGTTTGCCTTGAGAAAGGAGATTCTCTGCTACAGTTATCTGCCCTTGAAGACCTGGTGCCTTCTTATGGGAAAGGAAGTATTCTTTCTTACAGGGTGAAGAGCAACAGAGCAGGGCTCTGGCTAAAAGCTATTGGTTAAGCAAATTTAAGCAAAGCAAACTATGGACACCTCAGGCACAAGACTTTGTAACTTAACCAGTTGGAGAGATAACTATTAGGTCAGTGACTGTAAGTCTATTCTACAAACAAGGATTACAAAATTTAAATGGGGCTTTGCCTCACAATTATGTCAGTAGCCAATGATGATAGCGAGAGAGCTACCCTGTCTTTCTGCTTCATCACTTAAAGTGACAGTATCCAGCTTTCTTCTCTGCATCTATCATAAAGACACATTGATTTCCTTTCTAGAAAAACACATATTTCTTTTCTCCTGCTAAAAAGATAAATCTGACAGATTTTAATCAAATGTAGTTGTTCACAACTACAGAAATTCGTTCAGTGCCACATATGAAAACAAAAATACACCAGCAGCTAAAGAAGGAGGTTTTTTTTGGCCAAGTTTATTTGAGGAAAACACTTGTATTAAAACACACACGTACACACATGCACACACACACACACACACACACACACAAGGTAGTGAAGCCTGTGAGTTGGTTAATATTTTTCAAGATAGTAGTATATTATCTGTAGTGACATCAGTAAATGTTGGTATCCATTAACATTTCCTCTAAAACTATGCCGTACAGATTCTCTGTTTAACCCTAAGACATTGGAATATTGGGCCTTGATCTTGAAAATGAAGTCTTTCCCAAGGTGAAAGTTGGCTTTCAGATATTTGAGATATGATATAGAAAGATGAAGAATCTTCACGTGTCTTATCCAACAGGCATTTGGCTATGGCTGGGCTAACTGTGCCATGATGTATTTGCATTATTTTATAATGTATTTCCTATGCATTCTGAGTAGCTCTTAGATATGCTGTGTATCTAAGGAGAGCCCAGATGTCATATATATATATTTGTATTAGACATTTAAGCTGATTTTTTCTTAATTTTTTTCATATAAGAAAGTCTGTGGGAGAGACACTTAAAATCAACAAAGCTTGATATTTTTCACATCTATTCATTGAGTAATTTGGTTCTTCTCAGTATAGGTTGTACATGAACTGATTTTTAATGGCGCTTTTCTAAATATTTGAGTCTTTGGCATATTTTGTCTTTTCTTCTCAGTATAGATATGACTGATTGCATTTTCATTAGAATGGAGAGATTGGATGTCTCTTGTTCACACCTAGTGGTAATTTCCTGCCCAGATATCTTGACATAATGTATCTTATTTCAGCTAATTTTCAGAGGTGAAGAAAAAGAATCCACATCATGAATGAAAGTGTAAAGATACAGTTTTAATTGACCATCAGTCCAATCCTGCCTTATAGGGCCCATCATTTCGATAAAGGTTTTTTTATTCCATCCTCATAATTTTGAATATCATATTAAGATATATGATTCAAGAATAATTGTATTTGGAAAGAAAAGTATTGAAAGGAAAGTTATTTTAATAATCCTACATCGTGATTCATAGTGTGAATATATATATGCATTTCACTGGGTAAAAATAGAGAACTATATCTCTTTTGAATGTGAGCTTTAAAAACTTCACTTAAAAAAAAGATAAAAACTTCACTTAAGTGTGCTTCTGTTATCATATCTAAGTTTGTGAAAATTACAAAACATTATTATTTATATGATAATGTGCCCTATACATGAATCGCCCACAATGCATTATTGGGTTAACTTTGACAACCACTTTGGTTTAAGAATGGCTCACAACTCTGGTATTTGTCCACGATGTCCCATTTAGAGATTTTTAAATTTTTTTCTGAAAAGCATAGGGTGATCTGGGAAAAAGAGAAGAGCGGCTAAGTCAGAAGTTACCTTGCAAGAATAATATCAGAAGAGCTTGGCATTTAAATTGTAAGAGGAATAAATTAGCTTCTTAAAGCAAAAAGTAAGAAAAGGAAGCCAGTGAAAGTGGGTGAGCTCGTTCATTTGAAAATCATGGTGTCCTCGTTAAGCCTCAGCCAAGAAATTGATGGTTAAAGTTTTGTCCCAATTTTCATCTGGTACTGGTGTCCTTCGAAATTTTAATCCAAAATGAAAGACCATCCCGACACAGCAAATAGGTGATTCTTTCCTGAAAAAATATTTGTGATGCCCCAAACCATAGCTGCTAGAAGATACAAAGGCGAGCACAAACTATTACCTGGATCATGATTTATACACGCTGAATAGACAATAAACTCACCACCCTCCTTTGCCCTACAGAAAATGCTACGGGCTAGCTATAACTATAACACAGTATTTCAAAGCAATATTTCTCAAAGTTTTTTCTTATTTACAAAAGAAGCAATTCATTTTGTAGGACATTTCACACTGGCAAATGGCCAAGAACAATTTTGACCAAAGCTGGGTGCAAAAGGTATCGCAAAATACAAAGCGGAAGAATATTTAGGAAAGATGAAAACAAAAGGGAAGATTATTCATCCTTCCATATGGCTTTTTAAAGCCATTCACAATTATGTATCGTTTATGGTAGTTTCTATAAATTTTTTTCCATTGAGAAGGCAGAAGACTGAATAAGTTTTGTGAATGCACCACAAAAGAAAGAGAAGAAATTCAGAATGACAATGGAATTTAGCTGATTGTTTGAGGATCTGTGCGTGATAATGACACTGTGAACCAGGAGAATGGGGAATGTGATCACATTTGTTTTTCCAGAAAAGGATTTTAAGAACTTAACCAAAAATTAAAGTCTCTAGTGAGAGTGTGAACATAAGCAGTAACAGTCCTACCACAATTATGCATCTGATTGAAAAGGTACAGTATATCAGAAGTCTTAGAGCCAAAGTTGGTTTTTCTAGCTCATGTGCATGGAAATAAACTCACTTCAAGAGAGAGGAGAAAGAGTGGGGCTTTCTCAACATGTATTTAGATACCTTCTTACAGTGCACAATTTAGACCATATGTCATGCCACCAAATCACGTCCTTGGCCTCTTATAATTAAAACTGTATTATTTAGAGACATTTGGGGCTAAATGGGATTCTTGGAGGTTTCGTAGTTCATTCCCTAGCTGTCCAATCAAGTTTTTTTACACAATCCCAGCTAGACTGCAGGGCATTTCATTTGTCCAATTATTCACAGATCTTCATAAACAGCTCCACTCCCCCACCTGGACAACTTTCAATCTTGTGTCTTTTTTTTTTTTTTTTTTTTTTTTAGTAATCTCTACCCTCAACGTGGGGCTCAAACTCACACCACCAAGAGTATCCAGGTGCCCCCCAATCTGGTGTCTTAAAGATGAATGTTTATAACTTCTTTATTTGGGCTGGCTTTCCATTTGCTTTGGAAGTCATTCTTGGAGCCCTTTCCACTTTCTCTGTAGTTCCTTACAACTGGGAGGTCAAATCATGGAAAGATCATACAAACCTTGGACGTGAAAAGACCCTGGGCTGAGTCACGGCATGGCCAGATAATATCACTTTTAAGCCTTAACTTTCCCTATGGAAGATGACAATGATGATGCCTACCTCAAGGAAATTATGTGGGCTAACACGGCTAATGTGCTGAAAGCACCAGCAGAGAACTCACCAGGTGATAGCTCACGGAAAGAAGTAGAACGTGGGAGCGCGTGACTTGTGGCGTTGAGACTTCCCTCTCTATAGTCCGTGTCCTGTCATTTCTGCTCATTTTATTAACAAAGCCAGATATACGAGCATGAGACAGGTTCTTGTGTGTCTTCCTTGTTTTTTCCCCGACATACTCCCTGCTCATCTGGTCTCAGACCACTCTAAATTCGGGGACCTCAGAACCTTAAGAGATTAAATCTTGTCTCAGAAAGTCTGACTACAGCAAAGGAAATCACTCTTGGGGTTCCGTTTAGTGAAAATACTACCCTGATTCAATCAACAACATCCTGGGGGCTGAAAGTAGTGAATCCTGCCTCCAAAGTGCCCAGCCTTCCCTAGGATTAGTCACTTGGCCGTCTCGCTATGCAGCTAGTAATTCAGAGATAATCATGTTACCAAGATGCCATTTAATCTGTATTTGGCATATCTCAAGTTTTCATCTTCATTAAGACAGTCATCACAGTTTCATTGGGCCTGACTGGTACTGGACACACAAGTGATTCACCCAGAGGGGGGGTTGCAGTTTGCATGGAGAGACTCTGCTTGCCAGAGGGCAGCTATTAATCTGCCTGCATCAGGGGTGTGAGGGGGGGGGGGGCTAAGCTTGCTGGCCCATGGCCAATGGGGCTGTCCTTCACCTCTGATGACACATCGCTGCTGGCCCAGGCTAGGGAACATGGACCATTGGGGCAGGGTGAGCTCTGTGCTGCCTGCTGACCTGAAGCCACCTGGGCTAATGGATGTCAAATGCAGGGAAGGTCCCATTGCCTCTAGCATAGGCCACTGAATCAAAAAGATTCCGGTGGAAAGCAGTATGGTATAGTGGATGGGTGCAAACCTGGGAGTCAGAAAAACTTGGCTTAAAATCCTAACGCTGGCACTTAACTAGCTACGCGAGGTTAGGCGTATCACTTAACCTCTTTGAGCCTCAGATTCTCCCATTTGCATGATATGGACCCAAGAATGTCTGCATGGTAAGTTCTCCATAAAGTAGTGAGAACAGGAGAGCCGAATGCAGACCAGTCCTTCAGTCCCATGACCCGGCTGTCCCACTCGTGCATGTAGAGTCTGGGGAAGCTCTGATTAGGTCCCCGTGGGGGCTGGATGAAGGTGTTCATCAGGGTGTTGTTTGTGGTGGTGAGGGTGGTGGAGCCTTAGGAGTTCATCACTGAGGGGGATACGAAATGGGTGTCAAGGAGGTTTACCATGCAATGCCAGGTAGCGGTGTGAGGTAGTGTAGATGAATCTTACAAACTATGCTAGTGGAAAAGGAAGGAAGGAAGGAAGGAAGCAGGGAAGGAAGGAGAGTCTGTGGACATCATTCATATAAATTAAAAACATACACACACAGAACAAGGATATACTATGTGTTTTACGAAGACATACAAATTCAAGGATATCTTCAAACCTAGTAACTTGCTTATGGGCTGGGGGAGGAAAATGGCAGCGGGAAAAGAGATAAAAGGTAGCAAACAAGTAAGAGAAGGGCCCGGTACAAACTTAAAATGAGTCGAGGAGTAGCACTTACTCAGTGTTCTGCCCCTGGATCTAAAAGAAGAAAGGGTGAAGAAAATGATGTGGGAAGGGAGAGGATTTAATAAGAGAGGTGCTTTGGGGGTTCCAGGGTCACAGCGTGAGGACGGGTGCCGATATGCACTGGAATGGCTTTCCATGAAGGTCTTTTTCTCTCTCTGTTGAAGGTGGGGCAGAATCTTAGGAAACACGTGCCGCCAGGATGAAGCAGAATGGTCTGAGATACTCATTTGCCTTTATCTGAATTCTCAATCTCCATAGACCCTAACTGCCTGAAGGCACTTCCCTAATTTTTTCCAATTCTCATTACAGACCCAATTTTTATGGCTTGGTCACTGTGGAGTTTTAAGAAGGTGTGGTGCTCATTCTTGTTAAACCAGTTGAGAATTTCCTGGATCCCCAACTCTCTGCCCCTGAGTAGACGTGCACTGCTCTTCTCATCAATGAAACCTTTGTGTGCCATGGGGCCGGAGGATATTACTGCGTGAGAAAGAACCACAGGAAACTCCCATCATTTTTTCTAGTGTCTGAGGGGGAAAATGTAAATGTGTAACGGGGCACACTCTGTAGTCTCCTTTTGTTAATTTATGAATTGGAAGATGAATGTGGATTTATTGGAATAGTATAATTAAGTGTCACCTGGTATGGTGCATAATTATGACCAATATAATAAAGCAGAGAAAGAAACAATTTCCCTCCTGAATGGCATCATCCCTATAAGCCTTGCTTCTTCAAAGCTTTGCATTCATTTCCCTTAGATATAATAAATAAGGCAGGCACAAATAAAGAACATGAGCTGCACAGGAAGACGGAGTGATCTGTAATCTACGTCCTGTCTTGGAAGCGAAATTTTTTAGACAATATTGAAGATGAAAACAGCAAGACAGCTCTGGGCTAAGAGAGGCTGTTCTTGTGTTACACTTCTGTTTATCATCAGTATCCCGTTCTCATTTTTTCCTTCTCTTTTCTTCCCTTCTTCCTCTTTTTCCTTCTCTGCTGGCCAATCCCTCTGAAGGTGATGATTTGTTCAAGAATAGGTATGTGATGCAGGCTAAACCAATTCAAGGCTTCCCTGGGACTTTGGTTGGTGATAGAAATGCAGAAGTGCTCTCGTATCTAGAAAATCCATATAGAATCCAATGGCAGAGCAGCACCAACAGTGAGATGGACAGGTACCTTACCTGAGTGCCTGCACTCAACCATGCTCGAACCCGGGGCTCTCTAGACATTTCTGTTCTGTCGACTAATCAGTTCCTCTTTTGGCCTGATCCCATTAGACTTGACTTTCTGTCATTTGCAAACCGAAGATTTCTGAGTAATGTGCCACACAAGTAAGGTAAATACTGCCACAGTGGGGAACATGTGCTCATTTATCAAACATTTAGTGTCAGCTTCCTTGATGCCAGAAAGACCCTTTGCACAGCAAAATTCCATGCCTTATTTGAATCACTGTCAAACAAAGAGAACACATCTGTGTGTTAGTTCAAGGATATCTGACATATCTTTGGGTGTCTGAAGAAATGTGTGAGTGTGTGTGTGTGTGTGTGTGTGTGTGTGTGTGTGTGTATCCTTTTTCTTCCATAACTACACAGTAGTAATATGACCATGTGTTGGGGTACCTGCATCATATAGTATAATGACATAATTAATGAATCTTTGCCAACACTTCATTTTCATGAGGGCACGAAGAACTACTTTCGTGTTCATGGGTTGATGAGCTGTGTGACCTTAGGCAGTTTACTTAACTTCTCTGAGCTTTCTGTGTTCATCTGTAAAGGGAAGATAATCTGTATCAACTGATTGTTGTGAATAACAAACAAACAAATTCATGTGAATTGCTTAGCATAGTGGCTGCCACACAATAAAATCATTCAATATTCAATAATTCAATAGCCATCATTAATATAATTGTCACATATTTTCCATCAGCATCATCATGATGAAGTGCGCTTCACTAGTAGTTTGAATAATTTGCACGCATATAGGGCTTTATGTACCATTTGCAAAGTACTTTCTAACCCAATTTGGTACAGTGAGCCTACCCTGGTGCACAATACCCATTTCATGTTTTGGCTTCTTGCAAGTTCTTTCAAAGGTTTCCATGATATCTGAGTCTAGTATCCAATATAAGGGACTGAGAAATGCCTCCATTTCAGCAGAAGAGTTAAAAAAAAAAAGGAAAACATTTTTAGGACAAATGTGGTCTGGTTCTGAATTCAGTCTTTAATTAAGGCTGGAAGTTTAACTGCTTCATAAAACTTTGGTTACAGCTGTTACACCTGTGAAAAGACCTAATCAAGGGAGATGAAATGTTATTTTGACAGGAGTGCCTTCCTTTTTTTTCCCTAATAGATCACAGATATCAAAAAGAAAAATTTGAAGAAAACTCTTTTTTTTGTCACTGGTCATTTAAAATATTCTTTTTTTAAAAATTTTCTTCAAGTTGGACCTCCTGAAAGACTATGTGTGTTTCATGTTACCAACATAAGCAGATTGTTGAATGTGATGCATTTAAATGTTTTCTTTGTTTGTGGAATTTTTTTTTCACAAAGGCATGCTTTCAAAATGCTAAAATTATGGATCCATTGTAAGCTCTTTTTTTTTTTTTTTGCACAGGAAAATACATTTGAATTAACAACTGGGTAAAAATCCTCAATTATATTATTTAAGGGAAGGTTATACTTTTGATCTCACACAAATTTCTAGAATAAGGAAAGGCCTTAATTTACCAATTGAGCAAAACTTGCTAATAATTCTTTTTTTGCTCTGGATCAGGGTGTGTTTTATCTAAGTCCAGGAAGACATAACTTCTTTATTAACTGCTAAGGGGGACAGCGATGCTGTGGAAAGTGGGAGTCATACCATTTTACAGGTATACATTTTAATGATCTCTTGCATAAAAAAACAAAACCAAACTGGCAGGCATACAAAACAAAACTTTCCTGGGTATTTAGACAATTTCTTCTTGGTCAGAGCTCCTGCCAGAAGCGGGAAGCAGTGCTGAATTCAGAATTTTTCCCCTCTGGTTAGGCGATTCCCGTAGCCCTGTTAATAAGTGACTTCTGATGTTGTGATATTAAAAAAAAAAAAAAGTCAAGAAGTGTTTTTCATTCTGTATCATTGATTTACTGATTTATTCAACACCTAGATTCTTAGAGTAATTTATCAAGAGCACTTCTGCATCCTTCACTGTACCTGACAAGGTGAATGTCAAATTCTGGACTTATATATTAACACTCATAATTACAGACAGCGATCATTATATGAAGATGAGCCGTAATATTTAGGTTTCATGAATGCTTGATGTATTTTGAAAGATATGAAGCCAGATTCGCCTAATGCTTAAGCGATTGCTTAATAGTAAATCAGGCATCCTTAGAAGCTATATGAAGGTATGCTGCAGAGGGGCGCCTCAGTGGCTCAGTTGGTGAAGTGTCTGCCTTTTGCTCAGGTCATGATCTTGGGGTCCTGGGATCCAGCCCTGCATCAGACTCCCTGCTCAGTGGTGAATCTGCTTCTCTTTCTCATTCTCACTCTTTTTCAAATAAATAAAATCTTTTCTAAAAAAAGATATGCTGCAGAAATTTTTGGTACTATCCCGAAGAAGTATGTTAGCATTGGTGGGCAATCTGTCCTGGAGAAAGAAGTCACGGGGACAGGTTACCCCATTTAAGCTTCACATGATCGATGAACAGTCTAGGTAACACATTGCCAAGTATTCCCTAAGTGATTCTCAAATTTTAAATTTAAACTCAGCAAATATTACTCATATGTTTCAGGTGGGTGATATATGCTCAACTCGATATTCCATACATAAAGGGAACCTGGATGTTTTTAGGTCTCATAGCTCTGGGCACACAGAAGGCCAAATTAGCCTTAATAGCTCTTGAGAGCCTCTCCTGGACTGCCCACAGGACGTCCTGCGCATGCCCGGTCCCCCTCACCGCTCCATCTGGGTGCCCGTTGGGCTCAGCAGTTTCCCACTGCAGCTCAGCATGGAGAGCCAGGGCTGCTGGGAGGTCTGTGGTGGAGTGTGTATTTGGGGGGGGTGGAAGGGGGAGGTCCTTCTGTCCGCGTGTCACACTTTATCACTTCAGCCTGGAGGCGACACAATTTGGACCTGAGTCTCACAGTGGCTTTCATCAAAATAGACCCGTCAGCCGCATCCTGCACTGTCTCTCTCTCAAGTGTTAGACTGAGTTGGGGGGCCTGGGAAACACACGGCGTCCTCCACCATGTACCTGGCTTTTCATGTCGTCATGGCTGTCTGTTCTCCAAAATTTGTCTCTTTCAGTCCAAGCCCCCAACAATATTGGACATGAGCTCATGCAAAGAAATGGGAATCCCAAGATAGGGCGTTTGTGGCTCCATGAGTCTCAGCGCAAATTTTGCTACTGTTAGTATATTTTATTTTTAATGGATCATTTTGAATGATGGCCTGAGTATAGCGATGATTTGGGCTCAACAGGTACACAGACCCAGACATTTAATAAAAAAGCTTCTGTGATTTTGTGGTTACCACGATATTGAACTCTAAAGAAATTTACAATGAATAAGTGGTGGTTGTAGGTACAGAGACCATCACAGAAACTGAATAGGAATTTATAGAAATCTGTGAAAGATCAAAACAACAAGCTCGCCACGATGATTTGTCGGGGTGGTTCAGCTATCGAAGAGACAGAGTGTTCAGTAATCAGTGACTTCTGCATGATATTTGCATAAAGAGAACTTTACAAAGGTTACATTTCTTTTCTACTTTCATATTTACTTTGTGTTAAGGTTATAGGATCTCACTAGCAGTGTTGCTGATGCTATTTTTGTGAACTCCCAAACTCCATGTTTAAATGTAGCCGGATGGAAATTTTGAGCTACAGCAACAATAAATATATCTGACATCCTTGTGACTTTCAAGTTCTGCTATGCCTGAGAGTCAGTGAAGGCTGGTTTTTTTTGCCTTGAACTCTGAAGGAAGAAAGAAACTTTTGTTTATAAATTTCAGAGATTTTTGTCTTTGCACTTACCACGAAGTCAAATGCAGATATAATCCACTTTAAGCGCTTTTGGCAAAATTTCAAATATGCCTGTTTTTTGATAAGGGGAAAAAAAATCCCAACTTTTTGTCAACACAGGTCCTTTACTCTATGTTGCAGTATAAGACTTCTGTCGGTCAGGCTGTGATCTTGTGGACTTATGGAATACTGATCCTATACAGGAAGTAAGAGGCAGATATGTAATCTGGGCCATCTTTCTGATCCATTTTAGTTATGTCTGATTCTAAATTGAGTTATATAGAATTTAACATAACAGGACCCTGTGTCTATATTCTTTATGCCTCCTTTCTAAAAACGTAAAATTTTGTATGCCAATCTGAGTGAAATGATCTGAGGGTATTCAAAATCAAAGATTATTTAACTTGTGTTCCAGAGTGTTCTATATTGGACTCCTTTATGAAGATATTTGGTAACAGAACAAGTGTGTGTGTGTGTTTGTGTGTGCATGTGCATATATATTTTTTAACTCACCACGCTCAGATGTGTGAATGTTAGACTGTAAGCACCCCAAAGGACAGGGTTGGGTGGTGGTGTTCACTTTGTTAGCCCCATAACACCTGGTGGAAGGCCCTTGAGAAATAAAATGCCAGTTTATAATTGTATAGACTTTATATTCCTGAAGATCCGTCGGTGACCTCTCTTACAACCATCTGGTGAGACGGATCAGACAAGTCTTACAATCATTATTTCACAGATGATAAATCTGGGCCTCAGAGAGAGCTATTTGTGATTCTTTCCATGTCTTCTACTCCAACTTTTTCTTGAGTCTGAGAGCTGGAACTTCACACTGAATGGGAGGACTCTCACTATAGAAGGGTGATGGGGGAAAGGGCATGTCTGAATTCGTGAGTCAGGTTGGTGACAGTTGATGTGAGCCTTCCTACAGAGCCACAGGACTTCTCCATCACCACCCACACCTCACCTTGGAGCATTGAACTACATTCACAACCACCATGAGCAAACCTCAGCATGGTTGGCAATGAGGTGCCCACATGGATATGGAAATGCATCTCTGGCTTTTCCAGAAGTGGTCCCCAGGGTGCTTGTGGTGTGTAGTAGTTTTTCCTGAAGCTTCAGGATCAGTGTTTGAGTTCCTGGCCTATCTTTACCTAACTTCTACCTGGTCTCGCTCATTACAGACTGAGTTATCTCTCAGATGGACGGGAAGTTGTATTGCGAATGGGCCAACAACAACAAACAGGACTGATTGGGCACATGCTACCTTGGATCTTTGGGTTACAAATATTTATCTGACAAATGTTCTTATCTCTCAGAGTACTAGTGAGAGACTTAACATTTCACTAGGTCTTGCATAGATTTCTGGGATGGACAATGTAACAATTCTGCTTGTCCCTTCCTAATATGTTTCCATCCAATTCAACAAATAGTTTAGTGAGCCCATATTACAACATGCCAGGCAGCTGTGCTGATACTGGGAATATGGAGGAAAGTGACACATGCACTGTCCCTGCCTTCATGGAATATATAAACTAGTGGGGGAAAGATGACAAGAAAGGAATGAAAGTTGGATTCCTGTGATGAAAAAAAGCAGTCCCATGAAATTGGTGTATTTTTCCAGAGAGGTAAGCATGCTGGAACTTTCTGGTTATTTCAGTTTAGATTGCCTGAACTTCTTAATGTGCTCACAGGTAAGCTCTGGTCTTAGTAGCTATAAAATGTTGTGGAAGTTCCATGACCTCTTTGGACTACAGTTTTGTCATTTGTGAAACATAGGGGTTGACTAGATGATTTTGTAACTACACTTATCATGGTGAACATTGCCTAATGTAAGGAAGTGTCAAATCACTATGTTGTACACCTGAAATAATATAACATTGCATGTCAACTATGCTTAAGTTGAACCAAACAAACAGATAAATAAAAGTCTTTTCAGTGAAATGTTGAAAGCTCTTCCTCTAAAGTCAAGAACAAGACAAGGGTGTTCTCTCTCACTACTCTTGTTTACATAGTTCTGGAAGTCCTAGCCAGAGCAATTAGGCAAAAAACCAAAACAAAACAAAACAAAAAAGAAAAACAAAACAAAAAACCCACCCAAGTCAGAAAGACAAAAGAGAAAGAAAGAAAGAAAGAAGAAAAAAGAAAGAAAGAAAGAAGAAAGAAAGAAAGGCATCCAAATTGGAAAGAAAAAAGTTGAATTGTGTCTGCTTGCAAGTGATATGATCTTATATGTAGAAAACCCTACAGACTCCACCAAAAACCTCTTAGAACTAATAAAAGAATTCAGTAAAGTTTCAGGATACAAAATCAATATACAGAAATCAGTTGTGTTTCTATACACTAACAGCAACATATCTGAAAAATAAATGAAGAAAACAATTACATTTACAATGGCACCCAAACTAACAACAATAAAATACTTAGAAATAAATGTAACCAAGGAGGTGAAAGATCTCTACCTGGAAAATTATAAGACTTTGATGAAAAGATTGAAGAGGACAAATAAATGGAAAGATATCCCATGCTCATGGGTTGGAAGAGTTAATATTGTTAAAATGTCCACACTACACAAAGCTATCTATAGATTCACTGCAATCCCTATCAAAATTTCAAAGGCATTTTTCACAGAAATAGAAAAAACAATCCTAAAATTCATATGGAACCACAAAACACACCAAATAGATAAAGCCATGTTGAGAAAGAAGAACCAAACTGGAGGCATCATATGTCCTGATTTCAAATTGTGTCACAAAGCTATTGTAATCACAACAGTATGGTACTGGCATAAAAATAGACACATAGACTAGTGGAAATAAATCGAGAGCCCAGAAATAAACCCACACATACACAGTCAACTACTGTATGACAAGGGAACCAAGAATACTCAATGGAGAAATGGTTGTCTCTTCAATAAGTCATGTTGGGGAAACTGGATAATTATATACAAAAGAATAACATTGGATCCTTATCTAACACCACTCATAAAAAATTAACTCAAAATGGACGAAAGACTTAAACATAAGACTCAAAACTGCACAACTCCGAGAAGAAACCATAGCGAAAAGTCTCCTTGACATTGGTCTTGGCAATAATTTTTTGAATATGACACCAAAGGGCACCAACAGCAAAAGCAACAATAAACAAGTGGGACTATTTCAAACTAAAGATCTTCTGCACAGCAAAAGAAATAATCAACAAAATGAAAAGGCAATCTATGGAAGGGGAGAAAATATTTGCAAACCATATATCTGATAAGGAATTAATATCCAAAAATTTTAAGAAACTCATAAAGCTCAATAACAGAAAACCGAACAGTCTTGATTTAAAAAAACGGGCAAAAGACCCAAATTGGCATTTTTCCAAAAAAGACGCACAAATGGCCAACAGGTACATTGAAATATGCTAAATGTCACTAATCGTTAGGGAAATGGAAATCAAAATCATAATGGCATCACCTCACACCTGTTAGAGGGGCTGTTATAAAAAAGATGAGGTGACAAATGTCAGGGAGGGGTGTGGAGAAGAGGGAACCCTCCTGCTCTGTTGGTGGAAATGTCAGTTGGCAGAAATAATACAGAAAACAGTTTGCATGCTCCTCTAAAAAAAAAAAATAGACTACCCTATGATCTGATGATCCCACTTCTGGGTATATTTCCAAAAGGAATGGAATCAGGATCTCAATGAGCTGTCTGCATTCCTGTGTTCAATACAGTATTATTCACAACAGCCAACACCGAGAAACAACCTCATTGTCTGTCTATGGATGAATGAATAAAGAAGTTGTGAGATATATATATATATATATATATATATATATATATATTTCTGGAAATCTAATGTGCAAGAATAGAAATAATACAGTAGTATAAATATTACTTAGCCACCAGAAAGAAGGAAATCCTACCATGGGGATATGCAACGTGGATGGACATTGAGGGCGTTGTTTTAAGTGAAATAAGTCAGATGTGAAAAACAAATATCATATGATCTTATTTATACGTGGAAGCTAAAAAAGCTGAACTCATAGAGACAGAGAGTTAGAATGGTGTTTACCAGGGTCTGGGGGCTGGGAGAAATGGGGTGATGTTGGTCAAAGATACGAACTTCCAGTTATAATATGAACAATTTCTGGGGATCTAATGTACAACATGGTGACTATAGTTAACAACATTGTATTGGGCACTTGAGAGTTCCTAAGAGTACATATTAAATATTCCCCTCCCCCTAAGCAAGGTAATTATGTGATGTGATGGGGACGTGTTAACTAACCCTATTGTGTAATCATTTTGCAACATGCATGTTATCAAATAATCATGTTGCACACCTTAAACTTACACAGTGTTATATGTCAGTTGTATCTCAGTAAAGGTAAAGGGGCGGGAAAGCTGTTCAGTCCTAAGTATTTTTGTAGTATTGAACAATAGCTAACATCTGTAAAAGGCTACATATGTGCCAGGCACCGGACAAGTGGCTTTTCTGGCATTGTTACATTTAAAAAGTAATTTTTGTGACTCTGCTGTGTAAACCTGGCTACCGTATCAAGAGGGGTGTTAGTAACCATCAAGGGAACAGATGGCTTTGCCCAGGTATCTTTCCGGATTTAGATATTTGAGATCCTTTGCTAGCGAACTTGCATCACATATAGAAGCATCTATGTGCTGTTTATATAATATTCATATGTAAACTCTTTGTTCATGGTGAAAAATGATCCATTTGATGCCTTGTGTAATTTAAAAGATCTCTCAGGACAAATAAGCAGTTTTCAAGGCAAAACAAAGTCCTTCTTTCTGTTATAGCTATTTATTTAAATGCCCCATATCTTCCCCGTCTCCGTCAAATATCTCCTTTGGCGAAGTTGTTCGATCTTTTTGGAATTCCTTTGTGTCATTTTCCAAAGTTATTGAACTTCATTACTGTGTGACTTACGAGGCAGACGTGGTCTTCGGCTACCTGCTAGGGATTAGGGTTCCTCCCTTTCAATCATGTGAGAGCAGGGGAATGAGCGATGCCCTTGTAATGGGCCAAAAGGCACACGCTGGAAGAAAGAGGTGGGGCGTTCGATGGCCCCTAACATGGTAAATTAGTTAACTAACCATGATGATGATAATGACAATGACAACAGTAATGATGATGTAGAACGTGATGATGGTAGAGGTGGTTGTGATAGTGGCCACTGTGGATGGAGCATCTCAGAAACTTGGTTTGCATAACTATCTTACTCAACGCTCACAACAACCAAGTGAATGTGGTGCTAATATATCCATTGAGAGAGGATGAAACTGAGCCTCAGCATTTGTATTCACCTGTTCTAGATCACACCGTCAGTAAACAGACAAGCTGGGATTTAAACCCAGTTCAATCTAATTCCAGATCTTTGGCTTTTAGCTGCTCCACGGTACTAATTGAAGACCTCGGCACCAGGATTCCTTTCTAAGAGACTAAGGTGAGTCTGCTATCATATTTTTAATTCTGTTATGATTTAAATGGAGCTATTATTTATTATTGAAATATTATCAATCAATAAATAGGAAAGTCTCTCGAAGTCAATCAGAGAAAGTATTGTTATGTAAATGTCACAAACGTTTAGCAGGTGAGTGTTCAGCCTGTGTGTAGGAAGGCAGCATGATGCAGGGGAAAGAACCTGGGTGTGAGGTTGGTCCCCCACATGGGCAGCTGTGTGATTGTGGCCAGTCACTTACCCTCTCTGAGCCTCAGTTTCTTTAGCTATAAGGTGAGGCTAAAAATAGCCACCTTAAAGGACTGCTGGAAACTTTGGAGATCATAAATGACAAATCTGTAGAGTGCCTGGCAAGGTAGTAAGTGATATCATTTTGGTTTCCTGCTTACACACCACCAGTTCCAAGCTTTTGGGATAAAACTCTAACTCCTTAACTCAGCCTAAAGGCCCTGCCTGATTGATCCCTGCCTGTAACCAGCCTTATCTCTGGACATTCTCCCTCTCACTGGGCTCAGATGGGCCAAGCATTACCCTTCCACCCCAGGACCTTTGAATATACTCTGTCCTTGGCTGCAAATTCTCTTTCATCTTTTTATTAACTCACTACTCTTTCTTATCTTTTAGGTCTTGGCTCAAATATCACTTCCCCAGGGAAATCTTCCCTGAACCCTAGAAAACATCAGGCCCCCTCTTACATACTCCCTGAGCTCCTTCTTATTTGGGATACTCCTCACAGTGGTAATTAAGTACTTAAGCAAGTACTCGATAAGGATTCATTGAATGAATGAAAAAAAAGAATAAATGAATTACTGAATAAAAGATTGCCTTATTTTAAAGATTCCCCTTGGTGTTTCCTGACCTGTTTTTATTAAAAGAAGACCATAGGATGTGAGCCATGGAGACTTCTAGTAAAAGCACAGGTTTGTGCCCAAAGTGGCATCCTTTTCATTCTTGATGGGAACAAGACTTCCCCGGGGACCATCTGTTACCTGTGGCATGGCAGGCAACCTCACGGACCAAATAAACTGCCTTGGGTCTGACCAGAGTGATACCCTGGATGAAAGAAACATACCACCTCTCTGAAACAGATGCTTCGGTTTATGATGGAAATGGAGGAGCCTGCAGGTGCGGGCTGGGCTGACACGGGCTCTGTGGAGAATCATTAGAGCCTCCTCCAAGATGCGGATTGACTCTGTGTTTAATCAGCCACAGGCAGAAGAAATGGCTTCATTTCAGCTCGATGAGAGCCAGATCACAAAAGGAAGATAGATGGCAAATCCGGTTCATCACTGCAAGCATATTGTCTTAATTTGAAGGAACAGCCTGGCACCCGTGCTAGTCCAGGAGGAGAGTGCAATATGGCCAGCATCAAGGGCCAGCTAGTTCAACTCTCAGTGCGCCCCTTAAGGAAAAGCTCTCATTTGTTTCTTAATTACTATTTTAAGGCAAGTGAGAACCATAAGACACATTCCTCAGTCACTTGAGAAATTCCCCCGCTTGGAATTCAAGACTCTTGAAGGAAAGACTCTTCTTCCCTGAAATGTCTGAATCTTTACTTCTACAGAAGTACCGCGGCCAACGAAGGAAGGGCCATTTGCTGGCTGTCTGTAATACACGGTCATGTGTGCAGTTCATCTGGAAATAGATTCGAATAGAAACAATGCCGAGTCTCGGCACGTGGATATCTGCTGGTCACTTGTGGGCTCTTGTTTCCAGGGGCTCAGTCCTCTGTTTGCCTTTGGTCCTCCTGAGCTCCCGCTGGGGAGGTGTGGAAAATGGATATTCCGTTCAGGTGCAGTTAGCTTGGCGATGGCCTGAAAATGCCAGAGAAGGGATGTTTAAGCTCGTGCAGGAGGAATCACACGTATCTGAACTCCGCGTCCTTGCCAAACCCCTCTTATTTGAAGTGAAAGCAGATAATGACTTACAAACAAGTGGATGTTTTAGAATCATTTGGTATGTGTCACATCCATGTTTTCATTCTCTCCCCTGAGCCTGAGCACAAAGAGCTTTTACAGCCCTCCCCACCGCAATGACTATTTTCCAGATGTTCTGAAACAACATCAAGTGACCCAGTTTACCCCTGAGAGGTTTATAAAGGTGCATTTATGGAGAGCCCGGCTGAGCGAGGCTGAGATGTTCGCTCAGCAGCTTAGTCCGAGATAATCTCCCGTGAACGTCGTATCAAATCTTACTTTACCTAAGGCACACTGAGTATGGTTTTTAGCAAAAGATATGCTAAATACTCCCAAAGTGAAGAAGAAACTTAAGAAGCTTAACAATGGATGTAGAAATATTATCATCAGCTATCAGGGTAATAGTATCCAGTCATTCTTCACCTACAGGCACGGATTTGGGCTTAGGCAGATGAGGACAGCACAGTCGAAGTGCGTGGTCTCAGTGCATTTAAATATCAGCAAGATGAGGCGAAGGACCTTGTTAGCATAAAACCTGAACACATGTCATTTGTTTTCTGTGCTGCATGGGATGAAAGGAAAATCACAGTTGCAGCCATGGAAGGAGGCGTGCTGGGGTTTTTGTGCAGATCGCTGAAACAAGAGAAATCATCCTTTATGGACAGGAGATCGTTTCATTCTTTTGCACATGGGCAGCGAGCACCAGAGCAGTCCTTGGGATCAGAACCCAGCTCTTTGTCCATGTAGTGGACATGAGCCATTTCCCGAGGGCAAACAATATGCAGTCTTATGTTCAGTCCTACAGAAAGAGCCACCCATTCCTTCCAAATATGGGCATCCGGCGACATGTCAAAATCTGGCGGGATTTTGAGGAGGTGGGATTATTCTTCCCCAGCACATCTGCTGTGTGTAGCTGACGTTCAGTGGGACGGGTCCCCTCCCCAACCTCCAAAATAAGCGACATGCTAAGGCCTTGATGTGAAAAGTACTTAATGTTCTATAGTATGTCAGTCGCCCAGTGGCTGAGGTGCAAAATGAACAACCTTCCTGGCATGACTTCCATTATCACTGGCACGGAACCCAGCGCGGTCATCCCGTTGAGGTCCTTTACACATGAAAGGGAAAGTGAGCACGTGGAAGAGGCTCCTACTCCCGACCTGTCCCAGAAGGCCTGCCGTTCGCAGCCATTCACACTGCAGCCCTGGACACGCCACCAGCAAACAGGTGACAGTCCCTTTGCTGAGTTCAGAAGTGGATGCCCCTTCATCTATTGAAAAGCTGGGGGGCGCCAGGGTGGCTCAGTCAGTTAAGAGTCTGCCTTCGGCTCAGGTCATGATCCCAGGGTCCTGGGGCCGAGCCCCGCATAGGGGTCTCTGCTCCGTGGGAAGCCTGCTTCCCCCTCTTCCACTCCCCCTACTTGTGTTCCCTCTCTTGCCATGTCTCTCTCTGTCAAATAAATAAAATCTCAGAAAAAAAAAAAGTTGGGAAGTCTTGGCCAGCACATGACATGCTTGTCTGGCACAAACCCTGGAAAGGAAGCCGAATTCCCACTTTTGTGTGGACATGGATGCCTCCTCCAGATAAGATAGGCTACTCTTTGCTTTGGAAACCTGCGGTGTGGAACGTTGAAGACCCATCCTTTTGAGTCACTTGGCATGGCTGGTGCTTTTTGACTTCTGCAACTGATCTGCCCACAGTTAGAAACATCGGTCACCTTACCCTTATCTTCACATCCTTAAGTGTCCGTGTTGTTCCTAGTCATCAAATTAGCTGCTTCCTCTCATTTCACATCCACTGACAGTTTTGGGTGGTTTGAGTTGAGTGGGGTGGACAAGGGGAAATTGGCGATTTCCTCTGCCTCTCGTAGAGTTAATCTCTCATCCAGATACTGCTAAAACATCTCTCTCAACAGCACTCTTTATTCCTAGTTTAGCAGCATCACCATAGAGAACAAGTTTCTTCTTTACAATGCTCTGACTCAAAGTCCAAATGATAGATGGTTTCCTGATCCTGAAGAAGACACTTAAGCACTTGTATTTTTTTCAACCATTTCTTCCAGTTTGAACAAGACAGTTGATTTCTCATGTTAGTATTGGGGCAAGCAGGGTATGTGTGTGCAAACAAAAATATCTGGCATCCATTCAAGGGTTGGGTGAAAATAAGGACCCAGAAAGAACGTTGCCAGCCAGAAATACTACTTTCTTGTGTCCACTATTCCATATCTGGGGGTTCCCGCCTGTCTGCATACATTTCCTCTGTTCTTAAAAGTCTTGTCTGGGTCTGCGGAGAGAACAAATTTCTTACCATGGATCTTTGAATGTTTTCCTAGTCTCCCTACCCCGGTAGGCCCAATAAAGGACACTTCTAGTTCTTAATCTTTGCTTTCTTCTGCATCAACCCCTCCCCTCCTGGACACGCCTAACTTTTGTGCCCTTAGTAAAACATTGGTCTCGACCAATGTTTTGTTCTGTGTATTACATCAGAACTGCTAAAATGTCACTTCCCTGACAATTCTTTCCATGAGGAAACATTTGCAAAAGCATCTTCAAAAAGGAGATCTCCTTCCTTACTCCAAAAAGATATAGCGAAGTTTGCACATGTGTTTCTAGGATCCCTTTTCCTTCATAAAAGTCATCTCTCTTCTTCCTTCCTGATCAGCAGGGAGAGGTATCTATGCCCATATTCTCTTCTCAAGGGTGAAGCGGTATATATTTTGCCATGTGTACTTGGCCCACAGAGGCTCAAAGGGACTAGCACACATTTGGGCATAGTAGTGATTTGCATAATCTTGTGACAAGTTTTCCAACTGGCAGGTCTCTGGGGAACCTGAGACCTACTCCTTCCACCGGTGCCTCTCAAGGGAGCAATGAGAATCAGAAGCCAGTGGGGCTTCCCTCTCACATTCGCAGTATGTGCCGAGAGTCCGAGTGTCCAGAATTCTCCCTGATAAGGAACTTTCTGGAAGGCTGAGCCATCTGAAGTCTAAAGAGAAATCACTGCCACTCAGGAAACTGCTCTCCACTTTCTTCTGCGCTGCCTGCCCGTAAGCATCATCTGGGGGTAAAGTGTTATGAGAAAATGTATGCCTCAGAGAAACAGCTGTGTATTGCCATGGTCCTTAACTTTTGGAAGATGTTAAAGGAAGGTATTCATTTCATTTCAAGCCAGTCACTTCAGCTACAGTGTCCCCTTTCATGTTTCAGTGTCTCCTTTTGGTCCTGTAGGTGTTACCTGGTTTCTCTCGAGAAGCGGGGGAAACCGGGACCTGTCATTTATGGCTCCTATGAAGAGGGTTGGCTGGACGTGTGGACAACATGTCAATCATTATTTCTGGTGGGACCTTAGTAGCAGAGAAAGTGCGTGGGTAGCATGGTTCATTTTAACAGAAGACAGATATGCCTGACCTGGGTTTTATGACAGACGTCAAATATATCAAAGTGTGTTGTGAGGCAGATCGCCTTATTGGCAAAGAAATGAAAGACCACCAGGAAGATGGATGGAAAGCCTTCCTCAAGTGGACAAGAGTCCTTGCCTCCTGGAGTGATGTTGGGACAATGAGGAGCAGGTGGGGGACGAGGGTGGGCACTACAGCAGTATGAGGAAGGCCCTCCTGAGAGCGAGCACCTCCTTACATGCAACACCCGAGATGCCTCCCAGACCTGCTCAAAAAATCTTGGTTCTCCAGCCTTCCCTCTGGAGTTCAGTCCAACCAAGATTTCTGGAGAGCATACTATGTGCCAAGCATTGCACCAGGCATTGGACATTAGTGCTGAATACCCCACGTTCCAATCAGAGCTCCCCACCTTCGTTCTTCTGGGTCCTTCTGCCTGGGCGAGGTCACTTATTAGCTGCTGGGTGGTCGGGGGAGGGGGAAGTTGACTCACTTCTCTGAGCCTTGTTTTCCTCATCTGGAAAACGAGCCTCATAGAGTTAAGAGAATTGAACATAAGAGCGTCTGTATGCTTGCCTCCAGGACTAGATACAGAAACTCTAAAGGGGAGGCGATGGCCAATCCACTGTTTACTTTTGATCCATAAAGACTGCTTTTGGGGTAGTTTATATCACCTGCCACTAAATTGACTGCTCTTAGATCACAACCTTCCTATATGCCGAAGCCCAGAGCTCCCTTAATCAAAAATGGTAATCAGAAAACTGTGCCCTTTGGGACAGATGAATGACATAAAAGGACACCTCTTCTCCATGTGGGTGTATCAAGCGCCAGAGGCTGGGCTTAGTTGGTAGAAGCTGGATCTCGCTTCACACAGTCCTGGGCACAATGTGTGAGCTGGATAAGGGTTTTCAACTCAATTTATTACAGCCATTGCTGTGTGGAGAATGACAGCCTTCTATTTTTCAAAGAGGCCACTTGAGTCATTGGCAAGACACCATGGATACACTGTAGATAAAATGTAAAAAGTCACCACAACAATATCCTCTCCTCCTCTGTTTTTTTTTAGATTTATTTATTTATTTTAGACAGAGAATGAGAGAGCATGAGTAAGAGGTTCAAAGAGGGAAAGAGAATCTCAAGCAAACTCTGCACTGAGCACAGAGCCCAGTGCGGGACTTGACACCAGGCTCCATCTCCTGACCCTGAGATCATGACCTGAGCTGAAACCAAGAGTCCAATGCCTAACCCACTGCATCACCCAGAGCCCCTCCTCCTGTCCTTTTAAGATATTTCTTCTTCAGAGTCTGTTGTTGAGAAAGAATACAATATTTCATTCCTTCTGGTTTTACTGGACATAAACTGTTATAGGTGTTTCTGTGTTGACCATGAACTGTGGGGTATGAACAGGAGCATGGATTAGGGGAAAGCATGGAGAAATAGTAACACAAATTATTAAGGAAGGAGATGTATGTATTTACACACATGGGACTCCCCACCATTGGGTAAGGGGGATGAAATAGAGACACTGAGAATGATTTGCTGGGAAAGTTAGTTGTGATATAGAGTATTTGTTGGTTTAACTACTTTTCTAGTTGCTAATTCTGTAAAGATAGTTTGGATGCTAAAAGTAAAATCCATAATAGATGGAGGAATAGCACAGCCCCGCGGAGCAGGGAGCCTGATGTGGGACTTGATCCCAGGACCCTAGGATCATGACCTGAGCCGAAGGCAGACACTTCACCGACTGAGCCACCCGGTGTCCCTTCTGTTCCACATTTTTATTTTGTCCCATTTTCTAGAGATACCGAAAAGAGCAATCTTAAGAAAGTAGTTCTTGTTCATTTCCCACGTTTTCCCCTTAATCCCCTGGGCTTTTGACCACGACCGCCTACAAAGAGGAGATGCTCTCAGAGGGGAAGTGGGACGGGGACCATTTTCATGGGTGTCATCCTCCAAACCAGCTGCCAAGGTGGTTCCATGTTTTCTCTACGGAGCAGAAAATGCGAGACCCCCTAGAAGGAAAAAGCAGGATCTAGATCCACGTAAAAGACAGGAACATGGCTAAAAACTGAACTGAACCAGGAATTGGTCTGTATGCGAGGTGCTTGCCTTTAGGGAGGTAGTAAGGACAGATCTGTGGCTTCTCAGGAGGGAGGGGAGTCGCTGTCAATGTCTATCTCTGAGGCGGGCTTGAAGTATCAAAGGAGAAATGAGTGCTTTTCAGTTTGAATCTAGAAAACGTAGGATCTGTCACAAAAAGGAGGAGCAAATGTCTTTTCAACTGCAAGAGTATTCCACCAACTCATACTTTTCTTGTCTTTATTCGGATACCCCTTCCCTCTGCTCTTTTTATTTCCTTCTGACTCTGTATTAAATTCGTTACGTGCTGTTAAGGGAGAGAGGTCTAATCGAGGTGTAAGATGCTATGAATAAAAGAAAAAAATGGGGAGGGGGTAGGAATTCACCGTTGCATCATTGCACTAAACTGCAGCTCATCTCAAAGGCTTGGCCCCCTTTCAGTGAAAAAATATACCCTTCTCCTCCAGGAAGCTCCAAGTCTCAGAGACCTTTATTAACTTGGTCTTTGGGAATAGTGTTTTAATTTTTTTTCCATAATCATCATGCAAATTGATCATGATAGTTTCTGGAAAGCAAACGGAGTGAACCAATGGCCTCATTAACTCCAAGGCTGGGAGTGTTCATGCTCGTGAGGGCTGGTGTCCTTGCACACAGCGGCTCAGGTCTTCTTTGTGTGTGACTTGGTCCAACAAGCTGGGGCTTGTTCTAGCTTGTTTAAATTGCCTCATGCATCTGACTCCCTCACAAAACAATGGGAAATCATTTGAAAGGTCTCAACCTTATGAAAGAAACATTTGTGTCCTGCGAGATTCCAACCAGAATTTCTAACTGTCCAATGACAGAACCAGACCATTGATGCACGATGCACGTGCTCTATCCAGGCCTCACCTTAAAGACATTGGGGTCTCGAATTGCTAAACTTTGTGCTATAAATTGAGTCAGCACTAAAATGTGTGGCTCAGAGGCATAATTCTACATGTTGTTCTGCTGAATGAGGAGGGCTTTTTTAAAGAGTGTGTTTTAATTTTAATTTAACAGGGAGAGTGGCATTTAAAGTAGATCTGACCAAAATATACTTAGTAACAGATTTTTGAGTTGAGTTATTAATTTCTTGTAAGGGGTTCCTCTTTTTATTTTTATAAACTGTAAAATTAGGGAGAAGTAGAATCAAATGTAATACACTTTTAGGGATGGCCCCGCTATGTGCCAAGCAAGGTGTCAAATGGTTTCAAATGCTGCCTCATTTATCCTCATCTGACAGATGAGGATAAGGCTGTGGCAAGGGGTGAAATAGCTCGCCCAGCTGGAAAGTGGCAGAGTCATTTGCTGATCTGCCTCATCCTTGAAAAGGATTTGACGCAACTCTTTGGAAATTAACTTCTTCAGAGCCATGTAGAGCTAGACTGTTTCCTCAGTGGATCAAAAGTGAGTAGTAAGAAAGTTGCTATAATTCTTGGAGCCATGGGTACCAGATACTTCTGGATAAGGACATGCCCTCAGTGGGTGTCCAGTATTTTGCCTTGTGCCCACCAGTGTCTTCCACCGGTTAGTTGTATCTGGGGCTGGAAAAGTCTCTCTCTTCCTCTTTGGGGGAAACCTGTCCCCTTCTAGTGAGGCACAGATGCAGCAGGTGCTCAGGAAGTGGGGGGGCAGAGAGGAATACACATACCGCTAGCTGGATTAGCTGACTGAAGCTAGCCTCTTGAGTTAGAGTCGGGCTTTAGGGTACACCTCCCATGGGAAAATCCCTTTATCTCAGCTGTAATCCCTCCAGGTTGCAGGTTCTTTAAAGTCAATTGGACCTCTCTTGAGAAATTTGATAACACATATGCATTGACACCTACTCTCTGTAAGGTATTGAATTGGAAGACAATGAAACATACCTTCAAGCAACATTTGTTGAGTTTCCACGATATGCTAGAAACTGTGCTAGGTACGTCAGATACAAATATAAAATGGCCTAATAACCTTGTAGGGAAGGTGGAACTGTGAATGAATGCATGCAGTTTTAGAAGGATGATCCACAGCAGAGCAACACAAAGGAGTGACTCACGGAATGCTTTAGAGAGGTGGTAACATTTATTTGAGTTCGGTCTTGAAGTTGTTAGGAATGTTCTTCAGATTGAAACATTGGGGAAAATACATTCTAATTTGAAGGAACTTCATGTTTACCTTGACAAAGTGAGTATGTTATCACTTTGGAAAGAGCCATGAACATGGGGTAACTGGTTGAGGTAGGTGGTGGATAATGGAGGTGAACTGGCACTATGGTTAGTTTATCTGGTGGGATGATCTTTTCTCAAGCTATGCTGAGAAGAGCGCTGGTTCCTTGAGATGTTAATTGGTATTGCCTGGGAAAAAAGTACCAATTAAAATAAATAAATGTATTTTCATAAGATGTAGGGAACACTGGCTTAGGCTGTTGGATGGGGTTCTTTCGTGCAGGACTTCTCAGGGCCTTTACTAGGTTACTCTGCATTATAAATTTCCAAGGGCCTGCCTTAAACCTATTTGTCTTTTCCTATTCACAGTGCTTTCAGGGTTCCCTGAGTCTCACAGTGGAAAATACTTCTTTAAGGTAGGGGCAGCTGTCTGCAGTCTTTAAGAAGTGAATGGCTTCTATTTCAGAAAGAAACTTTGGGCACCTGGGAGGAAGAAAGCCTGTTGTGACAGACTGGACACAGGGTGACCTGTAACCGAGCTGTGAAAATCTTCTGGGCAAAAGAAAATAAGGGTCAGAATTAAGGCACTGAAAATGTAAAGGAGGAAATGGAATGGAAAAGTAACTGGCAGGGAGAATGAATACTCTGTGACCATATGGGGGTGAACGCAAAAAGTATTTGTGGGTGACTCCCTGGGGTCTAGTTGGGAAGCTCAGCAAAGAAGAGACATTTTGAGTAAAGATGAAAAAGTTAATTTGGGATGCGATAGAATTGTGGTGTCTTAAGACCTACAAATCGAGTTGGTCAACTCATCCAACAATCGGAGGTACTAATCTGTAGCTCAAGGTATATATGGGTATAATTTTATCTTTGTCTGAGGCTTCAGATGACTCTTGATTATCTAGCAGTGTCTTAGGGGTCAGTATACTTCACATTAAGTGTTGCTTGACCATAAATGTATAGAAATGCAGGCTGTAGAGAGCTATGTTGAATGGAAAGCTGAATACAAACCATTAACTATATATACTAACATGTACCTTGCCCAGGAACAGAGCACAGGGAAAAGCAAGCAAACAAAAAAAATATATAAAAAATAAATAAGTAAAGAAAGAAAGAGAAAGGCACAATCCTTGCTCAAGGAGCTTATTATCTTAAGCCTACAGAAGATATGACAAGTGGTCAGATTACCTGTGCTAGGATTCTGGACCTTGCACTTGCTATATGACCTTGGGCAAGTTAGGTCACTTTGTAGAGCTTGGATTTTCTCATTTGTAAAATCGTATTTGTATAATATTAGTATCTTCCTCATTAAGGAGTTGTAAGTATTAGCCATGGGTAAACAAAAATTGATTTCCTGTATTCTGAATGTATAAAATAAATTTCTTTAGGAAATAATGTATGCATTATGATCTATTTAATAAATTTTACTATTGCTTTATTTGATTTCCAGTTAATGCCAAATAATAACCTATCTATTTGAGTTGCAAAAATCAAGCTGGTTTGAATTAAAGAAGTATGAAAAATTCTTGGGTTGGCAAAATACGTAACACTTTCATCAACTAAAAGTAGGTAAAATGTGTTAAAAATAATGAAAAGTCCATGCTTTAATTGAACTGGCTTTTTCATGAGCTTATATTTTTATGAAGCTTAATGAAACAAAAATTGAAATGGTGCCCATTATGAAATCTGTGTTAATTGCTTTTATTTCCATAAAGTTCACATGATTACAAAAAGTTTTGCAGTTATGCCAACTAGAAATGTACAGTACCTGCCTTTCATTTTCTCTGGATTTATTTTCGGTAATAAGGACCAATATTCATTTTGGCAAACAGCATTCGCTAAATTGAAAACTTCCTTTAAACACACTAGAAACTTTTGACATAAGATTGCCAAAATTGCAGGGTATTTTTGTCAGTCTGACAAAACTTTCTTTGTTCTTCCTTGCTTCAGCAAGAACAAGACTGTTTCTCCACTTGCTGTTATTCCAATAGGATCACAATCTTAAATATCTTTGTGCTAGAAGGCACTGCAATATTAATTAAGAATATAGTCTAATTATTTACCCTCGTTGGTTCCTACAAACCTCTACAGTATAATCAGTGGACTCCCTTAAGGGGTTTCACGGTATTTGGGAGTGAAATAGGGAGGTTTGTGACTCACACTGGCTCACGAGTGTAATTAAGTAGAACCTACAATTCACCTATAGGTCAAATGTAACCTATCTGGGCAATGTCCAAAGGCAGGTGATGATGTTGACTGACCACTGTTGGGCAGCATACGTAAGTGAGTGGAAGTTTGATTTTACTTCCAGGCATCTCGGAGAACATTCCGGGGGTTTCTGGAGACAAAGGGAAAGGAAGAGGGTGGCCAGATAGGTCATTTTAGACAGTTCTCAGGACAAAACTCCATAAAGCCACCCAAGAACGGCTCAGCAGGCTGACTGGCATTCTGTGACAATCTCTCCTTACTTCTGGCCTAAGTGCTAGCCTAGAGATGCAGAGAAATATTTTCTAGCTGTGAGAGGTGGGGTGTGAAGGCTCTTTGGTGCCTGGGGCTGAATCATCAGGGCAGAATGCCTTCTGGAAGCATCGCAGAGAAATGTTTCTAGGCCCAGCAGGGTGGTCAGATCTGTGTGTAAAACCCTATATCCTTGGGCTTACCTGGCATTTTTAAAAAAGATTTTATTTATTTATTTGAGAGAGAGAGAGAGAGAGAGCATGAACGGGGGGGGGGGGGGTAGAGGGAGAGGGAGAAGCAGACTCCCCACCGAGCAGGGAGCCGGATGCTGGACTCGATCCCAGGACCCTGGAATCATGACCTGAGCCAAAAGCAGGCGCTTAACCAACTGAGCCATCCAGGTGCCCTTATCTGGCATTTTTTAATAAGGAAAAGGTTTCTTCTAGAAGGGGACTCAAAGCGTTCATTGGTATCCACAAATATGTCTCAGAAAGAGTAGTAGTAACAAAACTGACTTCATGGCATGGAAGTGTCCAAATGTCACCCCACCCCCGTGCTTTAAAATTTGAATCGGTGTCTAAGAGCCCTACACAAATCGAAACGTCAAATTGGCTAGGCTGAGGAGGAGGTGAGCAGTAAGAGCAACCACACAAAGTGGTAAAAGAGCTTGGGCAACAGGAAACGGTAGTAAAAAGAAAATAATATTTGATTTTAGACATTGAAACTCATGTTGAGAGACAATGTGGACGATGAGAAGAAAAATCTAGTTTGGGCTAAATCTGGAAGTCTTTGAGTATCTCGAATATTCTTTTGGAATGTGGAAAACAAATGGTATGGTTTAACCTACGTACAGTGACTCGATAAGGAGGGTCTCTATCCCCTACCCCGGAATCTGAAGTGGGGGGCAGGTATTTGCTGTGACTTCCCTGATTTGAAACTCCCCCTGCAATTTTGGCCAAGGAGAGGCAAGAATTCAGAGGAGAAATGTGCTCCGCTTCATAATTCAACAGGTGTTAGCAGTCAGGAAGGTAAACCAAGATGTTAGAGGTGTATGTGCAGAAGATGGTAGATGATGCCTCCCGTGGGGTGATCTGTGAATAGGCAAAAGGATAAAGCAACCAGGGATTGCAGTGTTTGGGTTTCTGCCTGCAGAAAAATGACAAATCGAATCCTTGCCAGCTGGAGACTCTGACTCACAGAAACATGAGAGGTCATGTGAGATATAAAGTCAAACAGAAAGAGTTATATGGACACTCAAAATGTTTTATTTTATAATGCGTTAAGCTTGCTATTGGGGGATTGGTCTGGAAGTTGGTTGAATCTGCCAGAAAGTGTTCCAAAATGCACCACATCTGTTGCAGTGGATAAGCTGTTCCTCCATCCACTCACTCAACATTTATGGAGGTCCTACTATGTGCTGGTCACTGGGATAAGGAAAAGCAGCCATGTGAGGTCATCACAGGGCTGACAGTCAAATGATGTGTCCGAGGAGGGATGGCCCTTGCTGTCCCATTGGGAATGTGGGCAAAGGGGAGACCAATATGAGGTGTGAGGGAGAGGTGGACATGGCCTTGTAGGCGGGGGCAGTATTTTATTTTGAATATTAAGAGAAACAAGGAGTCATGGAAGGGTTTTAAAGGAATAATATGATCAGATTAGCTTCCAGTGGTTCTCTCTCAACCTCCGAACAGCGTTCTCCAGATGCCCCATTTCTCCCTACTGCCCATGGCCTTGGGTTTTCGAACGACCTCCAGAAACTGAGGAGTGCACAAGAACAGTGGTGACAAGAAACCGGAGTAATGGGAATGGAAGAAGAGTCTTTTCTTGAGTTTGGACCCTCATGACCTCACACCTGGACCACACAGTCATTCTCTTTGATTGTCCTGGGTCTGATGCTTTCCTCTCCTTCCACACCAGTCTTTTCTAACAATTGCTCATATCATGTCCCTGTCTGGAAGCCTTCACCAGCTCCCTATGCTACATACAACTACAGACCTGCTTAACAGAGCAATGAGGCCCTCCGTGGAATGGTGCCTGTCAGTCTTCCCAGTGCTGTTACCCATGATGTTTGCACAGTGAAACTTCCCAAACAGGTTCCACAGAATGCCCAGTTCAGTGAGATGTTAATCAGTGCTCTGTAGAAAAATGAGGAGAGGGTTCCTAGTCTAAATTGGTAAAACAAATCCAGCGTTATAACACCATCTTGTCCTTGAGATTCATAATGCAATTAACCTTACTCAAGGCTCTGATAAGTCCTGCAAAATTTCATTTAACTTAGCATTTCCCAAGCACAATTAACATCAAATCCTTTTCTGTGGATAACAACCATGGTCACCATGTTGAAAACTTTGGGCAACACACCTCTGGCTAAACTTCTCACTTTTGCCCAGTTGGTCTATTTAACACCCCAAATATGCCTTTTGAATTTCTAGCATGGTTTTCCTTATGCAGTTTCTCCTTTTACAAAACTCCTCATTTTCTTCTCCCTCTAAGCATGTCCAACTCAAATGTCACCTCCTTCGTGAAGCTCACCATGATAATCCCAACCCAGATTGATGTTGCTCTTTTCCTCACTTTTAAAGCACTTTTAAGCTTTAATACCATTTGGCATTTATTTACTGCCTCATCTTGTTCCCTTTTATGCTTACGGTGTTACTCTTTACAGCCACAAAATTAGCATAGAAGTCTCTTTAAAGGACTCATGGTCTACTTTTTACATTGAGAGGCAAAATTCTAAAGAACATGGGCATTGGAATAAAACGGTCATGCCAGTCACATTTCAGTTAACTAGCTGCATGATGGTGGGCCAGTTACCCAGACGCTGTAAGTCTCAGTTTTCTCATCTGTAAATTAGGGATAATAAACTCTGTCCCTGTCAGAGATGTTGTGAAGATCGAATGAAATCATGCAGAATATCTGACATATTGTAAACAATCAATACGTGTCAGCTACTCTTACTATAATCACCGTCTCTATCATCATTTACTACTGCAAAAACAGTTCTCCTTTTGTTTGTTATGGTGACTGTACCTGTCCAAATTTCCAGGCCATCAGCATTTCTGAATCTCCCTGGATTTTCTGGTCCACCCAGATTTTAATAGTAAATCCCATCAGCAAACAAGGAATTAGTCCAATGTATGCGATTTCTGCTTCAATGCAAATGCTGTGCATTGGGTGAAGAGGTGTTTGGCCCTTGCCTGGGGCTGACTCACCTGCCTGGTCTACGCAGCCCTGACATCAGGGCACCTGCAGCTGCCAGTCAGCGGCTGGGTGGAATCAGCACTCGTTTGCTTTAGGTGAGGCTTCTCTTGAATCTTGACATGTGATTGTCCATGATGTGATAGTTTAGCAAAATAAAATGTCAAGGGACCTTTTATGTTTTCCATAGTAAACACACGTGAATTAAGAACAAAGAGCAATATATACGTGCGTATATATTTTTCATTCACGAAATGTTTATGGAGCACCTACTTGGTGCTTGGCACAGTTACAGGCCATTGTGATACAATAGTAAACAAGCGCCAGACATCTCTATCATAATGGAGCTCAAATCTTGCCGGGAAGGCAGAAAACAAACAAGTCAACAAATGAATCTATACTACCCCAAGTGGTGCTATGTGCTATAAGAAAATCACAGTAGGGTGAGGGGACAGAGAGTTGGGGAGGTCAGGGAAGCCCTCTATGTCAAGAAGAAATTCAAGGGGCGCCTGGGTGGCTCAGTTAGTTGAGCGACCGACTCTTGGTTTTGGCTCAGGTCATGATCCCGGGGTCCTGGGTTTGAGCCCTACATCAGGCTCTGCGCTTACTGGGGAGTCTGCTTCTCCCTCCCCCCACTTGTGCTCTCTCTCTCTCTCTCAAATAAGTAAATAAATAAGTAAAATCTTAAAAGATGAAATTCAGGCAAAGGTAGGAAGGAAATGTGAGAAGCCCACAGGCTGAGGGACTCTGACAAGGAAAAGGCAAGAGAAGAAAACCGAGATGAAGGGGACCTAAATGAACATCATCCTCAGTGAGACTCCTCCTCCAACCTGGGACTGACAGCAGCATCCATCCAGGCTTGGTGATCAAGAAAGAGTTCTGGAGTCCAGTAGACCTGGCTTTGAATCCTGATCCTACCACCGAGTCTTACGTGACCTGGGGCACATTACTTAGCCTTTCTAAGCCTTGTGGTATTGCTGGGAGAAAGGAGATGCAATGCTGTATTGAAACCCTTTTGCACAATGCCGGGCGTATAGCGGATGCTCAGTAAGTGATCAACGTAGAAAGAGATACGGAGAGGCACATTGCTGCGGATGGCACATATAGATGGAGATCGAGATGGAGATTTCTCTGAAGGAGTTCAACTTGAAACCCTTGGCAGAGTTCACAGGAAGAGCGGTAGCATCTCAGCCCGCGTGCCTGAATAGGATCTGCTGTAACTCTACACAGCCCAGAGCCGACTTGCCCGCGGGTAATGTAATGAAAGGTGTTTTCCTCCCTTCGGGACAGGTGCTCAACTGATACAATTTAGAGTCTCAAATTCCAGAGCTTAATTGTTTGTTCTACATACAAGTTAGCCCAGCTCAGAACACCTGTGGACTAAGTTCTTTTGATGCACCAAAGCCTGTCTTTTATTAAGCTCTTTGCGAGCAGTCAAAATAAGCCCAACGTCCATGTGTCGCTGAATATGCACGTGGATATAAAACAAGGCAACATGAGAACTGCCCAGCAAGCGCTCAAAATAGCAAGTGAATCCCAGGGCTCTGGAAAATATGGTTATGTGATTAATGTAACCAGAGTTAGATATAAAATAAAATTAAATATTTTATATATAGAGAGAAACTTGCCTACACACACATAAAATTCCCTATTAGTTGTACTTGAGGTTTAGCCATGTTGAATCGATAAAGAATGATTTAGAACGGATGGTTTTCAGCAGCTGGTTGCGCTTTCAGTCTTCCATAAAGAAGTTAAAATTAATTTTAATATGTTGATGGTGCTTATTGATGATAATATTCATAATAAATATCCATTGGAAAAATTCTCTGGCACATCTATGTGACAGAGAGGTCAAGAATGTTAATGACAATCACAACTACAAAATGCAATTCAGTCAATTACTTTAATTAAATCTAAGACTACTTTATGTCTTCTCATTTATATAGTAAACTGATAGTGGGGAAAAGGGCATCATCTTTATCTGGTTCATTTTAGAGTCCAAAGATGTGGTCTCGGATTGTGTTTTAACATTTGTAGCTTTTCTATCCTTGTGGAACATTTAAGGTAATTATGGGTCTTACAAGTAATGCTGCTGCATCTATCACGGAAAAAGAGGTGGAGATTTCCTTTCGAATGCAGTTTTATAGAAGGAGAGCTTTCCCTTCACAGACGCTAATCTTGTATTTACAGACGAGGTTATATTGGCTAGAGCCAACATTCCAGGGTAAATGGTAGAAACGTCTACATTTCAGTGAATCCTTTTTAATTATATTGTTGGGGATCAGAAGAAAAGGAACACAGCTGTCTGAAGCTCTCACTGCCACACAGGTTCAAGGGCTTACAACTCACTCAGTCGTTACAGCCAAACCAAATGCTTTTTTTTTTTAACAAAATTAATTGTGGTTTCATACAAAACTTTGTGTTCCTTATGCGTTTATGTTGGTCAAACTGGGCAAACAGAAGGGTGAGAATTTAAAAAAAAAAGAGTCAGTCAATTAATTAACAATTCACTCAGTCTTTCAACAAATAGCTGTTTAGTGCCTACTGTGTGCCGAGGAGTGTTGTGGGCATCCAAATATAGCTGTGAAGCACGCAGATTAAATCCTGTCCCTCCCCTGAAGGGGTTTCCATTTCAGTTTGAAGGAAACGAGAACACAAATGAGTAAAGTGAATACCAGGGAGTGGCAAAGACTATGAAAAGAGAAAAAAAGAAAGGCGGGATGGTGGTGGGGCCACCCATGTCTTTAGGTTTGCTTAGCACTGTCCTTAGCACAGACAGTCCTATGTCCTAGGAAGCCCCCTCGTTCCAGGCAAACTGGGATTACTGGTCCCACTCAACATGGGACAGAGAGGGACTAAGAGGGAGTTTCCTTTGGATGGGTGGTCAGGGAAGGCCTCTCTAGGGCAGTGTCATGTGAGGTAAGACAAGAATGACGCAAATCTGTCTTCACAAATCTGGAGAACCATCTGGATGAGACTCATCCCTTCCAGATGATCCAACAGGGGATTTGTTGCTTGGAGAACATGAGTAAACATGTAGGAACCATTTTCTGCTGGCCAGATAATGTAAATATTTTATCTTACTTAATTTACGAACCAAGTGGTAGGCATCAGTATTCCCATTTTACAAGTAGGACGTAAAGCGATTACTATTGTCTGAGGTCTTGAGGTTAATAAGGAGAGAGTGGGGATAAAATCTTGCTTCAGCCTGAGTGCAAAGATCATACCAAGTAGAGTGAGGAGTGAGTTTGAACTACTTTGGGGAGGAAGATTCACTTCCTGCTTGTAGAGGAGATGAAAACAGATCCTTTATTTCATGGAGCCCAGGATTTTGCTGTACAGCCCATTAAACCTCTGCTAAGCAGGATTAGCTTGGACATTATTCTTTATCTACTCTAGACCTGACAGCTTTTGGGTTAAGCAAGGTCTAAAGGGTGGAATACCTCTTAAAGAACCCTCATGTGGAGGGCAATATGAAGGGGTAAGAAAAGGAGAGTTGGAGTTTCTGCAAATCATAGACAAAGTGAGAGGCAAAGAACACAATTTGTGTTAGCATTACCGTGATCCTATTTGTATCTGGGTTCGTGTTGCCTGTGGACCGATGGGAGGCATATATCTTTGTCATTATTTAGTTTCTGGCATATGTGTATTCCTTAAGTCTTTTCAGAGCCGACTATGTGTATCATATCTTTGGATTTTCCATTGCAACTGACATGGATACTTGCATGTAATATGGAATCCATAGGTATTTGCTGAAATTCAAATATTTGGGGATTAACATTTGTATCCTAATACATTTCAGATTATTATTTTAAGTAATTTTCTACAAGAGGATTTCTGGAGACTCACGTCTGGTTTTGGCTAACAACTGTTTTGGACTTCAAAAGGGACAACATCCTTTGTCATAGTTACATTTTAACTCAACCCATGCCATGATTACACACTTTGAAGATATAAATTTATTTAGATTAAAAATACAAGTATGTGAGAAATAAATTCTGAAAAGGAAGATTGAAGACATAAAAAAATTCACTCCTCCATAAAAGCAGTAAGAATACTGGCAAAAATCATTAAATGTAACTTTTTCAGAACTCTGGAAATTAACCAAAGGTTTGCAGTAATCTAAAGAGTGTTTATTCAAAAAGATGACTAAATCATGGTAAGAACGGTGAGTGTTGTGGCATTTTAACTTTGTCTCACTCCATTCCACTCACCCCCGTTCTGTAGTAGCCTGGAAAACCAACAGCCTCATAAGTATGGTAGCTATAAAAACAAGTAGCCTAGTAGCCACTGAAAGAGGAAAATGGTTTTGAAGCTCCCCAAAGGCCCCTTTCCCAGAAAATTGTCACTAATTGACTTGTCTCGCAGTTTGTCTTTATTTGACCTGACTCAAGGCTTGCTCTGTACAAACAGCCTTTTCTCTAGGGTGTTTGTTAAAAACAATCAATGGCATTGTTTAACATGGCAGCTCTCTGAGTGGCTGATAGCAGTTGGAGCTACCAAGAGACTAAGCAAAACATTAAAAAGAAAAAACTGGGGAATGAGATGTCCATAGAGGGTTTTGAAAAGCTCCACATATTCTTGAAAATCTAGAAGCCCACATGCAAGTGCAGGCCTAAGTACATGCCCAGGGAAAGACCCAAGAAGGCTCCAGTTTCTTACTTCTGGTGACCTTGAGTCTCTGTGAGCAGGAAGTGAAGGCTAAGGTGGAGTTCTTAGGTATGTGGCTGAGCAATGAAAGTACCCCCTCCCCCTTTCAGAGCTCCTTGGCAAAGGCTGGGAGACTTATTGATTGAAATCATTTAAGGAAAACTCATCTAATCATGAGCTGACCACTTATAGACACTTCAGGGGCTGCACATGATATAGAATATAGATTTTACAAAATTTTTTCAAGAAAGTCACTAAGAAAACAAGCAGCAATAACAATAGAAACTTCAACAGCAATAAACTCTAGGCAGGGGGGAGGGGAGGGGATCTTATTTCTAGAATAACACATCATATTTTTTCCCCCTAAACTCTCCAGTTTTCTAAAGAAATAGGAGAGTATGACCTACACCCAGGGGAAAAAAGGTCAGGGAAAGATGCTATTCCTGAAGTAGACCAGATGTTGGACTTAGTAGACAAAGACTTTAAAAGAACTAAAGGAAAGTATATCTAAATAATTAAAGAAAATGTGCGAATGATGTTTTACCAAGTAGAGAATATTAATAAAGAGATAGAAACTATAGGGGCATCTGGGTGGCTCAGTTGGTTAATCATCCAGCTCTTGGTTTTAGCTCAGGTCATGATCTCAGGGTTGTGAGATCAAGCCCTGCATTGGGCCCCATGCTCAGTGGGGAGTCTGCTCGAGATTTTCTCTCTCCCTCTCCCTCTGCCCCTCCCCCATTCATGTACTCTCTCTCAAATAAATAAATGAATCTTTAAAAAATAAAAAGAGATAGAAACTATAAAAAAAGAACCCAATGGGAATTCTAGAGTTGAAAACTGCAAAAATTGAAATGAAGACTTTTCTAGAGTAAGTTAGGATGTTGATTTTAATACCTAGGGCAACCACTAAGAAAATCACAACAGCAACAATAAAATGGTAAAACAAACAGCCAGGACATTAAAACAGTATATTATAAAATATCAAAGTAATGCACAAAAAAAAAAGACATTTATGGATGAATAATGAAACAAAAAGGGCGTGAGATATGTAGAGAAAAAAAAAAAACATGAACCAACTATATGCTGTCTACAGAAGACACACTTGGAGCAAAGACACAAATAGCTTGAAAGTAAAAGGATAGGGAAATGTAAACCAGGTAAGCAATCAAAAGATTGCTGGGATGGCTATACTAATTCAGATGAAATAGACTTTAAGATAAAAACTGTTACTACATGTAAAGAATGGCATTTTATCAAAAGAAAAGTATCAGTCCATCAAGAAGACGTAACAATGATAAATGCATTACCCCTCCAACACAGAGTCCCAAAATGTATTAAACAAAAAACATGACAGAATTGAAGAGTGGAAGAGACAATTTAACAGCCATAGTTGGAAATAAAACTATTTCTATTTGAAGATGACTGATCTTGTTTATAGAAATTAACAAGGAACCCATAAAAAGATATTAGAGCTAATAGGTGAATTTTGCAAAATATAAGGACAATATACAAAGATCAATTGTGTTTCTATGCACTAGTAATGAACATTTTGAAAATGAAATTAAGAAAACAGTTTCATTCTTTTTTTTTTAAAGATTTTATGTATTTATTTGACAGAGAGACAGTGAGAAAGGGAACACAAGCAGGGGGAGTGGGAGAAGGAGAAGCAGGCTTCCCACTGAGCAGGGAGCCCGATGCGGGGCTTGATCCCAGGACCCTGGGATCATGACCTGAGCCGAAGGCAGACGCTCAACCGACTGAGCCACCCAGGCACTCCGACAATTTCATTCTTAATAGCATAAAAAAGAATAAAATATTTAGGAATAAAATTTAACAAAAGAAGTACAAGACTTATATGCTAAAAAACTACCAAACCTCACTTTGAAAGAAATTAAGGAAGAGCTAAATAATTGGAAAGACATTCCATGTTCATGGATTGGAAGACAATAAATATTGTTCAAACCGCAACACTTCCCCAGATGGCCTACAGATTCAACCAATCCCATTCATAATCCTAGCTCCCCCCCCTTTTTTTTAAATTAATTTACAAGCTGATCCTAAAATTTAAGCAGAAATGCAAAGGACTCAAAATAGCCAAATGATATCAAAAGGGAACAAAGTTGGAGCACTCACATTTCCCAATTTGAAACTTAGTATGAAGTACATTGATCAAGACTGTGGTTCTGGTATAAGGATAGACAATTAGATCAATGGAATAGAATTGAAAATCCAGAAATAAATACTCACATGTACAGTCAACTGATTTTTGGCAAGATTACCAAGATGGTTCAATGGAGCAAAGAAGAATCTTCTCAAAAAAATGGTCCTAGGACAACTGGAAATACCTACGCAAGAATGAAGTTGGATCCCTCCCCTACATCATACCCAAAAATTAACTCAAGATGGATCATGGACCTAAAGGTAAGAGATCAAATCGCAAAACTGAATTAGACAATGGTTTCCTGGATATAACACCAAAAACCAGAAACCAAAACAAAAGGAAAATACAGGTAAATTGGACTTTATTAAAATGAAAAAAAAGCTTTTATGCTTCAAAAATCACCATCAAGAAAGTGAAAACACAACCCATAGAATGGAAGAAAATATTTTTAAATCATATACAAGGGACTTATATCCAGAATATACAAAGTATTCTTACAACTGAACAATAGAAAGACTAAGAATCCAATTAAAAAAGGAGCAAAGGGTTTAAATGAGCATTTCTCTAAAGAAGATAAACAAATAGCCAATAAGCCCATGAAAAGATAGTCAGTATCTTTAGTCTTTAGTAAATACAAATCAAAACCACTTCCTACCCACTAGTATAGTAAAATATAAAAAGGTAGAAAATAGCATGTGTTGGTAAGGATGTCGAGAAATTGGAATCCTCATACATTGTAGAATCGTGAAATGGTACAGCCCCTTTGGGAAACAATTTGGCAGTTTCTCAAAATGTTAAAGATAGAGTTACCATAAGACCCAGCATGCTTACATGTATACCCAGGACCATGGAAAACCTGTTCTCACAAAAACTTCAGGAATATTCTTAGCAGCATTAATCGTAATAGCCAAAAAGTGAAAGCAACCCAGATGTCCATCATGGATGACTGGATAAACAAAATGTGGTATATCCATACAATGGAATATTATCACAAAAAGGAATAAAGTGTTAATACATGTTGCAACATAGGTGAAAATGTCATATGAAAGGAAAGAAGCCAGGCCCAAATGTCACATATTGTATGATTCTATTTATATGAAATATCCATAATGGGCAAATGCATGAAGACAGATATTAGATTCATGACTGAAAGAGGTGGGGAGAGGGGGAGACAGGGAGTGATGAAAATGGTCTGAAATCATAGAGGTGATGATGGCACAACTCTGTGAATATACTAAAAATTACTGAACTATAGACTTTAAAAGGGTACATTTTTTATTTTATTTTTTTAAAGGTACATTTTTTAAAAAGATTTATTTATTTATTTTAGAGAGAAAGAGAGAGGGAGCAGGGGGAGGGGCAGATGGAGAGGGAGAGAGTCTCAAACAGACCGAGCATGGACCCTGACGTGGGGCTTGATCCCAGGACCCTGAGATCATGACCTGAGTGGAAACCGAGTGGGGTGTTTAACTGACAACGCCACCCAGGCGCCCCTAAAAGGGGTACATTTAAGGTATACAAATTATATCTCAGTATTACTGTCATACAAAATACTAATATGTTTTAGAAAATTAACTTCTATAAGAAAAAAAAAATCAATGTCTTATTAGGTAAATTTCTCTAAGATAAAATAGCTGTGGCAGGGATTCAGAATCGTCCCCCAATATCCAATTTCCTCCTATCTGTGGTCCTAAAGCCATTTAACTGGACTGTGTTTCCCAGCTGCCCTTTCAAGTAGGCATAGCCATTTGGCTAACTTCTGGCCTATAGTCTAAGAATGAACGTTTTGTGAAACTGTTCTCCTGTGTCCTTAAAAGGAAGCTGCTGGCCCTCTACTTCATCCTTCCCATTTTAGGCAGGCTGAAATGCGGACATGGGGGTGGTGAGCCATCTTTAAATGGCTGGCAAAAAGCAACACCCTAGGGCATGATGGAAAAGAAAATGGAAGGAAGCTGGGTTGCTGGGCCACCTTGAGGACCAGAACTTTCTGAATCACTCTGATGTGGAAGACAAATAAACTCTACCACATATTGGCCTTTGTTATTCTGGGCACTAAAAGCAGTCAAACCGATCTTCTAATTCATATAATAACTCTTTGGGCTGAGAGCATGGTAATTTCTGTTTAAGAAATTTTTTTCTTTCTGTGGATCTACGCTCAAATGGTTTCAAATGAACAACTCTGAGGGTATAAGGATAAACAAGGCACAGTCCTTTTCCTCTAACAGTTCAAAGTATAGTGGAAGAATTTGTGCATGAATAGCTAATGTAAAATGCAACAGATATAAAAGCCGAGATTTGAGTAGAGGTTTGTGGAACTATATATGAAATTGTGACTGGGGACACTTGGGTGGCTCATTCAGTTAAGCAACTGATTCTTGATTTTGGCTCATGATCTTAGTCTTGAGATCCACAGGGAGTCTGCTTGAAATTCTCTCTGTCCCTCTCCCTCTGCTGTTGTCCCTACGCCCCACTCCTGCCAAGCACACATGCACCCATGTGCACTCTCGCTCTAAAAAGAAAAAAAAAGAAGAAATTGTGACTGGAGGAAGCTGTAGAGAATGAGCAGGCATGAGTTGGAAAACCCATTTGTAAGTGGATGAAGGTAACACAATTTTTTCATTCCATTTCATATGCTCTTATGTAATGTGGTTTTGTATCTGGATAATCGGAGTTATTACTCTTTTCAAGACCTTTTTATTTTGAAAGAATCTAAGAGCTACAGAATTCAAAGATAGTATAGAGAATTCCTCTACACCCTTCACCCAGCTTGCCTTAATGTTAACCCTATACATAATCCCAATATTGACACTAACCCTGATACTAAGAAAGTAACTAAAGGGGTGTGTGTGTGTGTGTGTGTGTGTGTGTGTGTGTGTGTGTGTGTGTGTTTGTGTGTGTGTATAAATTAAATATAATACTATTAACTAAACTCCAGACTTCATCAGATTTTCCCAGTTTTTCCTGTAATATATGCAATTTTTTTCTATTCTAGGATCCAATCCAGGATCCAATATCACACTTGGTCTTTAACTTGAAATTCTCTTTAGCCCGATTTACATTAACGGGCTATTCACAGAGTATCTGTCCAGTCCACCTGAAATCAAGAAGACTGGAATGGGAGCTATAACACACTGGTTGAGGCTCAGATCAGTCATTAACGAAACCCTAGGCCTGTCAAGTGGATGGTTGTGGGGATAAAACATGAAAGCACTCTGAAAATCATAAACTGATTATTCTCCAGCGAGATCATTTATTCATTCATCAGTCACTCAGAAAATCTTTCCCGAGTGCCAGCCATATTTTAGACACTGCATTAGGCACAGAGGCCAGAGAACCCATGACTCTCATTCCTCTCTTGCCGGAGCTTCAAGTCTTACAAGGCTGATCCTTAAGTATTTATTGAATGCCTACCATGGGTCCTACGCTACTAATTATTAACTTTCCAGGAAAGCACTGTCAGAACATTCCATTGCGGGCCTGAAAGAGTTAACATGTTGCAAACACCTCGGTGGGGCCTGGGGAGTCTCTCCCTTGGTGAAGGCTGCAGATGCATTAGGGCTCAAGTCCGTATTTTCTTTTCCTCTCTGTTTATGTCTCTGTTTTCTGTAAAGTCTCCTAAACTGCAGTAGTATCTACCAAGTTCTCTGACAATGCTATAAATTTCATTAAGAAGATGAAGCCTTATGGGGCAATTAACTCCAAAAGTGGTACAAAGCAATAGCAAGGAGATACTGGCCTGTAGTACTTAGCACTTAGCTCTGAAATTGAGATAAGCCCTATCAAGTCGGGGTTGTGTTTAATGTTCGCTGCCGCTTCCATACCACAGCTACAACCTAGCGGTCACCGTGTTAACACTCCCCAATATCTATTACAATTAGTTTTTGATTAAGAGGCCTTACATGGCTTTTGAAACCTTTTATGTTGTGTCAAATGGCCGGTGATGGAGTGACATGCGCAGACACCTCCCAGTAACAAAGCATCTTGTAAAAGGTTTCAAGTGAACTATTTTATCATTCTAATGGAAACCAGATGACTCTAACTCCCCCCTGTAATTTCAACTATTTACTGAAGAGTCCTTGTTTTGAATTACTTAAAAGATTTATTCTTAAATGCCTACCTCACGCATTAAGAATCGCTCATAACGGAGCCTTTTGGAATTTGGGAAAGGCTTTTAAAGGCGACTGGGGCAATTTTCACAGAAAATTTATTTTATTTTATTTTATGTTTTCTTTTGATTTTTAAAGGAGGAAATACCTCTGTCATTTTCTAGTATTTAATTATTATTTTAATTATTGTGTGGGAGGCCTCTTTCTGTGGAGTTATGCTTTCTCTGCTGGGGTTTTTAGGCAATAGTCTTAGTTTATTTTTTAAGAAAGAGGTCACTGGTATTTCGTCAGAAAAAAAAACCCCAACTTTGTTTAGTTATGTAAGATTTAATTCTGCATGACCACAAAATACATGTTATTTTTATAAAGGTATAGGAGATCAAAGAAAGAATTACTTAAAAAACTTTTATGAACTATAAATATATTTGTAAATTTAATGAAAATAGTATTTAAATAGGGCATAACATGTGAATGTGAAACATATCAGCGTTTTTCACGACTGTCTTTTTTACAGTCTTTGTGGTGTTGGCCACGTACTTCCCTTTGAACCTGTTGGTAGGACTAGATGCGCCCTGAGTTTTCACTCACCTCTAGAAGTCATTGGCTCTGTGACATCCAATGTGCTAGAGACTCTTAGCTCCTGGAGCACAAAAGCCTCATCATGGGGAAGCAGTGTGGTGTACTGGGTTCGAGCCCTGTTGACAACTGTGTACCCTTCAGTGTGGGGATCCGACTCATCAAGACTCAGATTTTCCCCGCATGTAAAATAAGGACAGTGTTCTCTGCTTCACTTACAATTACAATTGTAATTATAATTTGGTTACAATTAAAAAGTAAAATCAGGTGTGTAGAGGGCACCGTAAATGGTAGCCTCTCAATTATTTCTATTTTCCTTTTTTGCTTTCATATTCTGTGTTGTTGAATATTGTCTAGTACAGTTTGAATGAACAAAATTACCATAATGTTTGTCACGTATATCGTGCTATTTTAAGCATTTAGTGAGCACTTGCTAAGTGCTGGGTGTCCTACTAAGCCTGAAAATCCTGAGATTAGAGACAGAATCCTTGTTCACGTGCAGAGTGGGCAGTAGACAATACATAGAGAATTGTTTATTGATTGATTGATTTATAAAGATTTATTTATTTGTTTTAGAGAGAGAGTGCGTGCACAAATGCACAAGCATGCGCGAGCGGGGCAGGGAGGGGCAGAGGGAGAGAGACTCTCAAGCCAACTCCCTGCTGAGCACAGAGCCCTATGCTCATGACCTGAGCCAAAACCAAGAGTTGGATGCTTAACCGACTGAGCCACCCAGGCGCCCCAATAGGGAATTTTAATAGTGTCAGACAGAGATGTGTGGCGGATAGTCAACTGCCCAGTCCAGATTCCAGTTAGGGCTTTATCATTCTTAGGGTGAATCTTTTCCTACATGGTTCCATACAACATTCCAGATAGTCTTCTTAACCACCCGCTGAGCCAAGCAGGACAGACGTTATCAGCTCCATTTTACAGATGAGGGAGCTGAAGAACTGAATTTTTGGATCTTTTATTATTGTGATTAATAAGATGCTTAAGATCCTTCAAAATAAATCTTGCTACCATCGGTGTCATTGCAGTGAACACGTGCAAAGATTTAGACCAAGAGAGATAGCTGTAACAGGTTCATTTATGCCTATTTTACTTATCAGAGTCTTTTTTCTAAGTGTTATTGCTCTGGGGTGGGTTCATTCCATTCCTCTATTCATTCATTTTACACGAATGTGTTGCTTTCCAAGTACAGGGCTAGGTGGTGGAGGTTCCAAGATTGAATTTAGGAGCCCCTGCCTTCCTCGAAGAGTTCATGGCCATGGCCATGTGGGGACATAAGTCCACCTCTGGTACCCGTGACTGTAGAGCAGAGGTGGGTGCTAGGACAGAGGCTGACAGAGGTGCTTTAGGGAACACGGCGGAGAGGCACCCTGGACAGAGGAGAGGGGTTAGGTGAGGTTTTCTGGAAGAGAAGACACTTGAACTTAGCTGAATTTTATGGGACAAATAAGGAATTGCCTGTGTCAAAGTGAGGGTGATGTGGATATGGCTTTAGGCTAAGAGAGGATAGGAGAGGTGAGAAACCATGGCTTATAGGGTCAACTGTCAATGGTGAAGAGAAACCATGGTGGGCATGGGGCTGTGGTCAAGTAGGGAGGGACCAGACCCTGACATCATTAGACTGACACCTGTCTTTCCACAAGATGTTCAGAAACAAGATCCCAGCCTCTGTCGTTTATATGAAAGTTTAACTCACATTTAACTAATAAACATGCCCTGTACCTTATTTTCTTTCCACTTTTTCTCAAACCTGTCTCGTTTGCTGCTTTTGGCAAGTCTGGTTTGATAGTCAACCTTAGCAGTTGGTTAGAAGCTGTTATTAGTATAACCAACCTTAAATAATTTGATTTTCAGGTTGGGTACGTCACAATATCTCCTGTGGGCTCCATAGCCAAACTACACATTTATTTAAAAATTGGTTTCTTCACATTATATTTGAAAGTAGTGCGACTCACTCATCTGTAAACCATTAGGCCACATATAGAAAAGCATCTCATTTGACTTTTATTCACAGAGTTCTGAGAAGAAGACGTAGGTCCTTACAGATATTCCAGTTTTCTATTAAGTCTATTGTCTTATTTTATTAGTTTTCTTTAAAAAATATTTTTATAGAGAACAATGTGTTTGAAGGAGAAGAGAGACTGTAATAAATTTTAAAGGTACATCCAGACCCTCTTCCTCCTCTGTAAATGTTCAGGGATTTTTGTTTGTTTATTTATTTATTTTAAATTTAGACAAGGGATTTAAACTGGGCTGGTATGGTCTTTAGTAAATGGGTATTGTTTTGCCTGAAGAGGGTTTCAATGAGTTGTCAACATTTAAAAGTCCAGAAATCTAGAAATTTCACATGAAATCTGGCTTCCTTAAAAAATTTAAAAAACGTGGGGCACCTGGGTGGCTCAGTCGGTTAAACGTCCGACTCTTGGTGTCGGCTCAGGTTCTGATCTCAGGGTCATGAGATTGAGCCCTGCGTTGGGCTCTGTGCTCAGCACGGAGTCTGCTTAAGACTTTTTCTCTCCCTTGCTCTCCTCTCTCTCTGCCCCTCCTTGCTGCTCTCTCTCTCTCTCTCTCCTCTCTAATAAATAAATAAATCTTTAAAAAATTTTAAAAAATTGATGCCATGGACTCAAAGGATAGCACTCTGTGGGGCTGAGGTGCATTCATTCCCAAGGTCCTTGGGGGTTCATCTCACTCACCAAGCCTCACTGTCTGTCCCCCTGACCCCCCCACACCTTTGCCTTCATAACTATAGCTCTTGCTTGGCATTTCCCAATAAAAAACAAAAGTGAAACTTATGTCCACACCAAAGACTACACATGAATGTTAATAGCAACGAGTAAAGAGATCAGTGGCTGTTGGAGGGATGGATGAATAGGCAGAGCACAGAGGATTTGTAGGGCAGTGAAAATACTCTATATCATACTATAAAGATGGATACATATCATCACCTATTTCTCCAAACCCAAAGAATTTGCAAGACCAAGAGTGAACCCAAATGTAAAAACCATAAACTCTGGGTGACAATGATGTGTCAGTTTAGGTTCATCAGCTGCAACAAACGTACCACTCTGGTGGGGGGTACATGCAGAGATGTATGGAAATCTCTATGCCCTCCTCTTATTTTTGTTGTGAACCTTAAAAAAAAGGCCTTACCCCCCCAAATAGGGGAAAATGCCAATCAGCAGATGCAAAATTTAACCCCCTCTGTTCAGAAGTTTTAATAGAACATATGGGCATTTATGCCCATTATGCCAGTTATTATAACTGAGAAAGCTAATACTTTTAGAGAGGCCTTACAGGTTAGTGAGAAAATAGATTGCTTGATCAGTTTTATAGACTGCCACAACAGGAAAACAAGGGAACAGTAAGTGATAGGTTGAGTATAACTTTTCAAGTAAATTTTTCACCCAGAAATTTCCTTCATGATCCTGCCTCTTATTGTGACCATCTCAAAACTGTTTTTGTGGTGTGAATCCGAGAAATGGAAACATGGAACGGTAAGTTTTCACTCTCTAGTGACCAGAAATCCCCACTGGGTTTTTCTCCTCCTGAGGGGTTTTCCTTGGCACCTCCTTTCCTGAGCTTGGTTGAAAGTGCTAAGTTTTTCCTGGTGTTAATTATTAATGTGACCTGTTTATGTTCCAGTTATCCGGCTAACCATTAATATCTGTTTACTCATTGATGACCTTTGCAATTTTGTACCTCTCCCTTGGTTGTAAATGTCAACCCCCCCCCCTTTTTTTTTTCATATGTGCCATGTTGTCTTCCTATCTACTGGCTATCTCCAGCAACTCCTCCCCAGAGTAAAATAGTACGGGGCAACACAAATGTAATCTTCACATCTATGAAAGAAAAGACAAGCGTTTTTGTGTTAAGAGAACTAAGACACAGAACATTCCTTTTTGGAATGAGCAAGAAATATCCACAAATGGCAAGTGCAAAGATCTCTGGTCCTGTGGGATGGAGGGGTGGCAGTGGAGGGGGGTGGGCGGTGGGGACAAAAATTGACAAGAAAAAAAGTTATTTTGCTTCAGTGGAGAGAAAACCAAGGAAGGGACTCTGAACCAGTCCTGGGGAACGGAGCCTGATTTTCTTTCTTTTTTTTTTCAAAATGTCAGTATAAGCACTTGCCCATTCAAGCAAGCCTGCAGGATTTATCTCTAGTTCCCCAATCAGTCTACATTAACCCCAACACTAGCAAGACATTACCATTCCGCTCACTTGTAATGGCTAAAGCCGAGATTAAGCAATGCGGCTGGATTAGGGCTGCAACTGGTGACCTTAATTTTACCCATCATTGGAGCCTGTGTATATTTGACTCGTCTTAATTGCATTTACCTAATTTAAACAGACAATAGCAGCCCACGAAAATTTTTTTAGCCCCAAATAATCAGAAAAGGAAGAGGAGTGATTTTTTTAGACATGAAGCACAGAGCAGCCTAGCTCTGGCCGCCTCTGGGATAACAAAAGCTGCTGTTTTCCTTTGCTTTGCTCCATTAACATACCAGCACAGGGAAGGACCCACTGAAATATTATTATCTTTGCATAACAATACAGTTTTAAAGTCTCACGGCGCTTCTTTCTTGAAATGTTTTAAAATATTAATATCATCCTGGCCATAAATAACCATTATGGCATTCGTAGAGATTAAAGTTTTGAGATATGCCCTGGGTGTACATTCACATTTTCATGTTCATTGAGTTCTAACTTCAGTAAAATTAGTTTTTTTTTAGATACAGCCCTGAACACTCGCTGTGATTGTCACTTCGTGTTGAATTTATCATATAGAGTTGAAGGCGGAAGACTGGGGAGCGATCTGTCACAAACGATTGTATTCGTAATCTTCGAGGGTCCGGATGGGGGCGGGGGAGAAGATAAGCATTCTAGAACGCTCCTCTTCATCGCGGAGACCATTCATTTGGCTCCAGCAGCCGCCCAGCCGGTGAGGGGATTTGTGTAGACTGTGTCATGCGTTTTCTTCAAGCCTGCCTCGGTGTACGTTATGCACATAAATGCCTCTCAGGTTTTCTTGGCTAAATGATAACTCAGCTTGTCTTTCCCAGTGAGTTCAGTCATAAATAGATATATGGGCTAGACGTGGGGTGTTCTGACTTAGTTAGAGCCTCTAGTGTCCTAGAATAGACACGTGGACTCAATCTTTGCGCCGGCTACAAAACACAGACTGCAGAGGAAACACAGGGACCAGGGTTTTATGCTAAGTTTGCAATGACAGGAGCTGAAAAGCAATTCAAAGTCAAGGTTAGGGTTGCAACTTCATGTCAGTCTCCTGCATCTAGTGGGGAGAAAAATGGTCCAAAAGCACATCATTTTCATTTCACACCACAACAGTAGTTGAGTGGCTATTAGGGGAATTTGAAATTATAGGTAAAGTAGAACAGTTGAGTTCACTCTCGAACTCCTTGAATGTGAAGGTTTTGCTCCGGGAACTAAGCAGCATATTTTCCCAAGACTGTGACTCAGTGCTGTATATTTTTTCCTCTGATGTGCAAAGCAGGCATTTCTACACAACCTCTGGATTCTGGAAGTCGACTACCCTTATTAGCTTACAGATCTCTATCTGGGTATCAAAAATCAGAGGCTTTCAACTTTGCCAATCAGAATCCCACATTTACATTTCCTCTCCATGTCACATGGTCAACAAGCTTAATTGACACGTGGAAAATTTCCTTTACACATCTTATTCAAGACAACACTGGAAATTTGGGTTTATGGAATGCGCCGGCAGCTCTGATCTGTCTTGGCTTCTCCACTGTTGGCTTGGTCCGTGGCCCAGTATGATGCAAGCTATGCAGAGCTCAGAACTCAAATTAACTGCTGGAGCAGTACTGGGAGTGTCCTTGGGCCCGGGAGCTTTTCACAGGGGTGGAACGGGGGAGTGGGGAGGCTCCCAGCTCACTTCCCACTGCGAGGCAGAGGTTACCGTTGTTTGGAAAGGCTCGAGCCATTAACTTCTGCAGGAAACCTGCCCTCATTCCCACCCTGCAGTCTCTTTAGGGGCCCTTGCCCTGGACCCTGATGGGGATCCAGGGATTATGCCATTCATAGCACTTACCACATCGCACGGAAACATCCCCTCGTGTGTCTTTTCTCCAACCAGACCTTGGAGCCCATCACAGTGTCTGACATACGGAGATGCTCACTAGAAGCAACCAGGGCATCTGGGTAGGCTGTAGGACTCTGCAGGAGTAGCCACTGGAATGCTAATAATAATTAATAATAATAATCTTCTAATTATTGCCCAACTACTCAAAGGCTATAACTGCTGAGCTGGGGGATGTTCTTTGTCTTGAGTTTACAGAGGAGAGACAGACTTGGCACAGTTAAGTGCGGTCCACAGGATAAGTTAGGGAGCAGGACAACTAAAGGGGATGAACTTGAATCCCGGATGCTTTCTACTTGACTCTATATTCTCACCACACGCACCTCGGCTTGATCTGAATAAAGACAGTATTTCCATCATCAAAGCTCAGTCCGGCAGGAGTCACAGCGCCAGTGATGTCCAGAAAGAGGCTCCTTGTTCAAAAAGAAGCAGGTCCGGGCCTTGCCTCTGTCCCCCTTCTACTGGCTCTCAGATTACCTGCTATTTTCTGTTAGTTTTTGGTCTCCGCAGCATTTCATTCTTAACATTTTACAATACGTTGGTGGCCTCTTTTTTTTTTTTTTTTTTTTTGGTGGTAGCCTCTTTTAATATTTTTACCTGAATTAGACTCCTGGTTTCACCATGTCTAGCTGTGCAATCTTGGACAAGTTGCTCCCCCTCTTTGGGCCTTCCTTTCCTCATCTGTGATCCGTGTGCATGGGGTTGTCTTGGGAAGCAACTGTCTTAATACTTGTAAGGATCTCAGAACAGTCTGAGAGGGCAAGCAGACATGAGAGACCATGATTTATCGTTTTCCTCTATCCCTGTCTCCTCTGGGTGCCGCTGTCCTGGCCTGCACGAGCCTTCATTCGTTCTGTGGCTCTGCAGCCCATGGGTGCATTGAGGGTGCAGGGAACAGTGGTTGGAATGTTTGCTGAGCCTGGTCGCCTGAGCCTGGTCCTAGCATCTAGGTAAAGCCATTTCCTAGTGGTTCAGCCCCTTCCCCAGGCAGCAGCTACAGATGGGGGCCAAGGTCCTGCTAGGAGCTTGGTCTTCTGGCTTTTGCCTCCTTCCCTGCTATCAACAACTCTCTCCCTTTCCCTGCCTCCCTCTCGCTCTGCTTTCAAAGTTCCCAAGCTTCTCCCGTCCTCCTCCCGCTTGGCATGATCTCCTTCCAGAGCGTGGGGGCTTTGGGGAAACAAAAGCCAGGTGTCTTGGCTTTGGCCTCTCCACACAAACCATCCCCCTGGGGCAGGAGCACAGAAAGGCCTGGCTTCCTTTGTAGAGCAGAGAGCCGGCAAACGCCGAGATAAAAACACAAATTAATATATCAGTAAATTATCCTGCCACGCTGACATACTCTCTAATCAGGAAGACAGGGAAAACACGGGGAGGATGCCAGCAAAGAATCTGGAGGAGGAGAGAGGAGTCACAGAGACAAGGGCTGGAGGGGGAAAAGACCTTTGGGGAGGCTTCAAAGTCTGAACCCTTCCCCCGAGATTTCACCGAATGTGTGGGGAGCGGCGGCCTGCTGCCAGGGGAGGGACGCGCAGAAAGGCAAGACAGAAGGAAATGAAGACTAAAAGGAACCTAAGAAGAAAAAGCCAGGGCAGGAAAGGCAGGTAATGAGGAATGACCGAGAGGCGTGCATCACCGAGGGCTTACCATGGGCCAGGCACTGCTGGTGCTCGGCCAGGGCGCTGTCTCACTGTAGTGTCAGTATCCCAGCTGCCTCCCGTACTGCACATGCTTGCTATTATCCCCATTTGAAAGATGAGAACACTGAGGGGGACATAAATAAAGCTGAGTGGACATTCCCAATTTCCCACCTCTAGTCGGTGATGGGACCGAGTTTTCAGCCAGAGAATCTGCGGCTGCACTTAAACCACTTTGCTCTCAGGCTCCCCACTGACAAATCCTTGTTTTGAACAAACATTGGTGCCAGAAAATAATTTCATCTCAGCCAGGGACTTTGGTGGTCCTAAGTGGAGAAGGAGCAGATACCTGTTAGGCCAAGAAGACATGAAGAATAGAAAAGGAAGGGGCACCTGGGTGGCTCAGTTGGTTAAGCTGCCTTCAGCTCAGGTCATGATCCCAGGGTCCTGGGATCGAGTCCCACATCAGGCTCCCTGTTCAGCACGGAGACTGCTTCTCCCTCTGCCTGCCGCTTCCCCCGCTTATGCTCTCTCTCTCTCTCTCTTAAATAAGTAAATGAAATCTTTAAAAAAAAGAGAGAGAGAAAAAGAATAGAAAAGAAAATGAGCCTCTACTCCCAGGACTTCAAAGCAAAGGAATAAAGCAATCGCACCCTACAACCGACAAAGAGTTTCCATAAACATGGCCTCCTTGGCTCTACCCAACCCGGTCAGATAGACCAGGCCCTGAGTACTATTGCCATTTTATAGATTTGGAAACTGAGGGTGAGGGAATTGAATAAGAGGCAGAGCTCAAGACTGAACACAGATCTATTGGCTTGAAATTCAGTGTCAACAGGATGGTGCACTATCTGTCAAGGTGTCCCCCAGCCCCACACTCAGAGGCTGGCAAGAGAAGGGGAGGAATGGTATCTTCCTTGACCCCATGCAGACGGCTGGGCTCACTCGCAGGGGCCATGCACGTTCAAGATCAGATGGTGGGGATTGTATGGGTGAAAGGGGAATGGAGACTTTCAGGGGGTCTCAGTTGCAAGCTTACAATCCAGAGGGGACAGAGTGGGGATTCAAGATACAAAGTCAATGCGGTGGAGGAGAACAAGAGCAACCAAAAAGGCGCAAAATCACTTGACGAAGAGGGAAGGCAGGTGGGGCTGAAGAGTGGCTTCTGAGCGTAGAATGCTGGGCATGCGGTTTGGAGAAGAAAAAGATGGGAAAACAAAGTAGGCAGCACAGACGGAAAGAAGTGGAGAAGAAAGCGAACATGTGGGCAGTTTGGAAGTTGTCCTCAGGAGCTAGAAATGTTGCCTGGAATTTGTACAAAACAGATTGCTGTGTTAAGGGAATATCAAGTGTGGGGGCAGGAGAGGAAACACCTGTATAAGGAATGGCGTGGGAGAATCAAGGCCACACCTAGACCAGAAAATTCGGGCAGCCCGGTGGACATCACTACGACGAGAATAGAAAATAGCGCCGCTAAGTTTTGGCCAAAATAAAAGAAAAAAAAAAAAGGCAGGCAATGGGAAAAGGAAGGACAAAACCAAACCAAACAAAACCAATGTCCTTTTCAGAAGTTGCTAGAATCATAACAGAAATATTTCAGCCTGAACTATTAGACCAACATTTCCTGAACGTGGCTATAACAGCCCCTCCTTGTTTTTTTGTTTGTTTGTTTGTTTGTTTTGTTTTGTTTTTTGTTTTTATTCTTAAAGATCCTCTTTCATATCTTGTGGAGCTATTCTTTTATTGGTCGTATTAAGGTAAGCCTCTTTTGCCCATAAATTCACCCTCCCGAATTACAGCAGGTTTTGAGTTTTCAATCGTGGCTAATAATTCTTCCCATTTTTGCTGCTTTCACGGTGCCCGCCTGTATATGACATCTGTTAAGGTAGAGGGGCTGGAAATCCAGGCTTGTCAGCATTGTCCCTGTGTTTCTATCACAGGATGGTGGGTGTTGGCTTCAGGGAAACTTCCAGGAACTTCTGCATGAGCCTGGGGCCCTGATGCTCTCACAGCTATTTTGACTGCCCTCGGATTTTTCTTGCTTACTTCCCTGGTTCTTAGTTTCCATTCAGAAAGCAGAATTTTCCAGCTAATTGGACTCTAAATAGTTGAAGCATGATTATGTTATTGCTACTAATATTGGCATTGCATAAAAGCAACAGAATCAGCCTGCAGATTATACACTGCCGAGGCCCTTTAAAGAAACAGTTAATCCAGAGATTAGGCTGCATATTTTGAGGACTTTTTCAAATTTTTTTATCACGCACACATGCTCATCTGATGCTTGTAACAGTGGTGAGCGTATTGTTTGTCAAATGATAGTGAACCATAGTGTGAGAAATACATGCCAACCTACCGGTGAGGTTATGAAGGCCGGGAATTCGGCCATGATCAAACACATTCCTCTTCTTTCTAGAACTCCACGAGGCAAGAGTGTAAACTCACTGGTGGAATTGACGTTGTTTCCACAAGTGGATTCGTTGGAGGCATCGCATTGGGGATGTTCTGGGGCCTTTCATTTTATGCATCTTTTTCTAACAAACTACAGACCCTGAATTTACACGATGCAGAAATTAAGGTTGACGTCTTGTTGTGAGATGGGCTTCTACCACTGAATATATCCCTATCACTAGCCTCAAAGTTTACACCCAGGATACTTCTTGGGGTGAAACTAAGAAAGGGCACTTGAATCCCAACAGTTGCCTTGAAGGGAAAAAAAGTTAACACTAAAATGGTTTCCAGATGAAGGGAAATAATGGTGTCACTTTTTGCTACATTTAGAGTAACTTGTTTCACACCAGGTATTACTTTTATCCACTGCCCCCAATATTTTATCATGAAAATTTTCTTTTGAAGAATAAAATTTACTATGAAAGATTTTAACCATGGAAGTTGAAAGAAGTAAACGGTGAACATCCAGACACCCACCACCTAGATTTCGCAATGAGCATTTTACTCTTGTTGCTTTGTCCCATATCTTATCATCTGTCCATTCTTCTATCCGATCATGCTGTCCTGTTGATGTTTTCATGTTGATTTCTGGATACATTTCAAAATAAGTTGCAGGTGTTTATACCCTTGCCCACCAACCACTTCAGCATGCAGATCATTAAGTAGAGTTCAATATTTGTTGACAGGATTTTGTTTTTGAGACAAATCCAGTGTCATGTACGAATTGTAAGTGCATCTTTCGATTTATTTTGGCAAACGTATGCAACTTGGTAACCCAGATGACTGTCAAAATCTGGAACATTTCCATCATTTCAGAGAGTTCCCTCATGCCCGTCCCGGCCAATCCCTGCCCCATTCTCCCATAGACACCTGGGATTCTCATATTTGTTTTGTTTTTTCACCATAGATTAGTTTTGTCTGTTTTAGACTTTGATATACATGCCATCATACCATAAAAACACTTTAGGTAAGGCTTTTTCACTCGGCATAAAGATTTGGAGATTGATCCATGTTGTTGGGTGTCTGGGTAGTATATTCCTTTTTACTGCTGAGTACTATTCCATTGTATGAATATTAGCACTGGGTGCTATTTTAAGAAGGATAAAATGTGTAGTATCTGAGAAAGTCCAGGGAAGAGTTTCTAAGATAATGAGAGGTTAGAGGAGGGAAGTGGATTTGAGATATTTACCATAAAATAAAGGAGCACATTTAAGAAAGGACATGAGAACTCCCTTCAAATATCTAACATAGGGGTCAGCAAATGTTTTTGGTAACAGGCCAGATAGTAAATATTTCATACTTTGTTGGGCCATATGGTTTTTGTTGTAACTACTCAATTCTGACCTTCCAGTAGAAAGCAGCCACACACAGTGCGTAAACGAAGAAATGTGGCTGTGTTCCAATAAAACTTTATTTGTGGACACTGAGATTTGAATTTCATATATTTTCATGTGTCATGAAGTGTTAATCTTTTTTCGATTTTTTTCAACCATATGAGTATTGGAAATCCATTCTTAGCTCACGGTCCATACAAAAACAGGCCGTAGTTTACCACCCCTGATAGAAACGACTGTCAAACCGAAGAAGGAATAATTATGACTCTATTTAAGGCTCATGGGCAATACTAAGACTGAGAGAGGCAGATTTGGCTCAGAACACTAAAGATTTTTCTATTGAGCTGTGTTGAAATGTACTCTCTGTCCTCCCTCTGTCCCTCTTCCCTATCCCTGCCGGTGCCATAGGGTTAAAGGGAGAGGCTACAGACCCAGTGTCTTCGTTCAATTCCCCAGCTCCTCTCTGTCCAGCTGTGTGACCCAGTGCAAGTTATTTAACCCCTTCCTGTTTCCATTGATCCATATATAATGTTAGAGGCATTGTAAAGACTCAGGAAGTTAGTATATTACAGGTCCGAAGAACAGTGCGGATTTACAATCAGTACTCCATATACATAGTACAGTGTCTGGTATGTGTGAAGTAAGTATCATTATCATAATAACCATTATCCTTATATTATTGTTCTCATTACCCCTGAGAGGCTGGGTAGACATGTATGAGAATTTTGTTGAAGGAATTCCTACGTTTCATGGTAGGCTGAACTAATAGATGCTTCGATGCTTTCCAGTTTTAACAATCAGTGTTCTCTTCAATTTAGTGCCCGAGGCCTCAACCCTGAGACACCACTGCTGTTGAAATCCAAGAAGACAGACACAGCACAATATTTTAATCATTCACGTTAGCTAGCCTCCACAATAAGGTAAAAGAGTCTTGGATCTTGGACTTACCTCTCAGGGTACCTTATGAACTATAAAGACTTATGTAGGTGTTGTCTGGTAGTGAGGCTACTTTAATTTTTTCTCCATATGGTAGTGATGCTACTTTAATTTTTTCTCCACATATTTGCTTTGTGATGGGAGATGAGTTACACCAAAAGCATCAAGCAAAGACACGATTCTTCCCATGAGCTGTACTCACCTATTCGGCGATGCTGAGTACCTGGACAGCTGTGGGAGTATTGTGAGATCGGGTCTGGGTGTCAAGGGACGCCGTGTGACTGTGCCCCATGCCGCCATGATTGCTGCTGCCTGTTGGGAGGAGAGTGATAAACATAGAGTTGGCTACGGCAGACCTCCATTGGCCCCTCCTCAGCTCCCAGTTGTAACTCTTGTCCTATATTGTTGACTTTGTTTACTTGCTCTCTGACATTTATGTTTCCAAGCCTGTTTATCTTTATTGCTGTCTGCCTCCCTTGCCTTGTTTTCCTCTGTTACTGGCTGGAATGATGGTCCCCACGTCCGTGGGTGGTAAGCACAATATGCAGTCACAGAAGAGACCTGGGGGACCATTTATGGCCACATATTCACTTTCTAGATGAGAAAACCAGGCTCAGATAAGACAGAACCTCATGAGAACCTCATGGTTTCCAGTCCAGTGCTCTTTTCATTGGGCCACATTAATCTTTGTCTAGAAGCAGGATCTGGTATGGAGTAGTGTTTGGGAGGCATGAGCCCAACATTCATGGCTGAAATGCAGAGGTTCGACACTATTTCCACATAAGGATATGCTATAACTGGAATAATGGTCTCTATTATATTGAACATTCACAGCTGACATTAATAGATATTACATATTAAAGCCTAATCCATTTTTTGGAACTCTGGGGATGCCTTTTTTGGAATCTCAAAACATGACATCCGTTTCAATCTTTCTGTAACTCCAAAAGCTTAGTGGGAAAGAAGGGAAGTGCTGACCACAGCAATGCCCAAGCAGTTAAGGTGGAGGGGCGGGGTGCCTGGCTGGCTCAGTTGGTTAAGCGACTGCCTTCGGCTCAGGTCATGATGCTGGAGTCCCGGGATCGAGTCCCGCATCGGGCTCCCTGCTCGGCAGGGAGTCTGCTTCTCCCTCTGACCCTCCCCCCTCTCATGCTCTCTCTATCTCATTCTCTCTCTCAAATAAATAAATAAATAAAATACTAAAAAAAAAAAAGGTGGAGGGGGGAATGCAAAGCTTTCTGGTGAGTGAGGCTCCTAGCCTTTTGGCAACAACAGGAATGGGGATACCCCCCCTTACCTCTCCTACTTCCATATCACTTAATAAACATTTCCATAAATTTTTTGAAGCATGAAAGAATTTGAATTGACTCTTAACTATTTTCCACCTGATCACTCCATGGTTTAAAGCACAGGAAGTGCCGAGGTTGCACAAAAACAATATCATAAGAGTTACTGATTTTAGGAGTAAAGATTATCGCCTCCCTCCTAACTGACTTTCTAAACCTTTTGGGTTTGGCAACTATGGCTTTGAGTGCAAGTGCATTCTGCTTTTTGTCGTATAATGGAAAATGACAGACTGACATGAACGATGTTGATAATTGACCCAAATTCCTTTTTAAAAAACATAGTATAGGGACACCTGGGTGGCTCAGTTCGTGGAGCGTCCAAGTTGTGATCTTGTGGCTTGTGAGATGGAGCCCTCAAGCTCCTCACGCTCCACGCTCAGCAGGGAGTCTGCTTGGATTCTCTCCCAGCCCCCCTCCCCCCTAAAATGAATAAGTAAATCTTAAATAAAAAACATAGTACATCTATGGAATTGGAAAGGCTTCTTACCCCCTGTATAAGATACCTATGTTAATTCCTTATTCATTTAAAGAAAAGGTCCTTTTTGAGGAGAATATAGAATTCTGCTGTCAAACTAGTTGACAGGACAGAATTTGTTTATCCCAGTGGAGGCTTCACAATCACACATCTCCATTAGAGGTATTCAGTGCAGGGTCACAGAAGGGTCTGCAAAAGATAGCCAATGAGACATCTGTTTTTTTCCTTCCAAGTTCTGCCTGTTTCCTTCGTTCTCTTCAAAACAGCCTTAAGTAGATATGTGTATCTCGAGGTCAAAGGAAAATAAATAAATAAATAAATAAATAAATAAATAAATAATAAAAGTAAAAGAAAAAAAAAGGAATGACATAGTGTAATGAAAGTTTTCTTTTATTATCCAATGCTCCTGCATTTTAAATACCCATCATTAGGAAGAGAAAAATGAAGCCAAGGGTCTGATAAGAAGATGTGCTGCTCAGTAGAACAATCTTCCTTGTCCTCAAGACTTCTGACTCGGATGGCGAAGGCAACCAAATGAAAGAACTGAATTCCCACTGTGGAGGAAAGATGGCTTTAAAGTTGCAGCAAAAGTATATTTGTTTAGCGTGGGGAGAATCAAGGGTTTCTGGTATTTACAGCGGAAAACACAACAACCACCGGCCTAGCTTTTGGAACTGGAATGCGTGGTTAAATTGGCCCCGCTCGTCCTTAGCAACCTGAACTCAGAGGCCACATTTTTTCCTCTCTAAGGAGCAAGTCGGAACTTGAAAAGTATGTAGCATGTCGTGAAAAGGGAGCAGTGAACTTTGCTCAGGTCTGCAGCCAGGGCTGAAATCTGAACCTTCAGGGGTTTCGGGACTGGTGCATTCCCCGCCCCCTTCCTTTGAAATCCCTGTCTATCCAGTGCTTTTGCAAAATACCTTGATCTCTGGGCAGAGGAGTCCCTGCCCCTCTGAGAAAACCTGCTCTCTCCTACGTATTTTTGATGTCATTTAAAAGGAAGTCCTCAAAACAAAAACCAAACATGAAAACCCAACTTTCTAATGATCATATTTCACCTGGTTTTTATGTAGCTGGGGGTCATGTAGAAAGATTCTTTTTTTTTTTTTTTCCATTCATTTTGCAAGTAGCTTTCAAAATTTTTAAGATTCCCCATGGCGAGATTATCACCGGTTGGAAAGGTTTCCCTTCTATGACTAAGGGTGAAAAAGATCTTGAAAAGCCCCTGCATTCAGACAGCAAGTTACTTGGTAACTTGAGCTGCGTTCGTTCCTGAAATTCTTTCACATAATTGAAGATTAATTTGATTCCCTAGATTGTTGAGGGTTGTTGACAGTGGGGGGCTGGGGTGGGTGGAAATAGATTATTCAAATCACAAAGAAGTAGGTGTGCCCTAAGTGACTGTTCTATTACTGCTTAGAAGTGTTTGCCTTCCTCAGTATTCAATTCAGACTCAGGAGCTGTAGGATTGTGCCGCCGGGAGAAAGGAGCGGGTCCTGCCAATGTGCGGAGAGCAGGTGAACCTCAGAAAAACTGAAATATTTTGTCAAGAGAGTTCTATGTATTAATGGCCCCTCCAGAATCCATTACCGCAGAAACAAGCCAACTCAAGGGCTCTGGCTTTCTCAAGTGTCTAATGTAAACAATATGAAAGTCAATAGTGGGGGACATTCCAAGATAGTATGAACACGATTGATTTATTGATGGTTGCACAATGGGAGGTTATCTTTTGTTAGTTGACTTGGTAAATAAACTCCTAGGTGGCAGGGGATGGGGGAAAGTAGCTGGTGGGGGGGAAAGTAGCTGGTGGCGGGGGAAGGTGAGGCGCCTGGATTGCAATTTTTTCAACTTCCAGCCTGTCTTGGTAAATTACAAATACCATTCCCACTGCCAACCTCAAACACAGGTTAGCTGAGTTAATTCTGCCTAGGACTCAGCCTCTGTTCCGCCCTCCGGCGCCCCCCCCCCCCCCGCCCCGGCCCCCACCACGAGGGGAAGATGCAAAAATCTTGCATTCCTGTCAGTGTTTGCTTCAGGAAGGTTCAAAAGCTAGTAACACTAGACATTAAAGAAAGAGACAGAGGGGAGGAGAAAATGCACCGACTGAACTTATTTTCAAATCTAGAAACACTTGGAAGATGCAGGTACAGCGTGTGTGACACGTGTGACCTCTGAGCAGTGAGTGGTTGAACACTCACTTTGTAGCCCTTCCCCCCCCCCCAAGGCTGCTCTAATTTGGTGGCCCCCTCCTGGGAGAAAAGAAAGGGAAAAAAAAACAACCCCAACGTTATGCTGTATAAAATCTGGGTAATGCCCAGTATTGTACCAACTGAAGTGGCATCTCTTGGGTGAATAGGTAACATTTTAAACTTGTTTAGAGGGATTCTTTTGGCGACTTTGATTTATTTTGTATTTTTTTTCAAAGTTTTATTTCTTGAACTCATCTCTACACCCCACGTGGGGCACGAACTCATGACCCCGAGATCAAGAGTCAAATGCTCTCTGACTGAGCCAGCCAGGCACCCACTCTTTTTGGAACTTTTAAACTTCCATCAGACATGGTTTAAAAATTAAAAATTCTCACTGTTCATTCCTTTCCATTCTCCTGGAACGTTTAAGAAACCTCAGCTTCTCCTTTTAAGATGGCATTCCCTCTGTCCCCTTAAGGCTCCTTTTCTTTTTCTTTTTCTTTTTTAATATGGGCATTCTTCCCTGCCTGGACTTTCCCTTTTCTCTGTCCTCTGCCGATCTCCCGGTTCCCCCAGCTACTGGCTGTATTCTCTGCAGGGGAGTCCGGAGCATGAGTCAAGTATGCATCACTTCCTGTTCGAGCTCAGTTTCCATCTCCACCTGTGAGCCTGCCCCAGCTGCCCCTTCAATCATCTTTCTTCCTGGTTTCTCTCTTTCTGTACATAACCCCCCACCCCATCCTCCTATTATCTTTAGTCCTAAAACTTGCAGCTCAACTTCCATTTCTTGTACTTGTCCCATTCAGTAAGTTCTCAAGTCTTCTAGATCCTGCTTTTTAAATAAACTTAAGTGAACTTATCTAGTTCAACCCTCCTGACTGGAATAAATTGATCCAGGGATTGGCACGTAGGAGGTATTCAATTCATGTCTGTTGAATGAAAGAGTGAATAAGTGCGTAACTTTGCCTGCTACCGTATTTTTTTCCCCATGATAATCATCTCTGATCATATTATGTCAGGGCTCAGAAACTATCAGTAACTACTTATCTCCTGAATTAAGTGTAAGCTCTTCTTTTCAAGACACCCACAATCGATTTTCCCCCAGTTTCATCTTCCACCAAGCGCCAGCCCATCTTACGCTCAATCCAAAATATTACTGTTTCCCCAGTCTTCGTATGTTGCTACCCACATGTTTGTAGTTCATCTTCATTTTCTTCAGCCAGAATGTTCAACCATCTTTTCAAATTCAAGTTTTGCCAGGTTCTTAAGGTCCAACCCAAATGTCACCCCCTCCATGGAGCTATTTTTAAATTCTGTCTGCCTCTCTCTCTCAGCCAAGCTTGATGCGCTCTCTCCCTCTTGGTTCTATTCACTCTGTGTCATAGATATTTCCATACCTGATTTATTCTCTCCCAGTAGAAGGTAACCCGCTTAGGGGACAGCAGCTAAACCTTCCTTCTTTTCCTGTGTCGGCATCCTCAACACCTCCTAAGTAGTAAGTGCACCGAATTCTATCTTTGAATTAAATTGATTATTTCTTTCTCATGGTTGTGGGATTTGCTCTTTCTCTTTTGATTGCAGGTTGTTCAGCCAGCTGTGCATGTGTGTGTGGTTCCCCCACTTGTTCACCCAACTGGCTCCTCCAGTCTTGAAATACATATTTGTTCACCAGTATTTTAAAGCCGTCTTCAGGATAAATGGAAGTATGACAGAAAATCTCCTTCACTTGGACCCATATAGCTTGCTTGGAGTTTACCCAACTTTATGCTCTTGTTCTGCCCCTTTTAATGTCTGGGAATTAGTTACACTAAAGTTTTACTGTGCTCAGAGCTGTCTGCAATTTGAGATGCAAACCCCAACATCGTGGGCTACTTTTTAGAAGCCTATGGTCATTTGGGGAACAAAGGCACTCCTGTTTCCTCTTCTCAATAACAATTAAGACATCAGATTAATAGAATCTTTAAATTCTTCAACGATGCTTGCAGAATCATTTGTGTTTGCCTTAACACAAAGGAATACTTTCCAAGCCATAAAGGTCACCCAAGAAATAAGAGAGAGACAGCTTATGAATTGGGTTTGCTTGTAGATTTTTGGAGAACGGCATGTGTCCTTTGCAGTGCATTCTGGCTTTGGAGCTACTTGGCATGGGAGCACTCTGTGATCTACTCCAGAGAGGCATTTCTTGGGCAAGGAATCCCCTGTGTTGAAGGGACCTGCCTTTAGGACAAGGAGAGGAAAGGGGGAGGGGAGGGGAGGAGAGGAGGAGGTTGCTCCATTCGAATCCAGGGTTCACTTAATGAGTGTAAGATTGTTGCTAATGGGATTTAACCACAATACCTATCCCTAACCTTGTCACCAAAAAGGTAGTGTACATGCTCCTTTTTTCAATACCGTCTGCCTGGTAACTATGCAGAAGTCTGTTCTCCCAATTTTCTAAGTGGTAATCCTAGAATTATCTTGGCTCAGAAATAAATGAAGAACTCGTGTACAGGACTCAAATTTCCCTACAGGGGTTGTAACTGAAACAAGGCTTAAGTACCAGGACACAAAACCTCTCAAGCAGTGGACAACGTGTCAATTGCTCAACATTTTACTGGAGGAGGCCCTCCGTCTTCCTTTTTTATAAAGCTTGGGATCAAGTTTGGGTAGGGAGTAAAAAGCAAGGCAATTTACCTCCTTTCAAGGCTTGCTAGTTGGGAAGGATAGAACTATATTTAACTCTGTGATGGTCTCTCCAGGAAGCTAAAGCAACCAGGCAATGAGATGGGAAATGGTGTGTGTGAGTGTGTGTGTGTGTGTGTGTGTGTGTGTGTGTGTGTGTAGGAGCGTGTGCAGGAGGAAGGCAGGCTTAGGGAGATGATAATAATTCTTAAAAAGAATCTGCTCAGGAAAAAAAATTATAGTATTTACACAGTATGCAGAGCAAAGAACCTATTGCTGGACCACCTGTTGCAGATGGCAAAGAGTTATTCTGATGCGGTGCAGACAGGGCCTGCATGAATCTAACCTGGCTAATCTCTTACACGCCATGTCCCCACCCTCTATGCAACAATATTAATAAACCATCAGCCATTTATTGACTTCCTATTCTAGACCATACACAATGCTTTAGTTCTGACATGTCATTTAGTTCTGATAACTGTGCTCTGAGAAGCAGATAAAGGGAGGGTTTTGCCCCAGATCATGTAGCTGCTAAGTGGTTGAGACAGATCTGAATCTAGTTCTCTTTCTGACTCTGCTTTTTGGTGCTTCTGTGTCCCGCTTCGTATACAATTCTCTGCTGCCCTGACATTGCATGGTTTTACATTCATATATGAAAACACTTTTTGACCTCAGAGGAAGACACAACGCACACACACACACAGCATACACACACCCACAACATCTATATCTAAATCTACATTTTATGTGGACTGGTATCCTTAGGAAAGGAATAATGAGGGTCTCTCATTTACATTTTAATTTATATTCAGATATCCTGGAACTGTAACTTGTACTCCTGTTTTAAAAACAATCCCTTTCCCTTCTCTTATTTATGGTGATTCCTGGAGATTAGGCTATGCTCATGTTCCTGGGGATGGGACCACAGCGGTGGCACAGAGATGAGCAAGACACAAACACACTAAAAGAGGGAATCAAAGGGTAGAACCGAGGGGCACATAACCAGCTCTTGGTGGGTATTTCTTCCATTTTGTATAGCAAACCGAAGGTCTGTTCAGTTCAGCATCTTTGAATTTTAACCCCAGGTAAATCAGGTAGCTGACGGTGAATAATTGCAAGTAGAAACTTGATTTACAGGAGGGCAAAGGATTTGACTTAATCCGGACAGAGAATTCTTCTTCTAACGGCATTTTAGTGAAAGGAGATTTTCCTTTTTTTTTATAGCTACCCCCTTCCTGAACAGGTGAGAATCAAGGATGGTATCTTTTGGAAGGTTAATGTTCTTTCATAACAAACAGAATATGAATAAGAAGTACATTTCCTTGGAAAACATCGTTGTTAGTTTAATAATTATTTGGCAAATCAAATGTAGAAAGAAACATTCAACTATGGAGGGCCTGTCAAGGTTTCTCCCCAAGCAGACAAACGGATGCTTTCAATCTTTTGCAACCTCTTTGAGTCCAGTTGGACAAGCTCACCTCCCAGGGTCTGCTGAGCTGTAATAGCCCATGGATCTATAGTAGCCAAACTACCTTTCATTTCTGGGCTCGTTCCTTGTGAGATAGGGGATGAAGTGGTCAAGGAACCAGAAATCAGCTGTTGAACCCAGATGTAGTTATAGATAGAAAACAGAAACTTTCCTCCTCCCAGATCAAAGAGAAAGAGCTCTTAGATCTGCTCAAGTTGAAGCAGATGAAGAAGAGAAAGAATACTGAGGATCAAAAATAGTGATGTATACAAAAATCTAGGCTTATTACAGAGACCTGAGAAGCAACTCTCGGGAGGACAGTCTTGCTGCTAGTTACCTGGGATTATTTAATTACAAGCAATTCATGATTACCTGTGAAGGAGAGAAATAGAGTGGAAAACTCCCAACAGTAGATGTGGTGAAATCACATCAATTGGCTTGGGGATGTTCTGTATGATTCTCCCCCCAGAAATTTGCCTTCCTAATTATGTTTTGCTTAGCCCGATATGAAAAATTAGTTGGTTTCCCCAGAGCATCTCTGAGGTTAAACTGCAGAGGGAGTTGGTTGAAGAGCATACCCATTGCAATATGGAAGATGAAACATTTTCTGGCACTTAGCGTAGAAAAAAAAATTCCCGAAGTTATTTTAATCTTAAAGAAAAGAACAATTTCCAGAACTTTCCCAGCCTTCATGTATTGCCTGGAATGCTATAAACACTCATGACAATTACAGAAATGAGATTATTTTTACTTAGGTGTTTACTTATACCTTGAGCATGGTATATCCTCACCCCTATCCTTCTTGGAAGCCACGGCCAATAAGCACATCTCAGACTCAAGCATAGTGCCCTGCCCATAAGATGATCCAAAATGTTTGTTGAATAAGTACATGCTCCTGCTTAGGAAGGGCCTTGTTCTGTAGCATGGGAAGCAACAGATTAAACAAGACTGAAATATGAAAGTTACGGGTGACTTGGGGATTCCAGTCCCTTCAGCCACAGAGTTGTTGTCATAGGGGTTCTGGACTGAGTGCCAGCCTCCTTTCTCTTAAATCTAATGATTTCATATTCTATTATTACTTAGGTATATCAAACTTGAAAGTAGGCACACTCCTTAAGTTTCTCAGTCTGAAACAGCTAACTCTGTAACAAATGTATGGATTGCATTCGAGCAAAATGACGAACACCACGTTCAAATCAACAACATTGATTTAACGTAATGGATAATGGTTTGTTGACATTAAACCCCAACTTGTGGCATTAATATTGTACCGATGGGCATGCAGAAGAAGCTGTGATTTTGGCCTGCCTATATTTCCTTGTGGTGTACAAGATGATTCTTCTAGCTCTTTTCTCTAATTAAAGTACTGCAGAGCTTTGGTCCACACAGCCTACTGGACTATCACTTGACCTTCACTTGGCATAAATACATAATTTACTTACTGGGTGGACCCAGGTTTTGTGGGCCTGAATAGTATACAATTTTTTTTTTTTTTTTTTTTTTTTTTTTTTTTAGTCTTGAGGTCTTTTATTTTCTTTACATTTATCATGCCATGAATTCATAGGGAATGGGTTCCAGCAGTTCAGGCTCCTTTCCATTAGTTCTCACAAAGTGTGCTTCTCTGGGTGGGGCAGGCTGGCACTTCAGTTGAACCCAAGTACCTTTCTCTTTGGCTTCCTTCTTTTTCTGATCATTTTCCTTCACACGCTTCAGGAAGCTGTCTCGGCTCTTTGAGTGTTTAATATGCTCAATGTGTACATTAATTCTCTTGGCAAGAATCTTGCCCTTAACTTGTTTGTTTACAACAATGCCAACAGCATGCTGAGTAACATTGTAGACTCTTCCAGTTTTGCCATGGTAACATTTGTGGGGCATTCCTTTTTGAACAGTGCCCCTTCCCTTGATGTCCACAATATCACCTTTCTTATAGATTCGCATGTATGTGGCCAAAGGAACAACTCCCTGTTTTCTAAAAGGTCTAGAGAACATATAGCGGGTACCTCTCCTCTTTCCCTTTGTGTTGGTCATTTTGGCAAATTACTGGAAGATGGCGGTTCCGGCCGAAACGAAGAATAGTATACAACTTTGAGAGCTTTCTTTAATAAAAGCATAGTGAAAACAAAATGGCCAGCCCCCTTCCCAGGGCCTCAGATGGGATCCATGTGTACAGGGAACCCTAAAGCTCAAGGTTCATTATCTTCCTGCTAAATCCATCCGTGTTCACGTATCAAGTCCTTCTCTGTTTTTGCCAGTAAAGCAGCAAGATCTGGCAACAGTCAGAAGTGGCATTAAATGTTTTTTAGGGGTGCTGGGTGGCTCAGTTGGTTAAGCGTCTGCCTTCAACTCAGGTCATGATCCTGGGGTCCTGAGATGGAGCCCCGCGTTGGGCTCCCTGCTCAGCGAGGAGCCTGCTTTTCCCTCACCCTCTACCTGCTGCTCCCCTTGCTTGTGTGCCCTCTCTCTCTGTCAAATAAGTAAAGTCTTAAAAAATGTGTTTTTTTTTTAATTTTAAGGACATAACTTTAAATGGCACATTTGTACTTTTAAGATTATGTTCAAATAAAAACAGAGAATTAAACATTTTCATTGATGAACACAGAGATGGTTGAGAAATATCTATTAAATTCTTTCCCCTGATAAATTCCTTAGAGGAGGGATACCAGGACAAAGTTTTAGGCTCTTGCTATACTTTGCTATGTTGGATTGTCGGTGGTCAAAATGTGGGGTGGAAATCGAGAGGTGAGCAGCTCCCTGGGTTAGCTTTTCTTAACTTGATTTCTCAGAGCATAAACTTTGGGCACAGCCACGGTGAGTTCACAATCCCTGGGCTCCATATTTTGCCCGGCTCCTGGCCTGATGGCGAGGTTGGGAGGATTTGTGGGCAGGGAGGGCCAAAGTGGATCCCAGGCTAGTATTTCTCTGGGGGCCAGAGGGACAAACAGAATCCAGACGTCAGGATGTGTCTCAGGGACAGTGTCTCAGAGTCCAGTGGTTGTGATCAAGTGTGTTGTGAGTCCAAACTTGAGGTGCCGGCAAACTGCCAGTGAAGGGGGTATGGAAGGGCCCGACAGGCAATGGAAACCAGGGTCAGGAAGAACTTGGAGCTGAGACAGTGGTTGGCATCATAGGCAGGGATTAATATCACAACCAAGCAAGTTTTCTGCTTTGGGCTCTCAATCTCCCTGCCTTTTTTTCCCTGGTAGGACTCATGTCTACAAGACTGTACTTGCACTCCTAAACACTGGGTGTGAAACCACAGGTGAGGACAGGAGGTGGCTATGGGTCTTTCTTACTGGGGAGATTCTGGAATTATTTTTACTAGAGCTGATTGGAGAATAAAATGATAGCCAATATCTGCCTCCCCACCTCTTCCTTCTAAGACCAGAGAATCTTCGGAGACATCCACATGGTACCAGTATCCAGAATGCATCTTCTGATTTGAGCTTGGTTCCAAGCAAATGTCTATCTTGGAAGATTGTGAGACTTGTCATCAGAGAGCGTAACTTTCTATCTCCCTCCCTTATGGGGTTTCTGTGAAGTTCAGGTGTGATTTGTAAAAAAATCACCCTCTACCAGCTTATTGTAGTCCCATTTCTTTCCAATGGAGATGTTGTTTTTTAGCTCACTTGAAAATTATTTTCAGGGCGCCTGGGTGGCTCAGTTGGTTAAGCGACTGCCTTCGGCTCAGGTCATGATCCTGGAGTCCCGGGATCGAGTCCCACATCGAGCTCCCTGCTCAGCAGGGAGTCTGCTTCTCCCTCTGACCCTCCCCCCTCTCATGTGCTCTCTCTCTCTCATTCTCGCTCTCTCAAATAAATAAATAAAATCTTTAAAAAAAAAAAAAAAGAAAATTATTTTCAGGTGAGATTACATCACCTGATATATACTTAAAAACTTGAGATATAATTGACATATAACATATATCAGTTTCAGGTGTACGATGTAACAACTTGATATTTGTATATAATACCAAAGATCACCAGGATAAATCCAGTTGACATTCGTGATCACACACAGTCCCAAATATTTTTTTTCTTATGATGACAAATCCTTTTTGTTTCTTTCTTTTTTTAATGTTTTTGTTTGTTTTCTATTTCTGGCAAAAAATGATTCCATTGGAAATTTTATATCAGAAAAAAAATATTTTTAGAGAAGGGAGGGTTTCTCAGATTTAAAAGAGAATTTTTCTTTTCTTTTCTTTTCTTTTTTTTTTAAACTCAGAGCTGTTTGAGCTAGTAAATAAACCTCTTTATCTAATCAGTTAGGCCTTTCATACAATACACTCAACTGATGCTTGGGTAGAATATATATTTCCAGTCACATGAGGTTCTTATCAGTTATAATACAGAAAAAGAATTAGCCACTCTTTTATTGAAAGAGGATACCCGTGGGTTCATTCATTTTTCTTGAAATATTTGGGGGGAATCTGAAAAAGCTTATGAAGTAAACAGCTTGTTTTGTTCAGGGAACCTTCTCTGAAATAGCAGGGTTCATCTGATGACATTAACTCTGCTGGTAATTTCCATGATGTCAAGGGCACGCTGGAGACTGACAAGGGATTAAGCCGACTTGCATGGTCAAAGCATTACAGTAAATTGACTTGGCAGGCTCCACCTTAGGTTGGCACCTTTCACCACCTAATCACCTACAATCCAGTTTTGTGGTGTTCACTGGGCTACTTTCTCAGAGGCCAGACGTGAGGCAGACATGCTGGGAGGTTTAAGATGCGGTGAAGGTGTGGTGGGTAGACTTCCAGGAGACCCACTCAAGACCACCTTGCCATCGAAAGCCACCCAAGGATTGAAACATTAAGGAAAACCTTTTTTTGTTCTGTGTTTCCCCCACCCCCAGAATGTTTCAAAAAATGAACTGAGTTCCTGTTTACCTTCCTTGTGCCTACTCCCAAGTTTCTCAGATAGGCCTTTCTCTTCAAACCTTTTTAATCCCTCATGTGATTATCAGCTCTTCTGTGAAAGGAGTCAGGTTGGACCAGGAACGTCACTGAATAAAGATGAGTTTATATTTTAGGAAGGAAACAGCTGGATGGCAAAAGCCAGGGTGGGAGGTAGCTGTTGTGTTATTAGTGAAGGGAAGTCTGAGGGCCCGAGAACAACTGGGCCGGCAGCCACCGTGGGGAGAAGAAAAGGAAACACACAACCGTAAAGAACTAATCATGAAAAATGGAAAGTGACAAAGGGCCAAGAACAACAAGCAACAAATAGATCTGGAAAGGGTTGGGGGGGGCGGGGGAGTTGAAGAGGAATGGGCAGCCATGCTCAGGAAAGGGTCAGTGAGTGTGTGCATTTCATTTGAGAAAAGAAAAGTAATCATTCTGAAAATCATTAAAAAGTCCTATGGAAAAATGTTCGAGGAGAACTTTGCAGACCCAGGTTCTCTTTCTGTTGATGTCATGTCAGAGTCTACTTCAGAGCAGGGGGAAAACACCAAGTAGAACCAGAGGGAGAAAGTTCATGTTCAATGGTGCCAGAGTGATTGTTTGTTTTTAATTTTTATTTTCTGCCTGATGGTAAGGAAAGGGAGAAGTTAGTTTGGCTATGTAAGGTCGAAGACTACACCCAAACTGGTGCATCAAGGGCTTTTCTTTTTTTTTTATTTGTTTTTATTTTTTTATTATGTTATGTTAATCACCATACATTACATCATTAGTTTTTGATGTACTGTTCCATGATTCATTGTTTGCGTATAACACCCAGTGCTCCACGCAGAACGTGCCCTCTTTAATACCCATCACCAGGCTAACCCATCCCCCCACCCCCCTCCCCTCTAGAACCCTCAGTTTGTTTTTCAGAGTCCATCGTCTCTCATGGTTCATCTCCCCAAACTGGTGCATCAGGGGCTTTTCTAGGAGTAACTCATACCCATTCTAGCCTTAAGTAGAAATATCATGTATATCTTCACCTAATGCCTATTTGTATATAACGAGGGAGCGATGGTTTATACTCACAGGTAAATCTCCAAATATTTTCAGATGAAATTAGCATGAATTTAAGGAGGACCTAAGAGGAAAACCAGATCCTCGTCTGTCCATCTTAAAATCTGTTCAACATGATAAAATACACAAACAGCGCCAACAGTTCAGGCAAGCCTAGAGAGGAGACTTTTTTTTTTAACTATTTAGAGTTTTCCATCAGTTACAGACAACACCTTACCAATGAAATGGGGCTGGTCTTTTATTTGGGGCATGCTTATTAGGTTTTTTTTTTTTTCTTTTTAAATTAGTTTTTAATAGCGGCATTTGTTTAAGGAGGAGAAAGTGCTTGGTGTTGAGTTCTGGAATGTACATTAATCTTGTTAATGACACCATGGTTCATGGTTGGTAAAATAGAACTTTTGAATCAACCTGTATTTTTGTGGTAGCTATCCTTGAGAAATAAGGCCAGGGAGCTAGAGATACATGAAAAGTGCATGAAGACAAGATACAGGATTTCCTATGATTTTATGTTGTTCTTAATTAGGAAGCATATTGGCAGTGAACGCTAACATGTGTTAGGATGTTTAGTTGTAGCCAAATAAATGTTTTCTATTACAACTCTGAATCCCATGCCTAGTCAGAACCCATGCTGTTCTGATCATGGCTCACAAAATCCCTTTACAAGTCACCTCCGGGACCAATTTTCTATTGGCTCATGGGACAAAACTACTTTTTGCCACATGTTGTTCTCCTGAAGGGTCATCTTCAACTCAGGGTAGAAGTCAAGGGTTGAAGCGTGGTGACCTCTCTTCTTGGAACTGCTTCGTTTGATGGTAATGAGGGGTCTTTAAGAAGTGAAGTCAGTTTGACACCAGAGTCAGAACTGGGTATAAGGACCCAGAACAAGCATCCTTCCAGTGATGTTAATGCTTGTCTTGGTGGAGGAGAAGGGAAAGTGAGAAGATGGAAAGTCTAGCAAAAAAAGGTGATGAGGTAAGGTAGTTACATTAGGGAGACATTTTCTTGTCTACACAAAGAACCATGGGATGTTCACTAAAACCACTGTAATGTTCATTAAAAGCAAGTAGAAACTTGGCAAAAATCTAAGTGTCCGTCACAAGGGAATGGATAAGTATACTCAGAAATGAAGTACCCTAGAACAGTTAAAAGGAATGAGTTAAGGCTCTCTGTAACAATGAGATCAGCTTTCAACAACATATTCGGGGAAAATAATCATGTTTCAGAATACTCAACGCATCATGATGGCATTTGCAATGAAAAAGAACAATAAAACAATGGTATATATTTGCCACGGGCTCATATAAACATATGTAAGACTATCCCATCAATTCTGGAAGGATATGTATCCAAAATAGTTCTATCTCAGAGGAGCTAGGGAAGGAACCAAGATTGCTAATAGGGTCAGCGCGAATCTTTTCTCCTCGATGGTAGATGTTTTTTAAAAGGAAATATTCATGTTCTACCCCTGACGTTAAAAATTAATTGAAAAAGGAAAAAAAAAAAAACAAATGATTATGAAGCTGTTTCCTAAAATTCAATATCAAAGCATTTTATCGACCCTTGAATCTGACATTGCAAGCTGGGTATGGAACCTCTGTCATACTTTGAGAGGTAATTGGTACATAGATGATTCTATCTGGGTCTTAGAAATCTTTAAAAAAAAAAAAAGAAGAGTTTCTATAAGTGGCCTTTTTATTGCTGGACCTGAGAAATTTTACACACACTCATATACATAGATGAAATGACACAGGAGCTCCATAGTTTCTGCTACCTGGTTGGAAACATCCCTCACTTTTTAATGCCAATGAATCAATGAAATCTTGAGGTATTCATTCACTATGTTGTGAACTCATGCCTAAAACTATTCAGCTCTCTCTCTGTTTGGTGCCTTTACACACTCTAGTCCCTCTTTCTGGAAACTTCTTCCTCCCAATTTTTTGCATGGCCTCTGTCCTCACCTCATTCAGGTTTCTTATATTTTTCTCCACCCTTGAAGCTTTCTTTGGTCACTCCATCATTCTTCTTCTTCTCTTTGTAATCATTCACTTCCCTCCGTGCATTAATTTGCTTTCTCTCTCCTCCTCTAGAATGTATGTTTTGAGACAGAAGGGACTTTATTTTTTAGTGCCATGCCTCAGTGCCTGAGACAGCAACAGGAACACAGAACGAACATTACACTAAATATTTGTTCACTGAATTAATGGGGCCACGGTGGGGTTTTTGTTAACTTGTCATACATCCATGTGTAACATTTTCAAAGCTTTGAAAATTATTCAAACATTTCTCTGCACTTTATATTTACAACTCCTGCCATTCTTAAGGAGAGTCATCTAAATGGCCCTTTCTTTTTCCCCATAAACATCCTACACAGGATATGGGTTCAAAATACAACAACAACAAAAAAAAAGTGAGACAATACACCAAATTGCATTCATTTAATGAAAGAGGATTTTTTTCTCTATTCTTAAGTGAAGATTTTTGACCAATATATCAGATCCTTTGTAAACCATGAAATGAAATGACTGACTATTCAGACTCATCTTGAGAAGAAAAACTGTCATCTCGAAAGCAGTAAAATCTCCATAAAACTGTGTAAAGTAATTACTAGGTTAAGTAAAATCACTGGAATATATCAGGACCTTCAGATGTCTCCAGGGCACACATAATACAGTAATTCTTGAAAAGTCACTCTGGGAAGATACTGTAATGGGCAGGATGAAATCAGTGTAATAGTCTCACTTAGCTTTGGTCCTGAAACTTATAAAGAGACTATCGGTGGCAGATCACATGTACAGGAGAGATGCCTGTTAATGCAGCATGATGCAACTGGCCTTTTGAGATCGGTGGGTCATGAGCTCAGCGGAACTTAAAATAGAGATGAGACAGCCTAATTTATTCTGCTCAGATGCTGAAGGATATATACCTGAAATCTATTTCAACATTTCTTTTTACTTCCTTGTCTGAGGAAGTAGAAAGTTTCTTGTATACAGTGCTTTTTATTTCAGGTTATTACCTGCCTCTATGTTTCTGTGTGTGGGTAACGATTAAAACAATAGCAAAACCTACCAGAAACCTCAAAAGAACAGATATAAAATGAAAGACCTCATGGTCCTTTGAATTAGTAAAAAGCTTTCTACTTTAGGAAGGCAAACTGATAATCCAAGGTAAATCACTAGGATAAACTCATGGGAATATTGAATGTTTATTTTATAAGGTAATTTTATAGAAATTTGTATTTATGTATACTACACATATGCTGTATAAATATATACATTTATTTACACACATACACACGTTTAAATTGATGACATCGTTTGGCCAAGCCCCAAACTAGTCTTATACTCAACCTAGATGATCATTGCTCCGGATTATAATCGACTCTTTATGTATATGTTTTTCTCATACTCCTTCAAGATAAGGAAGGACTCTCACCTTATTTGCCCTGTTCCCTAGTGTCCAGATTGTGGATTAAATGAAAAACCCATTCACAGAAACCTATCTGTGATTCCTTCACATAATCTTTTCCTAAAGATGTGAATCAAAGATAGAAATTTGATCCGAATAGTGTTGGTTCTCATAAATATAATTTCACTAGACACCAAGGTTGACTTCCTCATACTCCCTCATGGGGATTTGTACCCTAGCTCAAGGTGATCATTCAGGGAAGAAAAGTGGTAGGAACCAGATCTCTTGAAAGTGATGAGTATCAGACCACAAGCTCAGAGGATGGCAAAGGAGGAGTAAGTCTGGGCAGACACATTAACGGGTACCCAAATGGCTTGCACTTTAGAAGCTGTGTACCCTCCCCCCTCCAATTAAAGTGGAGGGCAATCTTTGTGCTGGTTCGATTCTTTCCTCTGCGTCTGAACCTGCCATTGCCTGGTTGGCCTGTAAGTCCCTTTGGAATTGATAATGAGGTTCAAGAGTGCAGGATAGCCCTCACTAAGCATGTCACCCCTATTTAGCACCTTTTCCAGGATGGCAGCCACTATTGTTTTATTATGTCCCTGATCAGCTGTCACTATTCATAAAGTAATCGCTGCCATTAACACCTCACTCCTCAAGCCATCTGCTGCTGCATGGCACACACTGGGGCTGTTGGTTGCAAGCTAAGCACCTAGGAATGACAGTACCACAGGAAATGCAGGAGGTCATCATGATGGAAAGGGATATGTCATATCAAATAATTCTATTTTTTTAAAGATTTTATTTATTTATTTGACACAGAGAGAGACAGCGAGAGAAGGAACACAAGCAGGGGGAGTGGGAGAAGGAGAAGCAGGCATCCTGGCCAGCAGAGAGCCCAATATGGGGCTTGATCCCAGGACCCCGGGATCATGAACTGAGCCAAAGGCAGACGCTTAACGACTGAGCCACCCAGTTGCCCCAGAAAAAAAGTCTTATTTGAGATACTGAACTTTCAATATTGATAAGTTTGGAAACCAAAATGTCATGGAAATCCTGGACAACAAGAACATCTAGGTTGTGAATGCACTATTGAATTAAATTTGCAGCCAAGTCTAAAGCCTTCTTGAACAAGCCTTCTGATATATCAGATCTTCATCTGACAAGCATTTATTGAGCACTTGCTATGTAGGGCTGGCCCAGTCAAAATCCCTACTTTAAAAAAAAAAAGAAAATCACCAAATAATATATACAGTGGATATCCCTGACCTCTGCTGAATTCCTGACCATCCGTCTGTCCTTAACACTTATCTTCTTTTGGACAACTTTCAGTTTCTTACTATTTTCCATATTGATCAGATCTCATGTGTATAGATTAGAAAATGAGTTTGCATTGGAAAAATATAATGATTTAATAAAGTCTATTAAGAAGGACAATATCTCTTGGAATTAGTTATTTCTTTCATCACCTTCATTACAAGGGGGGTTCATAGTCATACAACTGAAAGAGGATTCAGAAAGTTGATTGGGAATTTAAGTGTCTTTGGAAAGTGTGAGATAAATGATCATACTTGGGCTGAGTAGTCTTTCTGCCCCTTCTCTCCGCGTATACAGTCGAATTGCATTCATGTCCATTAACTTCAGCAAATTCACCTATTAGCCCTTGGCAAAATAAATAAATAAATAAATAAATAAATAAATAAATAACCTGGGGTAGCCAATTCTGCCTTTCATTGCATGAATTTTGTTTTTTTTTCCTGAGAGTGACAAGTGTTGGATGAGAGGGTTTGGATCTGAAAGCCCCTCAGTTTTTCTCAGCAAACACCCCCACCCATACTCTGCTCATAGTGTGAGCATCTTGCTGCTTATGTGCTGTGATTCTAGGACACATACAACAAGACACAGTTTACCATGATCATATAGCCATGCATCTTCTATGCTGCTGGGGGTTTAAGGGATTTTCAAGGGTAAATTCAGTGTTACCTTTATTTTTTTAAAATATTTTCTTATTTATTTTAGAGAAAAAGAGAGAGCATGAGCGAGTGGGGTTGGGGGTGGAGTGGCAGACGGAGAGGGAGAGAGAGTCAAAGGCAGCAAGGAGCTCGATGCAGGGCTTGATCTCCTAACCCTGAGATCATGACCTGAGCCAAAACTAAGAGTCCAACTGAGCCACCCAGGCGGCCCTCAGTTTTACCTTTAGAATCTAACCTCTGAGGGGTATGCTACTTGATTACAAACCAAATTATGGAAGACCACACAATCCTGAAGTCTACAGAAAATAAAGATGTCCATCTTGTATGTCAAGATTTCTCAGCTAGTTTTGAAACCAACCCTCTTTTGAGGAACATAAAAATTTGAAGCTCTCTCCCCTAGCAGGAAGATTTGTAGAGTCATCTGTTGTAACCAAAAAGATACAATCAAGCTTCATTTTTGTAGTTTGTATTAGGAAAAATGCTTTCTATTTTCTTTTCGAAATCTGTAATTATGACACATATAACATATGCTTGTCAAAATGGGTCCTCTTTCTCCTTGGAGCTTATTATATGACCTGCTCTTCATCCTTCCCCAATTACTGGTCATGCCCCGGGAATCACAAGTGTTGATTTCAAATGGGAAATGGAATAAGTTTCATTATAAAGCAGCCACTCTATTAATTCATTGAAAACAAGCAACGGGGCCATTTTAATGTTAAGGATGAAATAAGGAATCTGAGATGCAAGCCTTTCAAGATATTAGGGAAGTATCAGAATAAACAAATGTGCTTCTTCAACTGATTTATGGCCCTTTCTAAGGAGACTTAAGTTAAACCTGTGATTATTGGTTATAATATTTGCCAGGGAAAGGCATCCTGATGGATTTGAGCTTGACTGGTTTAAATTGACTTGGTAGAATCAATAAAAAGCAAAAAATATTAATTGTTTTATAATTAAGCTGCATTCAAATCACTTTATCAGATTCGCTCCTCAAAATGTCACATGTCTCTCTCTGTACTGGGCTCAGATGGAAAACAAAGATGATGTTAGTACTGGGTCCTGCCTCCAACGCACTTACAGTCCACTTATGGTTTTAGGATTTCAACAGAGAAAATGGCTAATGACTGGTAGATATTGTGCTGGATATCTTGCCACTTCTGTTAAAATAATATCTTTGTTGAAAACCTGGTAAGACACTCTAGATTCAAAATCAAATCAAAGAGTATTTGATCAGATCTTCCTGTTGAAGGGAAGAGCAACATTGGGATTTCAAGACACCCAAGTTGCTGAGTAAGTCTGGCTACAGATTTGGAAATTAGAGTAGATGCCGGGGAAATGTTCTCCCGAGCCATGTGTCTCTATTGATGTTTTAGGTATCAAGATGGTGCTCACGCTACGTGAGGCATTTATGGGTAAGCAAGAGGCCGACTGAGTCAAACACCTCTGTAGGTTGGGAACAACTGAGGCTGAAGAATCTCCTTGAGAAGTAAACAAATAAATAAATATATTAATTTAATTTCATGATGGCTACCTACCCTCCTTGGCAAAGTCTACTTTTTTCTTCACACAGACACTTGGAGTCTTCGTTGACTCCCTAAAGCTACCATTAAGACAGCGTTTATTTGAACACTGAGGCCTCATCTCTAATCTATACCATGGAGACAACTGGAAGACCTACCCTAAAGGGTCTTAGGGGTAATAAAATAATATAATACAACATTTACAAAGATAATGTATAAAAATATAGTATTTATACTTATTTTTTCATAAAGATTTTTATTTATTTATTTATTTGTCAGAGAGAGGGAGAGTACAAACGGGGGAGCAGCAGGCCCCCCCCCGAGCAGAGAGCCTGATGGCGGAACTCGATGCCAGGACCCTGGGATCATGACCTGAGCCAAAAGCAGATGCTTAACTGACTAAGCCACCCAGATGCCCTAGTATTTATACTTCTTATAACAATACTTCCAAGTACTATAAAATACATAGGTGTGTGGCACATGGTAGGAGCTCAATAAATTAAAAAAAGGCAGTTACTACTATAGATTAAAATAAAGAGTTAATGAAATAAAGCCGTGATATTTGCATGTACAAAATATGATAGCAGCAGGGCAGGAGGCTTGGCTAGATGAAATTAAAGAATATTTTAAGGGGAGTATTTTAAAAGTAGATGGTATTTAAGCTGGCTGTTGAAAGAGAAAGCAACAACTTCTGAAGGGAAATAGCATGAGCAAAGTTTTGGACCACGAAAGAGAACCAGCTGCTTTTTTTTCCATATCACACACACTGTAGTGTTTTTCTCAGTTTGTCCAAAGTTTTGTTTTATAGATTCTTTGAATTATTTGCCTGTTTTTTATGTTTACCTGAGCATAAGATCTGTCCTTTGGATTCTAATTATGGAAAGCCACACATTAGCGAAAAGGTTCTAATTATGCATTATGCATCTATTAGTATTATGCATCAGTTAGTATTAGTATGATTGAATACTTTATATCTTATGCCTTGGATATAATGATTTTAAAGTTCTGCTCATCCAAAATCATCTTCTTCAGACTTACTTGTAACCGACTCATTCTTTATATTTGATTTATTATTCAGTTCTCTATTGCTTGTGACAGGGCATGGGAATCAGGCAGAAGAATGGGAGAGGGAGCATACAATTAGAAAAATATGATCTAGAACTGCCTGCTACTTTATATGAAAAATGAAACTTGAGACCTCAGTATCCAAAAATGAACATGCAAAAATTCAACCATCCTGTGAGAAAAGAGAACCAGGGCGCATCTGCTGTGCTGTCAGAGACTTTGGGGGATATCTGTTGATTTTGTCTGTCATTGGTGTCTTCATTTAAGAAGGACACCTGAGCTTTCCTTTGGGGAGCCGCCCTTGCTCGGTCTCAGTCCATGTTCAGGTGGGGCCTTGCTGAGTCTACTTCCTGTCCTCCTTCCAATCCCAGCCTTGGGAAACGGCCCCGCTCTCAGCCACTTGGGCTATCTCTGCCAGGAAGCTGAACTTTGAGTGGAAAGACCCCAAAATTAGAATAGGCTTGGAACAAACTCATCCTGGGAATGGCACCCTGAGAAGGATTATTTATGACTTCCTATGACCTAGCACCCTGTAGCAATCTAGTTCCCATCTTTTGTCCTTCTGTGTCCTGAGCGCCAAGCTTTGGGGTTCTATGAGTGCTCTGTGTTATCCCAATAATTTTCCTCTTCTCTTTTGCTTAATTTAGTTAGAGACCGAGTGAGAGTCTATGAAGAATTATGCAAATACGGGGGAAATAGCCATAGATGCCTGAGCTCAGATTCCTAGAGAACATTTTCTCATTGAATCAGATTTCTTTTTAAGGATTTATTTATTTATTTGAGTGGGGGTGCAAAGGGAGAGGTAGAGAGAGGCTTAAGCAGACTCCCCACTGAATGTAGAGCCCAATGCAGGGCTCCATCTTATGACCTGAGATTACAACCTGAGCCAAAAGCAAGAGTCGGATGCTACCTGACTGTGCCACCCAGATGCCTCTCATTGAACCAGATTTTTTAAGCACATACCAGGTGCCAGGCACTGTTCTAGGCATTAGGTTCAGTGACAAACAAAAGAAAGTAATGAGAAGAATAGATGTTTCAACAGATGTTGGTTGCTGGATTTTCAGGACCTAAATTAATGGGTTAATGACATTCATTCAACCTTGAAGATGATTTTATATATGATCTTCTGTGAAAGCTTCTGATAGAGTTTTTTAAATAAAATGAATAAGAATATTAACAGCAATCCAGGTATACGTTTTAGAAGATTTCATCTTGTGGAAAAGCAAATAGAGTGTTGATTTAAATTTCTCAATTATCGAAGTGTTAAGGTAATTTGTTTTGAATAGAGCCATCTATGAGATATGTCCATATAAACAACAAAGCCTGTAAATGTGTAATGGACAAAAAATAATAAAACTATCAAAATAATGTATTTTCTTTTTTTAAAAGAATTTATTTATTTATTTGAGAGCGAGAATGAGATAGAGAGAGAGAGCATGAGAGGGGGGAGAGTCCGAGGGAGAAGCAGACTCCCTGCTGAGCAGGGAGCCCGATGCGGGACTCGATCCTGGGACTCCAGGATCATGACCTGAGCCGAAGGCAGTCGCTTAACCAACTGAGCCACCCAGGCGCCCAAAATAATGTATTTTCTTTATACCAACTCTATCCATTAATTTTTTACAGTTTTCTACCGTGTGACATAACCCTTCATAAAAATGATATTTTAAAATGAGATGCGGTTGGCAAAAGAAACAACAGGTAGTTATGGAAGGAGGATTACAAAGCTGTGCTCTCCTAGATGAGGGAGAAGGGAAAATAGAATTCATCTGGGGCTTTCTCTGAGCCAGAGACCATGGTCCATAACCTTTAAAGGGGTGAGCAATGCTCAGAGGCAGGGTTTTTATATCTTTGACTTATTTGTTTCTTTTCCTTAAAGAAATCAAACACAAGTTATTTGAAATAATGAAACTCACTTCAATATAATACATGAGAAGCTAAGGTGTGAATCTCACACATACTAAACATTTTAAAAATTCACCATGGATTCTTGGATGGTTAAATAATCTCTAAATCCGATATGACGATGTTTTTGCTCGAGAAAGTAGGAAGGATGTGGGAGAGATCTGAGTTCTAATTCCGATTCTGCTTCATGCTTATAGCAGTGTGAGGTCTTAGGCAAAGTCTTTGACCTCCACATGACTAGATTTCTTCACCTGCAAAACCAAGGTTATAATTCCCAGTAGTACATGCTCAGGATAGGACAGTTCCCTTTCTCCACCTCCACCCTTGATTTTGTTACTCTTTCCAATTAGGAGAGAATGACTTACTTACAACTAGGGGCCATGACATTATTATTAAAAGAGTTGCACTTAAAATGTTTAATATCTTTTGATATTACGTGTTAAGTAAAAATTTACTTGCTTGCAATTTCTTTTTTCTAATGCGTGCAATTTCTAAAAAAAAAAGAAACCAAACAACAAAATTGAAAGTTTGCTTCCTTTTGCTTACATTAGAATGAGAATCCACCCTATAGTCCAGTTTTGGGAAGAGAATCATCTGGGATATGAATGCTTTATTTTTCCATTTCTCCAATAAACCCTGAGCACCTAGTAGACATTTGGTCCCACGCCAGGCATTTATAAATACAAGGATAAGTAAGACATGACTCTCAACTTCAAAGAGCTGGAGTCCAGGGTAAAGGTCACTCACAGAGAATTTATACAGTAAATATAGGGGTGAAGCGCTGGGTAGGAGCACTGAGAGGGGAACCTAATTGGTGGGGTGAGTAGATGGTAACAGGGGAGGTTTCTCATGGTGGTGGTATGGACATGAAGACTTTTGTGCATGAGTTGGGATTATCTAGGTGGTTGGTCTAGGTGGGCGAAACTGGAGTGGGTGAGCCAGGAAAATCAAAGGCATAGAGAAATAAACTCACATGAGTGGGGGAGGGTGGGGGAGGGTGGGAGGGTGTGGGAGGAAGTCCCAGTAGACAGTGCTATGGTACCCAAGGCTAGAAGCTGGAAGCCAAGAGAATAGTGCCTTTGGAGAGGCAAGCAGAGATGGTGGAAGTTGTATTTTCCTGGCCAAATTGCCAGGAAACGAACATGAGAAGGCAGAAATATTTCAGTTCTGTCTATGGGATAGGCTGTGAGGGTTCAAGCCAGGTCAGTGCAGTGGGATGCAGAGCAGTGGGAGGTGTTGGGGATTGGCAGCATGTGGGGGTGAGTGTGGGGGCATGAGGAAGAGGGGAGAGACCAGGATGACTACCAGCTCTGAAGCTTTGGTCCCTGAGGTGGTGCTGTCATCAGAGGTAGGAAATACATAGATATGAATGAGTTTAGGGCTCAGTCTTAGGCATTCCATGACCTAGTGTATAAAAGATGTGCGTCATCACATTATAGTTTCCTTAAACATTGGGCCATGACTTTGTTTTTTGGTTTTTTTAATACCTCCAGTGAAGTTTTATTGACATGAGCTGCATTTATGACTTCTTCTGGTATATGGTGAAGGCCAGCCTGGAGAGATCATGAATGTGGTGAAACCTGGATTAGCATTAGCTCTGTTTCTTTGTAGCCCTGGGATCGCGGACAAGTCATTTTAGCTGTCTGGGCTTCCTGTTCCTCTTTGAAAGAATGAGTAGATTGGACAAAGAATCTCTAATTAAAAAAAAAAAGTTACTCTAATCCGATTAATTAGAAACCGCTTAATATAGTACCTCTATTTTTGGCATTCCCCATTTGTGCAAAAGGTCCCCCTAAATTTATAAGACACTTAACATTTGATGACAGAAAGACATCTTACTCTTCTAAACTCTTACAGATATTCCTAGCTCCTTCTCGTTGGGAATTACTTGCAACTCTTCGATGGTGTGAATAACCCCCAAAGCATGTATTTTCCCAACTTTCAAATGCTCCCAGCCAGAACTTGCCTAAATGAAGCATGAAGACTCACCTACAAAGCTTCAACTCCCCTCCCTCGGCCAACTGCCCGGTCCAAACAGTGAGCCCCTCCCGCAGTGGTAGGTTCTCCTGAGAAGGAGTGCATTAGAAATAAAGCAACGTTGTTTTTCAAATCAGCACACATACCAAAAAATGTATTTACTTAGTCCTGCTTAATGGCTTTCCAAGAGCCATTAGACTCAACTGAGTGAAAATTTACATATTACAAAAACACGCACAACATATCCTAAAACAGACATTTGACCTCTGCATACAATAGGCAAGTCATTATCTTTTTTCCTCCTTCACTCCTTTATGCTAAGAAAATTGGCGCATTTTAGAGCAAAAGGTACATTTTTCCAAAGGTTTTCGTGTTTGCTTGCTTTGTTCCAAAGCTTAAGGAAGAACCACGTAGTGTGTTAATCAGTTGAGTGGTTAGTGAGGGACATTCTACCTGCTCAAGACCTGGTAGACTTTCCTTGTTAACAGAGGCGCCAGCAAAGCATGAGAAGCCTAAGAAGATAAATGGAAGGTGGGAAATATCTACGGGATAGAACAACGGCTTTAGGGGAAAAAAAAATACAAAAACACCCCTCCCTTTCCCATCGATTAGAGTTTGAGGCACTTTAATTTGAAAAACTTTGTATGTAAATTAAGGACCTGTCACATTGCTATCTGGCACCTGAGAAAGCAGCAGCAAAGGGGTTAATAATCGCTGGCAATTTTTTATTTAACAAGCAGTTTTGTTATAGAAATGGTGGCTGACCTGGAACATTAACAATCATAATGAAAGGGCAGGCAAGCAGATCTGGAAAACTCACCGTTGTATGTGAAAAGGGAAAGTTTTTATGGATTTTAGAGAGGCCAAAGGAAAGGGCTTATTTTATGTTTGAGAACACAGTTTAATTTAGATTTTTAAGGACAAGTTGCCCCACATTCGAAATCCATATATAACGGTTGAGAGAAATGGAACAATACCTTCATTTGATAATGGAAAGCAAAGCGCTCATATTTGACAATACAGTGTTTATAAGATATGTCTCTTGGTGGTTCTGCAAGAAGTCAATGTGTAATTAATGTATTGACTTCTATATCTAAAGAATCGTGTTGTTTACTTTGCTATCTTAGGGGTTACTTGTCCACCTTGAACCGGGTCGTTGAAAGACACAAATCAGCCAGTGTGTACCTTTCCAGAGTTTTACCTGGAGACACCGGAAGCAGAGAATCATTCATGGAAGGCATGTTGCAGTAGCAACAGCATTGATTTGGGAGTCAGGAGATAGAATTCAAAACCACAGCCCTTTCACTTAAAAAAATATGTGGCCGTGGGGAAATAGCTTCTTCCAGGGGTTCTTGACCACAGCTGTACAACAAAACTATCTGTTGAGCTTTATATACACACCTGTATCCCTGGGCCACACTGCCAAGATTCTGGTTCAGTGAGTCACAGTTTGGTCCCCGTATTGTTCAAAAACAGCCGGGGTCAGTAACTACGATACACTGTCCTCATTTGTAAACTAGGAATCCATTTCCTATCCGTCGTAGAGGGTGGTTATAAAGATCAAATACAATGATATATTTAAGGCACCTGCAAACAGGGTTCATTTTTTTTTTCTTCTAGTGGGCCTTGGTTGTTCTAGGTCTGGGCTCCCCAAAGTGGGTTCTAAGGAACAAGAGCCCCATGGGATGCTCTATGGAAAAACCGCACCTGTCAGTCATATTTGGAAGCTGCACCGTATGCTCCCTTCCCGACTGTTACCAGGATACTTGGCACATTGAAAGTTCTGAAAGCATTGAAGTCAATGAACTTTTGGACACAGTGTTTCTCCAGGTTATTTCACCACTGAATTCCTCTTCAAGTGGCAATTATTAATTGACGTTTCACAGGACACACTTTGGGGATCGCTCCTCTCTGTTATCTCTAACTAACGTTCTAAGGTTCTGGAACCTCCCTCGGGGAATTTGCTGCATGTTGTGATCTGATTAAGACCCAGCCTTTCTCATCATCCTGAAGAATATCTGCTTCTTTTCTGAACTATTAGTTTAAATGGAAGCTCATATCAGAAATGATTCTATTTAACTACTGTAGTTTTCACTCGAAGTGTCTGAGTTTATGAAGGCAGAACATAAATGATCTAGGAAAAAAATTGAACCACCAATTGAGAAGTAAAATTAATAATAAACAGTAGGAAGTCACAAGCCCACAAGTTTTCCAATAAAGGAAAGACAGTTATGTTATGTAAAATCATACCTTACCCTCGAAACTGGAGGGATGGGATAAAATTAGAAATGCAAGTTATGATTACAGCTAAATTAATCCAGTGGTCAAAAGACTTTGGTAGACATTTTACATAGATGCACTAAAAAATAAATTAAAAAAAGTAGGGATATAGTAAATATTAGACTTAATTAAATTGGAAAATGTCATATTCTTTATCTAATGAAAAAATTGTGTTTTTAATCTACTTTGGGGAAAGCCAAGAACTTAAGAGCTTTTGGGAAACTGAATATAATTACATAAGTTTTTTGGCAGCATCATTTGCCTGGCCTGTACTTTTAGCCCTAAGTGGAATATTTGGCTTCAGATATGTCCTCCTGGGAACGAAAAGCCAAAGTGGCAAAGTGTATCTCTGGTTGAGGTCTTTTTGTAGAAGAATCACCTACTCCTTGATGCATAAGGAGAAGAGGATACATCCACATGGATACTTGGTCTTGAGATAGATGGGGGTGTAAAGTTCATGTTCATGGTCAGGTTGGACAGAGTTTGCAGTAAAAATTTGCATCTGATAAGTACTTAATTTTTCTTTTCAAGCATCTTGCTTTTGCAGGTTTGGTATGAAAATCTCGGTGGAACAGCTTTGCTTGTGAATTTTCCGTTATTTCTACTCCGGTCCTGGCCAGAAACACTGTGAGAACACCCTTTCATTTGGTATTTGAGCCCTTATGCCTCTGTTCCTGGCTGCAGACCAAAGGGAACAAACACAACTGAACATTTCAGAACCTCAAAATAGTAAACTAAAAATGGTGTGCTCTGCTTTTGGTTCTAAAAATGATTGACCCCGGAGCCTTGTTCCAAACGATCGGGTTGATCCATCTCCAATGTGGATTGCTGGATTTTAGAAACCATTGGGCAACAAGTTTGTTTGTTTGTTTGTTTGTTTTAATGGATAACTAAAAACAAACAAGCAAACACAAACAAAAGACCAAACAAAAACACCCACACAATCAAAATGGTTGTAATACGGGTATCAGGTCACTAGAGCAGAGCTACATTTTATGAACATGTTTGTGGTCCAGTATAAATTAATGTAAATGACAAGAGGATTGGAGTCTGGAGTAGGATATTTGTCCTTGAATGTTGACTTGATCGATTACTAGCTGAGTGACTGGGGTATATTTCCGAGGCTTAGTTTCCTTTGGGTAAAATTAATAAGAATAATGGCAAAATAACTACACCCATTTTTACTGGGGCGTTATGAGAGGTGAAGCATTTAAAAAATACTTTAAAAATTGTAGTGTGACTATTACAATGATATTATGAAAGTTAGTGCATCCCAGTTATTAGAAGTTTGAACTTCATGGTCAAACATCTGGGTTCAAATCCCCATTCCTTTGCTTTCTGGTTCTTGGTCTGTGTACGTCACTAACCATCTTTTACCATCAACTTTTTCATCTGTGCAATGGGGATGGTATTGTTAAAGTAAATGAAATAAGGTATATGAGAAATTTGGCACATAGTTAATGCTGGAAAAAATTGGTGGCTGTTAATAAATGTATAAAGTGATGATGATGGTCGCGATTTTGTATGCTCATAATTCTGGGAGCCAGTCTAAATATAAACATATGAGAATCTGGATCAATCTTTGAGAACTCTCTGGATCCTTCTCCCATAAAGTTACATACTCTGTAGAACTTTGCTGGGTGAATTGACACACTGTGAGATTTACATAGCTTACTTGGGTAGACCCAAAATATGGGTTGGGCTACATGTGAGGATCTAGTGGGGGAAATGGAAAACACTTGTTAGGTTGATGCCAAGTATGAAGCAATGCTGATCTTGGCAATTTTTAGCATCTCATTTTCACCAGTAAGGAGAGGTAGGTGAAAAAGTGCAAACATATGTAAAAGTCATAATAAAATTGTTGTGGAATCAAAACATGAAACCCACAATCTCTTAATTCCAACATAGCAGTATATTGTTTCTAAAAGTTCTTTTTATACTAGGAATTCCATAGGAAGATTGTTGTCTTCCAAACTCATACTCACTACCAAAAGCCTTGCCTGCCCAAAATATGACTTCTATCTTCTTTACTTGATATCCCCTAATACATATTAAATGTAGGGATTTAGTAAACATTAGACATGATTAAATATTAAAATGTCATATTCTTTATCCAGTGAAAACATTGGATAATCTACTCTGGGGAAATGAGTAGCCTGCTGTCTTTAAGGTATCAGTCACATGATATTTACTCTTCTTCCCTTCATAGTCAAAATGCTTGAAAAAATACTTTTCATTGGCCACAATTCTTCATGGATTTTGAATCCCTGGCTCTCCCCACTCCCTAGTACTGAAGGGGCATTCTTCGTAGACACCCCTGACCTTCCAAGAACCATATCCAGTACCAATTTGTGAATGTTCTTTCTCCTTTGCCACTTTGCATCATTGACTATGTTCTTAGAACCACCCCCTGCCCATTTGCACTCTGCTGCACCATTCTTGTTTTCTTTCCAAGTCTGATTACTCCTTTTTCTCTGGCCTTAAAGGGCTTGCTCAGGATTCTGTCCTCCATCACCTTCTCTTTGCCAGAGACTTTATCTTCAGGTAAATCCACCCATTCTTGCTACTCCGCTTAGTTCCTCCACCCCAAGGCTGGGCCACAATATTTGTTCCCCCTATGTTTGTTCTCTCCACCTGGATTTCTTCAAACTCAGTATATAAAATCAAGACTCATCAATTTTCTCCTTGAACTAGCTCTCCTATCTCTTCCTTTTGGTTTCAGTAATGTTGTTGGTACATGGAAATTGTCTTCTCCCGGTGTTTAAGCTCCAAAACCTCAGTATTATCTTTGTCTCTCCACTTGTTTGACCTCCAGATTCTAGGAAGTTCCCATGTTTATTTGTAAGCTCTGTCAACTTTATCTCACAAAGTCCATCACACTTATAAGACAGCTACGCTGATGCAAGGGTCTGTGTGACTCTTTGTGATGCTTGTTCATATGTTTGCAAGATAAGTGCTAGACCTTCAGCCATAACTTCTGCATTCCAACAGGAAGAAGGGGAAAGATCACAGAAAGAAAAGGCATCTGCCAATTTAGGAGAACTTTCCTGAAAGCAGCATCCAACAATCTTCGCTTATGTGTGTTGACCGCAGCAGTGTTGCATGATCACCTATCTTGTTGAGGCAGAGAAATGTAGTTTAAAGAATACGAACACAGTACTGCTCCAATAAGGTAGAGTTCTATTTGTAAGGAACAAAGTGCAAAATGATATCGGGTAGGCAATTGGCAAAAGGGTATTAGGTAGACGGGACAAACCTGTTCTTCTTTCTTCCCTATGCTTTCTTAAAATAAGCTTCCATTGGTAAGATGAAAGAGCCTAATACTCCTTATTGCCCCCCATTAGCACTCTAGCTCATGTCATCATCATCTCTTTGCTTGGATGGTTGCCAAGCCAAACAGACACATTGTGTCTGTGCTCCGTGACTACTATTGCCCTTATTCGCCAATTTGTTTATTTAACAAGAAATTGACAACAGGCACTGTGCTGTAGGCTGGGGATGAACAAAACGATGACCATTGGTTTCAGGAGCTCACAGTTTCAGGGTCTTACTGTCTTGCCAGTTGATTTCAATGCAACACAATGATTGACGTAATAGAGATAGGCACAAGGAACTGTAGAAGAAGAGAGGAAAATGTGACTAACTTACCCTGGGAGTGGCTGAGAAGACTGAGGAGTTGATGTGAGTTGAGCTGTGTATTATTAGGAGTTTCTCAGGACAACCCAGAGAGACATAAAAATAAATTTTCTATTTTTGTAAACTAATTACCAGTGAAAAACAAAGTGGTTGTATACTTGACCTCACTCTGAATTTAATTTTTAAAGAAAGTAATCGTAAGCGAAAGCAATTTTAAATATAGCATTATAGGGCACAGTATTGATAAATGAGAGGAAAACCCATTCTTAAAGAGTGTACCACTCACTTACAATGTCCTGAAATTAACTGAGAACGCATTTGTCAAGGCTGCACCTACCGTACAGAGAATTCTTCCAATTAACATCAAAAACGATCATTCTTAACCTCTCATGCATTAAGAAAATCTTGTCTGCACCCAATGTTCTTTTCATAATCAATGGAACCCTTTATGTATATTATTTCAAGTTTATCATCCTGTGTGTTACTAAAATGAATGAATTAATAAATGATTCTCCTGTAGGTCCAGAAGCCAGATTTATTTGTTTTCTTCTGGTTCTCACGGGATTTTCTTTTGGTCTCTGTGATATTTCACTCTGCAATTTCTCATAGTTAAGGATATTTATTGATAGCTACCGACGGCATGTGTTGGTATGCATAGATGGACAATGGCTCTATCAGAAAAGTGGACATTTTAGGGGATCACTTATCTTCTGAAAATGTCAGGTAAATCACTATCAGACTATGTTAAAAAGGCAATGCAAGTGTTGTGGTATATCAGTTCTAATGGTATTACATTGCTATCAAAAGAAAGAATTGAGATAAAGTAAATTATAATACTTCATGCTGGTGAAGTTATGGTAACATTGGTACATTCCTAAACTGTTTGAGGAAGAAAATAGTGCCACATTCCTGGAGGCTAATCTCATGATATGTAACATGATCTCTAAAATATTTATATCCTTGACCCTTGATTGCACTTGCAAGAATCTACTTATGGAGGTGATTAGAAATGTAGAATTGTCAGCAGGGCTTGGTATAGAAGGATGGCTATCAGAGCATTAAGTAAACTGCAAACCATACATGAGACAGAACGTTATGTTGTCATCAAGATTTGTATTTTCAAATGATTTTTGTTCTCATAAGAAATTGCCTAATATATTCAGTGATAAGAAAAAGAAGACAGTTGTATTAAGGTTTTATCTATCATCTATCTATCTATCTATCTATCTATCTATCTATCTATCTATCTATCATCTATCTCTATCTCCCTATCATCTATCCATCATCTATCTCTATCTCTCCATCATCTATCTCTCTATCTATCATCTATCTCTATCTCTCTATCATCTATCTATCATCTATCATCTATCTCTATCTCTCTATCATCTCTCTATCATCTATCATCTCTCTATCATCTATCATCTATCATCTATCTATCATCTATCTCTCTCTATCATCTATCTCTCTCTATCATCTATCTATCATCTATCATCTCTCTATCATCTATCTCTAGCTCTCTATCATCTGTCTTTCTATCATCTATCATCTATCTCTATGTCCCTATTATCTATCTCTCTATCATCTATCTCTATCTCCCTATCATCTATCTCTCTATCTATCATCTATCTATCATCTATCTCTATCTCCCTATCATCTATCTCTCTATCATCTATCTCTATCTCCCTATCATCTATCTCTCTATCTATCATCTATCTATCATCTATCTCTATCTCTCTATCATCTATCTATCATCTATCATCTATCTCTCTATCATCTATCATCTATTTCTATGTCTCTATCATCTATCATCTATCTCTCTATCATCTATCATCTATCTATCATCTATCATCTATCAATCATCTATCTCTATCTCTCTCTCTATCTCTCTATCGACCTATCATCTATCCATCAATCTTTTACATGCACACACACACACACACACACACACACACACACACAACTTTCAAATGATATTTCTCAGAATACTAACAGTGTTCTAAGTTGAAGCAATTTCTGTTATCATCTTTAAATTTCTCTAGATTTTATAGATTTCTATGTTAAGGATATGAGTTTCATAATCACATAATCAGAAATCAATCCCTCAAAAGCAAATACTCACAGGGAGCATGTCGGGGAGGAAGAAGGGATTGTTTATTGGCCCTTTTCAAATCTATGCTGCCCTCACTGATCATTCTCGGACCTGTGCACAGTGTGAAGTCTCAGTTCAGGCTCTGTCCAGGACAGCTGCTCCAGGCTCTGAGCAAGGTTCCCTGCTACCATACTCTGCCCTCACCGCCCCCAACTTCCAGACTGTCCTGAGATTTCTCTTTCCAAATACAGTTATCACCATGTTACTTCCTGTCTTAAAACATGGTGAACACCTTGCTGATTGCCCACAGAAGAGACACCAAAGCCTCTGCTTGGCACCAGCCCTACTTTTGAGTCTGATATCCTTCATGTCTCTCAATCTTCTTGCACCCCAGCAAAAGACAGCATCGGATATCTTGCTGGCAGGCACACTTCCCCTTGCTCCCCTTCCCAACTTTAGCTCCAGTTTTGCTAGTTGAAGTCCTACCCATCCTTCAAAGTCCTGCTCAAATTCCCAGGTAGTTCATTCAAAATTCATCTCTTTCCCCATTAGTTCCTCCTTGCCCTTTGTTTATCTCTTTTATTACATATGTAGACATTTTACTCATACTATGGGTACTTGCATTTTTGTGTGTGTCTTTCTGTTTTTATATTGAGCACCTGATTTTTAACACCCCACCCCAATGATGTCTTCTTTTGTAATCTTTATGGAATGGCTCTTCAACATAGTATGTATCACCATCATTTGAAGGTTTGGTGACACAAGGTGCTGGGCCTCATCCCTAGGTCTGATTTAGCATGTCAAGGGCGAGGCCTGAGAATTCCTATTCCTAACAAGTCCCCAAGTGATACTGCTTCTGCTGCTAGTATGGGGACCATACTATAAGAACCAGTGCTTTTCAATAATGGGAGAAAATGAACTAATATCAATGAACTTCCATCTTGCTGTAGCAGATAGACGCAGAAGATAAGAGTGAAAGAATTAGAGACTTGGGGTTGAATTTGACCACTTCTTGCTTGAACAAATCTTAACCCCTCTGAATCTTCATTTTCTTGTCAGACAAATGGGGATATTATTACTTCATCACAGGGTTGTTCTGAGAGTTGTGAGAAATCATGTTTGTAAAGTGCCTGGGAAATGGTGGCTATTATTAACCAGGTAATCTGTGCAATAACTTTATAAAATGGACTTGGTCACCATTTTGTAGATTAAGAGACGGAGGCGTGGAGAGGATCGATAACTTACCTGAAGTCGTCTACCTTATAAATGGCGAGACTGGGATTCTAATTCAAGTGATTTTGACACTTTCCACTCTACCCTAATATGGCATATTATACACAATGCACACTCAAAAGAGTTCCTAAAGTTGGATTTCCATATTTATTTGTGTGAAATGCTCCACTGGCAATACCACATCTCAAAATATTTTCCTGGACTTTCAATATAAGACTATTTCCATTGTTAATGGACACAAGGGCAATTTCCATCTCATTTTAAGAGGCTATGAGAAAATAAATCAGGTAAGTAAAAGTAATTATTAAAGAAGGAACTTGCAGGGCACCTGGGTAGCTCAGGCGGTTAAGTGTCCAACTTTTGGTTTTGGCTTAGGTCATGATCTCAGGGTCGTGAGATTGAGCCCTGTGTTAAGCTCCATGGTCAAGCATGGGATCTGCTTGAGATTCTCTCTCTCCATCTCCCTCTCCCTCTCTCTCTCCATCTCCCTCTGTCACCCCCACCCCTGCCCTCTCAAATAAATAAATAAATTAAAAAAAATCCTTTAAAGAAGAAACACATTAAATTAAAATGAAGTTGACTAAGCAAAGTGTCATCTTACAGTTCTTTGTCACTTTGTGGCATTATTAGTTTCAGGAACATTATAAAATATAGTTTAATTTTCTTTATTGTTGTTTTTCTTGGGGAGGGTGGAGGTATATTTTGTTATAGATTTTATGATAAATAACTTGATTTCAACAGCACTTTCAAATTTGTTAGACATTAAAACAATAGAGAAAAACCATTTTTTATAAATTGAAAATTCACTTTGTGTGAACACTAAAATGCCAGGATTTGATTTCTTTGTTTCTATAGAAACAAAAGAAAATTGAGATTAAAATAAGCTAAAATGGAATGAAGTTTTGTGAAACAGATAAAGGAGCTTATTTTACTTGTTCCCAGTGTAATGTGTTAAGATCAAATCTTTATTTAAAACCCAAGCTATCTGTGGACACTTCTTCTTTTTGAGGAATAGGTCAGTTGAGATGGGGGAAGGGCCAGTTGGCATTGTGGTGAATGGCAAGAGTTATACCAATAAAAAACCCACTATGTGGGCTCTCGGTAAATGTATATTGTTTATTGACATGCAAGCTAATTGATCAAATTTATCACTCAAGATTTTTTTTTTTTTTTACCATTTAATGGGAAGAGCAGAAGATGAGTGAGGCCAGTTTCATGGGTGTAAGGTGTGCAGTCACATGGGTCCCCACACTCACAAGGGCCTCACACTTGGTTTAATACTCTGCTTCTTTCATTTTAGGATTCTCAATTTTTGAACATGGGGGGCCACATTTTCATTTTGCACTGGATCCTGAACATTATGCAACCAACCCTGAAGACAAATATTATTTTATAACCTTTCTGACTCTCTTTTCTGGATACTGTCCCCTTTCATGCCAGTTATAGGGATACCATAGGTGGCCATCTTGTTCAGGGTGACTATATACTTTGGTTATGCTCAACTGGCTCAGAAGAGGACGCCTGACTCCCAGTGGGTCAATCAGAGCACCTTCTCATGGACAAAACTGACCCAAAGATGGACACTTGAACGAAACTGAGCCAACTTCTAGGAACTTTGAAACTTGGACTGGATAACTGAGCTACTAGATTGTTGATGGCAGTATCTCCCAATATTTGGGCTTAGGAAAGAAGAGAAAACTGGTTTCAAGAGAGAATATAAAGAAAGAGGTGGGCATGAAGATACTTGCAAAGGTGAGGACTAGAAGGGGGGGTCTTGTTAGCCTTCCTGGATCCATTTGTTTCTGAGGCCGAGTTGGCTTTCTCGCGGTGGATTCTGTTATTTATAATCAAAAAGTCCTATTATAGGAATGAAGAGAATTTTTTTCCCATTTGCTTCCATTTTGTCAATTCAGTTCCAGGTAAGGCTCTTCTTATTTTGAGAGAATAACCCTTCACCATGCCATCTGTAATCTTTTTCCTGAAATGACTTTATTTTCTGAGGTGTTACAATCTTGCCGTTTCAGTGACCTGCAGACAGAATGTGTCTCCAACGGTAGCATCTAAGAAGTGAGAGGTCTATGTCCCCATGCTTATATTTATATGGGCTCTCCTTTCCTTGCTCTGTTTAGTGGCATGAACACCTTGAACCTGACAGAAGAATGGAATGTTTTTGCAACCAAAGAACACACAACTCAGCCCACCTTTAATCGGAAACTTTGCTCATAGAGAACATGTAGTAGGTGGCAGACGAGAATCGGAAGACCATTAACGGTGGTGGTATTTTAAAAAAGCACAGTGCTCGCAGTAATGATGTTTATTCTAGCCCATAAAACCACTCAGACTTTTCTTTCTTTCGGACACTATAGTCCAGTGGGAAAAGTTTGGGATCTAAAGGATACTATTCTTTAATTTTATGATGTGTTCCTTCCACCCTCCTGGATCTCAGTTGGAGGATTTGCAGAATTTAAGTCACAATTTCCTCTATGAAACCTACAAGGTAGGATAAGGACCTATAAATAGCATGTTGCAGAAAAAGACGAGGATATTCGTATCTACCCAGTTCACCCCTCTTGCTCCCAGACTAGTCCAACAGAGGAATTGGAATGATTTCTCTTTTGCTCTCCAGGCATAGTTGCACTTGATAAATTTTCCTGTTCTTCTGCCCCATATTAAATAATCTAATATGTAACTTAAAATATCACTTTCTTAGAAATATATTATGAAACAGACTGAGAGGAACGTCTCGGTGGCATTTGTCTCATGAGACCAGTACTGCTGGGAAGTAAGTCTTCCATAGGAAGATGTAATCAAATCAGGAAGATGAACCAGGCGAAAGTAAAGCCACCTTTGACAGAAACGTGTCTAACTGTATATAAGATGTTGATTGGGATGTGTTTGCCTGCCAACAGAAACATTAATCCAACTGGCTTAAATGATCAGTATATTTATCTGTATATATTTATTTATTTTTTATTATATATACATATATATATAAATGTTAACATATAATGTATTATTTGTTTCAGGGGTACATGTCTGCGATTCATCAGTCTTACACAATTCACAGCGCTCACCATAGCACAATTTATTTATTTTTAGAGAGAGAGAGAGAGTGCATGCATGAGCAGGGGGAGGGGCAGGGAAGCAGAAGGAGATGGAGAGAAAGAGAATCCTAAGCAGGCTCCACACCTTGCATGGAGCCTGTCACGGGACTTGATCTCTCAACACTGAGATCATGACCTGAGTTGAAATCAAGAGTCGGATGCTCAAATGACTGAGCCACCCTGGTGCCCTGATCAGGATATTTATTATGTAATATAATGAAAAGTCTAGAGATAGGGTGCTAGCTCTGGATTTGGCTTATTCAGAAGTTCAATGGCTTCATCAATAATTGAAGATTTTGCATTTTTCTCCTCTGCTATTACCAGCATGGTGGTCCCCCCCTCCTCTCATGTTGTTACAGAGCTCAGCTGTAAGACTTAGCACTTCGTTTAGCAACATGAGCAGTGCAAGGGCAGAGAGAGTGAAAACCTTTCCCAGAAGGCCTTGACTTTTCTTGCTTTCATGTCACTTTGGTAGGAAATTCATCACTGCCTATTTCAAAATCAAGCTAGCCTAAGGGAAATTCTATGATGAATTCACCCCCACAAGTGTGGGACTCAGACTTCCCTGAAGGATATGAGTACCCAATATCTGAAGACTATTGGGGTTTTGCAGACAAAGAATAGGGGGGGATGCCTGTAGGGAGAAAACTATATGTAACCTGTGACAGTGGCAAGATAGGGTCAGAAGACATTTATGTTTTACAAAATTGTAGAACATTCCAACACTTTGGGATGTGTAGTTGTTCTAATTTAAGAAGCTAGAATTACTGAAAAGTGGCCTTGGACTTGTATTTTCCTACATCTATTTTATATCAAAGATAACAAATAAAGCTCCCAGATCTTAACAAGGAGGAAAGAGAAATTCTAAATAGTGAAATCCTTCTTCGAATCTCCTTAGCCTCCTGGGTTTTATATAATTGCATTTGATTCAGCCTTGGTGTCTGGTAGGGGATTTTTTTTTTTTTTTTTTTGGTCTTGTTGTGTTCACTGCATGGTTCCATTTATTTGGTCTGTTCGTTATTAGGTTGGTTTTCTAATCTACAAATTCACATAGAAAATGTCCATTTTTCCCATCTAATAAATGACTAAACTTATTTTGAAATTTTATTAACTTTTTTCGAAACTTCCAAAAATTGTGAACCGCAACTAGCAGTCCAAGGAGTAATTTGAGATCTACCTCAAATCAAGAAGTACTCTGTTAATGACAGATTCACCCTCAATACATTTGGTAATGTTTCATAAAGGAAATTAAGTGTAAAATTCTACTTAATACAAAGTATTTGCTCCTTTTACTTTTATTACCCCCACCTCCTTGGCTCACATTTAGATCTTCTCTTACCTGGCCGACTCCAGTAGCTTCCTAACTGGGCAATCCACCCATCATGCTGTTCAGAAGACAACATTCTAAAACGCAAATATGATACTCTTTCTTTCTTTGGACCTTCACTGACTCTCTGTTATTTATAAGATCCAGGCCATGATCTTTAGTCAGATGCTCAAGACCTCTGAAACTTTGTTTCAATCTTCTCTTACAGCTTCAAAAGTTACTAATTCAGTAGAATTTGAAAGTACTTCAAAGGTTGAGCTCAGTGTAGACTACAGTAGCATGGGGTGTTGTTTGTGGTTCCCCAAATACCCCATGTTCTTTCGTGTTTCCAGATATTTAAACATTCTGATGCTATAATTCAGCTTATAGTTTTCCAGCAATCCTGCCCAACAGGATCGTATTTATTCCTTAAGATGCAAAAGCTCTCTTCCTGGTAAAGACTTTCTGGAACTCATCTTTCTCTCACCCCCTGCTCCAGCCAGCCTGTGGATTATACTTTGTAACATTGTCTTTGTGTTTCTAGTGCAGAACTTGGACCTGTCCATCACATGCACATTTAATATAAACTTTAATCCCCACATGAGATGGGGCTTCACTGATTGGACCTAAAGACATAGAGAGATACTGGTTAGTGGGCCTTCAACAGGAAATGGATGTATAAGAGGTAGTTCTTTTCTGCAACATTTTAAAGACATTGTATAAATAAGTCTGATCAAGACAGATTTAGGTTCAAACTATGCATTGAGCATCTCTTGGATGTTTTCACTCATACTATCTCAAAATAACAAATCTGTTAAGTTATATAGGTTTATGGAGGTTATGAACATTTTAAAGGTTTGATTTTTGCAAAAGCTGATAGATCTTTGTAGTTCAGTGGTGATTTTTAAAAAATTTCTACCATTTTCCATTCATTGGAGATTGGGTAGTTATGTTAAAGGCAGAAGGTTTGAAAGGTCTAGGTAACTTAATAGACTTTCTGTTTGGTTCATTCTTTGGTTCTCTAACATGAGTAAAAATACAATTACCAAAAATGAAAAATTTACATGATAAAACATGTTTATTATAGTTTAGGGATAATTTAAAGTACCTTTTAAAAAGGGTACTCCCACCCCTTACATAATTAAAAGAGTGTGACATCTTCCTTTCTTTTCTCTGAGCTTGTTGGTAGCAAAGCCCATTTATCTTTGGCATCTTCTTAGCCTATAGTATAAAGTTTTGCACTAAAAATACAAATGTTATAAACATTTGCTAAATAAATAAATGATATTATAAATGTTAATGGTTTTTATTATCATAATATCTGAACGTTGCCAAGGATTTTGAACACAGTTCAGGCTTACTCTACAACAAAATAGTCTGGATTTTTTCCTAGTAATTTTTTTTTTTATTCAAATATAGATGACTCACAATGTCACATTAGTTTCAGGTGTACAACATAATGATTCAACAACTCTATATGTTATGCTACGCTCCCTACCAATGCAGCTACCATCGGTTACCACACAACACTACTAGAATATCTGGTCAATTTTTTAAAAGGGGCATCAATAGGGAGCTTTTCCTGATTATAAGGAAGCCCTCACAAAGGTGTGTTTGCAATCGTATCTATATTTCCACACCCAAGAGGCAACAGATTGGCAGCCTCAAATGTTTTGATCTTTCCCATGTGGCTGAAATGACATTGAAAGCCAGTGACATATAATGCGTTATTTGTTTCAGAGGTACAGGTCTGTGATTCAACAGTCTTACACAATTCACAGCGCTCACCGTAGCACATACCGTCCCCAATGTCTATCACCCAGCCACCCCATCCCTCCCACCCCTCACCACTCCAGGAACCCTCAGTTTGCTGAGGGGAAAAAAAAAAAAAGAGAAGATAGTAGGAAGGGAAAAATGAAGGGGGGGAATCGAGATGAACCATGAGAGACTACGGACTCTGAAAAACAAACTGAGGGTTCTAGAGGGGAGGGGGGTGGGGGGATGGGTTAGCCTGGTGATGGGTATTAAAGAGGGCACGTTCTGCGTGGAGCACTGGGTGTTATGCACAAACAATGAATCAGGGAACACTACATCGAAAACTAATAATGGAATGTATGGTGATTAACATAACATAGTAAAAAAATAAATAAACAAATAAATATTAACAGGGGTAAGAAAAAAAAAAAGAAAGCCAGTAAGAAATTCAAGTTCTATTGTTTCACGTAAGAAACAAACCCCACACAGCTCTTCATTACAGGGATGTCGTTTTCCAGTATGTCAATTGCTAGACCAGAGACCTTGCCTTTCCCCTGTTGCTGACTTTTTGACTATCTCACTATTCCTTGGAATCTTCATCATGGCAGAGGCTGACCTGAGGACAAGCCATCGATTCTCTCCCTCTTTGACAGCAACCCTGGCAAAATTCCTCCTTGATTTAGATGTGGGCATATGGCACACAATAAGAGAGTGACTCGAAGAAACCCATTGCTTCCCAGAAACCCCAGATTGGGATCGATGTATCATGGGTTCTGGTTCTCAAGTATCGGTGTGTGTGTGTGACCCAGGGGAGCACGTTAGGTCTGTGCAGGGTCCTGGGAATCTGCATTCTTAACCAGTGCCAAGGTGCTGCTGATGTGAGTGGTCCCTGGATTCCACATAAACATAGGCTGAGGTAGTTCAAGGAGGTAATTAAGCAAATGAGGCATAACTATCCGGCCGCGCCACAGCTGGGTGATTCTACCTCACACATATGTTTGGGGAGATAGTGCAGGGGTAAGGCAGAATGCTGGGTTCAAATCCCAGCTCGGTTACTTACCCGTATGTGCTCGCCAGAAAGTTACCTCACCTCTTTTTGCCCTGTTTTTTTTTCAACTCTTAAGTAGGGATAATAACAATTATTACTTCTCAGAATCTTGGTGGGATTAAATGTGTTAATACAGGTAAAGTGCTTGGAACACTGTTTGACACACCATAAATATCATTAAGTGTTAGCTCTGTCTCTGTTGGCTCCAAATCTTTGAAATTAGCCTCCTTCCCCTCTGTCCTGAGGTCACACTGCATTTTGTCTGTTTCCTATAGTCCAAAAATGCTCCTATATGCTTGGGAGCACGGGTATATTTAAAGACACTGAGGACTTTTTTGCTCTCTCGTGTTAATCTTCTCCATTCAAAGAACCAGAAGACTGCATTATGAATTTATAAATTCACTTAAGTAAAGACGGAGAGGGAGATCGATCCCAAAGGACATATTATCAAAATTGGGCTCCAGATGGAGAATTTATATGATTTGGTGTAAGTTTAAATTTAGAGTTGTTTTATTCCAAAGCCGGAGAGAAGAGGAAGGGAAATGTGGGCCTTGGCTAGTTAAATGAATGTAAAGAATCTTCTTTATTTCCAAAACTATTAGATTATTCACAGAATTTGTCATTTATTTCAAAGTGCTTTCTGACTTCTCTCCGTAACTTTCAATGCTTAGTTTTAAAACTCTTTATTATGAAACAACTCTAGTTCTTAATAGGATGAAAAGAAGAGTCGGAGTGAGCAGAGATCAGAACTGTCATTGGAACAAGCCTGGGCTAAGAGGAACAGGGTGGAAGATCCATGGTTACACGTGTCAAGTGTCCTGGGTGTCTCAGTAATTACCCCTCCACCTCCCTTTTCCTGTACCCTTTCCCCTCCCTCCCTCCCTCCCTCCCTCCCTTCCTTCCTTTCTTTTGTTTTAGAGAGAGAGAAAGGAGGGGAGGGGCAGAGGGAGAGAGAGAATCTTAAGCAGGATCCACACTCAGCATGGAGCCTGATGCGGGGCTTGATCTCATGACTCCGAGATTACAGCCTGAACCGAAATCAAGAGCCAGATGATGGATCCACCCAGGCGCCCCCTCCTGTACTGTTTCTGACCATCATCTTCAAGTGGAACAAACCATTCACTTTTCCTTTTTAACCGAACGGGAAAAAGATGCCGATGAGTCCCATAATCGGTATCAGTGGGGCCAGAGTGGGTGAACAACTCTGAGTTTAATGAGAAATTTCTACATTGGAGCCTCTGTTTAATCTTGCTTTGCTATTTCATCTTACTGTGGCTTCAGAGTTTCACCCAAGAAACACAGGCAAGGTTTAAACTCATTTAAAAACATGATTCTTCCTTGGGTTATGCCTTTTCTTTCCTCCAATGGTGTGCTGGTAAATGTTTAATGACCAGCTCTTTGGAACAAAAAGCTCTTTCATGGTGTTGGCTGATTTCCATAATACTCCCGCCATAGCCAGTTTTGAGCTCCCTTATGATGTGCCCCGGAAGCAGATTTGAGAAGAGAGGCACACATGGGCTCTTGGGGTCTGTTCAGACCAGCTCCTGTACACCTCTGCTTATATCCTAGAAAAGATTAGGGAGAGGCCAACCAAAGTCCTGAGAACTGGCATTCAGAGTAAGATCTATGGCTTGCTTTGGTAAAGTTGAGGGGGCAGCATTTGAACCAGCAAGTTGAATCAACATGGGTGTCTTCCTAGCAATGGATAATCCAGCCAACACTCACTGTTACACTAGTTTAGAGAAATGAATTAAGCAAGTGTTTAAGCATTCCTCTAAGTGTCAATCTGGATATGTCAAGGGAAACATTCCGAAACTGTGATTTTCTAAGGTATATTCTTTTCTCTTTCTTTAAATTATTAAGATTATGTCACTTGATGTAAACTTATATCCAAAGATTTAGCCTATGAGTCCAAATTCTTCAGTGTCTTATGCTTGGGAGGAATTCATTGCTCATTTATCCACAATTTCCCTGATGTTGTATCATCCCGACTGCAGTGTGAGGATGAGGCTATCTAGGGCCTGTCTGCAAGGGGTGAAGTGAGGTCCAGAACGCAAGATCATCGTGCTACTCTCAGAGTCTGTGTATATCCAGGATCTAGCATGCAGGAATATAAAAGAATTGTATGTGTGAAGCATTAAAAAGAGAAATTAGGGGCGCCTGGGTGGCTTAGTCGGTTAAGCGGCCAGCTCTTGATTTCAGCTCAGGTCATGATCTCAGGGTCCTTGGATCAAGCCCTGAATCCAGCTCCCTGCCCAGTGGAGAGTCTGCTTTGGGATTCTCTCTCTCCCTCTGTCCCTCCCCCTACCACGTGCATGTGCGCACTCTCTCTCTCTCTCAAATAAATAAATAAATCTTAAAAAAAAAATAAAAAGAAATTAGGGCAACTGAATGTATAGTGGGTCGTCCTGATAGGTGATAGAGGGAAGGGTGTCATGGATGGGGAAGGCTGCCCTGAGCGAGTTATATCTGCACTGAGATCTGAAGGAAGACCAGGGCCCATGCACTCAAAGATTTCAGTGTGAGGCGGCGTGCCAGGTTTTAGGAATTGGGGACAGCTCATGTTGAGGGCCCATGGTTGGGGGGAACATGGTGCATTTAAGCTGATGGTGGAAGGCCAGGCTAAAGCCTGGGAACATGGGGGAGCCTCATGCAGGACGAGATGGGAGGTATGCAAGACAGCAGCACCCAGGAGCTGAGATTTTGTGCTTGGCTCGTTGGATGGAGAATGGGGGACAGTAGGATGAATGGTTGGCTGAGGTCTCATTGCCACGACGGAGAGAAATTCACTGGGAGTCTTTGTGAGGGATGTAATAACATTTGGGGTTCAAGCAGTGCTGCTTTGGGGCCCAAGTGACCAGGCACCCAAGAATGGAGATGCTCTCCATTTCTGGACCATCTACAGAGTGACTAAGAGCCACACAGTCATGACTAAGGGACTGACTCATCTCAAGAATTTGACAGGTGTGGAGACCCAAGGAGGGGAACCCAAGAGAGGGAGGAGCCCCACTCTCTAAGGGCAGTGGTGCTGGCTTCAAGGTGGAGCGGTGAGTGGCTTTTAGGTAGCAGGCTACCGCGCACAGTTGTGAAGTTTGTGTACCTGGCAAAGGGGCCTAGCACAGGGACAGCGAGAGCTTTGATCCAGCCCCTTCTTGGTGCCTCCAGTCTGCATCATGGCAAGGGGCTGCCCAGAAGTGGTGTCTCTTGGACTGGTTGGCTAAGGCTTTAGGTCAGCAAGACCCTGCCCAGGAACGGGTTTGGAGAGGAGTATTTGATGGAGAGAGAAATTCCTGAGGCTCTAGGTCGGCTAGGAGGAGTTTTGAACTTGAAGAAATAAAGTTAATATTACCTCATTTGTGCTTACAGGTCAGTGGGGCAGGAATTACTCAATCACATAAGGTATATATATATATATATATATATATATATATATGCATATGTGTGCATGTGTCTACACATATATGAATATTTAAATGGAGATGGCATGTCCTTTATGTCCTTTCTTTTTCCTTTTCCCTAGTGCATGATTTCCCATTCCCCTTCCCACAAGCCACCACTGCCTGTCTTGTCCAAATTACTTAGTTGCCTCAGGAGGAGTAAGATTATTCTAATGGAACTGCAGAAAGAAAGAGAGACAAAATACTCAGCTTCTAACATCAGACATAAGATTGTGTTGCATCTGCAGCAAGTTAGGCTTTGTGGGAAGAAAAAAATTTGAAATTCCTTTAAATTCTTATTTGGAGTCAAGCTTGGAAGAGAAGATCATCTGTTTCTTCCAGAGGAAGGCCCCTGCTTTGGTCAAAAAAGCTGAGCCATGGGGCTTCACTTTTTAGAAGAAGGGATGTCTTTGCAAGTCAGAAGGAGGAAGAGGAAATTCACTAACTCAGGTAGAGGATGGGAGGCAGGTGAGAGACAGAGATGTGTCAGGATCAGGTTTAATTCTGAGTGATAGGAAATCTGAATAGCAGTTGAAACAAGATAGAAACTATTTCTCTCTGGTGTGGTTGTCTGGAAAAAGGCAGTTCAATGATGAGATGGCACTCTCCAGTATTAGGGACTCAGGTTCCACTTCTCGTTTGACTCCACCATAATCTCCATTCCAAGGCTGCCTCATGGTCCAAGATAGCTGCTCTAGCTCTACCCATCTCATCTACATCCCAGCCAGTAAAGACAAAAAAGGATAAAGAAGACGGCACTCCCTAACTTTAAGGATACTTCCCCAAGTTTGACGATTTCACTTATATCTCATGAGCCAGAACTTGGTCATTTGCCCACCTAGATGTAAGGGAAGGTGGAAAATGTGAGTCTTATTCAGGGAAGTCATGTATAAAGCTAAAATTCTGGTGAATCAATACTGGGGGAAAGGAATAGGGTGAATAGATCTGTATATTAGAAATGACCAGATATTTTTTGGGTGGTCAAGGGGAGAGGGCCTTGCCTACTTCCTTGGCATAATCTGAGAAATCTCATTCTGCTTAGAAAGGCCTTGTTGGGTGCTGGAGCCACATGGTGGCATCTGGGTTTGATAGATGTACCTGACCCTTCACTACTTCCATGCTCAGCCTGTGGCCTGTCAGGTCTCAGAATTTCCCACAATCCTCCATGAGGAGATGTATTGGATTGCACTATGAGCTAACAGAGGTCTAGAGTCAGAATGAAGACACAATGGTGCATGGATTCTATGAGACGAGAGGACTGATACATGAAAAGATGTCTAGGCATGCGGCCAGACCTGCCAGTCCTCATCAGACTCCAGGCACACCCAGAGTCCCTCTGTGAATCTGGTCTGCCATCTTCCCACTGTCTCAAAGCCAGAGAGCCTCCTCACGTGCAGACACCATCTCCAGAAGGAGCAGGGAGAAACCCATAAGATTGAGCATTTATCTGAGAGAAGCTTAGTTACCAGAAAGCAATGACTTTCAAATGGTGATGGGCTCTCACCCTGAAACTTGGCAGGGTCACCTTCTTTCTCTTCCCATATGATTCATTATGCTGGGTGTGTGGGGGAGGAGAGGGCAGAAGAGGTGGGGGAAGAAAGTTTTTTTTCTTAAGATTTCTTATTTATTCATTTGAGAGAGAGAGAGAGATCACGAGCATAGGAAGGGGCAGAGGGAGAGAAAGACTCCCCACTGAGCAGGGAGCCCGACACAGGGCTCAATCCCAGGACCCTGGGATCATGACCTGAGCTGAAGGCAGACACTTAACTGACTGAGCCACCCAGGTGCCCCGGTTCTTGAAGAAGGCTTAGATGACTTATGGCAATCAAAGCAGCCAATTTTTTTTTTTTCACCAGGCATTCAAGTATAGTGTGAGTGAATTTGCTACTCTGTGTGTGTACATAAGACCAAATTTGTAATACCAAGTCATTTCCTTTTGAGTTAGCCCTCATAAGAGTGCAAAACCAATGACAATTCAAGTTCAAATTATTTGAGATTTGAGATGTGTGTATCAATCGTGGGATTTAGCTGGCTATCAGCCCAAAGACTTGATTTTAGAGATACGCCATTTATACAAAAGATCTTGTGAGCAAGTGATAACCCTTTTAAAATGGGAACTAGGAGAGATAAAGTCGAATGGTCAAAAGAATACACTCCCACAATCAGGTGCTTCCCAGTTATTTGGGCACATGGCATTCCCACAGCTGCTCTCAGACCCCTTGTGAAGTACCCAAATATAAATGCCGGCACGGGACATGAGACATTTCAGTTATACAAAAATCCCTCTTCAACCACCAGCGTGCTCCAGTGCGCTTCAGATATGGTGATTTCTTTTCTTTTCTTCTTTTTTTTTTTAAAGATTTTATTTATTTATTTGACAGAGAGAGACAGCGAGAGAGGAAACACAAGCAGGAGGTGTGGGAGAGGGAGAAGCAGGCTTCCCGCGGAGCAGGGAGCCCAATGTAGGGCTCGATCCCGGGACCCTGGGATCACGACCTGAGCCGAAGGCAGACGCCTAACGACTGAGCCACCCAGGCGCCCCCAGATATGGTGATTTCTGAAATGACCAAATAATGTTTTTTTTTTTTTTCTTTCAGTGTTAAACCCAGCCTTACTGACTCCAGACAGAGAGCGATTATATGGGGGCTATTATATCAGTATTGCCCACAACTTAGATGCACATGACATGCAGGCATGCGAGCAGGAGCTCACACACACAAACACAACCACAAACGCCCACAGAGCCTATGAAGGGCTAACACCATGAAGTATTATATTAATGCATGCACGCCCCCCCAAGTCTAGTCCAAAAACCTGCTGAGCAGGTGATGGTTTTCGCTCTTAGAACATGATGGCTAAAAAAATTGCTTGCTGTTTTAGCACAAAGTTGGGACCACGTTCTCATGGAGTTCTGGCTCGCTGACACCTTCTGTAATATTTCAGTACTTGAATCGATGGACGCTGAATGACCAATGACCATGGAGGGAAATTTACAAGGTAAGGTTGCTTTCCTCTGTTTGGGTGATTTTAAAAATTTGTGGGGAAAAAAAAAACATGTGATCTTTCATTAGATAAGGATTTCTGTCCATTGCTTTTCTTTTTATGCTTGGCCTCACTCATGGGGCTGGTGGCCCTGCGTGGCCTGGTGTTGACACAGCTTGGCAGCATGAACCTTAAACTGTTGTAAACACCTATAAAATGCGGCCTTCCTCACATGGTCAGTGATGAGGCCTTGACAGCATGACGCCCGTCATCTGATAAGCTAGGGTCAGGAGTCACTCAATTGCTTTGCTTTCTCTTTGGATGTCAAAGAGCCAAAAGCTTTTAATGTTTTTAATAAGTAAATTACCCAAGCATGCATGGTCTTTTGCACATATTAACTCATCAGAGGCCAAAGTGAACCCGGGAGGGCCCTCAGAGAGGTCAGGGGCTGTGCACCTGGTGTGTTGTAACCTTGAGACCAAATTTTGGTAAGAATCATCCGGGTATCTGAGATTGATTTTGGAGAGCTGCCATTGCTTGGTGATAGTGGGATCTTAGCAAGGACTCACAGAGCACAATTTTTAGTGAATGGTTGGATGCTTTTCCAATGTTGACAGTGTCTGCAATCCAGGGAAGAGAGTTATCAGCAGGACTTTGATTACAGAAGAACATTTTTTCTGACCACAAAATGAATTTGTGTGTAGAATTAGCATTTCAGATCATCCTCTTGTGGATATACCATGTCTGTCTTATAATGTCTTGGAGATAGAGGGGACCAGATTTTTCTTTGTGCCACTATTTGGGATTCAGTTAATGTGAGACCAGGTGGCTAGGCAAAAGGACAATACATGATATCAAGCATTTCCCCATAGTCACCATGTAGAAGATAGCTCATTCAATGAGTCATAAACTCATGAACAGAAAGGTCTGGGTAATTGATACTGATTTATTCTCTTCCAGCTCTCTTTTATGTCACTGAGGCTGGGATAGGGGGATGGCATGTGAAACAACCATCTCAACACCTTGGATGAAACCCTATAGGTAAACAAAGGGAGGGGTGCTCCCTTTGGTTTTTCAAAGGAAAATCCCCAGCTCACCTCCTTGGATTTCTCCTGTGTTTCAATGAATGCTCAAGAGTAGATGGGGCAGAATCAGCTGGGGCATTATTAGGGCTTTTGGGAATAGCTATTTTCAACCTGAAAATTCTGCACTTACATAGGCCACTTCATGTACATAATCCTGTAAGATTTCAGAACAAATTGATGTACTTTTCCTGGTCTTTCTGCCATCAGTCTCATCACACTTCTAATTCCAAATTTAGTGTTGCAGGTAATCACATTGTTGGAAAGGACTCAGTTCATGCAACTCAAAAGCCAGGTTTTCCTTTCTGATCACAGATTCCAATCCAACAATTTGTAACCCGTGGATACTTCTAAGTTGAGACTTGCAGAGATTTCTCCAAAAAAAAAAAAAAAAAAAAAGGGAAGTCAAAAGAAAATGTTGAGCGTTGACCAACCCAAGCAACTCAGGCTCTCTTGATAGGAAGGAGGGAAGTAGTTCCAAATGAATTGAATATTTGGCCCACCCTTTTTTTTTTTTTCATCCACACTGTTTGATTCCATTCTGGGCCAAAACATTTTGTAGCAGGCAAAAACAAAGTTGATTTTTAATTTATCTAGCACTGAGGGAATGTCTCCTCACCTAGAAGAGATATGAATTTTTATCCCTTATCTAAACTTTACCATTCTGCCTTTAGCACTGGGGAGTAGTAATGGCCTAATTTCTAGCACCAATTTTCTCTTGAAACTTTGTTTTCCTTTCTCACTTCCAAAATCTTCTACCCTTTTATCCCAACTCCAAACAATCCTGAGTTTTTTTGGACTTTGGACCCAGTCTCCACTCAACATCTGTGTGAGCTTGACAATAAAATCCCGTGGATATACATTGTGGAAAATGGGTGTAGTTTTCATATTTTCCATCCTATTCTTGTGTCTGTGTCACAAAATTACGATTTGACATAATTCAGAGATTCATTTTTTTAACCTATCTTTTAAGAGTTTATTTCATGAAATTTTTTCCACCTTCATTGAGATATTATTGATGTATAACATTTGTAAGTTTCAAGCATGTAATGTGATTTGATACATATATATATTGCAAAATGATCCCACAATAAGATTAGTAAACACCCTCATGCTCTACACAATTATGATTTGTGTGTGTGTGTGTGGGGGGGTGATAATATATAAGATCTACTCTCTTAACTTTCAAGTATATAATACAGTATTGTTAATTATAGTCACCACCTCAGAACTTATTCATTTTATAGCTGGCGGTTTGTACCTTTTGACTATCATCTCTCCAGATCCTCAACCCCCAGATCCTGGAAAACGGAGATTCATGTCTACAAATAATTTAACCAACTAAAGGTGTAGTAGACTCATGGAAATTGGGTATAATCATGAGATGGGGCAACAAATCTAGGGTTTGACCTGGAGTTTCCTGTCCCATGTGACCTTCCAAAACTGGCCTTGCAGAAATTATACTGAAAATATATGCTTCTGAATTTTTTTCTCTCCCAGACTTATGCATCAAATATATTTTCCTCACAGGAATATCTAGTATCATCTAAGTGGATAATTAACATTCAAGGTGCTAAGACCATGTCCACATGATGAAAAGTGTTTTGGAAAAGAATAAATGAGTGCATTACTAATGAAAGATTTTTTTTTCCTTTACAAAAAGTCACTGAATTATGCTATCCAGACAGCCCACTGTCCGATAATGCATTGATAAATGAAGGGATAGACAATCACATTAAGAACGTCAGAACATCATTTGCAATTCTCAGTCGGTATTCAGAATCAACAAGCTATGAACTTTCTCCCAAAATTAGAGGTACTAATATGCTCAATTGGAGACAGAAAAATGAGAGACCTCCTCTCTGCTCCTAAGAGCCTTTAGTGTACAGAAATGTTTTTCAAAGTATTTTGGTTGACACCCAAATTAAGAAATATATTTTATATTGCAACACACAGTTGAGGATGCAGGAATGCGTATGTAACAAACAAAAATTGTCAATGTAATGTTTCCTTTAGTGCACACAGATAGTTCTTATTGTATTCTATTTCCTTTAAAAACAAATGTTACTTGCAAACCACAGAAATGATATATTTAACAGGAGGCTGTGACCCTCTAGTTGCAAAAGAGTCGTTCAATAATGACAGCCCATCTACATTTTTGATGAATGGAGCAGTTAGAGAATGAAATTCTCCAAGAAATTGGGATTCATAAGCTGGTGGACCACAGCCAACTCTAAGGACATGATGTGGCATATGATAGGGGCTCAATAAAAATTTGATGAAATAATTTATAGAGCATAATAGAAAAGAAGAGGTATTGCAGATACTCCCTAGCCAATTTGCAAAACAATGAGAGGAGGAGTAGCTGAGTTGGGGCAGAGATTTTAGGTTGATCGCTAAGGAAAATGGCTTCTAAGTGCTAAATATTTTCTATAAGAAAGAGTGAGATATTGAGGAAAGTTCAAAGCCTTCTGTGACAAGTGGATCTGGATTTGAATACTGGATTCTCCACTCTGTGAATGTGGGCACCTTCTCCCACTCATCTGGACCCTAGCTTTCTGATTGTTAACTTTGAGGTGATGCTATCTGATTACCCAGGTTATGATGAGAATTTCTAATAGTGCATATAATGAGTGTTATGGGACCTAATATGTAGGAAGTGCTCTATAAATAAATCATAGTATTATTTTGTGTATCAGATGTTGGGTAAGTTTACAGGCAGCATTTATTTTTGCCCAACATCTGGCTTTAGCATTCCATCATGCTAATGGATCCGTTCTTCCAAATGTTCCATCAGGATCTGCCATGCCTTCTCTGTCCAAATTGTTAACTAGCAGATAATCAGGATGATTCCACCTTTGTAACTGGTGAGAAGCCAAGGGAACCCAGTGGAAATGGTGATTAAAGACATGGCCCAGGGGTTCCTGGGTGGCTCAGCAGATTAAGTGTCTGACTCTTGATTTTGGCTCAGGTCATGATCTCAGCGTCATGAGATCAAGCCCCACATCAGGTTCCGTGCTCAGCAGGGAGTCTGCTTGAGATTCTCTGTCTCTCCCTCCCTTTGGTTTGTGTTCTCTCTTTGTTTCAAATAAAAAAGAATAGAAATAATAAAATCATAAAGACACTGCCTTGGGTTGTGCTGGCTATGACAGGAAGCTGTTCAACTCCAGGTCAGCATAAAACCCTAAGTTATCATTAATATTACTTTTATTTTTTTATTTTATTTTATTTTTATTTATTTATTTTTTTAAAGATTTTATTTATTTATTTATTCGAGAGAGAGAATGAGACATAAAGAGCACGAGAGGGAAGAGGGTCAGAGGGAGAAGCAGACTCCCTGCCGAGCAGGGAGCCCGATGTGGGACTCGATCCCAGGACTCCAGGATCATGACCCGAGCCGAAGGCAGTCGCTTAACCAACTGAGCCACCCAGGCGCCCCAATATTACTTTTAAAACACATGTTTTGGGGACCATGTGTTCAGGAAAGCTGGAGAAAACAATCCAGACTGTGTGAGGTGCCAAGTTCAGATATGCATGGAGGTGACCCATGCCTGGTTGTATGGGCCCAGTGGGAAACTCAAAGAAAGAAAATTCTGCAAGGTTGGTGCTTTTGGTGTTTTGATTAGTGCTTGGTCATTAAAGTCTCCACACTGGACACCTCCCACTAGAGCTTGATTTCATTCTCCTCTCCTTCCCTTCCTTCCCAGTTATCTGTTTTCCATTATTCATACAATTGGAAAATGTGTAGCATCAGCAACAGTAAATAAGTATACATACTCAGCTGTATTTTCATATATGTGTTTAACTGGGTGGTCTCTCAATGAAAATTAAAGGATTCAGGAGTGTCATTAAAGAATTCTTAATAAGATGGCTCTGTAGGGGCACCTGGATGGCTCAGTTGGTTAAGCGTTGGACTCTTGATTTCAGTTCAGGTCATGATCTCAGGGTTGTGGGATTGAGTCCCACGTTGGGCTCCTCACTCAGCAGGGAGTCTGCTTTAGATATTCTCTCTCTCCCTCTACCCCTCCCCCTGATCTCTCTCTCTCAAAAAAAAAATCAATAAATCTTTAAAAAACGATGGCTCTGTATTCATATAATATATTGTATAAATGTATATATATTGTATATGTACATATACATATGTACATTACCTTGACACCTGTCAAATTTTAAGTACCATGGCATATTATTGAAGGCGTCAATACACCTAAGGATTTTACCATTTTATTTTAACTTAATGGCAAAATACAATTTCATATGTAGAAATTCACCAAAGTTGGTATAGAAGTGTTTACAATATTCTTATCAATAGGTTTCTGCACATTTGAAATGATTTGTAATTTAACATGTAAAGAATAAGGAATTTACGTCATTCATTTCCAGAGAACATATCTTTTTCACACATAGAATTAAAAAAAAGATAATAGAACAAAGAAGTGTCAGTTGGCATGCCTGGGATAGTCAGCTAAAATTTCACAATATAAACAAAAGAATATCTGAAGGGGAACCCTCCTACACTGTTGGTGGGAATGCAAGCTGGTGCAACCACTCGGGAAAACAGTATGGAGGTTCCTCAAACAGTTGAAAATAGAGCTACCGTACAATCCAGCAATTGCACTACTGGGTATTTACCCCAAAGATACAAATGTAGGGATCCGAAGGGGTACGTGCACCCCGATGTTTATAGCAGCAATGTCCACAATAGCCAAACTGTGGAAAGAGCCAAGATGTCCATCGACAGATGAATGGAGAAAGAAGAAGTGGTATATATACACAATGGAATATTATGCAGCCATCAAAAGGAATGAGATCTCGCCATTTGCAACGACATGGATGGAACTGGAGGGTGTTATGCTGAGTGAAATAAGTCAATCAGAGAAAGACATGTATCATATGACCTCGCTGATATGAGGAATTTTTAACCTCAGGAAACTGAGGGTTACTGGAGTGGTGGGGGGTGGAAGGGATGGGGTGGCTGGGTGATAGACATTGGGGAGGGTATGTGCTATGGTGAGCGCTGTGAATTGTGCAAGACTGTTGAATCACAGATCTGTACTTCTGAAACAAATAATGCAATATATGTTAAGGAAAAAAAAAGAAGAAGAAGGTAGCAGGAGGGGAAGAATGAAGGGGAATAAGTCGGAGGGGGAGATGAACCATGAGAGATGACGGACTCTGAAAAACAAACTGAGGTTTCTAGAGGGGAGGGGGGTGGGGGGATGGATTAGCCTGGTGATGGGTATTAAAGAGGGCACGTTCTGCGTGGAGCAGTGGGTGTTATGCACAAACAATGAATCATGGAACACTACATCAAAAACTAATGATGTAATGTATGGTGATTAACATAACAATAAAAAAATAAAAAAAAGAATATCTGTACAGGGGATAGTAGAGGGTTGATTGTCTCTGCTATAAATTTTTGATAATGATAGAATCGGTACTTCTCCAATTTTGGTGCACACTGAGTTTACTCAGGGTATTTGTAAACAATACGGATTTTGGAAACCATGAAACTCTGGTTTGAAGTGGAGCCCAGATATTGTTCACGAGCCCTGTGGGCAATTCTTTGACTGTACCTTGAGAAGCTGGTCTAGAATAGTTCAAGTGAATTTTTATATGTGTATATATATATATATATATATATATATATATATATATACATGCATATATATATTTTATATTTGTATTTATATATTTGTTTTCCAATATTTTAGATGTTATCAATGTGGCACACATCTTTTAACATTTAATATTTACTCAAATAAGCACGAAGAAGTAGAAATTTGAAACATTCCAATCTAGTTTTCTGACTTAGTTTTCCATCTTTGCTGTACACTTTCCACAAATACTCCAGTTGTCTTTCCTGAGTGAAGCACTTCTGAATTCCACATGTGTTCATGAATGCATGCCTGTATGCACACACGGAAGGTTTGGAGTTCCATTTCTTTTTCTTTTAAGATTTTATTTATTTATTTTTCATAGAGAGAGAGAGATAGCACAAGTAGGGGGAGCGGCAGGTAGAGGGAGAAGCAGGCTCCCAGTTCAGCAAGGAGCCCGATGTGGGACCTGATCCCAGGACCCTGGGATCATGACCTGAGGCCAAGGCAGACACTTAACCAACTGAACCACCCAGGCATCCCTGGAGTTCCATTTCTTAAAGCACGTATAGATCTACCCTGATTCTTTAAGTGCTAGGGGTACTATCATCATATAGTGTATCAGTAAATGATAAGAGCAAATTTGTGATCTCAAGTAACATACATTTTATGTTATTAAAAAGGGACTAGCACCCTGGATACAGAACAGAGTCTAAGGTCAGTCATTAAGCACTGGCAGGACTCTATGCATTGAAGAATTACTTCTGGCTAACTCCAAGGAGATAACTGCAAAATGTAGGGCAAGCTGTCCCATAGTGACTTAGCACTGCAAACACATTCCATTCTCTACAAAATTTCCATATTCCTTTATAGACTGAAAGGCCACCTGGGTAGAGGTCTACCAGCGTGATGGTCAAATGACCTTCACTTCTACTTTCCTTCTTCCCCTGGTCCTTCCATTAGATCTGTAATTTGGGAAAGTCCCTCCCAGGGGAAGGGGGAAGCTGACTTCTGGGACTATTCCTTTCCACCCTGTCAATCTCTGGTCTAACCCCAGCTCAACGGCATCAATGAAATATCCTTGGTGTCTTTTCTCTTCCTTGTTCCTGTGTGCTCTATAAGAGCTCCATGTCTTTGGATAAAATGCCAAGTCACGCCTGAAAAGGATTTGCCATGGAAGTGGACCATTAAGATACAGGGGATTAGGGTGCCTGGGTGGCTCAGTCGGTTAAGTATCTGACTCTTGATTTTGGGTCAAGTCATGATCTCAGGGTCATGAGATTGAGCCCTGTGTCAGGCTCTGCACTCAGCATGGAGCCTGCTTAAGATTCTCTCTCTCCCTCTTCCTCTGCCCCCCGCTGCCACCCCCAACTCGCGCACATGTGTGTTCTCTCTCTCTCTCAAAAAAAAAAAAAAAAAGACACAGCGGATTGAAACAAGATTTATGTTTCATATATTTGTAACTTTGTCTTTCCTAAAACTAATAAGGAAAACCAGGGAGCTTGCATTAATTCCTATGAGTTTCCACAGCAAATGAGCTTGTGTCTACAAAATATTCTGTAATCCATAAAACTGTAGGTAAGTACAATTAGACATTATTATTACTGTGGTGGTTGTGACCATTACTCCTGTTTTATGAGCCGTGATAATCCTAAGAAATCAGAGGAGGGCTGTGTGCTAGGTTCAGATTGGAAGAATAAGAGAAAAATACCGGACAGCTGCAGTTCACTTTATGGTGGGTCTCAGGAAGCTAAAGCTTCATGTTCCCCACTTGTGGAGGGGAATCCCTCTTAGCTTTAGATCCCAGATCAAGACGTGTCCTTGAGGCCCAGCTCTGAGAGCTTCACTGTGACCCTCAGAGCCCTGTCCTTGGACTAGAGGGCTCATCTCTGATGACACCCTCCCATGAAACCTCCTTCTCACTGTCCCCTCGCCCACCTATACCCTGCACAGTTAGGTGATGTTCCTACCTGGGACCAGGAGGCCACTCTCCCAAATGCTTATTAGAAACAGAGGAGAAAAATGTAGGAGAGAAGTCCCTCAATTCTGGCTACCCAACACAATTCTCTGAACACCCATTACATATGCTGGCGAAGCTTTGATTGATCATTCCCCACTGGAACAATGATAATCTCCAAGGATATATGGTTTATGGGTCTTGGAACAGAACAATAATGGATCATGGTCTTTATGGGAAAATGCATTCTGAGATCAAAGCCATCAACTTAGTAACACACATTTAGGACTTAACCCTATTTGCAAATTGAAAATGATCTTTCCCCTGTGTGGTAGTATAATTCTACAGGCAGAAATTCTGATATCCCATTAAAAGAACACAAGAAGCAATGAGGAAAACGCTCTGGGAATTACAGTATCTTTTTAAGTGACTAGAAAGAGAAGCTATAAACAATGGGAGGACAACATAGAGTGAACTCTACGAAATATAAGGGGAGTTTCTCACTCAGAACTTGCTTCCTGAAAAATAAAACACCCATATAATGACCACTTGTGATGACATTTTCTTTGGTTTAGCCAAAAGATTTAAACTTTTCTGCAATCATGTGCTAAGAAATGTACCTCATTAAAAATAAAAAACTAATATGTACTGCTCTATTCTTATCATACAACCATACATAATTGGTGAAGAATTATTACAAAAATAAAGTGAATAAAAAGAAAAATATGAACTAAAGAAATATAATTCTAACAGCCATGGATGATCTCTTCTGATATTTTCGAGAATAAATGTATAAATATACTATACATACATTTTTAAAAAATTACTGTATTAGTATTGAAATGTATAATCTACTTTTTTATTTAAATATAACCCAGAGGGGCGCCTGGGTGCCTCAGTCGTTAAGCGTCTGCCTTGGGCTCAGGTCATGGTCCCAGGGTCCTGGGATCGAGCCCCACATTGGGCTCCCTGCTCGGCGGGAAGCCTGCTTCTCCCTCTCCCACTCCCCCTGCTTGTGTTCCTCCTCTCGCTGTATCTCTCTCTGTCAAATAAATAAACTCTTTTAAATAAATAAATAAATAAATAAATAAAAGCCAGATATCGTTCCATGTCATGTATGTTGTAATCATTAAAGTGAATATGGTTACTATTTCATTTAACTACTCTTCCATCTTGGCATCTAGGTTATCGTTAAGTTTTCATGACTTTATTGTTGTACAAAAGCATATTTATTTATTTCGGATGAAAAATTTATCAGGTGTTTAAATTATTTTAAACAGGATATTAATAGAAGAGAATTACACACTCCCATGTTTAGTGCAGTATTATTCACAATAGCCAACATAGGGGAACAGCCTTAATGTCCATGAATAGATGAACGGATAAAGAAGATGTGGTATATATACACAATGGAATGTTATTCAGCCACGAGAAAGAAGGAAATCCTGCCATTTGCAACTACATCACTGGACCTTGAGGACATTGTGCCAAGTGAGATAAAGCAGACAGAAAAAGACAAATACTGTATCATGTCACTTAGCTGTGGAATCTAAAAAAGCCAAACCATAAAAACAGAGTAAAATGGTGGCTACCAGGGGATTCGGGGTGGAGGGATAGGAGAGATGTTCTTCAAGAGTACAAACTTGGAATGAGTAGCAAATATGTCCTAGAGATCGAATGCAGAGCATAGTGAATAGACAGTACTGTATTATAATCCTCAAACTTGCTAAGAGACTAGAACTTAATTATTCCAACCACTAAAAAGAAATTATGTAATGTGATATAGGTGCTAATTATCGCTACAATGGAAATCGTATTAAAATATGTAAATGTATCAAATTAACATGTTGTATACATTAAATTTACACAATGTTATATGTCAAATGTATTTCAATAAAAAAAACACGTGTTAACAGGAAAAATGCTGTTTTGAGCAAGTGAGGTTGGTTTTCTAAGTCTACTGGTTTGACCACGTCGCCTGGACAATTCAGATAATAAGATACTGGAACACCTGATTATTTCCATCAATTGGAAGAAACAACTGGTCGGTTCAGTGCATGATGTTATCTCCCCCCCCCCCCTTAAATGGGAAGACATCAAATTCTTAGGATAGCTTACAATCTCATCCTGCCTTATGTGAGACAGAAAGTGCTAACTGACAGAAGACACAGGTCAGCAATAGGCTTTCATTTCTCAGATGCCATACAAGAAAGAATTCCTTGTATCAATTTTCTCAGTTGAATCTGTGGTTCTCTGTTAATTTCTCAATTAAGTCCAGGTAGGGGCTAAACTAATTGGCTCTTTTCATATCCCCAGTGATAACTTGTTTATATGCATTAGTAAAGACAGAAAGCAATATAGTGTTGCCTATCATAGATGAGCAATAAAAATTTGGTGGTTGGAATGGAAGACAAAATTGTATTTCAGGGTCTTTATGGAATCAGTCCTCAGCCAGAGCCAACTCATGGGGCTCTACATCAGAATCCCTGGTCACTATTCAGTTAAATTAACATCCAAACATGCTGAATTCTTCACTCTTCACTCCCTAGCCATCTATGCCATCATTTTCAAGACAGATTGATATGATTTAAAAAATGGTGAATGGAAATTAGGAAACGCGAAGAGACAGAATTTATAATCCAAGACTGTGAGTGAATGTTTGCAGATGCTCAAACGGACAGTTTCATATAGACCCCATCTGATTAGATATGAATCTATACATAGCACAGATCTGTTCATGTTCACATTAAGGGGTCGGGGGGTGGGGATCAGGCACAGCACCAGCTGTTTACTTTGTGGCTATCATTATTTTCATATTAGCACCTGTTGAATTAGAGGTATTAACACCAGTTGATTTTGCCTGTGCTTCTATTTAGTGAAGTGTTCTTAAATGTGAACACGGTCAGGTTAAGAGCCATATTAATGGATTGAGATATATAAAGAAATCACAAAAGTTATCCTCACTAAAAGTTTCTAATAAATAAATGAAACAGGCTGGTGGGTGGCTAAAAGGACTTCAGGATGAATGCTTCTGAAAGTTCTAATGAAACCAAGCAGCATTTCCTTACCCCATTCTGACTTCTGCAACCAGGGCAGCTGACCTTGAGCATTAGTGATGGGTGTGACTTCACAGCCACAGACTAACATAAAGAGAAGGCGTTTCATTTAAAATGGTCTTTATCCTGCTCTTAAAGTGCAAGAAAATACAGAGAACGTAGCATGATTTTTCCTTTTTTTTTTTGCTTTGTTTGATGTTTTCATTGGAGGGGGATTTCGTTATTGAAATTTGTATTTAAGACTTTAGGAAAAGTTCTGCATATCACTTGTGTTTCCATTGCCAACAAGTTTATGATTTGAAGTGATTATTTACAATGTGTTTTTTTGTTTTGTTTTGTTTTTTAAGCAGGGGCACCTGGGTGGCTCCTTTGGTTAAGCATCGGGACTGTTGATTTTAGCTCAGGTCATGATTTCAGGGTTGTGAGATTGAGCCCTGACCTCAACAGCAGGGAGTCAGCTTGAGATTCTCTCTCCCTCTCCCTCTTCCCCTCCTGCTCACTCTCTCTCTCTCAAGTAAATTTTTAAAATCTTAAAAAAAATTAGAATACCATCAGAAGTAGGTAACTATTCAATGAAGAATGTGGAAACAATAAAGTTCATATCTTTCCTAAATCACTTCCCTCAATTTCTGCCTCTTCATTAATAATGTGAATATGACACTTCAAATCAAAACGATTTGGCCATCTCTAAATTAGGTATTAAGGTGAGATGCAAAAAAGACACTTTCTTTTCAGATAAATATTTTCCCTGCTCCCATTCAGAGATTTTGGTACTACATTGATTTTAAAGACATGAAATATATAGCCACAATAGTCTTTTGATACTCAAAATGGTTTTTTTTTTTTTGAGGTTGTGGGTAAAATGCTTCCAAATAATTATAAAGACTTTGCCCTGTTACAGGATGAGGAATTAAACCCTGTTTTTCATCCATCTTTGGGTATTTGGCTTCACACTACATTTGAGTTTTCAAAATTTCAGCTTCCTTGAGTAAAGCATCTTAGCAGCATCCAGAAAGCTCTCCAGCATGATGCATCGGAACCACGTGGAAAGCTCCTTAATACACAGGTTGCTGGAACCACCCCCGGAGTTGCTGATTCAACAGCTTTGGGCTGGGCTGAGAATCTGCATTTCTGATCAGATCTCTGGTGATATTGAAGGCGCCAGTCCCAGGACCACGTTTTGAGTACCACCGCTTTGAAAAGATTCGGTTTCGTGTTTCCTCTTATATGCTGTATTTTTCAAATACATGTGCAACAAACAACCTTATAGTTTTAAGATAAAGCCAACAGGGCAGAAAGAAGTCCCTGCTGCCCACTAAGGAACCCATTTTCTTGTGAAGTTACAAATTCCTCATCTATATCACTCTAAGTGATTTTATTGATATCCAGCCATTCCCTCAAATTCCTCACTTGGGAAAATGTTATATAATGATAAAGCATCATCAAACAGCAGGGGAATCTCTGTTTTAAGATTTATGCTGCAGGAATGTAATTAATAATTTGCTGAATGTGGGGCATCTGGGTGGCACAGTCAGTGACGAGTCCAACTCTTGATTTCGGCTCAGGTCATGATCTCAAGGTTCGTGAGATTGAGCCCCCCAACCCCCCACCGCTCAGCGTGGAGTCGGCTTGAGATTCTCTCTCCTTCTCCCTCCACCCCTCCTGCTCACGCTCTCTCTCTCTCTCTCAAATAAGTAAACAAATCATAAAAAAATAATTTGCTGAATCAAAACAAATCAGTCATATTCTTTTGAATGAATATATTCAGCTATAGACCACTGTTTCTATTATTCTCATCACGGACTGCATTTTGAGAAGAACATTCGGAGGGAAACCACTTTCTTTACATTCTCCTCTCCCTTAGCCACCATGTTACGTTTCACTTTTCTCTAAGATCTCTGTGGGTCTTTTTATCCTCAAGAAGCCTAGGAGTCAAGGAAGAGCAGAAATCATTCTCTCTGTTGTACAGATGAAAGCGAGATGCTCAGAGGAGCAGTTTTCCTAAAGCCATCGAGGTCATAAATGATGGTATAAGATGGTACCAAGGCTTTGCAGCCCCAGGATCAGGGTGGTATTCACTAGATGGGGTCTTCACTGTCTGTGCGAAGGCAGACAAAGGGTTACATGCAAGGAGCAGCTGTCTGCTCAACGCTGACCTTGTGGATAATGAGAAGGAATCAGCTGGTCGGGCTGCGAGAACCCCCCCAGAGGACCAGTTCTCTGTTGGCCCTGCAATCAAGAACTTTGAACACTTGTGGAGAGTCCCCTCACCCAGGGAGCCAGTGCACCTGTTGGCCACCATCTTTCCACACTGAGATCCAGGCAGGAAACCAGAGCAGAGTCCAGGTAGAGGTAGTCTTAGGACCACCTGGGTGTCTGTCCCTTGTACCCTCTTTCCTCCTTGTGTTACTACCCTTCTTGCCCAGGATCTAATGATTTCTTCCTGTGCCTCACTGCATCTTAAAGCTGAGGCTACGAACTCCAAACCCAGACCACTTGCTCTGCAATGGGAGCTTGGCAACGGTCTAGCCTGACTCATTAGAACTCAGGTATCCTTAACCTCATCCAACTGATGCAGAGGGCAACCTAATATATATTCGTAGAAGGAATGAATATTGTCCAGAAGACAGAAGCAAATCACTAGTTGACATCTGATAGTCAAATAATCATGCCTACCCTTTGGTGGGTTCTCTGTTATGGATTGGGGGTGTGTTGGTGAAGGAAACAGAGCCATTCCCTGCCCTTAAAAGATTCTAGTAGGGAGTACAGACAATTAAACAAGGGATGGCCATGCATGTGATGATATGAGATCCGGCAGATGAAAAGCTCTTACCGCCTCTAAGCTCTGTCTTCAACAGAATCACAGGATATCCCAGAGCCTTCATATCCGGCTGATATTGCAATCTGGAGATTTCTCTTTGAGGCCCAGCATTAGCTAAGAATTCATTGCCTCTCCCTCACTTTAGTTCTGCCTTGCTCTTTTCCTGACCTTATTTGGCCCTGGGTGTAGGGCTTCCCAGGCTCCTGGAGTAATTTCGATCCTATGTAGTGACATCAGCATCAGTGAGTAGCTACAGCAGCTGTGTAGACCTGTCTATAAATTAAAGCTATAACTCCGAACTTGGGAAGCCAAGGACGCACAGCAGGCCTTCCCTTTCAAACACCTCCCAGTCATCCTGATGAAGAAATCTGGATTCCCAGCCTCCCTTCAATCTTCTGGAATAGAAGGTGTGAGGGAGACTGAGTGATCGAGGGTCCAATTAAAATTGTCCCTAAATGGAAGTGAGAATTTCAAAGGCCAATAAATGTTGTCGAGTGAAGAAACACTGCAGGGTCTGGATGTTCAAGTAATGGTTCTTTTTCTCAGTTTTGGAAAGAAAGTTGTCAATCTAAAAAAAGCAGTGTTGAAGAACATGCTAATTAATCTAGCCAAGTGTGGCAAAGGCGAAATGTTATAGAGCATTTTTTTTTTCCTAAGTGAAATCCCACTCTTTGGAAATGGCTGAGTTATAGAAACATCTGGGGGCACTTTTTGGCATGAATAAGAAGTTTGGCCCTTAATGTAAGGTTAATTTACTTGAGATGAAACCATAGCTATTCAACTTCCTATCACTCTTTCCAGAAAACCCTGCAGCCTGGGATCCTCCAGGCAGAGCTCATTTACATTTTTTATCTCCCTATAGTCAATTCTGAAATTCCAGTGGTCATGTTCAGACATAACTTACTAGAAGAGTTATTTCATTTAAAAACATCTTAATTTTCAATGACATCTTGAATTTCCAAATCTGCGCTATGGAGACTTCTTCATTTTGACATGTTCATTCTGCTTGAGTAAATTTAATGTTTATGAAACCAATTTGAAAACAAAAAACTACGTGTGTCCCCCCCCGCCCGGAACCCCATTGGGTTCCTCTGTTTGAGTATGGAGGGCTCCTTCTTTCATTACCCTTTCCGATATACAGACTTTCAATTTCCATTTTTAGCATTTGTCAACTACTACAGAAAACGTGTCTTTTGCTGAGCTGGAGTTGGAAACATCATTTTCAAGAACTTTGGGAACGTTGGCAAGGATCCCACCAAGGTGTATATCAAAAAGGGCTGATAGAATGACAAAATATTCCCTCTGGGGGCTGAGTTGTATGGTGGGAAGATCCCCACTTGGGGAGAAGACTGAGTATGTTTAGATCCCAGCTCTGCCACTTTTTCATTGTTTGATTAACCTTTCTACTGGAAAGAAGGGAATTGTATGGTCTTCTTTCTTGCTGTGCGAAGATTAGAGTCTGGGAAAGGCTTAGCACAGTGCTTGGCCCATTGTAAAAGGTGGATAAATGGAAGCAATTGTCATTACCACTCTCTGTCAGCAAACTCGTTTAGGACACATTCGACCCAATTCACCTGGGGTTATTTTAATTTTTCTGTTGAGAAATGAGGTGCCCCCCCACAGATCCATCCTTTAAGTAAGTGCTTGCACAATGCTGACTGGTTCATAGCACTGGGTCACTGGGTAGAATGTACTTTCCACTTGGAAAGTCAAGTGCTGCTCAGAATTCTAAATAGCGGAGGGGAAAAATAACGACTTCGAAAGGTAACAAAATACTTCAAGGAAAGAAAGGCTAGATCTAAAAATCAAAGATGCATTCTTTTGTTCAGTAAATATTTAATTGCTTAACATGTGCTGGACCCTGGGGGGATATACAGAGAGTTGATTTAAAGTTACAGTCACCCCCAGTAATTTTTTTTTTTCTTTCTGTATAATTGAACTCACTCAACTTAGGAGCCAATATTTCTTCTCAGTAGCTAGAAGGTGGGTGTGATGGTTAAACTTTAAATCCAGTTTCATGTCCTAAAGCTAACTTAGTCACTTCTACTTTATTTTGTCACTTCTAATTCATTCATTCTGTGTGCAGGGAAACCCTGGGGACACACCATCTACGTTCATGGGATGGGACTCTAGTTCTCAAAGACACCTCTGATCTTTGCTCCACCACCTGATCTTTGAGGGAAGGCCTCTGCCCTTATGAGACATGTTGGAGAAGTATCTCTGGTTGAGGTAAAGAAGTCTCTTCCACCACTGCTCATTCACAGTGAGACCCTATTGCCTCTGGCTCTGAGGTCTGGGTATGAGCCTATTCAATCCCCATCGTGGAAGGTCAAGGTATCATTTTCAGTGCAGTATGTAGGAGATAGTTGATCCCACTAATAGAAGTGGAGAGGAACACTAATGGATTTGAGACATTCATTGCATACTTAGGTGAAATGTGGGCCTAAAGCTCTAGCAAAAAACCTAGGGTTGGGAGATTGACATTGGGGAAGCAATCTGTTCAGTTATAGGACCTGAAGGCACGAGGTCAGGAGAGGGTACCAGTGGAGTGTCAGCAGCTAGGTGGCTGGGGGGACAATGCTCCATGTTCCACAGGGGAGGGACTTGCCTCCCACCTGCGGATCAGCCTCCACAGACTCTGGATTCTGTCTCATCAGGAAGAATGGAAGTGATTTCCCATGCCTGTGGTATTTTGCATCCCCCTGTTCTTGCTGGGGTGAGCTACCATTCCCATTCTCACCTGATGTTCTTCTTCATGGGGAGTGGACAGTGGCTGGGAAACTACAGTGCCCAGGGCACCTAAGTGACCCTGGTGACGGAACACATGGTGTCTATGGTACCTGGGAGCAAATACTAGTCTAATATCTAATGAGGCTTCTGAGTTCATCATAGATAAAACCATTCAAGTTCAATATCCAAGCCCATAAAGGACAAGATGGTAGAGGGGAAGCAAAATGTAAATTCAAGAAGGTTCAGAACCATGGAACCTGATGTGTAGTGGAGAGATGGGTAGGAGGGATTGTAAAGTGAGCTCTGGGGTGGTGGTCCTTCATGTGCTTTCCGGGGCTCATTGCCCAGGGGCATCTGACTTAGAGATTCTTGCTTAAATCCTGCCTTAATTCCTACTCTTATTCCCTAATTCCTTGAACTCCTCCATGTCTGAGTTTCCTACGGTGGGGCGGGGGGTGGGGGGTTGGATCACAAACCTTTGGTCCCTGTGGTGATTTTCTGACCTTTAGTTTTTAGATTTTCCTGGCAATTGCTACCTGCCAGTTTAGGCCTTGACCTTGGTCTGTTCTCCCTGCCAATCTCAACCCCCACTAACAGCTGCTTGCTTCCACCTGTTGGATTCTCATTGTCAGTGCCTCGCCTAGGTCTAATCTCTTTTCCTGGGACTTCCTTTGGAATGGCTTTCCTAGCACTGGGGGTATAAATGGTCTTCCGGTGCTTGTTACGGGCTTAGACTTAATCTTCCACTCAGCGCCTGGAGTTCCTATCAGTCCAGGGCACCAATCTTCTCTGAGGACAACTATGTGTGCCTATTATCTTTCAAACAGCCTTCAATATAGACTCATAATTCTTATTTTGCAGTGCACAAAAGGAGGCTCATAGGGATTCAGAGGCTTGTCCAAGGTCACATAACTAGGACGTGGCCGGCCCTAGGATTAACTGTCAGATTGGTTTGGATCCAAAACTCATTCTCTTTCCACAACTACAGGTGGCTTCCAAGGAGGTGTGGGGAAGTTAGAAAGGTGAATAAGACTGTGCAGGAAGAGCAGGCCAGGAGTTTCAGATCTTTATGACACCCTCTGAGGAATGGGCTTGCTAATGACTGCAGTTGAGAGGAAGTTCACACAGGTCACAGGTATGAAGGAAGTGGAGGGAGATTCCATTCCAGTTTGCAGAGGAGATGTCAGCGTAACACTTATCACAATGAACAAATTATGCTCATCGGGATTTAAAATCAAGACTAAATGCACCTTGTCGCCTAGAAATGGGTGCCATGAATGAATCCGAATTGGAAGGATGGTTGCCGGATTCACCTGACCTCTAGACACGATCTTGTTACTTCTGGGAGGTCAAGACACACATGTTGTGTACGTTTGTAGCAAATCTGCTCACATTATTGGGCCAGTAGTCTTGACCACCACCTCCAAGAAGTATGAACTCAACATCTGTGAGAAAAGCACAAATGTTGCATCTCTGCTTCGCTATGAATAGAAACGGCTCCACTTTGCTAGATGTTCCTGATGTAACGCATCTTTATCCAAACTATGGCTTTTTTCCTGCCCTAAGTATATGCAGAATAGCTAACATTCTTCCTTTTCCTTTTAGGAGGCGGATTAGTACCACCTGTCTCAGCTAACATTCATGGGATTCAGCAGGAAAAACAGTATTAGGGGAGGAAAGCTCCTTTGAATGCAGTATTTTAGGATTATTTCTTTGGTTGCTAAACTGCTACCTTTGTTTTCAAAGGTGACGAGACATTTTCTGGCTGGGAGACAGACATCTCAGAAAGGTGTCAAGTTAAAAGAGGGTTGGTGAAAAGATTTGAGCCGGAGACCGTGGAGGAGGGTAAGCAATTGATTGCAGGCGTTGCTTACACTTGCTTCTTACTGTTACAGTTGAAGGAAGGATTGTGGTCATCACCTTTCTGCCCCATCTCACCCCTTCTTCTATGGAAGGTATTAACCTGGGCTCCCATTCCAACTGGATCTTTGCCATCCAGTCCAGGCTGCTCAATGGTTTCTCTGTACAGGGCAAAGAGGCGGGGGAAGGTGCCATGTGTAGAGGTTCCAAGGGCTGTCTCTCAGCTGGGAGTCCTGAAATCTGCTCTTGGATTTGGCATTCAACAGGGATAGAATCATGGACTAGGTATTTAACCTTTGGCTGTCTGCATGGTGCCCTTTTCTAAAATGGAGATAATGGAATTCCCTTGCAGGAGTATTGGAAAGATTAATGAGTTAATGTTTTGTGAAGTGCTTTGAGATTCTCAGATGAAAAGGTGCTATATAATAATTATAATAACACTTTGTTCTTACACAGTGCTTTTCTTTCAGGGAGCTCAAACTGCTTTACCAAAATTATTTCATTAATCCTTGCAGCATCCCTCTATGGCAGATAACAATTACGATCCCCCTTTCTCATCTCAGGAATCTGGGGCACAAAGAAATAAATAGACATGGCCAAGGTCACCCAGCAGTTCATTGGTAAAATCATTGGTTAAATTCAGGTCTGATTCATTTATTCACACATTCATCCATTCATTTACTCATTCACCAAATACTCACCCACAATTATATGCCGGACACTTGAACTATTTGAAAGGGGGGGTATGTGATACAAAGTTAAATAAATATACATTCTTTGCCTTTGAAGAGATTGGGTTAGCCCAATTAGACAACTAAATAATTATTTAAAAAATATAGCAAGCATGTCATATGATGGAGTTTACTGGTGGAGAAAGAAAGTTGAAGAAACATGTCCCAGATAAGAGACTAAAAGAGCAGACTGATAAGTCTGGGGAGAGAGACCCCCCTTGGCGTAATGGCAGCACAGGGCAATTTGGACAGAGGAGTGGGATAAGAAATTTGAACTTTATGCACAAGGCAACTGAGAAGCTTTGGAGGTTGTTCAAGTAGAAGGAACGAGGTCAGCTTTATATTTAGAAAATTAGCTCTGGTGGCTGAGTATTAAGAGGTTTGGATGCAAAAGAGGCCTGAGTCCAGAGACCAGGAATCAGCTCCCTGACTCAAAGTCCAGACCAGTTACTAGGTCATTTTCAATGCATTATAAGCTAGAACTCCAGTGTTGTTTTGAGATTCTGCACGTGGTACTTAAAAAAGAAAACCAGCCATAACAGTGTTCTTTCATAGCTAGGATGTTTTCTCATGTCAAGAAGCATCTAAATGTTTAAAAAAAAAAATCAAATCATCTAGAATCCAGCTTTTCAATGATGGTACAGTGAGCAACTGTCACTCTGCGGCTCTGAAATCCATCAGGCAAAATGGTTACGTCTACATCAATTACTTATTATAATAGAAAGAAAGCCTTTGTTATGCTATTTGTTAAGTATCTCTCCAAATTAGATACAAGAGAATGATCTTCAATGCCAGACTGTTCATTGGCTTTCACATGATAAAGCATTCTGTGATTACACATATTTATTTTTATTTTTGCCCATCATTATAACCATACAGTCAATTTTAAGAACAGTTTCTTGATCACTTGTATTTTTTTTTTCTCATCAAATGTCTTTTAAGTGTCTGACAACCAAAAACGGTAAAACCATCCTGCCTTCGTTAGAGGATCATAAAATGTTTTTTTCAGGTATGTATGGATTCAGACCCACAGACTACCTGTGCAATGCGAGAGGAAGATCCACTTCATACTCAGCTGCTCTGCATCTGGTCCCTTTATTGTCAATCTTCATGAAGAGTAGCGAGCTGGGAAAAATCATACACTCAAAATATTCTTCAAAATTAAAATCCTGATACATGGCTGGTTGCACTATTATGAACAATAAATGCAATAAATGTTTGTTGACTAGCTGGCAATGAGCTCATTTAGAATTTATGTTTCTTCGAGCAATACTTGCTTTGTAAGGAAGATGTCCTATTTGTTCTTAAGTTTAATGAGTGTAATCAGTTAGGATAAGCAAAGTTATGCCTCAGTAACAAACATGTCTAAGTATCAGTGCCTTTAACAACAGAGATTTAATTCTGGCTCACGCAAAGTTCATTGCAAATCAAAGTGACTCTCTAGAGTGCTACCCTCCAGGTGACCGCTCTGAATTTTACCTTCCAATCCACCTGCACTTCAGTGATTGTCAGGAGAGGACAAGAGAGAATCCAATTGCTAGCCAATTAAAAGCTTTTATTGAGAAGTTCCACTCTTTTCTTCTACTCCTAGTACATTGACTACAGCAAAACACATGGCTGTGCTTAATTTCACGGGGACAGGGCATTACAATCCTTTCATGTGCCCAGAAGAGGGGAACTAAATATCAGTGGACAATTTGACATTTGTCATAGGCTTTTCTGATGGTCGTTGAAAATTACCGTTTTCTGAAAAAATCATCTGCTTCCATTGAATGAACGTGCACCTTAATATTTGAAAACCAAGTTATTTATTATTTGTGGCATTCCTGGAAGACTTACTGGTATTTTTAAAAAGATTTTATTTACTTATTTATTTGACAGAAAGAGAGCATGAGAGGGGTGGGTGGGGAGGGGCAGAAGGAGAGGGAGAAGCAGACTCCCAGCTGAGCAGGGAGCCTGACGTGGGGCTGCATCCCAGGACCCCAGGATCATGACCTGAGCTGAAGGCAGATGCTTAACCGCCTGAACCACCGAGGCCACCACCCCCCACAGACATTTACCAGTATTAATGCCATTGCTTAAATACAGTTTACAATACAAAACTCTTTATTGGTTAACTTCTCTCACCAGATGGTGAAATGTTTAACGGTAGGGACTACGTCTGAATTTTTTCTGCACTTCTACAACCTAGAGGATTGGCTGTCACACAGCAGGGACTGAACATCTTCTCATGCCTTGTGACATGAACAATTTGTACTTCATATACACCCGGAAGAAGACATAGGTAAGCTGAATTTTTTTTTAAGGAGAAGAAACACCCCCAATTTTATTATAGTAGAAAGTGTTCAGAAGATTTCTATAGCTGAACTTCTGATGTGTTTTCTAATCATAACTTAAGGCAAGCCAAAGTATCTAGGAAAACTAAATGATTTCTTGAAAACATTTTTCAACTTCAGCTGGGGTGAGGTGGAATTTGTTTGTGCTGGATATAGTGAGGAGGTTACCAGGAAATTCTACTTTATAAATGAACTCAGGTAATGAACTCAAGGAAACCTTACACTTCAGGTAGAGAAGCTTATTCTAATTCATTATAATTTCAGGATCATTAATAAAACTGTCAGTATGTGCTTCACATATTAAATTTACCTTTAAGTGTCTTAAATCCATGAAAAGGCTAAACTATAATAAAATTCTTAAGATTTAGCTGATGTGTTATCTCCTTGAATTTTATTCCCATATGTCTAGTAATTCCTTCCAGTATATTTAAAATAATTCCTGTTCCTCACTGGCAAGAATATCCTCCAAAGGTTTATAGCATGTCCACTCTATTAGCTACAATCTTCGTTTGATATTTATAATCTTTCCTCATACATCCATTGCCCCATTCCCACAAGCATCTGGTCACACACTGATGTATCTAAATCATTTTGATACAGAGGCAGTAAACTCCACAGTTACATGATGTGGTTAGATTCTTTGTGTGAAGCACAAATAGCAGAGTTGGATTGTTTTCCTACTACTTTCGAACCTCAGCATCTTCAATTCTTTGGATTCATCTACATCTACATTTTGTTTTATTATTTATTTATTTATTATTATTTTTTTAGAGAGAGAGAGTGCGTGTGAGCTGGGGGTGGGGATAGAGGGAGGGAGAGAGAGAGAATCTTAAGCAGGTTTCACACCCAGCACAGAGCCCAATGCGGGGCCCCATCTCACAACCCTGAGATCATGACCTGAGCTGAAATCAAGAGTCCCATGTCCAACCGACTGAGCCACCCAGGCACGCCCATTTGCATTTTAGATGGTTTGCTACTGCTGTCCTGCTGTTTAGAAGGAGCCATCCTTATGGATTCCATGCTAGATCAATGGGTTCCCTTCAGGTATATCTGGGGCTCCAGGGAATTTTCCTTCTTTATTTTCCCTGAAAGCAGATAAGTGATCATGGAAGGATTTGAAAGACAAATGGAAGCTACTGTTTCTGAGTAGGCACCAAAGACTGAAGTCAAAAATTCTAGGGGCACCATGATTATGCAAGGATTCCTTTTCCAGCTCCAAGTTGTGCGCCTGCCATTTTGTATGCCATATTCTATTAGTACAACTAAAAGAAGTTGCGTGAGGACTTCTAAAGGAGGGAGAAGGACAGAAGATGTAAAATGCAAGTTATTGCTTCCGGATGTTAGCTTGCTTAAAAGTTCCTGTCAAAATGACCGGTTAACTCAGAGTGACCGAGGTTGTTGGCATGAGAGTAGATGCAGAGATGGAAGAGACAGAGAGAGTGACTTCAGGAAATGATAGGCAGTCAGGGGATTCCTACCTGAAGACCGAAAGGTTGTCAGATGCTGCCCCAAGGGCATCCTTTTTTAGCAATAGCTATGGCAGTATTGTTTTTAAAGTTGTCTCAACTGTTGTTTGAGTGGGAAATGGGAAAGCATGGAGATACGGAGGCAAAAGGTCAGGGCTCCTAAGCTGTTTTGTGATTTAAAGAAAAAAAAAAAAGACACATTTACTTGTTTTTCCAAATTAGTGTGTATTGGAAAAGTAGTTTCTGGGTGAAGACCTCTGGGGGTAATTTAATGAGCATAGATATATTTCATGTTGTGTTACATTATATTTTATCATCGTGCACATATATTATGTTCTGTGTTTTTTTTTCACTCCACACTATTTCATATATTCTGCACATCGATATTATTCATGCTGTAGTCATTTTTAATAGTTATCTGTGCCGTATTTAGTCAAGCTACTACATTTGAGTTGGCTTGCATCTGAATTTTAGAGTTGGTGATCTTTCTGATTTTAAAGACCGTATAAATTTACATAATGTAATGTAAAGTGTTTACATTGGTGTCTAAATTAGATACTGGCTAAAGGTTGCCCTCTTTTTCTTCCTCTTAATTCCCAATTGGATGCAACCCCCAAACTTTGAGATTTCTGACTCCCAGTACTCATCTCTAAGACTATCAATCCCAAGAAGGTGATTTTCATGTAATAATTTTCTGCTCATAGTTTTAACCTCTTTTGGTGCATTTCTATTATTTCTTTGTCCTTACTGGTGGTTGCACCAGCTCCCAGTTTAATATCATTTGCACATTTCATTAATATGTGGCTTACTCCCTCTTCGAGATCCTTAATAAAGATGTTAAATTAGATTGTATCTGACATTGACCCCTGGGGCACTGCAATGCTTTAACGATATCCCGTTTTCCTGTCTGCAGTGTATAGAATTCTTGCAGAATGCACAAGGCACAGCTTCAACCTGGGATAAATCTTCAATTTTAATTTTAAAGCCGAAGTCAAGTCATGTGGTTTGGGATAACTTGACATTGCCAGAGAACATACTTGTAGTTGCTAGGAAGTCATATTTTAGCAATTAAGTACAGGTTTGCCAGAATTATATGTCAGATTGCCAATCTGCTGACGATTACAAGAGATAGTCTCTCTATCCTGCTTAATACATTTCAGTCAAACTGAGAAGGGTCTTGTTTTTCAAAATGAAACTCGGCTTTTTATATTTCAAGGCTAGCAATCACCTTTCGCCAGCTTTTAAACAGCATGCTTCTTCTGTGTTTCAAAGCAGTCTTATTAAAGAAATGGTTGTACCAATACACTAACCTAGACAGGCTTCAGGGAAGCCTACCAGATGCCCCACTGAGAATCTGGACATGAAATCAACTTTCAAATTTCAGGAATTTACTAAAAGTTCTTCCAAATTGGAAACATGTATTTTTTTTAATAGAGAAGGTGTAATACCATATGATATTCTTGGCACCGAATTTAACTCTCTGGTTGTACTTGGTTTAATTAGAGAAATCTCTATGTTTATATCAGATGCAAGTATTTCAAATAAGTTACAAAATAATATCTTAAAAATTAGATCGTGTGACCCCAAACGCCTCTGAAATGAAACTGACTATGGTTAAAGGGAATATATTCTTTAATCGTATCACCATCAAGACTTCCAAATCACTCCAAATGATCAAATATTTTCAAAGTCCCACATTAGACATTCTCATCAACTTCTCTCATTATCATTTACAGTAAACTTGTCTTGCGAAGGTTTTTGATCTCCTCTTGGGCACATGCATTATATTTGTCTGCTTGGGCTGCCATATACCGGGTAGCTTGAATAAGAAAAATTCATTTCTCACAGTTCTGGGGGCTGGGAAGTCCAAGATCAAGGCACCAAGTGATTTGATTCCTCAGTGAGGACTCTTTTCCTGGCTTGTACATACCCTCTCATTGTGTCCTCACATGGAGGAGAGAGAGAGCAAACTCTCTTTGGTGTCACTTCGTTTTTTAATTTATTTGTCAGAGAGAGAGAGAGAGAGCACACAAGCATAGGGAGTGGCAGGCAGAGGGAGAAGCAGGCTCCCCACTGAACAAGGAGCCCGATGTGGGACTCGATCCCAGGACCCTTGGATCATGACCTGAGCTGAAGGCGGACACTTAACCGAACAAGCCACCCAGGCATTCCTTTTTGGTGTCACTTCTTATAACAACATCCCATCATGGGAGCTTCACCCTCATGACCTCATCTAAACTTAATTATCTCCCAAAGTTCCCATCTCCAAATACCATTACACGGGGGCTGGGACTTAATATAAATTTGGGGGGGAGAGAGAACATACTCAGCCTACGGTACATACTCAGACAATTCTTTAGCTTCAAACAAACAAACAAACAAACAAACAAAAGATTGAAAGAACAAACATAACCAGAACTTGACATTGGCCTTGTAAATACAATTTTTCATGTCTATAAGCACAACCGAAAGTACATTTCAGCACCAGTCAAACAAGGCCACATCACTCTCTGAGGTGATGGAGGGAAGTCACTCTGCTCCTCTGACGGTTCATGCCTCCAAAGGGTTTTTCAAACATGTAATGGCTCATTATGTCTTAGAAAAGACACTTTTCACCCAGTTAGCTCATTGCATTTGGAAACCTGAATTCCAGAACATCCAAGAGAAATTCTTTTGTCACCTGCTACCTCCCTCTTTGCCCCACCCCCACCCCATGAAGGATCAATGACCTCACCTACTTTAAGAAGTAGGTAATGATTCAGGCAGCTTAGACAATAAAACAAAGCAGAGTAATCGGGTAATGGAATGGAATATTTAATCCAATATTACTTGGTTGGTTGGGTTTTGGTGGTAGAATTTAGATAGTTTCTGAAATTCCTGGCTTCTATTTTGGGTAAATGATTGGATATAGCGCATTTTATTATACTCTCTTGACCTCAAGGATCTAATAGTTTAGCTGGCAAGATAAGAGTTGTCTACAAGAGAAATTAGAAATGTATGAGAGGCAAGGGTGCCCGGGTGACTCAGTCAGTTAAGCGTCTGACTCTTGATTTCAGCTCAGGTCATGATCTCAGGGTCGTGGGATCAAGCCCCACAATGGGGCTCCCCACTCACTGGGGAGTCTGCTTGTCTCCCTCTGCCCCTGCCCTTCCTGCCCCACTCTCTCTCCCAAATAAATAAGTAAATCTTCTGTTTCATCTAACTCCCTATAAACATTGCCACCTGAAAACGCAAGATGACGAGAGGGCCCGAAGTTGATCGTAGGCTTTTCTTTCTTACTCTGTCCTGTGAGATGGGGCTCAGCACACTCCTTGGGGAGAGAATTTGGCTTTATATAAGCAAACCAGTCTGTTGCGGACTAAATGTGCCTCCCTCAAATTCATATCTTAAAACTCTCACCTCCTCTGTGATAGTACTTAGAAGTGGGGACTTCCGTAGGTAATCAGGGTTAGGTTAGGTCATGAGAGTGCTGCCCCCCATGGTGGGATTAATGCATTTATAAAAAGAGAAAGAGACAGAATTTCTCTTTCTCTGTCTACCATGTGAGGAAAGCACAAGGAGCCAGCCCCTTGCAAGCCTCCACAGAACGCAGCCGTACTGGCACCCCAATCTTGGACTTCCAAGCCTCTAGAATTGTGAGAAGTAAATGTTCATTGTCTCAGCTGCTGAGTCTGTAGTATCTAGTTAGAGCAGCCCAAACTGACTGAGCCACAGTCCATGTGCAGATGTGGCTTGTAAGTGTTAACAGCTTCTGTCTGCTGCAGAATGGCTAGCTAATTAATTTGAAGGCTTTTGGTTAAGTTCATAAGACGAAGTAGAAATTTCTGGGTGTTCTGCAGACGCTACAGAGATTATGATACTCTCCTGCTCTTTTCAGTAAATCCCACCTTGCAAAACTGAAACGTTCCTGCTGTGACTTCTTCCTTCTTCCTTCCTTGGAGGGAGAAGTACCAAGTCCAGATGTTTCCCTCTGGTTCCTAGCAATGGACAAACGCTTTATATATCAAGTCCTCAGGAAAGAACACCCAGAGCTGGTCTCTTATCTGGCATATAGCCAGAGAACAGAGAGAGCCAAAGAAAAAGCAGCAGAGAGAGGTATTCTTCTACCTTCATATAAACCATGACAGGCTTTCTTCCTTCAAGTGGTGTTTGCCCACTTGTCAGAACTAAGTAGAATATCATAAACCATATTTTTCTTAGATCTTATGTTTATACTACTTCAATGCTAGAAAACCTACTTATAATGATTATTAGTATATAATAAAGGAGTTATTCTATGTGGAGCTTATGATGTGGTTGTAATATTCTATTTCATCAACATCTTTTTTAGAATAAATAGTTTTGTTAATATTTAAATGCCATTCTAGTCCTTGAACTGAAATGTTTCTAAAATTATGCAAAAAATAATGTATCTGGCAAATTCCTTAGAGACCCAATAGACATACATCAAAGAGAAATCTGGTATTAAAAGATAACTCTTCTCTTAGTTTTTTCTGGTTTACAAACTACCTAACTTGCATCTTCCCACCTGGCATTAAAATGAAATATCACCGAAAAATAATGAGAAGCATGCCTTGATTTTGAGTGTGTACAGTAGTGGACAGAGACCTTTGAATGATATAGAAATAACAGAAGTCTACACAGCAACACACACACCATGAGGATGGGCAAGTGCATACACCCACCGCTGGCTGCCCATCCCTCCTTTGGCAAGGAACTCAATCTTAGGGTCATGGTTTCTACATTCGTCCAATGAGGTTTATCACACTTACTTGGCCTACCTCATAGAGTGTCTGTGTTGATCATCTACAAAAACTACAAGCCAGGTTGTGTCATTCTCCTTGCACAGAAGCTTTCTCTGAATCTCTTTATGGCTTCCCGCAAGTCTTTGAACAAACTGCATATTCTTACCATGACTTCAAGGCTTTGCATGATCTGGCCCTCTTTCCCTTGCCAGGCTCCTCTCTGACAATTCCCCTTGATTATAACTTCCTTTCTGCCCTACTGGCTTTCTTTTAGATCCTTGAATTCACCTGAACATTCCTCTGGAAGGAAGGAACCCTGACATCCCAAGCTCGATCCCCGCCCCCTCCCCACATCCCATGCTAGGTCTAGCCCCTCTGGCATCAGGTGCCAGGTCTTGCCCCTCCTTCCCAGTATCCTGCACTAGGTAAGGGCTCCCTGACATCCTGTGCTAGGTCAGGGACCCCTGCCGTGTGCTTGCAGAACCCCCAGCATCCTTTCCTTCAAGGACTCACCTGAATCCTGAATACCTTGATTCTTTATCTAAATTAAATTATATGAGATGAAGATTGATCTTTCCCCCAGACTGTCGTCTCCATCAGGGCAGGGTCAATACTCCAGAACCCAGTAGAGTACTGGACACAGCAGCACAGTTTTCGAGTGAATGAAGAAGAGAACAAGGGGATGCTGGTGATAACCAATTTGAAACTTCATGTGTGTGAACTAATTACAGAAGCCGAAGTGTAGATACTCTTTTGGAAAACATCCTGACAAGTAGAGACGGACCCATGGGCCACCTAGAAGACTCTCCCAGGCAAAATGTTAAGGAATTGTGGCTCAATGCCCCATGATTTTAGAATTTTTAATGTAAATGCCTCAGTGTTCTTTCCATTACCAGGGAAACTCAACAATCACAAGTGCTGGAAATGAAAGATACTTTAATGGAAATGAAATTCAGATAATGGGTATACTTGCTATCCAAGTAGTCACCTTTCTCATTTTGAAACCAAATGCTTTTTTTTCCAACTCTGTATTTAACATTTAAAAATAATATTTGCATTTTACATCTCAACAGTAGTTAATATCTGAAGTATTAGAGAGGAATTGTTTTAGCTGATAAGCATTGAATTAAACTTGGAGAAACATTTGTTTTATCTGATGACCTTCATCATGGTGAATCTGTCTAGGTTTTAGTGCAAATCAAATTTTCAAAGTACTGCAGAAAGAGGTAAGAAGATATGGCTTTTTAGCTCTGTAATAATTTTTTGGATTATCAAGACTTATTTAAAACTTCCTTGGCATAAATCAGTTTAAAACTCAGTCTTCATTTTTTTCTTTAAAAATGAATATTCAGTAAACCATAAGGTTTTAAGGCAGAATAGATTTGTTTAAATTTATGGATGAAAGTTGATTTTATTAAGCTGAAGTCTTCTCATAGAGGGTTTTTTTCTTATAAGGCTATCTCATTGGAAAACTGAATTAAAAATAACCGTGTCTATCAATATCTATATTATATGAAGTTGTTTGCCTCGCATGACAATGGAAAAAATAAAACAGAGCATTCTGAACTAGGAGTTCCGATTTATCACTTTTAGAGACTTCACAGCTCCAATTCAGGGTGATTCTAGAAGGAAGCCATGTGTTTTGTAAAAACTTTTTTTTTTTTTTCTTGATAGGTGGTCAGTTTGTGCAACAAGTAAAGCAGCACAATTTCAGAGGTAAACAGAGAAGATAAGAAAGAGGGTGTCCATGTATTTTTTTCCCTTCTGTAAAGTTCAGATCATGCATCATCTCTAATGAGCTTGATAAAGCATAGCAAGGCAAATGTGCCATAATTCATCATGTTTCCCATTTCAAAAGTGACAGGCAACCTAAGGGAAGAAGTCTTTATTTTGTAACAATAAAAGAAGGAGGCAAGATAATCGCATTTAAAACAATATCTGCAAAGGAACCCTTACAATCCACACCACATACAGAAAATTGTCTTGTTCTACTGGGGATTTGTTTGGTTAATGTTGTACCAAAACTTCCATTAGTGCCCATAAGCAAAATAGTTGATTTTTATATTTAATACAAATGTAGGAGAAAAAAAATGTTTTTAGAAATCTCTTCACATTTTGAGGACTAATGTGCTTGTATTGTGAGAAACAGAAGCAATGTTTGCAATTGTTAGAAATGTACCATGGGCTTTCATGTTATTTTGTTAAATGGTACAACATACAATATTGAAAGATCCAAGTGAAATCCATTCTGTAAAGAACCAGTGTATACTTATATCAGTTTTCTGAGGCTGTTTGCTTATTTCTAGAACTAGTTCAACAAAATACCATCTCCAAAAATGCGTCTCTTTTTGCTTCAACCATGCCTTTCGGAAATCAGTCGGAATATTTCTGGAATTATATTATATATATACATATATACATACACATATATAATAACAGAGACTTGAACATCTTAGACTGCACACAGAGAGAAGGGTTGGTAATCAACTGGATATATGGCACATAATCACATCTCTGATGTCTCAAGTATTCTGCCTTATCTGCAAGTAAGCAAGGGAGGATAACACGTGATTTGGTCCCTACAAGAAAAATAAAAGCTCCTACTGAAAAGAAATGCTAATATTTTACAGTGTCTCAACACCACAAACCCACAGCTAATCACAAAATATACCATTTTTTATAATGGCTAAAGAAGGCAATTTGTCTTTATTAAGAAGTTTAAGGATCATGTTTATTTAAAGTTACTATCTGCACAGTAATGAACAAGTAATAGGAATGCTATGCAGGGCAAGTAGCTGTTTTTGTTTAGAATATAAGGAGTGTATTTACACAAAGATTCAAAATACAGAAACACATTTGGTTGTAATTAATAACAATTAGTGGTTGTAATTAATGACAATTAGTGAAGACCCTGAATCTTCACGTTGAGGTGCTGGGGTCATGCACGGGCTTCAAGGTTAAGATAGAGATTGTCTTCTATATCTTTCTTTGCATACTAGAACACATTATATTTGGTAGATTTAAGGGCAAAAATGTCCTGTGGGAATTACAGTGATTGATTTTATATGGTATGGATAGATGCGTCCTTGCAGAGAAAATTCCATTGCTGTTATATCCTAATCATTGGTCGTTGCTTAATGGCATTCCAGTGGTAAACAGCCTGATCTACTTGCCATTGAATAATTAATATGCCAAGGCATATTTTAAGCAAACTTTGTTTCTTTGGGGACCCAAGAGGAACTTAGCTTCTCTCCCCTGTCTTTGAGTTTTTAACAGGAGAGAAAATGATAGATACAATTATGTACATATATCTGATCAGCTCAAATTGATTTTATATAATCAAACAAGAAATTGGTGGTGCCCGGGTGGCTCAGTCGGTTGGGTGTCTGCCTTCGGCTCAGGTCATGATCCCGGGGTCCTGGGATCGAGCCCTGCATCGGGCTCCCTGCTCAGTGGGGGACCTGCTTCTCCCTCTCCCTCTGCTGCTCCCTCTGATTGTGCTCTCTCTCTCTCTGACAAATAAATAAGTAAAATATCAAAAAAAAAATGAGTTTCCACTCACAAGTTTATTCACCTGTGTTGTTGCCCAAAAGGGCATTACTTTAAGGACTATGTCATTCTCCCTGCTCTCTCAAATAGCAGTTGAGACTCCTTCCCTGGCTCCTTTCTTGCCTCTCCCTTTACTTTAGGGTTATTGCAGGGGATGAAGATGGAAATGCTTCTCTAAAACACGGGCACATTGTTGAAATTGATAGGTTTTACCCAAGGGGACTGATCAGTCATATGCCATCCTTATCTCAGGGACTGGGGACATTTTCCATTATTGCAAAACACTTGCCTGACAAGTTTTCAGTACTTGATTCTAAGAAAGACATTTGGGTGGCTCTAGTGTATATGCGTGAATTTGCTCTATTTTTTTGGCATTTCTCCTTTTCCTTCTGATTCCCTTTCCTGTCCAGGGACCATTATGTTCTTCCTTTTTGGAAAGGAAACTTTTAAATTTCAACCCATGATCATCCTTGGATTATTAGATCTTTCTCCTAATGTCCTAAATAATTTGTTTTATTTATTGATATTTGTATCTTCGCACAGATGTTAATCTCGCTGTCCCTTCAGTGAACCAAGTCTGAGCGATTTATCTTTTACCATTCTTAAAGAATCAGTGATTTCAGCCGTTACTTTTTCTTAACTTTAAATTTTGTTCTCAGGGACTTCTAAATCATGTGGAACTGCAAAATGGTTTTTGATACACACCTCTAGGTCCCCATAGAACTTGAACTGAGGGCGCCTGGGTGGCTCAGTTGTTAAGCGTCTGCCTTCGGCTCAGGTCGTGATCTCAGGGTCGTGGGATGAAGTCCCACATCGGGCTCCCTGCTTGGCGGGGAGTCTGCTTCTCCCTGCCTCTCTCTCTCTCTGTGTCTCTCATGAATAAATGAATAAAATCTTTAAAAAAAATAGAAGAACTTGAACTGAAATTTACAATTCAGGGTCTCAAAAAGAAGGGGGAAATAACAGTCTGAGTTGTTCTCTTAAATAATATTAAGATTAGAATTAATTCTAACAAACATGGTAGCGTTCAACGTCCAGTGGAAAAGGATCCATTGGGACAGAAGGTGACGGTGTCCCTGGAGGCAGTGGGCTGAAGTGGGTTAGCGCTCTATGCACACCTTTCTTTATGGGGCTAGACTGACACGGCTGACAGGGTCTCCACTATTTTAATAAAGACAAATCAGTACATTTTTGGGGGGTCTGTGGGAGGGTTGGAGAGGCAGGGTGCAATACCCTAGTTAAAGATGCTGTTGTCTGGTCTTTCCCCATCTAATCACAGCCACTAGACCTTTCTGTAGAGTTCCTGTCTTTTGTTCTTGGTTAACGCTTTCCCAGCCAGATCTGCTAACGGGGTATTGTCTGCCAGCCAGAGAAAGCTTGTGCCCCAATTAGGATGTCACCGGTGAGGGCTTGGCCATGGGGCTCCTCGGCCAGCCTGTTAACATCTTCACTCTCTGAGGTGAGGTGTGGATGGAGAACATATGGTCCAACAGTCGCTGGAGGGCAGGTTTCTTCAAGTGAAAGTCAGAGGCCTTTGGAACATCAGTTAGGATTTGGTTGGAAAGGAGCCTGTACGGTTGGCACTCACTCATGTCTGGATTGTTCTTGAGAGGAGCCTTCAAGGTTTCCTGGCTCTACTCCTTCCCTGCTTCGATACCAGCAATAGTGAAAAGTAGAGAGCACCTCCCAGTAGTATGGTCTCTAATGCCACATCCAAGGAGAAAAGGAAAAAGAAGATGACCAAGCGCTATTTCTGGCTTGAGGATTTGGGGAATTACCAAAATAGTTGAGCTTTTACTAATTCAGGAGATGCAGCTGATAACCTAGCAAAAATATCTCTGTTGTTAAGCAGAAGGCGAATGATCTGGCAAAAATGTACTGTTTCCCGGCCAGGCAATCGATATCCTTTAAATGAATTTGGGAAGGAAGGGAGGTGTTGTAAAGGTGTTGTAAAATTTAATATATATATATTTAAGGTGTTGTAAAATTTAATATATATATATTTAAATTTTCCTTTTGTATTACAAATTATGTTAAAGCTGAATTTATTTCATGTTTCTAGACAAAGCACAGGATAACCAAATGTCTTGGCTTTCCTGGATAGAACTGTGGGCGTGATAGTCAAGTAACTGTTTAAAGATGCTTACAAGAGGTATTTATTTCAATCAGGACATAAACTTCTGTGAAAGCTCTTTTCTTTTCTTCCTTGCTTCCGCTGTGACAAGTTCTTCTACCCAGATGGGTATCAGAAAGTGGGATTCAGGTTCGGGCCTGCTGAGTGAGGGGAATACTTGGTCTCCTCATTTAAAGCAACTGGATTTTTTGCTCTTCGAATGTAGGAAACCTAATTACACCCTGGTAAATTCTCTTCAGTCTACCAAACACAGAAAAAAAACAGTGACAGAATCTGAAAGGCCAGAAAAGAGAAAAGAGTCCCTAAGACCTAATGAATCCAAACTAAACACCTCTCCACAGAAATGTCAAACATTTCTCTTAGCACAAAACAAGGCTTAAAGAATGCCCTGCTTTTGTCTCTGGCCTAATTCCTTAAGCAGAGAGGGGGATTTTCCTCTGGGAGTGTTATTTCACAAAGAACGAAACAGCAAATAAACAAAAGACTCTCAAAGAGAGAGAGAGTATAAATAAAATTCATGACTCTTTAAAGAGTTTACACTGAAAGAATGTGGGGGATTATTTACAATTAAGGCATAGCCTCTGGAATACAGTTATTATATATATAAAACAAAGAATAAGAGTTCATTTCATTTTGTTCATAGGAAAGTGCACCTGGCTACTCAGAGTTTGAAAAACAAAATCATGAAACTTCACTTCCTCAAGATCTTTCTCTTGTTATTTTTGTTGTACGCATGTGTAAAACTTCTTAAGGTGACGAACAGAGCGTTTTCTAATTTATTTGCACCTTCCTTTTTAAAGCTGCAGGTGATATCTATTGATATTTGATTTAAAAAAATAGGTCGAAAGACAAAGTTCCAAGAAAAAGTTTTGTCGTGGATGTGTTTAGAAGGAATTTTCCACATTTTCACATGTTGAAAACGAGTGTTTGCGGTGGCAAAGATAGTCTTCAGTTGAACAAAGGAAATTCGTAAGCCACTAAGGAGAAAAAAGTTGGAATTAAGAGAAAAGTAGGAGAAAGCACAGGTTTAGGACTATCTGGTTTCCTGGCAAATTATCCAATAACACAATGGGGTCGTTAATAACAGAAATGGGGGAAGGGGTAAGTTGAATACGAAACAAACACAAGATTTCGGTATTAATGTAATAGGCAGACAGAAATAAATGGTTATTAAGATAAGAAGCAGTGGCTAGAGAAACCACTTGATTATAAATTATAGAGCAATTAGTCCTCTTTTCAAGTGTGAGTGTGTGAGTATATGTGTGTGTGTGTGTGTGTGTATTAGGCATTTGCATTCTAGTTTTAGTGTGATTTAAGAAAAAAAAACGCAGATAATGTTAAAAACCATGAAACGGGATCCTATGAACAAATGGCATTTAAAGGTAGAATTCTAGTAAAAGTATGGTCTTCTTGAAAGCTTCAGTCATGGGCCTGGGAGATGGGGTGAGGATTTAAGCACTTGCAGAGCTTACAGCAAAGTTTAGATTGAGTCTTATCCTGACGTGCCTGTCTCAGTGAAATATCTGAAACATTTGGCCCCACGAGATTAAAAGAACAGTGCTTATATTTAGCATCTGCTCCCCCCCCCAACTCCAACTTTGCTACTAATAAAATTCAGCTCTATGGAAAAGAATTTGAATTCCAGCTGGGCAGTTTTCAAAATAAGATGAAAAGTTAAGCAGGCAATTGGTGTGTATTTAGGGCTCAAAACACCTTGCCCCCTAGAAGACTTGAAGGAGTTAATCCCTTCTCAAGATAATCCACTAAAGAGCATCCTTCATTATGATGTTAAAAGCAAGGATCAGTGCTGGGGAGTCTAACAATAGGACAGGGGGGTTTTCAGTCCCAACCACATTCTTCCTAGGTTAGAAACAGAAACTGCTGTGATTCCAGCAGAAAAATAGAGCAAGACTTTTTCTCTTATGTTAAATATTCAGATGGTAGGAAGGGGAGGGGCCGGGGGGCGGGGAATTTACCAAGGATAGTTTTCCTTGGAGAATTAATATTTCGGATTATTTCTAAAATCGTCCTCTCATGAGAGGAAAACAACAGTTTTTAACTCAACAGTTAGACGGTTTGGGAGCACTTTTGATTTCATGCAAAAGTGCATTTTTGATTAAATCATACTCAATTACTCCCTGCCTCTCCACTCGCTGCATCTCCCCACCTTGATATGTTCAATGAACACAAAACTCACTCTAAACTTTTACCAAAGATGCAGGCTGAAGTTATTTGGTCAAAATTTGATCCTGTGAGGCATGATGTTTTCAACTTATGGCCAGATTTTGTTTCTCAAAGAGTCTCAATCATTTTCCATAAGTGAGAAGACAAAGTATTTAGTGTTTGTAAGCAAATGAATCTTAAAAACCTGGTTTAAAAATCTCATTTTCACTATAGTTTGGTATGTTTCATTGTGTTGGTAATACTATTTACTGTTTGTTGTTGCTTTCAAAATATTGTGTAAAAAGGTAGTTTTAAAACTAAAAACAAAAAACAAGACAAGATTCTTATAAAAATCTTCAATATAAGCCTGTATCTTAGGGAAATGAGGATGGCAAATTTGGCTATCCCAGACCATGGGAAATATTTTCTTTTTTTCCCCCTTCCCCCTTTTGTAAAGTGTAAATACATTATTTTGTAAAGCATATTTATTTTAAGGAATTCATCCTTACCAAAATTGAAAAAAAAAGACAGGGAAAGATTTTTTTTAAGTGTGTTTGAAGCGGAATCAACCGCAACTCATGAATGTGTGTGTGTGTGTTTCGCCTTCCATGATCCCTTTTGTGTTCCTATGGTGTTCCAGGAATCTTGGCTCAGAAGACCCTGAGCTCTGGTTGCAGCCCTCAAGGGGTCGAAGGTGGACAAGCACGGCTCTGGGGGTGTGTGAATGAGCATGTGTTGGAGTGGTCGTAATCATCAGAGCTAGAAGGAAAAGAGGGTAGGGTTGTTGTGATTTGGATTTGGATGAGTTCAAAGAGCCATCTGGAAACACTGGAAAGACAAAGAATTTGAAAGGGAGAAAATATGAATGCTAAATAAATAAAAGCCCTTGAAACGTGGTCAAAGACCTACTATTATAGGTTGAAATATTAGGAGCTAGTATTTCAAACAGGATTTGATTAATATTTTATTTCCATGAGAAGCATCATGAAAAAGGAAGGACTTTTGAGGTCAGGATTGTGGCACTTACCAATAGTATGACTCGCTTCTCTTCTCTTATTTATATTCAGTGAGAATCCCTAAGCCTGAACTATAGGTTAGCATGAAGATTCTCAGAGAGCGCATCAAACCCTACTTTATCATGATACACTAGTGGTAAAAATAAAAACAAAAGCAAAGACCAGAGACCTGAAGTTTGGCAGACTCCGTAGGTGCTCACTATGCGACTTTGGGCAGGGCCCCTAGTGTTCCTAAATCAAAGTTTGTCCATCTGTGAAGTGAGAACTGTACTAATTCAAAGGGTCGCTAGGAAGATACAGTAATATGGTCCATAAGTGGCTCAGCGCCTGGCTTAAACGTATATATTGCAGAATGCCAAACATATAGAAAATGCATTAGAAAACTTAGACTCTCTTCCTTTGAAAATATATGCTTCCATATATTAAAGTAATATGCATCAGTTTAATTCAAGAAATGCAAGTGTTAATAAAATTTTGATCTTCTAGCCAAAGTATTTTCCTTAGCCCATATGCCTGCAGCTGAATTTTATTAAAAAGATGTAAAAAGTAAAAAAAAAAAGTGGAAAGTAAATTAATTAATGTGAACTCATCTCTTCATCATACATTAATTGAGACGCCATTCATTGTGAAAAAGAAGCAGGATTTATATAGTTTACTTTTTACCTATTGTTACCTCATTCAATCCTCTTGAAGTTTATGTAGAATATTAGTCTCGGTTTTTATTTTAACAGATGAAGAAACAGATTAAAACGTGTCCAAGGGCATTGAGCTGATGAGTAAGTGGCAAAGCCAGAATTGAAACCTCAAGGCTCCCTGTCTCCGTATCTTCTTCATGGAACATGGAGACAGTATTTCAGTCTTCTTCCATTTGGTTCGCCCAAAGCCTGACATCCAGGAGGTCCTAAGAGATGCTGGTGGGCTTGGACCCTCTGCTCTCATTAGCTACTTTGTAAATGGAGCCTCCTGGTTTCCACCACTGTTCTATGACTGATCTTACCCATGCCGTCTACATGGAAACTACACCTACTACTTCACTCTCTCGAGGAAGGCTACTCTCCTGATGGAACCAAGGGATTTTGCTAAGGATCTAAACATAGTGCATGTGCACAGGACATAGGACAGAATGTTCTATAAGTGAATGACCTAGACTTTTGCCTTGAGGAGCAAGGGGAATTGGATTGGAAGAAAGCCCTGACATTACTTAGGCAAACTATGTTCCTGGCAAGCAGGCCGAAGACTGAATCTGAGTATTTTTCACCTTCCTAGAGTACCAGGCCTCGGATAAGTGTTCAATACTACTAACTGAATTGAACTCATTTGACAAAATAAAATAAAAAAAAAAAGTATGTGTCAGGAAATGTTCTTAAGAAGCGATTCTTGAATTCACAGCTTAATCAATAATGATTTGCAGATTAATTATTTCCCAACTTTAAGTTGGTGCTGCTGGCTGCTTAGTTATTTTTAAACCTTTACTAGATACATAAATACTTTCGTCTTTAATGAGAATGAAGCTGGCCAGTCTGTGCCTTATCATTAAATTCCATTTTAGTCACAAATGTTTTAGTTTAGACTTTTAAAAAGTGATTAATTTATTGCCCTTTTTTCTTATCGTCTTAAAAAAGGGGGGGGGGGGATATAATGGAAAGAAGCTCTTATTGGCGAGAAGATGGAACACATTTCCATCAGTTGAGCCAATAATTCGAGCTGCTGATTATGGCAATTAAGGGCCAATCTGGCGAAAGGTGGACAGCCCTGGGCTACACAAGGATGGACTTTCAGCTGTGGGAACCCAAAATCATTGGTGAAATGGGGAAAATATTGTGCAGATATTAGCAAACTGGGACATTGATAGCCACAGTCTTTTGTCATCAGTCCCTCTTCCTTGTGATTGCATCTTTCTGTACATGCATTTTATTTTATTTTATTTTTAAAATTGTTTTTATCATTGAAGTGTAGTTGACATATAATGTTATATTAGTTTTAGGTGTACGGCATGGTGATTCGACATTTCTGTACATTAAGCAATGATCATTTTATTTATTTATTTATTCATTTTTAAAGATTTTATTTACTTATATGACAGAGAGAGAGAGAGAGGGGGAACACAAGCAGGGGGGAGTGGGAGAGGGAGAAGCAGGCTTCCCGTGGAGCAGGGACCCCCCAATGAGGGGCTCGATCCCAGGACCCTGGGATCATGACCTGAGCGGAAGGCAGACACTTAACCGACTGAGCCACTCAGGTGTCCCAAGCAATGCTCATTTTAAATGCAATCTTGAATGAGATTAATAGAGATATTTTTCAAATAAGTACCATTTGTTACCAATAATAGAACAGTTCTATCTCATAATTACTATTGTGAGGCAAACGTCAAGTTGACTTGCGGTAAAAGCCGCATTTTAGTAGATTTTTTATTTTCAAAAAAATAAATAAGGTGGTTAGTTTAAGTATGTACACACTGGCTGTCTACCAATTAAGACGTTTTAAATTCAATTAAATTTTAAATTATGAAAACCACAAGGGGCAGCACAAAGATTCTTTTCAACATCTAACAAATTTAAATGTTTTTTGATAATTACAGAAATATCCAAATCAGATCACTTTCTAAAACTACAAAAAATAAATAATTAAAAACTGAGGGTCATTAAAGATGAACTTTTTTTTCCTATAACTTTGCAGAGCTGAATTAAATGTCTCCTATCATGGCCAGAAATATCTTTTCTATGTAAATACACCTACAACAGCATTCTCAGATTACTTTAACACCTTCAATCTTAGACCCACAGTCTGAGGCAGACTATAAGACAGACCCCAGCGATCCTTGCCTGCTGATATTCATACTCTTGCATAATCTCCTCCTCTTGAGTGTGGGCCTGTGTCTTACTTCTAACCGAAAAGGATAGAGCAAAGGTGATGGAATATCATTTCTGTGATTATAATATGTAAGATGATAACTCTGTCTTCCAAGCCAACTCTTCCTTGCTGGCTTTGATGAAGCGAAGTGCCATGTTGGCCAGATCTTTTTGGCAAAAACCTGAGAACAGCCTTTGGCCAACAGCCAGGTAGGAACTAAATCTTTCATCCCAACAACCCAAGAGAAATTGAATGACGGTATCTGACAACCACATAAGTGATCTTTGAAGTCACTCCTTCCCAATCACCCTTCAGATGAGATGACCTTTCAGAAAATATGAGATCAAGATGCCAACATCTCAATTGTAAACTTGTAAGAGACCCTGAAGCAGAGGACTTAGCTAAGCTGTGTCCAGATTCCTAATTCACCGAAAAGAGATAGTAAATATGTATTGTTTATTTATTTTTTTTAAAGAATTTATTTATTTATTCATGAGAGAAAGAGGGAGAGAGAGAGGAAGAGAGAGAGAGAGAGAAGCAGAGGGAGAAGCAGGCTCCCAAGGAGCAGGGAGCCCGATGCGGGACTCGATCCCAGGACCCTGGGATCATGACCTGAGCCGAAGGCAGACGCTTAACCATCTGAGCCACCGAGGCGCCCAAATATGTATTGTTTTAACTACTAAATTTGGGCGCCTGAGTGGCTCCGTTGTTAGGTGTCTGCCTTCGGCTCAGGTCATGATCCCTGCGTCCTGGGATCGAGCCCCGCATCAGGTTCCCAGCTGAGCGGGAAGCCGGCTTCTCCCTCTCCCACTCCCCCTGCTTGTGTTCCCTCTCTCGCTGTGTCTCTCTCTGTCAAATAAATAAATGAAATCTTAAAAAAAAATTAAAAAATAAACTACTAAATTTGTGGCCATTGGTTTTGTAGCAACAGGTAACTAATGAAGGCAGACACATACACACTCACAAATGGACACAATTTGGTTTTTTAAATAATTGTGTAAGTTTAAGGTGTACAGTGTATTAATTTGATATATATTGCAAAAATGATTATCACCATAGTATGAGCTAACACCTGTGCCACATTACACAATTAATATTTTTTTGTGGTGAGAACACTTAAGATCTACCATCTTAGCAACTTTCAACTATATAATACAGTATTATTAACTATAATCACTATACTGTACAGTAGATCTCCAGAACTTACTCATCTTGTAGCTGGAAGTTTGTACTCTTTGGCCAGCATCCCCATTTTCCTCCATCTGCAAGCTTCTGGCAACCATCATTCTAGTATGATTCTATGCATTTGGCTTTTTCCAGATGCTACATATAAGTGATATCATACAGTATTTGTCTTTCTCTGTCTGACTTGAATTCACTTAGCATAATCCCCTCAAGAATCACTCATGTTGTTGCAAATTTCTTTCTTTCTTATGGCTGAACAGTATTCAATGTAGGTGTATATCATCTTTTTTATCCATTCATTCAGTGATGAACACTTAGTTTGTTCCCATGTCTTGGTTATTTTGAATAATGCTGCTATGAACATGGAAGTGCATCTCTTCAAGATCCTGTGTTCATTTACTTTGAATATATACCCAAAGTGGGATTGCTGGATCATATAGTAGTTTTATTTTTAATTTTTTGAGGAACGTCCATACTGTTTCTCACCAACAGTGAACAAGTGTTCCCTTGTCTACACATCCACTCCAACACTTGTGATCTCTTGTCTTTTTGATGATGGCCATTGTAACAGATGTGAGATGGTATCTCATTGTGGTTTTGGTTTGCATTTTCCTGATGATTAATGATGTTGAGCACCTTTTCATGTACCTGTTAGCCATCTATATGCCTTCTTTGGAAAAAAAAAATGTCTGTCTAGTTCCTCTGCCCATTCTTAAATCAGATTGTTCGGGTTTTTTTGTTGTTATTGAGTTATACGAGTTATTGATATATAACACTTAGATATGTAACACTTGATATATAACACTTTTTGAATATTAACCCATAATCAGATACATGATTTGCAAATATTTTCTCCCATTCCATAGGCTATCTTTTCACTGTATTGATGGTTTCCTTTGATATGCAGAAGCTTTTTAATTTGATGTAGTCTCACCAGTTTATTTTTGCTTTTATGGTCTTTGCTTTTTGGGTTAGGTTTTTCTTTTTTTTTTAAGATTTTTATTTATTTTAGAGAGAGAGCATATGGGAGGAGGGGCAGAGAGGGAGAGAGAGAGAATCTCAAGCAGACTCCCCACTAAGCACGGAGTCCGACTTGGGGCTCGAGCTCCCCAACCTGAGATTGCGACCACAGTCAAAGCCAAGAGTAGGCCGCTTGACCAACTGCGCCACCCAGGCACCCCGGTTTTTCTTTTTTAAGCAGAAAAATTTCTGGAAGAATGTTTATGATAATGCTATTTTTTTTTTCCTTTGGATGGATAAAATCAGATAAACAATAATAAACTATCTGGGTTTTCTTTATTTTCTGCAATGGATATGTCCCGAAATGAATGTTTCAAGGCTTTTATTATGTTCATAGCTTGAGGTGAAATGAGACTGTCACCTATAGGACTTAAAATATATTCCAGTCCAACTTCCAGGACTATCCTCATTGTCTCAAGTATGGTTGTGTGAAATACTTCTCAGTATGGTGCCTTTTCTTTTTTTTATAATGAATAAATTCAGTTTCATTTTTTTCCCCACCTGTCTTCATTTCATTTGAGAAGAGGAAAATACAGGAATATCAAACCATACTCCCTTACTAGCTTTTATGGAACTTAGGAATCCACTTTAACTTTAATAAAGCTTAAATTTACTGATGACATCAAATGATTTTGACAGCTAATGAGTATTACCTCCAATGTTATTCCTACTTTATCATATAGCTATTCCAATTTTTCTATCATCTAAAACACATGTCTAACTCCTAGTATTTTTCTGGAAGTAAATTTTTAGTTGTTAAATAATGGAAAGCCCAAATATGTATGATCCTTTTATGTAAATTAAAGTTACTCTATTGATTCATTAAGACTTATTTGCGCCTGGGTGGCTCAGTCATTAAGCGTTTGCCTTCGGCTCAGGTCATGATCCTGGGGTCCTGGGATCAAGCCCCGCATTGGGCTCCCTGCTCCACGGGAAGCCTGCTTCTCCCTCTCCCACTCCCCCTGCTTGTGTTCCTGCTCTCGCTGTGTCTCTCTCTCTGTCAAATAAATAGATGGAATCTTAAAAAAAAAAAGACTTATTTTCAGTAATGTTCATACCATCTTGATCATAATGTTCATCTAGAAGGTGACTAATACTAGTTCAGCAAGTTGGCTACTGCACCAAGTACCTAAAACTTTAGAAACAATGTAAATACTTGCTATTCAACAAGCCACACAAATGTCCCCCTTTGAAAAATACCAACTGGTTATCATTGCTTTTGGCTTTTAAGGCTCATTGATTTAAAAAGTCTGGGAAATGTGTCATACACATGAAAAAAACTTCATGACTTTTTCTTTAATGTTCATTTTGCTTTGTTTTCTAGAAGAGTTCCATGTGACCTGTGCCAACATAAGGTATATCCAGAGTCCTTGGCTTTCTAGTTGGCAGAAACAAACCTACACACAGCCAACACTATAGTACATTCACTCCTTTATGAAGTTGAAAGACTCACAGGAAATGGACATGATTAGAAATTGCATCATAAATTAACTATCAAAACACGGTTCACCTTATTAATATTCCAGAATCTCTAGATCTAACAGAAATGGCCCGAGTTTCTTTACTCGATTACACCACCCTCCCTCTCTGAGAATGGGCCACACTTACCCCCAGCCTCTCATGTTTATTCCTTAGGATCATGGAAGGGATCTTTCGTTAAGTGGACTCAGACACTCCAGCAGAGGAATACTGATGTGTTTCCCAGAAGATCCATTTGCATGAGACCACTGGTCACCAGTGCAGCCTTCCACAGGGCCATCTCACCAACAATTTCATGACACATTCCTGACCGTGCACAGAATATTTTACCAAAGACAAGCATCCAGAACATGATGCCTGCATAATAAAGGCTTTCCCCCACCAGCTTCAGAAATGAGTGACAAGAATTTTATTAGTCAAGGAGATGTCTATTGAAGCAATGCAACAGTGATTTTATTGCTGCCTAAATGGGAAGCTTTATTGTGTATGTATTTGTTTGCTTTTAATCATTCTGTGGTACTCAGATGGGTGGTATAGAAATGTAAAGATAATGTTGTTGAAAGGCTCATGCTGTTGTTTAAAAACATAAAGGAATAAAAATTAACAAAAATAAGTTTCATTGTTGTGTAGTTCTGTCTTGGAAAGCATGAGGATAATACAAGAGACTGTCTTATTAATTATTAATACCAATCATTAGTTATTATATCCTTTAATCTGGAAGGGAAAATAAGAAACCTGACATTCATCACAAACAATTGCTTTTGTTCCCTCGAATTTTTATGGAGAAGGTGCATCATGGATTTCAAAGGCCATCTTGTCTTAAACAAATATGCCTTCTTATTGCATTTTTGGACATCAAAGTACCTTCTCGTCTTCAGAGTCCCATGGCACAGCCCAGGGAGTCTTGTCCTTTCAAGCACACTGAGTGACCAATGGCTTCCCCTGTCCCAAATCCCCAGTACTTGTTAATCAACAACTTTTGAGGCATCTCATTTTATTCCAATTATCTCTCGAAGTCTTAACAGTGTCTCTTTGGTACCCAATGTACGTATCATTTTAAGTTTCAGTTCTCAAATCTGATAAAACTAATAAAGCCACATTGCCAGAGGTGGCACATTAAGCTGGTAAAATGGTTTTCATCTTAATTGGATATGAGCAGTGTTATCGCTAATAACCCCAGGATACTTCTAATTGGACTCTCTCTCTCTTTTTTTTATTTTTGAAACACCAATTGCATTGACCAGCCTAATTCCTTCATTCCCCCCCCCCACTCTTCGAACCCGAATTTTGAAATGCAGTATAGAAATATTCTCGTTTCAGGAGGTTATTTTCAGTATTATTTTTTTGTATTTGGTCAAAAAAGGTAAACGTTTTTGTAAAAAAAAATTGTTCCTTTTCAAGTTTTCAGAAAAAAAGAAATGATAGTAAGACTCGCTATTGGCATCACAATAATTCTTTAATGTCGTTCGGTTAGCTGCCAGCTTCACCTAAGGACACTAAATTCTCAATTTAAGTCTGTTTTAAAAGATAATGGTTTCCTTTGTTGAATTATTTAGTGTAATTTTAGCACAAGTTATATATCAGAAAAAGACCACTATTTTAGAAGTTACCACATACAGAAATATTAGATTTTTATTTCATCTTGATTTTACAAATATTGGTGAATATATATGAAAATTATAACAGTCTGGATGTCACCATTTTGGTTAAGAGAAAAGAGATGTGATGACTTCTTCCACAGATAGTTGTGGTTTGGTTGCTCTTAAGCACACAATGATATGCACACAAAGATAGCAACACTCAATTCCACTATTCCACAATATTAATTTGAAACTAACTTTCAACGTGCAAGATCAACCCCAATTTTCCTTTGTACAATTCTTTTTAGATTCGGTTGGCACATCCTTGGCACCAACAGAAGAAGAAAATAAGTAAAAGTTTTAAGAGGGGTTACAGAAATGAACAACAACAAAGAATTTTGGATTTCACAAACCAGCAATTTTTTCTTCAATAAGTATAAAAACTGAACACTGCATATATTTTAATTGTTGAAAAATGTCATGTGAGCCATTCGCTGGCAGAAATAATTCATTTTTAATGGACATAATTTTTCTTGAGCAATATATATTTTATCAGCTGAGTGCGGGCCTTTATAATTATTATTACTATTCCCATACAATTAAAAGCCTTTATGTAGATATCATTAAATAATTATAGATGTGCAAAAGAAATGCTTACCATTTTTCCAATCCATAAAATGACAATCGGAAAAAGTATTCATTAATTTATATTTACATTTCTAGCAATTAAATTAGCAATACCTGGAGCACAGAGGAAGGTGGCTAAAAAGCTTTCATAGCATCTTTTCTAATATCAAAGCTATAGTGACATCACATTTGCCTTTTATGTTGACTTAAAAATCATGTATCATTGTGACTCTGAAAGATATTCAAACTGACAGTCATGTGTGTGTGTAATATATGTATATATCTTATATGTGGAAGAGATGTGTATATTATATACACATATATGTATGTGCGTATATGTACATATATATGACATATAAGGTGTATACAGAAGGAAGGATATACATGTTGTATAAAACAAACATATACACACACATATGCATATGGTGGTGATGATAATGACAATGATTTTATGGCTGGCAAACATTTTAGTTCCTCTGGGACTCATTCTTGGTTTCCTTCATTTTGGGAGACCAAAATTACATAATTTCCTCATGAGATTTTGGAAACAGTGAAGCATATCCAAACTCAACTTAAGAAAGGGCACTCCTCCACTTTTCTTGAAGAAAGATGCTGGAGAATAAACTTTCCCGCTCTATTTCTCCCTCTCAGAGTGTGGTCGGAGAGGGATTTGCTTACTCTCCATCCATCAGTCAACCATAACTTCTGGAATGCTGGAGGTCACTCTGTAAGACCTCTGCTGGTCTCTGTGGAAACCAGGCTGATGGTGGATGTGCGACACATGGGCTCTCTCTCTTTTTATATATATGTATATATATATATAGAGAGAGAGAGTGAGAGCAGGGCAGAAGGGGCAGAGTGAAAGAGGGAATCTTTTTTTTTTTTATGTTATGTTAGTCACCATACAATACATGATTAGTTTTTGATGTGGTGTTCCACGATCCATTGTTTTCGTATAACACCCTGTGCTCCATGCAGTACGTGCCCTCCTTAATACCTATCACCAGGCTAACCAATCCCCCCACCCCCCTCCCCTCTAAAACCCTGTTTGTTTCTGAGTCCGTAGTCTCTCATGGTTCATCTCTCCCTCCGATTCCCCCCCTTCATTTTTCCCTTCCTTCTCCTAATGTCCTCCACGCTATTCCTTATGATCCACAAATAAGTGAAACCATATGATAATTGATTTTCTCTGCTTGACTTATTTCACTCAGCATAATCTCCTCCAGTCCCATCCATGTTGATGTAAAAGTTGGGTATTCATCCTTTCTGATGGCTGAGTGATATTCCATTGTATATATGGACCACATCTTCTTTACCCATTCATCTGTTGAAGGGCATCTCAGCTCTTTCCACAGTTTGGCTATTACACACGTTGCTGCTCTGAACATTGGGGTGCATATGGCCCTTCTTTTCACTACATCTGTGTCTTTGGAGTGCAATTGCTGGGTCATAGGGTAGCTCTATTTTTAATTTTTTGAGGAACCTCCACACTGTTTTCCAAAGTGGCTGTACCAACTTGCATTCCCACCAACAGTGTAAGAGGGTTCCCCTTTCTCCACAACCTCTCCGACATTTGTTGTTTTTTCCCTGTCCATTTTTTGCCATTCTAACTGGTGTAAGGTGGAATCTCAATGTGGTTTTGATTTGAATTTCCCTGATGGCTAATGATGATGAACATTTGGAAAGAGGGAATCTTAAGCAGGCTCCATGCCCAGTGCAGATCCCAATGCGGGGCCAGATCTCACGACCCTGAGATCACGACCTGAGCTGAAATCAAGAGTTGGACGCTTCACATGGGCTCTCTTCTTAATGAATGCATCATCTGGTTGCAGAAACATTATCCACACATTTAAAGAATATGATTGAAATGTATGGTGGAATATAGAGTTATATGCATCATCAAAACTAGTCACATCTACCCCTTTGTCCAAAAACTCTTATCAGGAAGGCAAAAGAAAGAGCTGCAGCTGTATGTAGCCTTGCTTTGGGTATATGTTCTCATATGTGTTTTACATTGTTAGTCTAGTGAAATAATATGTGCATTAAACATAGACAAAAATTGTAATAAAAAAGAATAGGACAAAATCAATATTCATAAGAGTTCTAATATTCTGTCACTATTCACCTTGTGGGGCCATTTCCTCAGTCTCAAGACGACTGATACAGATGATACATGATCTTTTGGTGCTTGTTGTGGGTTAGGTCATTATGTTCCACTTCAGTGGTGTGGTAGGTAAGGGTAGTCCATCCTGATGGAAGAGAGAGGGTCACAAAAAGCATTTCCAAATATCAGGGGTAAATTCCATCTTCTACCATAACTGCAGGTTCTACCATTCCTTAAGCTAAAATGATTTTAATTTTCATAGGGCTTTTTCATCACCTATACACCGGACAGTTTCCTCCCAAGATATCAGACCCTAATCTCTTCCACCTTTCTCCTTACCGACATTCCGGTCCCTTGTCTTCTCTTTCTTCCATTTGAAGAGTTTCCTTTCCAAACTCATCAAAAGTGTTAGAGTCAGCCTCTTTCCTAAAATGCTAGTTTATGGTCTGAAAAAAGTCAAGTACCTTGCCCAAGGTCAAGCAGACTGTGAAGAGCAGGGTAAGAACGTTACGTTGCCTCTACCAGTGGTATTGTCTTAAGCTTAGAATCAATGTGATAATGATACATGGAGTAGTCACTCAACAGGCCACCTGTTCTGGGACAGACATTGTGCTAGGCTGTGGGGACATACTGGTTAATAAGATGGGCTAGGATCCTGTAGAATAGGAAGCTCATATTCTAAAGGGGAAGGGTGTGAAATAAACAAGCATGCAAAAAAAAAAAAATGAGGTAATCTCAGACAGTGGTAAGAGTTTGGTAACTCAAAAGAAAAAAACCTTGAGTGGTAAGATAGATATTTGTGGGGAGGTGGGGTGTATTATTTAGGTGACCAGGATGTTGTCTCTGATGATGTGGTATTTGAGCTGAAACCTGGATTATATAAAAGAGCTGGTGTGAAAGCATGGGGAAATTCTAAGGAGGTTGTAGGACCGTAAGGTGGAAGTAAACTTGTTGTGTCTAAAGAACATAGAAACAATTATGGTAGCTGGATCATAGTGAAAAGGGGGACAACAGCATGAAATGAGGTAGGCACCATGTAGGACCAGATAAACCAGGATAAAGTTTGGATTTCATGGTAAATGCATTAAGAAGTTGAGGGATATTTTTAAACTGGGGAGTGACATAGTCTTACTTACATTGCTTAAAGATCACTCTCCATGTGGAGAATGGATTCTAGAATAATGGAAGTAGCAGCAGGGAGACCAGTTAGGAGGCAAGCAATGCGAGTGCTATGGACCAGGATTATAGCAGCAGAGTCAGAAGAAGTTGTGATGAAAACAGAAGGATTCTTTGGTGGATTTAATGTTGGCAGTTTGGGAAAGAAGAAAATCAGCAATACATGAGTCTGGGGCTAGAGTCATATACTAAGTATACAGAGTGTGCTGTCATGTACTAAGAAACGCGAGAATGGAAATCTGAGGGGTGGGGAAACCATAAGATCTGATTTGGCCACATTAAGTTTAAGGTATATATTTAAGATCTAAGTAAAGATGTCCAGTAGACTGTTGGATTCCTGAGTCTGGAGCTCAGTAGAAAGGCAAAATCTAAAGAGAACTTTGCTAGTCAAGAACAAATAGATGGTGTTTAAAGCCAAGAAATGGAATGAGAGGGGCCCCTGGATGGCTCAGTAGTTAAGCATCTGCCTTTGGCTCAGGTCATGATCCCAGGATCCTGAGATCTAGCCCCGCATTGGGCTCCCTGCTCAGCGGGGAGCCTGCTTCTCCCTCTGCCTCTGCCCCGCCCCCCTACTTGTGTTCTGTCTGTCAAATAAATAAATAAAATCTTAAAAAAGAGAGAGAGAGAAATGGATGTAGAGTAGGGGGCTGAGAAGGAGTGGCCAGTAGGATATACCTTTGTGCTTTTGAAAAGAAGGTGCCCAGTGGCCCCCAAATTGTATTTGCTCAATAGCACTGGAATAGCACTAAAGTAGATTTGGGATACAAAAATTATTCAGACTCAACCACCTATGGGAAAGAAAGATGGAAACATAAATGTTTGCAGTACAGTTTAGTAGCTTGCTTTCTTTCCTTTTCTTCTTTAGACCTGTAATACTGCAACTTGTTGCCTGGTATCTTAGCAAAGACAACTCCAACGGGGACATCGATTGACTCTTCCTCTTTCCCAGACTTCACCAAGCTGAGATCGCAGTCACCTAAAGACGTGCAGCGCGAGTAACTTGGACATTTCTGAGAGACCATGAAGACGCCTAATGTTCTTAGGGGGAGAAGGAAGGAAGCTGCTGCATTCGGTTGGGTGGTGGTCAAGGCCATGGTGAGAGGGGGCTGGGCCCCGAGAAGGGGGGTCCAAGTTGAGTCCAACTTGAGTTTTCTTCCCAGTTTCCTAAGAGCTTATAACCCCTCCCTACCTCCTCACCATTGTGTCCCCTTATGTTCTGCTTTCCTCTGTGGGGCATTAATGGAACTAAACAACACACCCCAGCCATATATTGTGTTGATTATGCAGGTAAGGTAGATTCTCCAGTGGTTCCTACATGACTCCGTATGTAAAACAGGGGTGAAAACTCAAAACGCCTCATCTGACCAGGCATATAAATAAATGATCATGGCTACCATGTATTGCACACCTACTATGTGCCAGGAACATTTTGATGTTATTTACACATATTATTTCATTTAGTCTTTCCAAAAGCAATGAGTGAAACAGCCTGGGTGAGGCAAACCCAAGAATGTTTCTACCTCTGAAGGAAAAGCCATGCCTCTATCTACCGTTTCCATGTGAAAAAGGGGGTTCTGACGTGGCACATTATCTGTAACTTTAAAGATGGAATCTCTAGATTTAAAAAATATTGGATATATATGTATATATACACACACATCATGCATATGTGTATATACACATATATTAGATATGCATATTATTGTTTTATATGCATGTTACTTTATATATGCAGTAGTTTGGATGTACATTTTATTTTATATGCATACTTTATTTTACATATCGTATCATATCATACTCTGTGAGAGCCAAACCAGGCACATTTGTGGGCTGCTTCTGAACTCAGTAGGCAACCTCTGGGGCATAAGGTGTACAGTCTGTTCCGGGTTGGTAAGAAGAGCCTTAGAGTTGGGGGAGCTGTTATATGAAAGGGCATCTGGCTCTTCATTTCTTTGTTCCATGAGGGCCTGGATTGGCCTAAAAGCTAGTTGCCAGCTAAATAATGCTCTGCTGGGCTTCACCTGTGTATCTCTCGGGTTTATTGCAATATTAGGGGCTCAGTGAATGCTGTTAAAACTGAACCTCAGGCTGGGCCTGCTCACAGGGAAATGGGGACCACACAATGCTCTTCTCTACTTCCGATCCTCATGGGAACACCTGACCCAGCTCAAGAACTAATTATTTATGTAATATGTAAGCCTCACTATCTATGTATTTATTCACACTAGGTATAAATGCTTAATAAGAATACAAATGGGTATCCTTAAAGGGGACACTTTCAAGTTGACAGGGATTGGTGCCTTTTAGTAGCTTTTAAAAGGTGTTCTTCTCTGGGGCACCCAGGTGGCTCAGTCAGTTAAGTGTCTGCCTTCAGCTCAGGTCATGATCTCAGAGTCCGGGATGGAGGCCCACATGGAGCCCCCAGGTTGGGTTCCCTGATCAAAGGGAGTCTGTTCTGCCCCTCCCCCTGCTTGTGCTCTCTCTCAATCTCGCTCTGTCAAATAAATAAATAAAATCTTTTTTTTTAAGATTTATTTATTTATTTGACAGAGCGAGAATGAGAGAGAGAGAGAGCACATGAGAGGGGGGAGGATTGGAGGGAGAAGCAGGCTCCTCGCTGAGCAGGGAGCCCGATGCGGGACTCGATCCCGGGACTCCAGGATCATGACCTGAGCAGAAGGCAGTCTCTTAACCAACTGAGCCACCCAGGCGCCCCCCCCTTTTTTTTTAAAGAAAAGTGTTCCTCCAAGCCCCAGAAAGCTGAAAGAGGAAGGGTGAGGGCACATCCTTCTCCTTCCGCCCAGCACCCCTCCATAAACCACCCTGGCTGTTTATTTTTGCTATTCACTGAGGCTCTGAATCATATTTCCTTTGAAAAGCGGGGTTCTTTGGCACTGAGGAAAGTTATCTGAAAAATTAAATTTAAGCATCAATTATTTTTAATCTCCACTTCCTGTGAAAGTCGTGGGTTTTTTTCCTGCTCATGAATAAATCCTCGAAAAGTAAAAAGATGCGAAGAGTTAGAGTAGCCACATTGCGCCCGCCCCCCCCCCCCCTCCCCGGGCACAGAACTATAGGATCTAACTTCTCAGCTGGAATTCGGGGATGGTGAGCCTCCCTCTAAACTACTAACACGAGGCACATACTGTTTTCCTGGCAGGATGCTTTCTTGCCCATCTGCTCGGGAGTGACGTGCCAACCGGACGCGGCCATGCGGGAGAGCCAGTGGTGCAGGGACTGAGGCCTGAGTCAGCGCTAGGACCCCGCTCCTGCAGCAGTTCCTGCGTCAGGGCACAGACTGATGACAAGAGATCACATTTGTGGATACTGTAGAGAAAGAACGAGCAGCAAACATCCAGATCCTGTGCCCCATTTCCCAGTTCACCTCTCTTCTGGGAATTGGCTGACTGGGGGTGGGAGGGGGTACTGGAGACTTCCCTGTTTGCCTATATCCCCTTTGAAAAAGAACAACTGGTGTCCTTTTTCTTCCCTATGTGCCATGCAGGGAAACCATTGCAGCCGGTCCTGGAGCACATCTCTTTATTTTGCAATTGAATCTTGGTGTATGATCAGGTGAGGTCGGGTGTCATAAAGCTAAAGAGAAACAAGTGGGTGCTTGAGAAATTCGTGGACCTGCCTTTGTGTGTTCTCTCCTTGTCTCCTCTTTTGCCTCCCCTCCCTTTCTGTTGACATCTGCTGAGTTCATTTTATGGAAAACTGGGAGGCCCTGACCTCAGTCCAATGCAGGTATTCTCCCAAGGGGGGTAGCTGCAGCCACAGAGACCTCCAAGGTGAATGGTTACTGATCCTCCGTGAAGCTGGCCCATATACGTGCATATCCCCCCACGTGCTGTGTGAAATATGTGCACGCAAGCTCATGTTCTCCCACGGCTCTTCAGCGCGCCTTATATGCTCTAGTTCAAGGGCTGCTTTAATTATCTGCTTCTGACTCCCCATGAATATCATTAATTGAAAAATACCCCACTGCATTTGTTAAGTACACTGTTGTGGCTTTCTTGATAAATGTGGGGTTTCCTAGGCGTTTCCGAATGTAGGAAAAAAATGTAGGATTTCCACTGCTCCCTCTGGGAGTTCTTAAGAGCTACGAGGACCCCAATTTGGGGGCCCCTGTTGTATGAGATGGTGTCTTGGACAGGACACCCAGAGACGTGGACTCTGGTTGATCCACTGCTCAGGACCTGGGCCCAGAATCTTTCTTTTCTCCTCCATAAAGTGAAGTACAGATGCAGTTTTAGGTAAGGCCCCTTCTGGACCCATGGTTTTGCCTCTCCTGGATCTGTGCCCTGGGGGACGAGTGGGCAGATATCTACCTATCTTGGGGCCATCTCTAGCTCTCTCTCCAGCCAGAGCTTCTTCTGATGGGGAGTGTGTAGCTCTTTCCTCATTCCACGTGTGCAAACCAGCAGAAGAACCCTGGAAAATCCTGAAGGAGATCCCAGAGGTGTGCAGTAGGGAACCGAAGGTCAGAAATTTGATCTTCTGCTTGGGAAGCATGAATGACCAGCAATGCACATTTCTCCCTTGAAGAGCTCTCTGAGATTAAATGCCTCTGAACTTGATGACATCAAAAACAACTCAGGGTGTGGGGCTGTGTTGTGGGTGTATGATCCCTGTTATCACTACTTAAGTCTTTCTTCAAACATGGTGTTGAGTCCAAGAGTCTGCTTAATTATTATTAAACTAAAAACATGTTACATTCCAAAGATATTTTGGAAACAATAGATTTGGATATTTACTGGTGGCTTCCATCATTTCAACAAACTTGTATTTAGGGAGCAGCTGGTGTCTGCAAGCCTAAACTATAAAACTGGTGTTTAGAGATGAAGCTGATAATTCTCCCACTCATTTACAAGATTACACTTAGGGGAAAGATTTCACCTGAGCGTGCCTCATGTCAGAAGCCAGAGAAATGCACATACTTGGAAAAATCTGGGACATGTATGCCATGTACTTAATGTATAGGGTGATTTTTGTCTGGGGTAGAAATAAACAACTATTGAGTGGATGTGGATGTGGTGAAAATCTGATTCCAGGTGGTGGGTGTGTGTGTATGTTAAGAATGACATTGGTGACAGAGATCATGATAAAAATAACCCAATTGAAATCTAGTGGGAAACCATCTTTTAAAATTATAGTAAATTCTTAACTAGTTGGATCACTTCTAGTGGAATTAACAGAATGAATCTCACAGGTCTTTTTCAAAACTCTAAAACTCTAAATTCCACGATTTTATGAAGACCAAATTAAGAAAATGTTAAATGGGATATGGAGCAGTGTATAGTCCTTGCTACGAGTGAATCAGTTTTGGCCCTAAGATACAACGTCTCATGCTCAATTCATGTCTTGGAAAAGAAATTCTAATTCTAATTACTTAAACTAAAATAATAAGTGTAGTTTTATTGCTATCATAGGTGAATCTAGTATCCAAAGAAAGGTTTACATGAAGAGCGACACATCTCTAATCCTCTCCTGGATGGACATGAACCAGATGGGCAACAGGCTGGTGACCCTTAGCCTTTGATGGTGTGAGGTCAGGTGGAGAGGGAGGGAGGATTTGCTCCAGGCTGTACTCCTCAGGACAGCCCTGACCATAAGCCCCTGTTGGCAGAATCACCACAGCACAGAATTTAAGCTTAGAGATGCACAACCTGGCTTTAAATCCTAATCACCTCTGTGTCCTTTTAACCAAGCACGCCATTTCTCCAAATTTCAGTTTCTTTCTTTGTAAGCAGGTAATTAAAAATGCCTTTCCGTGGGGATTAAATGAGATGATAGGTGTCAAGTATCTGACACACAGCGAGTGTTGGAGAAGCATGCTAATGTTATTATTGTCATCTGTTTATTTTACTTACTTACCTTGAAACTAAAAGAAAAGTTAATTTGGGCACTTTACAAAAAAGTCCCTGTATCAACTCAAGATATCACTGGTGATAGAATTATTTTTCCTTCTCAAATTAAAACTTTTTCAAAACACCAGTGAAGGGAGAGACAATCTGTAAAGACTTGAAACCTTAAGTTTTTATTTTTGGCATGTCTTGAGCCTGCTTACTTTTTCTGTATTTTTTTTTAATACGTTATGAGCGTTACGGAATTGGAAAAAGGATTAACAGCCTAAATATATATATATATATATATATATATATATATAGGCTTTATAAATCCACTTAGCTTGAGAATGACTTTCTGGGTCAACTGGCCTTTCCAAAATAAATTTGCAAACTGTATCCTTATTAAAAAAAATTGGAATTTGGCGAGGCAAAAGAATTTGGGCCGTATCAGCTTGTCATTCCAACTTTAAAAATATTTAGTCTTACTTCAAGATAAATAGCAACAATTGAACTTAAGCCACTAAGAAAAATAAACATACAATGTCTTGAAAATGTACAAATAACTAGATGGTTTAAAAAATGTTATCAGAACTGTCTTTACCGCTAACAAGGTCTAAATGAAACTGTGGCCATAGATAATGTTTGTTTCTTGCCTTGTGACGGTCCTGACAGGGCGTTGTCCAGTCGGGGAGTAGATGAACTTAGCATTCACAGGCCTTGGGAGCCATGGATGGAGAGACTTCAGCTGTCTGCCAACCAGAACCTGGCAGATCTTTGGCAAGGTGGTTGACGACTCTTACCCTAAGACAATCGGGAAGGCTTGGGGAGAACGTAAGATTTGAACTGAGGCTTAAAGAATGGTAAGACAGGGTTATACAATCCCCATCCAGAGGCAACAATTTTCCTTCCTTCCTTCTCTCCCCCTTCTCCACAGAACCACGTGCTTAGAGGCATGAAGGTTGGAACCCATGGAAAATCATGGCAGATGGGGGATCATAGGAAAAACCAGCTTGACCTCTGAAAGCCCTGACTTGAGTGTGGTACAAAACCAGTATTGAGGGAGAGCCTGAGACCGATGATGATTTCTTGAGGTGACCTTGTCTTCCTCAGGTTACCTGATTAAGCACAGAGCCCCGGAGTGAGCCTTGAATTCAAATCTCTCCATCGCCACCTGTGACCCATGGCCCTGGGGCCACATGTGTGCTGCTCTTCGACTGGCATCTTTCACATTTGTAAAATAAGTATGTGAAAGTTGGATTATTGTGAGGCTATGTGATTTATTATTGTTATAATTATCGTTATTATTTTTTTAGCCTGCAGTCAGCCAACTACATTGCCCTAATAGGTAGCTTTATTTATGTACTAATACTTACTTTGAGTCTAGTTTCTTCATGAACTCAGCTAAAATCACAGGTGCCACAGACCTGTCTTATGATTCTGTATTAAATCTAGGACACTTTTTTTGAGTCAGAAATAATTTTTTTTTTTTAATCTCAGGAACCTCTATTACCAGAGTTTAATTGGATAATCACTTCAAGGAATATCTGGGGTGATTTTGTTTACAGGAAATGGGTTTGAGAGAATGCTTTTAAAGACATATTTCTTTGCAGTTTGATATAACTTTTCAGTACTCAGTACGCAGAGTTTTCCATATTAAGATTTATTCTCTCTAAAAGCATTAATAAGCACAGAATTAAACCATAAGGTAATAATTTAAATGACTGCTATGAAAAATGTGACATTTTTTAAAATCCAAATTTCTAATAATTTCCTGTTGTTTTAAAACTCATAATACTTTTGACTTATAATAATCAAACTGGAATTTTCGTTCTAACCACAAGTAATGGTATCTCAAAGAGGAATCATAGAGCACAGAACAAAAATTTTGAAAACACTCTTGAGTTATGGTCAGAGCAGCAAAATTGTGAAAAAATAAAAATCTCCATCACTTGGCTGTTTTGATATATTTTCTCCTGCTGATAACACAAATACGAAAGAATTGACTGGGATATGTCTGATCTCATACAGACAATTGCCTAACTTAACAGAATACCTACTTGCCTTATATCTACGGATCCCTGGATTGAGCAAACAAGACTTAATCTAAAATAAGAAGAACCAGGGGCGCCTGGGTGGCTCAATCAGTTAAATGTCTGCCTTCGGCTCAGGTCATGGTCCCGGGGTCCTGGGATCGAGCCCCACATCGAGCCCCACATCGGGTTCCCTGCTCAGTGGGGAGTCTGCTTCTCCCTCTCCCACTCCCCCTGCTTGTGTTCCCTCTCTCGCTCTCGCTCTCTCAAATAAATAAATAAAATCTTAAAAAAGAAAGAAGAACCAGATTATACTTTATGCTTTTCCCCCTTTTTAATATCCACGGTTGTTGTTGTAATAATTGTTGTAGTTATCTTCATTGACAAATTTGAGATTGTTCTGGTAACTGGTCCAGTTCCCTGACTTCAAAGCAGAACACGTGGCACAATCTGGGAGGATCATATTCCCCTTTCCCTGAAACCAGAGTTGCTGGCACTGAAAGGGGCATGTGGCCCAAGCTGGACCTATCAGAATTCTTTCCTGGGATTTGTTTTACTGCAACTAGCAGAGAATACAGTTCTTTTTTCCTGGGTTGATAAAGATGTGACTCCATGACTCAGGATGTGCAATGAAGGACTAGCCTTGCCTACGGGAAGGTTAGACCATTTGCCCCCAGCTCCAAGGAGGTAATCTCTAAACCCTTGGAGCGTCCTGCCTGATAAGAGTGTCTCTGTTTACCTAAGGGTCTTGAGCCAGGCCAGATATTTGATGCTAATAATGTAATGTTTTGGTGGAAAGCCTTGGGCCATGTGGTACCTACCAATCCAAGCTTTAGAGGGGGTGGAGACTAAAGTTATTCACATGAGCGATCAGCCTGTCTACATAGCCAACTCCTAATAAAAACTCTGGATACCAAAGCTTGGGTGAGCTTTCCTGGTTGACAGTATTATGTACATGTTGCCACATATTGTCACTGAGAGTAGTATGTGCTAGCCACACCATTCCACTGGGAGAGAATGATTGGAAGCTCTGTGCTTCAGCATGTGTTGGGTCCTGCCCTATGTGCCTCTTCCTTTTGTTGATTTTAATCTATAGACTTTCTCTGTGATAAAACTATAACCACAAGTATAATGACTTGTGAGTCTTCTACTAGTGAATTATTGAACCTGAGGGTGGTTTTGGGGAAACTCTCAGGCATTATCCAGGACATCTGTGTTCTCCATTACTGGAGAAAATTCTCCACCATACAGGTGAAAGGCTCAGAGAGAGAAGCAGAGATGAGAAATAGGATAGATAAATGGAAGAGTTGAGGATGAGAGAGAATAGTATTGTGTGTCTGGTTCTAATCCTTGAGACCCTTCGAGGTACCTTATTCATTTAGTTATTTCTTTGAATCTGTGGATTACCCCAGTATATTTCCAGTAATCCAGTCTTTCTCTCTCTCTCACTTTCCTTCAAACAGTTTATACTGCATTCCTGAAAGTTTTTAAATTACTGTATCATTTTCCAATTTCAGTTATATTTAGTTAAAAATATGTCATTTTCCATCCTTAAAGAAGTGAGCGTGATTAGTAGTAAAATCCAAACGAAATAAAGCCTTGTAAATATTTTTGGACCTGTCAACAAAGTTATTGAAAAATATACTCATTTCAAGTAAATTAATCTAGAAATGTGGATGTTACTTTGATAGGCCTCTTGAACCCCCAGGTAATTTCTGAGCTGCTGTTAGAATAAGAGATTTGAAAACAGAACTTAGTATAGTCTGCTAGTTTCATACTTTTTGTGAGAATTTTCTAATATATAATTTCCTGCATTTTGAGCTCTCAGCATTGCTTTTGTGAAACAAGAGATAGAGTTTCATCTCTCTAGGGATCTAAAGCTAAACATTAGTGATGATGCTCAAAAGAGACTATTCTAAACCCAAAGAGACTGTTTTTATAGAAAATGTTACATTCTTCCACTGCTAAATCCCAAATATTAGCCCACAGAAGAGCAATAAGCAAGTATGTCATCTATAAAAAGTATGAACATTTAGACATTTATATTGTTACTATTTATCATTCTATTGATGGAGAATGGACCACATTCATTTCATGCCTGATACCAGTCCAGGAATGATAATTGAATTTCCACAAGAATTATCAGAATTCCTTGAGCTTTTTGGAAACAAAAGGAACTTTCTTAATTTGATAAATTTATCTTCAAACACTTAAAAGAAAAATCATGTTTGATGCAAAAGTATCAGGATTAGTCCCTTCAAAGTGCAGAATAAGACAATGAGGTTCCTTATTACTGTCTCTAGGTCCTAGACAGCACATTATACAAGTAAAAGAAATATGAACAATACTATTGGAATGAAAAAATTATGATTACAGACAGTTTCATTTTTTTGATAGTGTAAAGGAATTATGGAAATTTGACAGATACAAGGTCAAAATTTAAATATCAATACATGAAATTAATTGTGTGGTTAAATACCAGCATAACTGATCGGAAAATATAATCTTTCAAGGATTCCATGCCCAATACCAACAAGTATGGAAGAATAAATCTAAGAAAAGAAATGGATGATCTGAGTGGAGATTATTGTACAATAGTATTGAAAAGACACAAAAAAGGACTTAAGTAAGTGGAGATGCATAGATGAGAAGATTTATTTTCCTAAAGAGATCAATTATCCCAAAACTAATCTAAAATTTTCATTAAAATCTCAACTATTTTTTTTTTTTTTTCCCACAGAGCTAGTCAGTTCGTATGGAACTAATTCATGCATCTTAAAGAGTCAGGGCCCAAAATAGCTCAGGTGCCTTTTAAGAGAAAGAATAATAAGCAGCACACACCCAGTTAGGGATGCAATTATTTTAAAGCTATCATACTCAAAATAATGTTCTGGCGGTAGGCTAAAGGTCCCTGAGGTAGACCCACATAGACATGGGGAGTGGATAAGAGGTGGTCTTACACACCAGTGGGGAGAGGACAGGCTTGCTTGTGAAAGGAAATAGACATGGACATATACAAAAGTAAACCTCAGATGCGAAAATCAGGAAGCAAAGTTTTAGAACTCTTTTTTTTTTGTTTTTAAGATTTTATTTATTTATTTGACAGTGAGGGAGAGAGAGCACAAGCGGGGGGAGCTGAGCAGGGAGCCTGATGCGGGGCTCGATCCCAGGACCCTGGAATCATGACCTGAGCTGAAGGCAGACGCTTAACCGACTGAGCCACCCAGACACCCTGAAGTTCTTGGACAAAAATGAAAGAGCATATATTTATGATGTCACGAGAGGAAATAATTTTTTAAACATGAAAAGTGCAAATCTGAAAAAGATTAATGAATTTGATCAGATTAAATTAAAATTCTTCTATGAAAACTCTTCTCTGTTTACAGACACCCCATAATATTTTTAAAATCCTACATTCTAAGATTATAGATTTTAATACTTCTAATTCCTATCAAGGACATACTAAAAAGTCTTCCAAATTAATCAAAGATAAGTAGTCCCTGGAAAAATGAGCAAAGCCTATGAACGTCAAACTGAATCAACCAGAAACATGTGGAGAAAATGCACCCCTTCCCCTTGCTCTGTGATGAGGGGGATACGGATTAAAATGAAAAAGACAGATTGTTTCAAACTCAACAGATTGCCAAAAAAAATGGAATCTAGTAACAGCAAATATTGGAGAAAATGTGAGGAAAAGGGAGTTTTCATATACTGTTGTAGGGGCTGTAATTAGAACACTGTAGAGAATAATTTTATAATATGTCTCGCAGCGGAAGAATCTCATTCACTATGACCAGCGATTCCACCTCCTGATCTATTACGTTAGAGAGAAGCAGCACCCTGTACATCATAGCTCATGACACTGGATAACTGGAGACAACCTGAACGTCTGTCAGCAGAGGAATTCATGAACACAGTTTATTGCCACAAGGAATACTATATAGCAGTTAAAATTAAGGATGTAGGACTATACCCTCCCTTCTTCCACCACCGGCCTCCTTCTGTGGGGATTTTTTTTTTTTATTTGTGGTTCCCTCTCTCCGTGCTTTACCTGGTTTTCTGCTCTCATGTTACCTCCTTGGGAAGACCTTGGGTGAACACGCTATGAAACATCACACCTCCCGGACCTGGATCATCCTTTGAGCTCCTATATTTGCACCAGGGGCTTCTCTTTGCCCTACAAAATTAGATTCTGTTTCTGGGAGGGCATCTGTCACTCAGGAGACAGTGGGTAAGTATTTGTTGAAGCAACACATAGATATTTGTATACATTTCGATGTTTACGGGCCCCTTCAGGGGATTTAAGTGCTCCCTCACATTCATGTTTTCCTGTGGAAACAGACTGGGCAGATCTTCCTTCCTACTGTAAACCCTCTCCCAGAACCCTGGATGAGCAGAAGCATGAGGGGCAAGAGGCAGCCTGTGACACCCTCCAGCCTCCTTACTCCCTTGCAGCTTGCTTTCCTGGGACCTTCCCCGAGGTGCTCTGCACAAGGACAAGGGACCCATCCAGGAATAAGACTGTGCCCAGTGGGGGAGAGCTGGCTGTGTCCTCTGAGGACACGCAGGGAAGCATGAGCAAGACAAAAAATCCTGTGCTCAGATCCCAGTGAACTCGTCTGCTTCTCCTTGAACTTTTTGCAGTATCATCTATGCTGGAAATGATCATTTAAAGCCACAGTCTAGCATAATGTTTACATCCCGAGGGTTGGAACTGGAGTCATTAAGTCTCTCAAACAACAAGGTAATGTTCAACTACTGCTTTTCTAGGAGGGGGCGTCATTTAACACACTGCAGGGTGCTGCTGCAAGCTTGCATCCTGGGAACCTGAAAGCCTTGGTACCTCTTCTTTGACCTAGGGTTCACCTTGTCTTCTCGGGAGTAGCGTGGGAATGTGATCTCCTCGTTTTCTTAAGTTACATAGCTAAATTTTCTTTTACTTACTTGTGTCAGTGGGAAGAATACAGGCTCTGGGATAAGGTAGACCTGGGTACGTGTTGTAGCCAAATTACTTCCTAGCCGTGTGACATTGGACAAGTTGTTTCCTTTCTCTTGATCTTCTTTCCCTTTCTTCACCTAAGTGATGGAGTTATAAAACATCTCCTACCTCTGGGTTTTGGGGCTTGATACATTGAAATAGTAGATGTAAGGCATCACGCTGGTCTATCCTGGACAGGCAAAAAGCGTGCTTTCTGCTATAGCTTGCCTCCTACCTTTCTCTGCGGACATATTAATTCTCCTCCGTACAACTCACAGGTGATTACGTTGAAATGAACATTCTCTTCCACAAGCCCAGAGCTGTGAGGATTTTGTGTTTCTCCAGTTGGCTGAGTGAGGTAGAGGGCAAAGAAAAGTACGTGATTTTAATAACCGGTAGCACTCATGTCTTCATGGCAATCTTCTTGTAACCAGATAACTTCCTTCTAGCTGCATGTGTGAGCTAAATTTACCTAGTCAGCAAAGCAGTAAGAATAAAATGAGATGGGAAGAAAGCCTGCCTCTAGATATTGAATATCCTTCCCTGGGAGAGACTTAAACAAAAACTAAAAACGTAAAGTCTTCATTTTGAGGGATTTCACCACAGCTGATATTCAGAATCATACAGATAGACCTCCATTAAACATCAACCGGTCTAGAAAGCCCTTATCCAACATGACTGCCTAACAACTAAATGAAAGAAACCAGATGAAGATCACTTCATTTTGATGAAGATACCCACACTAATTAAAGTTGAATTTGAAGTAAAGAGGAGTGAGTCTTAACCCCTTTCCCCATTTTTCAAAGCCTCTGTGAATGCCACGAATGAAGAGGTTTTAACAACATACTGTTTTTTTTTTTTTTTTAAACAATCTTGTACTTGGACAGAGCTGTGCTTGGTAAACAGGTTTGTGCACTTGTTTAATGCCCCCATCTGTACTCCTGGTTACTGCCTTCACTTGTACTTCTTTCAGCTTGCTCCACTTCACGGTCATCCTTATACATACAGAATGTCCTCCTCAGTCATCAGCCAATTCATGTTGAAATGGAAACTATTTTTTTTAAAGATTTTATTTATTTATTTGAGAGAGAGAATGAGAGACAGAGAGCATGAGAGGGAGGAGGGTCAGAGGGAGAAGCAGACTCCCCGCTGAGCAGGGAGCCCGATGCGGGACTCCATCCCAGGACTCCAGGATCATGACCTGAGCCGAAGGCGGTCGCTTAACCACCTGAGCCACCCAGGCACCTGAAATTGAAACTTTTTAACGTAGTTTTGTTTAATCATCATTCCTGCACATACCCTCTTCTAACCTTTACGTAATCCTGGGCTAGAACAGTGATTCTCTAGCAAAATAGAGAATCATTCCTGCATCATTCCTACACATACCCTCTTCTAACCTTCATATAATCTTTGGCTAGAACAGTGATTCTTTTTTTTAAATATTTTATTTATTTATTTGTCAAAGAGAGAGAGAGAGTGCACAAGCAGGGGGAGCAGCAGAGGGAGAGGGAGAAGCAGACTCCCCACTGAGCAGGGAGCCCGATGTGGGGTTCCATCCTAGGACCCCAGGATCATGACCTGAGCTGAAGGCAGATGCTTAACCAACTGAGCCACCCAGGCGCCCCTAGAACAGTGATTCTAACCTCCAGGGGTCATTTAGCCATATCTGAGGACAGTTCTGGTTGTCACGACTGGGTGAGAACAGTGCTAATGGCATCAATTGGAAGAGGCCAGGAAACGTACTGGAAAGCGCAGGAGTGCCCTCCATAACAAAGACCTAGCCGACTTAAACTGTTGAAAACCCCGAGATTGAGAAACTCTGGGGTAGGGTAACTACAGGCTTTTTCCATCAACGCTGGACATTCTGGGGAGTGAAAGATTGTGCTCTGAACAATGAAGCTTAGATAGCAGGTGTAACCTGGGACTTAGTATTGCAGGTATATGTGATCTGTGGTTCCCTATCTTGAGTCTGTTTTCTTTTAGATTGATGAGGTATTATTTGTAAGTATCATTATAATTTGCTTTCTTGACTTGTTGTGAGGCCTTTTTCACTGGTTAGACTCTTAGCTACCCAAAGATAGGAGGTGCAGCCTCTGTATCTTTCCCTTCTCTTTCTAGGACTTTATACAGAATACCTACTTGATAAACCTTCTTGACTGACTGTGCTTATTTGTAATCTCTGCTCACAATTGGGTCCTTGACAAAACCTACTATAAACTTCTCAACTGTCAATTATATTATACATCAAAAATGTGGGTGAAATGATGGAGAAGAATTCAACAAATAGCATTGCTCATAATTAGAGAAGATTCTACCTTCTATGATATGTAATTTGATGAAATATGCTAAGCAGAGTACAATCCCTATAATTGGTACTCATTGAAATTACACATGTTTACTGTAAATGTTTACTGTAAAAATATGCTTCTATTGAATTAGATAAAATTTTATTATTGAAAGCATGGTTAAACAATTAAAATGAACAAAGATATATAAAGTTCTCCAAATCTTGCTCAGGATCGAGTAGATATATATATAATATATAATAACTATTAGTTCTGTTTGCCTTCCATTACAGATAACACTTCAACAATTATATTAAGCCATTTAAATTATTTTATAAGTTTTTAAAGTATCGATTCTAGGGGATTTTTAAAGTTACTGAGATGGTTAAAACTGGTTAGTATAGGGGCACCTGGGTGGCTCAGTTGGTTACACATGTGCCTTCAGCTCAGGTCACGATCCTGGGGTCCTGGGATTGAGCCCCTGCGTTGGGTCCCTGCTCAGCTGCTTGTCCTTCTCCCTCTGCCCTCCCCCCCACCTGTACCTATGCACGTGCACTCTCTCTTTCTCTCAAAAATAAAATAAAATTGGTTGGTATGTTAGTTTTGCAGGATTCTGTAACAAAGCACCAAAGACTGGGTGGCTTAAATGACAGAAAGTTATAGTCTCACAGCTCTGGAGGCTGGAAGTCCAAAATCAAGGTGTTGGCAGCTCTGGTTCCTTGTGAGGGCCATGAGGAAGGTTCTGTTCCAGGACCCCCTTCCTTGGCCATTGGGAGACATCTTCTTCCGTCTACATGTATCTTTTTTTTTTTTAAACTTATTCAAGTTGCTCTTCCGAAGAGGTAGCAGGACCACTTCTCTCAAGTTCCTTTTTATTAGTTTTTAAAAACACCACATGCTTTTGAAAGCTACACTCGAGTGGTTCAGATGAAATGGGATACCAGTGATCTTCAGCCATCCTTCAAGGCTGTAATTTCCTGTTGGTTACATGCTTCCCACAACCAGAATGTAAGCTGTACAAGATTAGGGACTTGGGTCTCTCTTGTTCACTGCTTGATCCCCAACATCTCTATAGTGCCTTGCACAGAGTAGGTGCCTGGAATATACTGAGCACTGAGTGACCCAGTCCATGCAACGTGGAGTCGCTGAGTCTTGTCCAAATTCCAGGCCCACAGAATCATGATGGAAAATGACGGGAAGTTGGGGTCTCAGTCAAGCTGGAGACTCCCTAAGTATGGCTGTCCCAAGTTTGGCCGGGATTCTTACCCTGGGAGTGGGCTGCTGGGCCAGGGGGTGATCAAGATCCTTGTGCTCTCCGGTGCATGCTTTGCTGGAGTCGGCACCTAGAATCATCCTTGATTCCACTTTGATTCCATACTTTCCAAATGCAACCAGAATCCAGTCAATTCTCACTTCTCGCCCTGCAACCACCCGGGTCTGAGCAGTCACCTTCTGCCTGGATGATTGCAGTCACCTGCTAGTGGTCTTCCTTCCTGTGCCACCCCCACTCTGAGGAGGCAGGTTAGGTGAGCCGCAGAGACGCAGAGCCTGTGTCCGAATTTCCCTTTTGTATAAGGACACCAGTCATATTAGATTAGGGCCCATCCTGAGGAACTCATTTTAACTTGATTACCTCTGTAAAGACCCTGTCCCCAAATAAGGCCCTTTTTTCAGAGGTACGGGGCATTAGGACTTCAACATATTCATTGAGGGGGTACACTTCTATCCATCACAGCTGATAATTAAAGAAATGCCATAGATTATGAACTACATTTAAATTTTATACAAAGAATAATTTTATAATACCTTATTATAAAGAGAAAATTGTGGAGTCACTACAGTTTGGAAATATGAGTGATAAACCTCATGTTATTGTGGGCTACTGGAAAATACATTATAGTGGTTTATCCTTAAAGATATGGAAAAGAACTTTCCTGAGGAAATCACATAGATAAAAATGTGAACATCTTTCTTCTGAGCATCTCAAAATACTTTGCCTGTCTTTTAAATTTGTTTTTTCCCCTCTCAAAATCTCTTGGGTTGGATATGGGACATCCCATAAGTGAGAAAACTGAGGTGAATGGAAATTAGATCATTTGTTTCACATCATCTTCCCTTTCTAAACGCAGAAATAAATTTGTTCTCTGCATTTGCTTTATTGGAGGTATGTCTGCTTGACTAGTTAGAGCATGACAAAGATTATGGCATTCCAGGACTGTTGATCTTTAAATGGATTGTATTTATGAAATAATCAGGGTGGGGGCGGGTCTGGAGGGCAGCCCAGGGATCTACCAGGATGGGATCCGAGCCAGGTGAGGGTTGTGGCTTTCTCTGAGCGGGCATAGCCACTGTCTGCCCATTACATCAGGCTAGGAAGAGGAAATTTAAAGATATGTGCCTACCTTTATATAAATTTATGTACATTATATATAATGCATACATGCATTAAATATATGTAATATTTAAATTTATTCTTCCTATCCTGATGTAGATAGGTATGATATATTATAGGAATATTTTGTGTAGATATATTACCAAATGTGTATAATATTTTGTATCCCTTTGTCTGACAAGAATGGTGGGCAGGGAACTGGCCCCCCCCCCCCCCGCCCCCATCCTACCACTCAGCTTGCTAGTGGACTTTAGGCAGGCCCCTTTGCTTCCTGGGCACCTGTTTCCTCAGCTGTGAGATCAGAATATCAGCTTGGGTGCCCGACAAGGTCCCCTACAACATCACGATCTGAAGAGGGAGGGAGGTTGTTCCAAGTATTAAAAGCAATTCTCCCATGGTTAACCCTCGTGCTGGATGGACCCTCAAAGCACAGTCAGTAGGTACCCTTGTCCCTGCCCTGTCGCTTACGAAGCCTGGTTGGGGGTGGGGACGCGTCAGTGTTTCTCAAACAAAATGAAGAGTTCTCCAAGACACCTAGCGCTGACCCCTCAACCTGGCCCACTACCCGCCCCTCCCCTCCCCGCACCCCTCCCCCGGCCCCCACGCTGGGATACTCCTCAGCCCCGCGGAGGGTTGGCCTCACTGGCCGCGGGGTGGACGCTGTGAACTCTGCAAGTCGGAGAGTGAAAACCTCCGCATCCGGGGTTTGCCTTTTCCCGAACAGTTTCAGCGATTGTTTAAATGCAGGGAAGTTACAAGGCGCGCGGTCGAGGACTCGGCTATTTAAACAGAGGCCCCTTTATCGGCTTCACCCCCTACCGCAGGGCAGCCTCGGCGAGTTATCAGAGTGTCATTAACGGGGGGGACAGCTGCTGGTAAACAAGGAGGATGTCGACACCAGCTCCTCAGTCAACAGGAACTTAACTGTAATCTGTCCCTTTGCTTAAAGAAACACCATTCGCTTTCTCTCGGTACCGCGCATCATTAATTTATCTCCGTCAACGTTCCGATAGAAGGCTGGCATTGACTCAGGAAAACCCGCTGGGATAGAAAATTAATAAGGTGCTAGGGACATTCACCTTAGGTCAGTTCGAGGAGACACGGAGAGAAAGACAAGTTGCTCAGGAGTTCCCTGCTTAGCTGGAAACCGATCCTACATATTTATAAAGGTGAAACTGGAGGGCTGCCAAGCGCTTGCATTTAAGTGATTAACAAATGTTTCCCTTTAAGTGGACACCTCTTGTTCTAAATATATTTGACAAGAATGCAAAGAGTCATCTGGAGGGCACGGAGGGCACCGCTCGGGCCTTCTCTTGCGCGACCGGCGGGGATCGCGGGCCCCAGTCGGCCCGCGTCTCTCCCCGCTCGGTACCAGCCGAGTTCACGTCGTCGGTGGGCAGGCAGCCAGCACCAGCGGCTCCCCGCTGTTTAACGACAATGGATTTACTGCTTCTCTGCATATTGGTGTTATTTTGTATAAACAAGGTTAACAGTCCTTTTAAATTAAATGCACCACCTGGTGACTGAATGGGTGACCTTGCCAGCTCTCTACACCTAGCTCGGAGAAGCCCAGGATCTTGCTCTGATTTCTACCTGTAGCTCGGGACGGGATCGCCTCCCCTTCTTATTTAAAGAGGGGGAGTTGTCCGCTCCCGCGCGCTCTGACCCCGCCTCCGGCGACCCGCCCCCACGGAGGTACAGGTGCGCGCTTCAGGTGAGGCTGGTCCGACCCCCTTGCCCGTCGCGCAGGTCGGCTCCAGGCGGTGCCCGGAGTCTGCGCGGCGGCCGCCAGCCCTGGAGCCCCGGGACCGCCCCGCTCGGGCAGTCGGTGTCATCGGAGAGTGACAGACGACCCTGTGGGCCCTGCCAAGGCTGCCTCCAAAATAGAGATCTCCAGAGGGGGAAACACCGTGAAAAAGGTCCTTTGTGTTTCACTCTAGCGTGGTATTGATCTAATGTAGGCCTCGGCACTTTCCCCACCCTCCAGGAATTTGAACACCTGGAAAAATTCTCCCGGCTTTACATGTGAGGAAATTTAATGGTGTAAACAAACTCGGCAGGAAGTCCCCTTTGAAGGCGGTGGTGCGGAGCTGAGCGGCTTGAAAGACTTTGCTCGGGAACGTCCACTGCAGTGTTGAAGGATGGCTCGGAGTCGAGTAGGAAAATTCAGACACAGAGCACAGCTTTGGATGCATCTAGAAACTTCGTCCAGAAATTTCAAGCAAAAGACACTTTAGTTCCCTGTCGAATGAAAGGCACCTCCGCACTCCCTCCTTACTATTTGCCAACCTCCCCCTGCCTCCTACCCCCAAGTAGGGCGGAATTATTCAGGAGTATTCGCCTTCCACCTTAGCCTAAATTCTAGACCGGTTTGGCAGCCTTATTGTTATGCAAAGAAGGAAATCAGATCCGGAGAGGGGCGGTGCCTTCCCTAGGGTCACCCGATCCAGAATCCAAGTCCCCAGACCTGCAAGTCGAATGCAGTTTTTTAGGTGTTCCCACGCAGTCCCTGCTCTCTCTACCCAGAACGTATAGTGTGAGCCAGAGCCGTTGGAAATTTGTTTTTGTTCTTAGCAGCATAAAAGTCACTGGTTAAATAGCTTCTGGGTAAGGTTTTCTCAGAAGTCCAAATTCCAATAATGGAAATGTCTCTCTAATAAGACAGAGTAAAGTAATTCTAGTAAGTGATATAATTTTCATTGCTAGAATTCTAACAATTTTATATAAATTTTATTTAAAAAGAAGTCTGAATTCAGATTTCTTAATGCCTTTCATTGCCTGAGGTAAAATGTGTCCCCTCTTCCAAAATTTCCCTAAAGAGTACATTACATGTGTGTGTGGTGGAGGCAGGGGGGATAAAACAACCTAATATTAATAAAATCCATTGTCCATACTCAGTAAGGGCATTTCTCAGTCTGTTTCTAATGGCATTAAACATTTAGTGTGGACATACAGGGTGCTAGGTTTTCGGGGACACAGAAATGAACAAGGCGCAATCAGGAGCTTGATTAGTTATGGAATTACAGAGGGACTGAATGTATATATAAGAAACCTCTTATGGGGGGAGGGTCCCAGAGCTTAGGGCTCATAACTCTGGGCGTCCAAGCAAACTTCACGGAGCTAGAAGTGCTTCACCCTGGGCAATTTCATGTGAGTTATTGTGAAATAAGTCAGAATAGGAAGATATTTACCTTAGCGATTACCTATGGTGATTACTGTTTGCCAGGCATTCTCCTCAATACTTGGCCTAATCCTTCTAACAGCCCCACAAAGCAGGAACTGTTATCAACTCCACTTTACATGTGGGGAAAGTGAGGTGTGGAGGAATCCAGTCATTTGGCCAATGTTTCACAATGGCAATGGGGAAATGCAAACCCAAGCAGTCTGGTTTGAGCCCACGCTATTATGCTGCCCCTGGATGATTCTGTGGGCATCGTATGGACATAGCCGTATATTACTTTCTTCCTTCCAAACAATCTATTTTCTAGGAACTAGTTATCGAAATGGAACACATACTTAAAAATTACTCATTGCCAGACACTACTGTGGGCTTTTTCTACAATCCCCCCATTATCTTGTCCCCCAATAACCCTATAAATTAGGTATCTCCTCATTTCATAGTTAGGGGAACTGGGCCATTCATCATCACCATGGTCAGCATCATCAATGTCATCTTCATCACATCCGATAAACTTATTGCAACTAAATCCAAAGAGTACTTAGAAGTATCGGGTTTTCTGGAACAGGAAAAAACTTTGAATATTCTTCTCCACTGTAAGACCAAATTCCCAGACTTTTCACTTAGAAATATAAGGCGCGGAGACTGTCATGGTAAACACCCAGGAAGCAAGACAGGCCCATGAAGACATGGACATCTTTATAGTAGAAGGGGGCTTTGCAGAGATATTAAAGCAGAAATTGCAAAAGGGAAGGATAGTGGAGAACTGGGGTTGTCAGGAATATAAGAGGTAATTTCTAGCTAATACGAAAGTAGCCCTTCTTTAGGGCAAATAGATTTGTTACTTTGTAGAAGCTGCTCTCAGAATGTGAAGCAAATTACTTCACAATAAAGTATTTTTTTTTTCTTAGATTACTCACCACTGTTACCTTCATCCTCCACTTTGTCCTACTGATGCAAACATGGCCCTCGTACTCCCCCCCACCCCCAACCCCTAGTAAATCTACCTTGGGTCAGAAGAGCAGACCACTTCTCTGACCCTCAAATCATGTTAGGAAATGAAGTGTCTGGTTAGTGTTTGGTTTTGTTTCAGTGCTTATAAGTCAGATCTATTGATTTTTCCAATTACAAAAAGAATAGTATTATATAATAATAAAGAAAATTGGGAAAACTATAAAAAAGAAAAGAGAAGCTCATTGAAAATTCCATGGCTGAAACTACTTAGGCATTTTTCTCTTCCAGTCTTTTTTCACATAAATTTTGTGAAGAAAAATGAGGATCACTGTCATGCGGTTTTGGATGCTACTTTTTTACTTCATAAACATGTTTCACTATCACATATTCTTTAAAATTCGTATTTTCAATGATTATATAATATTCATTATAAGGATTTATTATAGTTTTACATAATACAGATTAATAATCCCCCATTCCTGGATATGTAGGTTGTTTCTATTGTTGCTGTTAGAAATAATCTTGCACATATCTTTTGGCTGCCTATATGATTTTCCCTTGCTCACATGGATTGCTTAGAAGTGAAGCTATTAGATCAAAAATCGTGCAATTTTGCTGTCTCATCCGGAATATGAACATGCCTGACACACGAGTGAGTTTATAGGGGACAGGATAAGATTTGACAGTTGAAGTGCCCACAAATTTTGATGCTATACTTGGTGACTTCTGTAAAAAATTAATATATACATATATATATGCACATTTTTTCCTAAACCTAAAATTTACGCTGGATTGCCTTCTGTATTCCACTCTGAGACTTCCTTTGTATCATATATTGCTTCCTTTAAGGTTGGGTTTCTGCCTTTTGGATGTTAACAGGGAAGGAAAAAAAAAAAACATAGTGGAGATGCTAGAACTTAACATAACCCACCATGGTTTGGAATTTCTCTAAGGGAATTTAGAAATGCTAGTTTGTCAAGTATCTAGTCTCTTTTGTATTTTTCAAGAACACAGGCTAGGAACAGCAGAAGGTTGCTATTAAAAAAAAAAACAAAAACTTTCACCAGAATTTATAAACTCTGGATTTATAAGCTATTAAGTGGTACCTTTATGGCCCCAAAGAGACATTATGAATTTCTAAGGCATTTAACTTTGTCTTGCCTCATGGCTAAGTGAATTGCATTGCCACTTTATTTTTTTTTAATTTTTTTAAAAGATTTTATTTATTTATTTGTCAGAGAGAGAGAGTGCACAAGCAGGCAGAGGAAGAAGCAGGCTCCTCGCTGAGCAAAGAGCCCGATCATGGGATCATGACCTGAGCTGAGGGCAGACGCTTAACCGACTGACGCACCCAGGCGCCCCTGCATTGCTACTTTAAATGGAAGTTATGTTTGACAGTGTTCAATAATGACTTCTTTCAGGTTGGGAGATAAAGAAGCCATTATTTGTCCTCAGAGCTCCTGGCTCACCCCCTACCACTTGCTTATCTATACCGGACTCTAGCTCTTCCTGTGGTGTGCCCACCTGTTACGCCATCTCTCTGCCTGGCCAACAGTGTGCTGGATGCTCCCAGTGAGCCTGGCATCCCAAACGACCTGTCTGTATTCCTTTGTATCCGTTGTGGGTGGGTGCTCTCAGCTTTCTGCTTGGCCTTGGTCAAAGCCACCATACACTCTCCACCTCTTCAGTTCTGGCCCGAATGCCTTGCACTTGAATACAAATAACATTGGAGTGGGAAGCTTTTCTACTCAACTACGGACATAGTTGAACAGATTTTGCTTTAATGAAATGAAGTGGAGCCTGAGTTTATCGGGAAATGTGTGGAATCAGCAGAGAGTAGTAAACACAAGTCTAGGGAAGTGGAAAACCATTGTGTACGATTTCGTGTTTTTCACTCCCAGCGGGCATTTGGGCATTATTGTAAAGAACCATGTTTTCAAACCTGCCAATAACAGAACAGATCTTTATTCATTGTGGATGAGGCTTCCATTGGGAGAGTCGAAGCTCTCATTCCTTTTTTGCCAGCTAGAGAAGCCCTTCACAGTTCCAAGCTTCTATTTTCTGACTCCCACGCCATAATGGGAGATGTTGGGTTTATTTTCCATAGGATAACCACAGTGCTTTCTGGGGGAAGTCAGACAGTTTCTATGGGGGCTGCTGGTGGTGGTGGTATAGAATGACAGTCCACCAGAGAAACAATCTCAAGGAAAGGGAAAGTATATTCCTTCTGTCCAATTGTCTTTCCTCTGCGTGTATTATTGCAAACAACAGAATCCACTCAAGTCAGTTTAGGCAGAAAAGGGATTTAGTAAAGGAAATTGGTAGCTCATAGAATCACCGTGGCGGGGGCGGGGGGGGTTGCTGCAGAAACAGATTTGAGGCTGTTTCCAGAAACATATCCCACATCAGGCCACAAAACTGCAGTATGACCAGACAGTTGTCATTGCTCCTTCATGAGCAGAAGACTCTCAGAACTTTGGCAACCCTGCTGTGGCCTCCAGTGATGGATGCCAAACTTGCACAGTGAACTCAACTGCAAACCAAGGCTGGGGCTTCTGTTGCCACACATACCCAGTAAATGGAAGCTCCACCAGGAGGTTGAATCAAATGCTCATGGCCGTGTGTCCCATGCAGGCGGCACCATGGGAGATGCAAGGGAGGCTGTGGATTTGAGAGCTGATTTCGACATTGGGGTTTGGGGCGTCACAGTATAGATTCTCTGGTCTTGCGATGCAGCATACACATTTATTCAGCAGGAATATGCCTTCCCGCTTCTAGACATGAGCTTGCAGCCTAGCCAAGTGGTTGACTACCTGGGCTTCAGAATCAGACATGGGTTCAAATCCCGGCCCTGCCTCCAGCTTTCTGAGTGACTCTGAGAAGTTACTTCCCATCTCTTTCTTTCTCCTCTGTGCCTCAACTTCCTTATCTGCAGAATACACTTACTACCATGTACCTTTCCAGGTATGTGATAAGAATTTAAATGAACATCTGTGTAAAACCCTTAGTATAGTTTTTTATAACGCAGTGAACATTCAGTATCTGGTGGTTGTCATTCCAATTACTAGTAAGAAGGCTGCAGGTATATGGTTTGAAAAGGGGGGGATCCCCTCACTACCAAAAATCCTATGTTAATGATAATAATAAGGATAACAATAATCCTGCTAGTAACAAACCAGCCTCTACCCAAGCCACCCAAGTTCATCTTAACATTTCTTTAAGATTTCAGTTCATACAAAGAATTATATGGCCATGGCTGAACAATGGGAAAATGTGAGGTCAGATGCTTCCTCAACTGTTTCCAAAATAAACAGTTACAGGAAGCTCACTCCCCTCTGCATATAGCTTGGAGGGTGGATACGGAGGAGGCTTTGTTACTCTGAGTTCTCAACAGGAGATGTGGGAGCAGATCAATACGTGGTTAAGTGTTTTAGCGGCACGTTTATTGTGTTTGACAGCAATGACAATGTAGTATACACTGAATAAAATGACGACTGCACACATCTCTCCCTCTCATACACACCGCTTCTATTTTCCCCTTGAACCTCCTGAGTGAACGCCAGTCATACAAAAAGCATGTGGAGTGGGAGTTGAGATCCGCAGAGCCAAAATTACCCAGGAATTTCAGATTTCCAGAGCCGCAGCGGGGAACTTCACTAGCCAAAGGAGAAAGAACAAAAGAGACTGCATGTTCAGTAGTTAAGAGGCAGATCAACTGGGAAAGGTCTGCTTGGCCACAGAGTTACACTTCTCGATCATCAAGCCATGTCTCTTTCCCATGGTGCGGGGCGGGCGGCCGAAGGAAAAAGAAACAAGCAATATCTAAGTCTACTGTAACTTTACATAATAAAAGTCAAAACTGTTTTTGATGCTTCTACTCAACTGTTCAAAATCATATTTAGATGCCATCCCGTTCCCCCTCTCTGGCGATACCCAGATGTTTCCACTTGCACTTAAGGCTTGGCGGGCAGGCAGCCTCCAGATGTTTTGAGGGGGCAGAGGAAGTTCGTTCTTTTGTGGCAAATTCGAGAGGTGAAGATTCATTGACTCATGTAATCGTAATCGTCCTACACCCGGAATTTGGAGCCGAGCTGCTTGCCCACTTTCCCAGTCCTGTGTGGGGTCACTGCACTGGGCTGGGATAGTGGGGGAACCCTGTGGGGCTGGCATTGTGTAGACAAGATTCCAAAATACCTACCACAGTTCGGATTCGCCCCATGCAACTCCTTCTGTTCTTTTAAAGGGCATTTCGTAGACAAGGAGGAAACCTCAGGCCAAGTCACCAGCACAAACTAACCTCCCATGCTGGTTCTCCCATCATCCTTTCTGATGATTTGCTCTGGACTCATGGTGCTCCTGTACCAGAAACCTTCCAGTTCTCAGCTCACCAGAACAACAAATCTTGACCAGGCAAATCTTTTCGGTAGCTTCTGAGTCTTTTTTCTGCTTCTCTGGGATGCAGTTGTATTTCGTCTTCCTGCCCCCCTGCCCTCCTGCCTTGTTTACTCTGTCCCAGCCAGACTGTTCTGTGACTCAGACACTCTTTGCACACTCCTGCCTGGATGAGCAGGTGGACGGGTGGGGGAGGGTTTGCCTCTGTTGGTCTTTGTGTCCAAAACATTCTTCTCCGGATGTGCCCATGGCCCTGACATATTTCATCCAGGTCTCTGCCCCCGAGGGCTCCCTTTTTGGAGAAACCTTTATTTCCATGCTGGGTGAAATATCGGTGCCTCCACCACTTCCTGATTTACTTTTCTCCTGCTCACTATTTCCTGTTGCCGCCTGACAGAGCAAATAATGATTTGCTTAATTGATCCTGCCTGTCCTTCCCTGCTAGAATCTAAACACCGTGTGGGCAGGGTTGGTGTCTGTTTTTGTTTCTTGCTGAATATCCATGGCCTAGAAGTCTACCTCATACCAGTTGGGCCCTTTATTAACAATATTGTTATGCTTATGTTTTTATGCAGTTTATGAAAGATCTGCTCACACTCTATGGACGTCAGTGGGACTCCTGTCCCCTTCTGCTCACAGTGGTTCTTTTCCTAAAGAATTAGGGGAGAAATAGGGGCGCCTGGGTGGCTTAGTCAGTTAAACGGCTGCCTTGGGTTCGGGTCATGATCCCAGGGTCCTGGGATGGAGCCCCGCATCAGGATCCCTGCTCACTGGGGAGTCTGCTTCTCCCTCTCCCTCTGCCCCCCCTGCCTTGCTTGTGCTCTCTCTCTCTCTCAAATAAATAAATAATAAAATCTTAAAGAAATAGAATTAGGTGAGAAATGGTGTGAGCTATTTCCCAAGGAGTTTGGAGCAAACATTCAATGATTAGGAGGAAATTAAGGACTTTGCCTTTTTGCTGCTTCTTTGGAAAGAGTAACGACCTCATTAAAAAAAAAAAATGAATAACAATCCTGGGGGTATAATGCACAACGTAGTGACTATAGTTAATACTACTGTATTACATATTTGAAAGTTAAGAAAGTAGATCTTTTAAAAGTTCTCAGCACGAGAAAAGAAATTGTAATTATGTGTAGTGACGGATGTTAACTCGACTTATTGTGGTGATCATTTTGAAATATGAATCATTATGTTGTACACCTGAAACTAATATAATGTTATATGCCAATTATATCTCAAAAAAAACTGAATAATAGAGACGCTTCATCTCTATCATCTGAAGTGATGCTTTAATGTTTTGTTTTGTTTTTTTTTTTCAAGAGCTGAGCCTAGAAGGAAGCCTGAGAACATTTCTGTCCCTGCCCAACCTCCATTCATTTGCCCTTCTGGGCCCAGGAGGGCATCAGATGCGTGACCTCCACCCTGGAAATTTCTCATTCAAGCATTATTTTTTTGACCCTGTAAATATAATCTGATCTTTTCCTGAAATTTAATTTGAAAAACGTGACAAATTTAAATGCCTTTCCTTTTTTTCACTTTCCTTTATTGGTCACACTCTGTAAGAATCTTTCGCACTTTGTACTTCACGACTGCACTCTGAGGTTGATTCCAGGCTGATTCCTCATTGCTCTGCTTTGCTGTGAAGACAACGAAACCTCAACGTACGATCCCAGTCGATATTTGCAAACCAAGTGAATGGTCAAATAGCCTCCATTTTAAAGCACAGTAGGGTGAACTTGCTAACTTCCAGCCCTCGATTTCGGGATGGCAAGGCACTGCTTTATTACCATTCTGAATTTCTTAAAGTTGCTAGGACATGTTTTTGAAGAATGTGATTGCTTTTGTGTGGGATGAAATAGCAAAGATAATAGGGTGAATGTATTTCCTAAAATGAACCATTGAGTTTCCCTTTTGAAATTCTCTTTGTCAAAATGGTTTTTCTTCTCAACAAGTTACATTTTTCTGTTTAGGAATAAAAGAGCAGGGATCTGGCAAAAAAAAAAAAAAAAAAAATATGTGCACAGCACCCTAAAGAAACACAGGTAAACCGAGTATTAGCTATGGATAAACTGACCCATTATGCCCCAAGTGTTGACCTAAATTCCCTCTGATTATATTAAGGCCAAAGGAGGGCATTTTAGACCTGCAGTAGGTTCTGCAATCTTTGACACAGAATCACACTGACTCAACACCTCCTTATGTGGGAGATTCACATTCCACAATTGCCCTACAAGAACAGAGAAAATCCTAGCAAGTCACTGTCCTTGGTTAAATGATGCCCAGAGAAAAGAAAAAAAAAATTGAATTTCCTTTTCATTTAAGCAGTTTTAATTCCTCAAGTTCAGCAGAGAAAGTAAAGATGTGTAACTGGGAGTCCAAGGCCACCCACGGTTTTCTACTGAGCATTACCTCGGCATCTGCTCAGATTTCATGTGTTCTCGCATTTCAATAGTTCGATGTTCACCTCTTTTTATATTTGGACCTTGACGACACAAATGGACAGATAGCGCACGGTTTATTATTCACAAGTTTTAAAAATCTGTATTTTTTGCTGTTAATAATCATACTGGAACTTAAAATCCATGGCCTCCTCCACCAAATGGTCTTGAATGACGCCGCCATTTGCTTAATTGTGCTTTTTGTAAATCAGTTGCAAAAAAAAAAAAATCTCTTGATGGACTTTCAAAGATCTCCTTTGTAGAAACACTGGATTCTTGTAATTGCTTGAGTACAACTATCCAGTCTGAGAGGATGACCTTTCACCTCCTACCCAAAAAAGAGCACTCGGTAGAAAGGGGTGCCGTAATCTGGGTTTAAGGCTTCTTACCGACATGTCGAGAGCCCGTTTCCCGCACCAAACACAAACAGTGGCAAGAAAGCCCAGTTTCAACATTCACTTTAGCACTTGCCGGTGTCACTCTTGAGAAACTCTCCTGCTCACAATGAAGAAAGGGTCTTATCCCACACCCCCCTGGCCAAGTGGAGATGTGAACACATGGAACCTCATAATCAGTTTGTAGGAAAATGTCCAGAGGGAGAAAAGACAGAAGAGATTAGAACTCAAGGAAGTTGGCAAGTTCAAGGGTGGTTCTAAAGTGGCAGGATTGTCACCCATAATTCATTTGAGCACTGGGAGAAAGGCTAAATCCTGAGTCCTGCCTTAGGACAGCAAGTGGAATACTTCTCTACAAACAAGTGGACAAAGAGATTTCACCACCTGTTGAAGGGAGTTTTAAAGCAATGAATGAAGTCATCTTAAAATGTTGGGTTCCCCTTGGGAGACATGTCCTTGCACTTAAATGAACAGGTAGAGCCTGGTTATACAAGAATAATTGAGGAATGGTAATGCGAGCTATAAAGTAAGACCGCTTTTTAGGTTTTCTTTTTCCAGGACAGTCAACAGAGAAAAGTTCTGGTACTTTGGCTCCTGTTTTCTATCTGTAAAAACTTAAAAATCACTCTAAAAATCCCCAGTTTTGTTTGTTTGTTTGAGGAAGAGCTAGCTTTTCTTTTTCCATGCAAACTAAAGTTCTCAGTGTGGATTCTCTAAGTTCCAGCTAGTAAGAACTCTTCCTTAGCATTGGGCTCAGTTTTGTTGGCACTTCCATGTGGGCAACAGAGAAACTTTCGCTCTGCTCTTCCTCAGAGTGTCAGGGTATGGGTTGTAGGAGTAAACTTGGCCTTCTCTGTTTCAATGACAGTGTTTCTAGCAAGGCTAGGGGTCACTGGTTCCAGGTCCCCTATCTATGCCAGATTCCATCAGGGTTTTTGATTTATTTTACATATTGGGTTTCCATAAAGGTTCTCTTTTTCTTTCTTCATATTGTGGTAACATACATATAATACCAACTTTACCATTAGTGACATTTAGTGCTATTAGTGACAGTGTTGGATCATCATCACTAGGAAGACATTTTAATCACCCCAAAAGGAAACCCCATTCCCATTAAGCTGTAACTTCCCATCTCCCTTCAGTCCCCAAGCCTTGGCAACAACCATGTATCTGCTTTTTGTCTCTAGGGATTTTTGACTAGATTTTTATATTTCATATAAATGAAATTATATAGCATGTAACTTTTTGTGTCTGGCTTTTTTCACGTGGCATGATGTTTTTAAGGCTCATTCATGTTGTAGTATGCATTAGAACGTCATCCTTTTTTTATGGCCGAATAACATTCCATTGTATATGGATATGCCTCATGTTGTTTATCTACTCATCAGTCGATGGACATTTGGGATGTTTCCACCTTTTGGCTCTTATGAACTCTGCCATAACAGTTGTGTACATGTTTTTCTTTGAACATTTGTTTTCAATTCTTTCAGATATATACCTAGGGGTGGAGTTGCTAGGTCATATGGCAATTCTCTGTTTAATGTATTGAGGAATCCCCAAACTGCTTTCATGATGGCTGTACCATTTCACATTCCTACCAGCAATGTATGAAAGTTCTGATTTCTTCACATCCTGTCAACACTTGTTATTGTCTAGCTCTTTGATAGCCATCCTCGTATGTGTGGAGTACTATCTCACTGTGGCTGTGAATTACAGTTCCCTACCGGTTAATGACGTTGAACATCTTTTCATATGCTTTTGGCCATTTGTATATCTGTATAAAAGCTTTCTTTTGGAGAAAGTGCTTTCTTTGTAGTTTCAGAAAAAGCACATGGAAATGTGCTGATTTTTCGAGCTCAGCCTGGTCCCTTGGAGAGACTGCCATTGGCCTTGAAACAAATAGTTCTACCTGCTGGTGCCTTGCCATGTCTCTTGACTTTTGTAGCTAAGATTTGTGTTCTCTCCCCTTCCCTCTGTCCAATCCTTTAGTACCTCTTCCATCACAACCTTGATCTGTAGCTTTGTTCCTTATATTTATCCTGACATAGAAGTTAACTGCACGTGCTCCAGAGTCCAACTGTGAGAGTTAAAATCCCATCAATTCCACTTACAAGCTTTGGGACCTGGAGGGAATTTATTCCCTGTGCCTCAGTTTTCTCTACTTTAGAGTACATGTGTACATAGTACCTGCCTTATAGATTTGTATTAAAGAAGGTAATGTCTATAAATTACTTTGCCTAGTGTTTAAACGCTCAATAGGAAGTACTTTAAAAAAATACACCTCTCTCTCTGCATTCTAGTTTCCTTGAACTGACAACCCCATAATCCCTCCTAGGTCCCCTGATGAGGCCTGGATAATATGACTTTGTAATGTCTTTAAGATACTTTAGTTAGGACCATCTTGAAAAGCACTGGACTCAATGCACAACACTGAAAATCATGTGAATTAGCCACTTGATTTAGAATCTGTTATGCTGCAGTTCATTTCTGGGGATACAACATATTTATTTCTGAGCAGGATACTTAATAACATCATCTATGTTTTACTGAGTGCCAAATGTGTGCCAGACTGTGTGCTATTAGGCGCTCATGTTCATCGCTAATCCTGGTAACGATCCTGAAAATTCATGTTCCAGTAGTCCCGCCTTATCCACGGGGGACACATTCCAAGATCCAAGGGGATGCCTGAAACGGTGAATAGTACCAAACCCTATATATAGTTTTTCCTATACATACATACATACACATGATAAAGTTTAACTTACAAAGTAGGTACAATAAGGGATTAACAACAATAACTAATAATAAAAGCGATCAATTCGAAGAATATTGTAACAAGAGTTCGGTGAATGTGGTCTCTCTCTCTTAAAATATCTTACTGAACTGTACTCACCCTTCCTGTGATGATGGGAAATGATAAAATTCCTGCATGATGAGATGAAGTGAGGTGACTGACAGAGGCATTGTGACACAGCATTGGGCTACTATTGACCTTCTGACCATATGTCCATACGTCAGAAGGAAGATCATCTGCTTCTGGATTGCTGCTGACCACGGCTAAGTGAAACCCCTGATAAGGGAGGACTACTGTATCATCTCTTTTTTACAATTGAGCCTAAACGGAGGTTCAGAGAGGTTAAGTAACTGACCCGAGGTCTCAAGTAAAGTTCATAAATAGCAAGGATAGAATTTAACACCAGGTCCACCTGACCCCAACTTTTTTTCTCCTTCCTGTCATCACTCCTGATATTAGAGTGAATTGCTAATTTAGGTGCTGCCTGGAATGTTTGATATTTAAGCGGAAAACTCTGAAGGTGCTGGCACTCATGAATACTGCCAATATGGCGTCCTGACAGTAAGTCTTGACTTAAGTCTTGACTTAAGTCTTTGCTCCTCTTTTTATCCTTCTCATTCTCCTCTCCAGTCATTCTTGCTTCTTCTTTCTACCAGAGGACAGATGATGAAACGAAATAATAAAAATGAGAAGAAAGTTCAGCTTTACATGTAGAAATGGGGTGTGTGTCATTTGTTGGAAGATTGGGAAATGATTCTCCAAGAATTAAGAGCCTTTACCTGAATTAACAGAACTGTAGAATTAGGATTTTGTGTATATTTGTATCTGGTTCCTGAAAAACTACAATATAGAAGAAAGTTCCTGCAAGTTTGTTAATGAAAAGAAGGCTGTTGCGGGGGATGAGGAATTCACATTTGCAATGCTTAATGTAAAGCCAATTATAATATGAAATTAAGATAAATTCAGCCTTAAGTCATTCAGATAATTAGATAAATAGAAGTTATATTTAATAAGGTCTACTTAGCACATTTCTGTATCACAATTTCTAAAAAATATAAAGAAATTTACTGTCCACTTTCTTTCCATATGGGCCTGGGGTGGTAAAGATTTTATTTATTTATTTGACAGAGAGAGAGAGAGAGAGAGAGAGAGCACAAGCAGGGAGAGGGAGAAGCAGGCTCCCCGAAGAGCAGGGAGCCCGATGTGGGACTTGATCCCAGGACCCTGGGATCATGACCTGAGCAAAGGCAGACCCTTTTTTTAAAATAATTTTTTATTGTTATGTTAATCACCATACATTAGATCATTAGTTTTTGATGTAGTGTTCCATGATTCACTGTTTGTGCATAACACCCAGTGCTCCACGCAGAATGTAAAGGCAGACCCTTAACCGACTGAGTCACCCAGGCGCCTGTGGGCCTCGGGTGGTAAAATAAAATTTCATCTCAAGTACAACTCATCTGCCACAACTTCCCAAATAATTATTTCTATATTCCTTGTTTGACAGTACAAACAATGTCATCCTGGAACCATTGTGGGCAGCAAGTGAGACAACTCGGCAGTCACCTGGGCCTGAATTCCAAGTTGAACCCTCCCCCACTTGGCCCTGGAATGCATTTGCCTTACTATCTTCCCTTTTGATTTCTTCCTTTGTTCTGTTTGCCTATTTACCACATTGTTATGCTATCTGGGTGTATTGTAGCAATAATTCCTATTAACTTTCTTTGAGTCTTTCATAGAGTAAAATAAAAAATATATACTGTAATAGACCCTGTGATAAGTTCTGAACAAGGTACTTGAGCTCTGGATGTCTCCAGTGTGTCTGGTTTCCCGTGGTAGTTAAAAAGCTAAAGCATAATTGAGTTGAATCACCTCATTTCTTAAATTTCTCAGGCCCTGGTATACTCATGGAAATGAGAAAATATTGGAGAATTCTATATGTTCCAGATGCATCTATTGGTAGCTACTCCTATTTAAAATGGTCAATTGGGCCCAAGTTTGGAGAAACAACTGAGATGATTCCAAAATTTATGCAATGTTAATACACTTGGAAAGATATGTAATAATAATAATACAAGTTTCAAATTTAGTAGTCTTTGAACTAAACAAAATAATTTAAAACTTTAAAAAATTAAAGATTAAAATTTATACTTATATTTTAATATTAAAAAATTTAAAATTGAATAAGAAATTAACGATGTCAAGTTTTGGGCAGGAAAGTGCCCTGTGCAACCAACACCTGTATCCTTGCCTTGTTTTTTCCAAACAATGTCACAAGTGTACTTGATAGTAGCATCATTAGAACTTTTCTTTCAGAGCTTTTTGTAACTTTACTTGATCTTGGGCGGGTCTGGAAGTTCCCAGGAGTTTGCTTATCTACAAATATGCATACTTCTTGGCGCAGCTGCTAAGGAAGGGCCACCAGGAGCATGGGCCATAATTGGATCAACCTTTGGCTGGAGTGCATAATAGGCACTAGGCAGCAGGGAGCGGGTCAAACATGGCTTGAAATACCACAGTGAAGTATAATCATTTATAGTGTGACCTCAGAGGATTCTTATTTTGTAAGAGTTGACTATCGGCCCCGTTAGAAGATGTCAAAAACAGCTATTCACACATACTTGTGAAATAAAACAAATGTATGCTCACACAGAGCGGTAGCGATTATAAAGGGCCAAGCTGACTGCAATTCACACAGCTAGATAGTTTTGATTGAAAACGGAAATTTCAACAGAATGTTGATAAAGAAATTTCACATATTGTTCCCCATTCCTTCTAAACATAGTTTTAAGCTCTAAAGTCTATGCATGTATCTGTCTACACAAGGTACATCACTTAGACACTTTGGGCCCAGAGGGATGTGGGTGGATCTGGCAACTTCTAGGGAAAATTCCCCCAGAGGAAATCACAATGCTGCAGCAAATCACTCTTCTTTGTGTCTTTAGTATTTTTTTTTTTTTAATGACACAAGTTTTAAGTTGTTCCTGGTAGCAGCTCCTGAATTCATTTGCTAAAGTTTGCTGCGGATTCCAGAAAAAGCAGCTATTAACAGCAATTGAACACTTGCAGGAGAAACAATGCCCCGTACCCAGCGGGGTTGTCATTTTGTCAAAGTGTGAAGCTGCGTTTTATTTTACCTCACCAAGTGTTTTTCTGAGAACATGTGGGAAGTTAGAATGTATTGCTTCTAGAGAAGGAGGAAGGTAACATAGTTTCGGAAAAATGCAACACTGAGTCATGCCTAGGAGAATCGCAGTGTTTACTATCTACTGGGAATGAGTTTCTGCAACTGAACAATGCATGACTTGGCCTGTTGCTGAATTGAGAATATTGGAGTCCAGAGACAAGGTACTGGATTTCTTCAGGTCATATCTGTATCCCTACATTCCACATTGCCAGTTACAGAGGTGTGTGTGCGGGAAATGCCCATGTTATGAAATATATGGACTAAACAAAGGAGGGAGGGAGCAAAATAAAATACTCACATTTAAACAAAATCAGTAAGACGTGGGGATATTTGTCTAGCAACCTTACGTATAGAATAGCAGAAAGATCAGCAACCAAGCAATTGAAAACAGAATCTACATTCTTTTTTCCCTTTAGGGAAATGGACTGGGGATGCCACATACGTTCTCTGTTCTGAAATGGAGATATTTATTTCTCAGATCGAATTAAGTTAACCTTTTAAAAATATTACATTTGGCACTGTAAGATTCAGTGTTTTCCTTATGTCTTTTTTTTCCACAAAGATTAATATTTTTCCCTGCCAACCTTTGAATTCAAACGGGTGTTCTCATGGCTTTGGAGCTTCTGTTTGCATCATTAGTCAGAAATCCCTTTTAAAATGGGCGAATTAATTTGGAAGAATTAGGTTAACAAGTCATATCTGAAGTGCACTGGTTTACATTGTGGTTTGTGGTGAGTTTATGGAGGTTTTGCGAGAAAACTCCAAGTGCTGAAAGCAAACCTTTCTAAGACCGTAGTGCCTTTATGTACTAAGTACAGAATTTCCTTTTGTGGTCTGAGGTGACGTGGCTTTGGATAATAAATATCTGTAAAAAGATTTCCTGAGGTTGACTGCAAGGCATCATTGACACTTTTAAGTAGTTGATTGCATGGCTTTCCACAATGGAATTTGAAGCCTTTTAAATATATATATATATATATATATATATATATATATATATATATATATATATCACATCACTTCCTAATCATGTCCTAACAGACAATAATTATCTAATCCCCTATTAGTTCTAACACTCCACACTGCTTTTCGGTTCGTGGACCAAGAAAGCATGCATCATCATTTTGTATTTCTTTCTTTATCCTTTCATTATCTTGTGTCTCCAACTTTTAGAGCAGGAAAATACAACCCTGTCGCTCCTCAGTTTGACCAGAGTCCCGTTAGGAGTTCGAGAAAGAAACATACACACACACACACCACATGGAAACCCACAGCATGCTCACATTAACTGTGGAAACTGGTTTCCATTAATGTGTAATCAAGAAGCAGGCAGCGCATTTACCTTGAAAAATAAAATAAACCCTTCTCCCTCCCTATATGGTCTTTCTGAGGATGATGACTCACCATCCCCACGGCCCGCCCCCTCCCGCCCCCTCCCGCCCCCTCCCCTCCCGGACCTGTTTGTCAAACTTGGCTTATCAGAGAATAAATTCTCTTTTTGTCATAGACTGGGCAACTAATCAGGAGAGGTGGATTTTTTGTAAGGAGGTAAAATATTCCAAAAGCTTAAGGCTCCCATTGCCGTTGACCTTTAAGGCATGTTGCGGCAAAAAAGTTAATTCACTTTGCACATGTTGCAAAGCAACAGGTGGTAGGCAACCACGGGGGCTGCCTGCATTCCTCCGTTTGCAAACTCCTGGCCCCTGGTATTCTGGGATTTACACTACCTCCCCCCAGGTCCTGACTGACAAGCTAATCGGTGTGCTGGGAAGCCCTGAGCTATTGATTGCACTGTAACAGAACACCACCCCGTCAATGAAACTGCAATGAAATGCTTCAGCGCCGAAGAATGGAAGGCCATTGGACTGTAGGGCAACTGGAAGAAATTTGCTTGTAGGTAGTGCGGCAGAAATGAAAAGGCTCTTAGGAGCAGGGCCTTGAAAAGCCAGGTTATTAAAAAAGCCACAAAGCTGGAGTCTGGCTGAGTGGAGAAAAATAGTTATGGCTCAGCTAGGCGTATCTAAAAAGGAGAAGGGAGGAGGGGGTGCAGCTTTCAAAATTGCGTTAATCTCTCGAGTGCTTAATTTCTTTTCTTTTATGGCAGCTTGTAGTATAGCAACAAGTATTCGAGCAGTTCATAATTTTAAACAGTTTAGCTTTCCTTAGGCAATATATCTTTAGCCTTAATTAAAATTTTATTTTAGTCGGAAAAATATTAAAATGACATTATGATCCATCCTCTAAGATGGGAAATATATGATGGTATGAATATTTTATTATACAAACTATTATTCAGCAGCTGCTGACATATTCTCTCTTGAGCTCCACTTCAGTTGTTTAGAATGCATTCACTATTTCTTAATAATGCCCCATCAGCTTCCCCCTGAAATACTGGAAAGTGCCATATTAATTAGAGGCCAAATGCTTATGATTTTTTTTAATACATTGAGAGGAGATGCATAAGGCAGAGCGAGATGTTGGAGCGTTGGGTAATTCACTGAGAAGGTGAGCGTTTTGACAGAAATAATATTTGTGTAATCCCAAGTATTCATCACAAGCCACCACACAAACTGAACTTGGCCATCCTGGTTGCATGTTTTGCACTGGAGAAAAAAATGAAAAAAGAAGAAGACACCTTGTACCATCACCAAAGCCAAAGGAGAAATAAGGAAGCTGGACCTGATTTGTTTGTAAACTTTTATAACCTTTTACCTACCTGTTATCAAGCTGTGTGGGTGGGTGGGTGGGTGTGGGTGTGGGGGTATTTAAAGAGTTAAGCAGTTGGGTCTCATCAGTGTATGGAATTTTAATGATAAAACAAATCTCTGGAAATTACCTCCAACCTCAGACTGGATGGAAAATAACCATCAATTTTCATCTGTATTTCTGTCTTTCATCTCTGCCTCTAGTGCCTACCACGATGGCCTTGAAGTGCTCCTTCAAACTAATTAGATTAATTTCAATTTCCATTGTGTGTTAGAAGGACACACTTATCATCTCCCTCCCTACTGAAGCCAAGAATTGATTGGATAGTGACAGGTTGATAAAATCCTCCTCCTGCCAAGACGAAGGAAGGCCTGGACTGAGGGCGTCACTGAGGATTCATTTTTGAAGTTGGAGTTGTTTATTGTGCTTGTGACTTTGAGGATGGAGCCCTTCCGTCTTTGCCATCTTTGTTCTATGAAGAACTGGCTGCATTGTGTCTTCTAAATATAGCTAGAGTATGCGTGTGTCAGTGGGTGACAAGGGGCAGGAAGAGTGGGGGAGAGCAGACGTGTGTGTGTTGGGGGTGGAAGGATATGGGGTACACAGGGGAAGGGACAGTGAAGCCGGAGTGAGGAGATGTGGGTTTAAGTTCCAATCCTGCCACTAACCAGCTGTGCACTTTGAGAGATTTACTTAACCTCAAAAGGACCCGATTTTATGATCTATAAAATGGAGAGGGAGGATTTATTCAATTAATATTTATTGAACATCTACCGTATAGCATGAACTCTGGTAGATTCTGAGGATTCAAAAGTGAGCCCAGAGAGGGGGTACATGCCCTTCACTGGGCTTTGAGTTCATGGGGAGAGAAAGACATTAATCAGATGCCCACACCAATGCAGCAAAATGGCAACAGCCAGAACTAGATGGCAATCTGAGTGCATTGGGGGTGGTGGTGGGGGGGGATCTGACGCTTCAGGGAGGAAGTAAGTCTTGAGCTGAGGTGTGATGAATTATCGTCCAGGTAGAGCAAACAGAATGTGCAGGGGAGAAGCGAGGAGTTGCCCAGGATTGGAAGATGCACAACAAGGGAGCAAGGGCAGCAAGATAAGTTTGCAGAGGTAGGTAGATAGCAAGAGGATGGGCTATGGTCAGATCTGAGTTGGGAAAAAAATCTGTGGAAACTTGGAGGAGAAGACCAAGAATGGAAACAAGTCAAGCAGGTAGGTAGTTCTTAAACTTGACTGGTCAAGACTTGATGGTTGCCCACACTTGGTGGACAAAATGGAGAGATATTGAAGAGACACCACCGGCAGCACTTGGTGATGAGTTAGGCTTAAAATTTAACGAAAGCATGTCCTCAAGAATGGGCCTTTGGATGGAATGATCCATTGGATGGTGAGATCATTGGTGGACTGGGAACACTGCAAAGGGACCAAATCTGCAGGAAATGATCATGAATTTGGCTCAGGACACAAGAGTTTGAGGGGGAATTTGACTTATCAAAGAGGATGATGAGATGACCCCTAAAATCTTGTCACCTGTAGAATTCTATGATGCTCTGAGATGGATTTGTTACACAGGAGTGCGTCCCAGATATCATTTGGAGGGTGGCACGAGGCAGTGGAAATACCATCAGCTTTTCTCACAGCTGAGGCCCCAACCTCAAGTTGGCGGTTTGCAGGCTGCATAACATTAATTTACCTCAACTTCAATTTCCTGTTATCAATTAGGACAATGCCATCCCTTTCAAGGGTGAAATGAGCATTAGAGATAGAGTAGGCACCATTTCAGGCTTGGTACCAGACACAAAGAAGAGCTAGACTTTTTTTTTTTTTTTTTTAACCCAGTCCAAGGTTTTTTGTGATGAAATATTCGTCCATATTGTCCTGTGTCAGACCAAAGGCCCTGTATATAAAATCCACTTGATAAATGATTATTTGTAGGTAACAGGAACTATTGTTTTAAGGCCCAGCTGCACTCCATCTCAGGCTATTCTGCCCCAAGTATGGTGCTCAATGGGGTCAAGTTACAGCGCAAGCTTCCCCAGAGAAAATTCTTGGGTTGAATTCGGTCTGATGAAACTTCTTTTTTGGCAGTAACGCACAAGCAAGTTATGTTTTCCCATGGGTTCTTAGGAAAGGTAGTTTCTGGCTGCTGGCTGGGGTGCCATACATGCCCCCCCATACATAGGAACACATGTCCCCGAGCCAGTGGGACAGAGTGCTAGTGCTCTAGGAAGAAACTTGCTTCTGTCTTTGTGTGTATAGAGTGTGTGTGTGTGTGTGTGTGTGTGTGTGTGTGTGTGTATGTGTGAACATTCAAAATCTGGGCATCTTTATTATTACTTAAACATCACCCAGAGTCCACTTAACAGCCACGATTTTAGTCACCTTATTAAATTTCTTGGGGCCACGTCAATCCTGGCCTGGAGGCTGAGAGAAGACCTGCCACAGAAGAACAATTAAGCCAAGATCAAGACTTCGCTTTTAAATTTCCCTTTGGAAAAAGAAAATGCAAGGGAATTTTGAGAGGTTTGAGGATTCCTGGAAACTTATTTCCCTACCACTGCACAAAGCTGGGCTGATTATTTCAGCACTTTGAAAAGGTTTTGGACTTTTTACTTTTCTAAGATAGGAGACTAAAAAGGCTCTCCCCTTTGCAAACTCCCTCTTCCCCCAAACATTCTGAATTGCCTACATTTCAGTTCTAATTTGTTATTATATCCAAATGCCACACGTGCCTCGTTCATTTAAAAAAGAAACCCTATTTAAAAAGAAAATCTATTTTCTTCCAGGCACTTAAAAACTTATTAGTTATCTCTCCCCCCTTCTTCTCCCCAAGTTTACTTACTTGTTAGCAAATTGGATTAGTTTCATCAATTAAAAGAGCTGCGGTCATGGGCACAAAGCTAACAATTGTTATAGATACTTGCTTAACACTGAAAAACTTACAAGGTTTCCTGCAAAGGATTTTAAAAATCGGGAGGAAATAATCTGGACGATACACGTTAACTCTTGCTCACAGGGCTTGAAACCTAACCTTGGGTCATCCACCTTCAGATAGGTTAGCCATCTAAAATATTTGATATTTTGTGGGAAGATGGAGAATACTGGCAGCTTTGTGAAGCAAGGAATGCATTTCCCTTTCAGTTTAGCAAGTACTTACTGAGGACACAAATGATCAATAAGCTGCTGGATCTATTAAAATGACCCAATCCCGCCTTCAGAGAGTTTTGCATTTTTTTCCCCCTGCTTTCCAGTGAGGTAAGAATGTGCTTACGTGAATAATTGGCAGTTGAAAATATGCCAACTTCATTCATGTGGAAAAATTAAATTTGATATTGAATTGAAGTTATTTATAAAGCATACAAATATGGTTTTCTATATTTTTAAATGCTGTTGTCATGCCTATTACAGCCAACGCATGATTTTCTGTATTACTGGAACACAGGCAAAGAGTGAATAAGTAACTTTGTTAGCCAATCATTTCAACATACTTTCCTGCCGGAAGTTTTTAAGAATCTAACTGATTTCAGATTTCTACCTTTACCTGCCTGGAGAGTTGCTAATAGAGCTGTGACCAGGATCAGCAGTGAGGAAGGCAGAGGGGCACTGAGGGAAATAAGGACCTACTGGGAATTATTCCCTGAATAATAATGGGACATACAAACATTGGCTGAGAAAGAAATGGAATCTGGCTGCTGAGCCGACAAAGCCTTTGCAGGATTCTGTTTTGATGGAGAAGTGAGGACTTATGTCAACATTTGGAATTCTGCACTACTTGGGGAATAAATCCACCCTTCCAAATGCTATATATGTGTTCTATCAGCACCAACAAGAAAAGAAGAAGTATTTGATAACACTCACGTTCACTATAGTTACAAACTTTTCCCACTGGATTTTATCCCAGCCTTTTTGCTCCAACTGCCACTTTCTTGGCTTCCTGAAACACAACTTCTGCTGGGTCTCTTGCTTCTTGGTTTACCTGATTTTTTTCTACAGACCTTGCTCACCTCGAATATTTCTTTGTTCTCACGAGTGCCCTTCTGTTCTGTTTCTGGAATTACTCACTTCCTTACCTACAACCCGTCAGCTGGTGACATCTCAAACCATGGCCAATCTACAGGCTTGCTTCGGTCAACTTCTCTTCTTTCTAGAAGCAGAAATAAGCTGAAGCTACCTTCACAAAAAAACAAAACAAAACAAAACAAAAAACAGCAAAGAAGAGAAGGGGAGAAAAGTGAAGAAGGATGGTAGATCTTGGGAAGATAGGATCCAAGATGGCCTCTCTCTCGGTTTCTCTCTCTCACTGGCTCTAGTCATTGCTCACCACAGAGGACAGCCTCTGAGGATCTATTTCATTTTCATATCTGTGTATCCTTCTGTCTCATGACAAGCTTCCTTTGTTTCTCTGTGTCTTTTAAGACTTTGGGGTTTATCCACCCCCAGTTCAAGTTACCCACCAAGATGAACTTGAATTGCTGGATCTCGAACGTGAACCCTTAGGTGACTCCATTAACTGTGGCCATTGGAGTGTGTTTCACAGACACATATGCAGGGGAACCATTCCTTGTAGTGGAAGGGATCCCTGAATGCAGGAATGTTCATCCTAAAGTGTATGTTACAAAGTTGGCTCTCTCACCTATATTCTCAGCTTAAAATATTCCCAGAGGGGAACTGACCATCCATGTACCTTTAACCAGGCAAATCTCTCTACCTTTTCCATTCCTACAAAAAGAAAAACAGAACCAGCACAAACATGTGATCATTGCTTCAGGTCTTGGGTTCAACATCTCAGTTATTCATAACCATCTTGATTCATAATTCCTTGTCCCTTAGCCACTACACCTCATAGTTGTTGTAAAATGTCACATAGATTGATCTCCCCCCCGTGCCCCATTTCCACCACTACTCGAATTCAGGCTGTTTTCACTTCTTCTCTGCATGATCTCTCTCTCTCTCTGCCATGGGAAAATGGCCATCTGTAAGCCAGGAACAGAGCTCTTTCCCCAGGAGCCCAGTGGGTTGGCACCCTGACCTTGGACTTCACAGCCTCCAGAACTTTCAGAAATAAATGTCTGCTGTATAAGCACATCACACCCAGGCTATCATCTTTTGTTATAATAACCCATGCTGAAGAAGACATTATTCTTTCAAACAACTGGCTAAAAATTCCGTTACCACCATGATAGGGGATATTTGGAGATTTACTTTTGTGGTACGTTGCTTTAAATCCACCTTGCTTACTCTGAGATCCAAGCCCGTTCTTCCATTGTCTGGTCTTCTGACCTCACCCCTGTAAGAAGGATTTCTTCACTTAGAGGCTTGGCTTCCTCACAGCTCTCTCGTCCCCATGGGTGGCTAGGTTTTGCTAAGTTGAATCCTTTGCATGGAACTGTTTCCCCTAATGAAAAAGTCTCCCGTCATTATGGCCTTTACATTTACATTTACATTTACATAAACATGGTATTAAACCAGTGTTTTAGCTTATGGTAAAAATAGCATCTTTGTCTCTGTTTCACTGTGCTTTCCATTAAAGTGAAAGTAATCGGCTAAGTTCACTTACTGTCCAATACCTTGCTTCAAAATGGTTGCTTTCTAGCTCCTCCCTCTAGAAGCCCAGCATGAGGTTGCCTCTGAAATCAACCACATCATCAGTAACCCCCTTTGGAGGCAACAAGTCTTTCACGATTACGAGTGAGAAGCTGAAGGAGGGTGGAATTTAAATAGACCAGAACCCTTGAAATATTCCAGAAAGATGCCAGAGGCCCTGCACTAAATCAAGTTGTCTGCACACAATGGAGAAAAGTGAGCACGTTCACTTTGGGGATGAAAATCAACTTAATTTATTTAAAACCACATTCAACATCAATTATTCACTATTAATGGTGAACTGCTGACTCAACTATTTTTTTTCTTTATGACGAACAATTTGAGGTCTCCTTCAAAGACAGCCCGGGGTTCCTTGGCTTACTGTAGGCTTTAGATGAGCTGTGATATCAGAGCTGGAATGGTCCATAGCAGCTGCTAATGCAGTGCATGCCTATCATTTGCTGTTGACAGGCATTAATAAAAACCTAATTTGAGGAAATTATGAAAAACCTACTCATTTTGCAATCTGGTTTATGTTTTGGCATGTGGCAATCATTGGCTTGATAGCCAAAAACCCCTCATTTCCAGAACTTTACGGCCTATGTTTCAATTGCAGACCAGCCAGAGCTCCTTGCTTCTCCCACGTGTGTTTGATCTCCTAATTGGCTCAAGACATATCCACAGGTTTGCTTTATGATGCTGCAGGCCTCAGCCTGAGCCGAGGTGTGATGGACACAGGAATCCAGCATTGCCCTTAGAAATCGTACTTGGCTATTACAAGAAACTTAATTCTGACCTGTCCATCAAGTGCATTCACCCCAACTGCATCCACTCTTAACTTGTTCCTTATGGTAGAAACATTGCCCAAATTTGGGAGAACAGTTCCCATTAGTTTCTAGTTTGCACAAAGAGCAAGTACAGAGTGACCCCTGAATGACTTGTAGGTACTCTGGCCTTGACTGTAGCTAACAAATAATATGTAAAACATTTGATTTTTTTTTTAATTAAAAGAGACTTCATATTAATGATGCCCTATCAAATTTTGTGAAGATAGAACATCTTAACATTCTGTTAAGTCAGAAAGGGTTAAGAAAACCTCAAAATAATCTGGCTTTGGATTCTGGGCTTCCTGCTTCCTAATGCTGTTTTTTTTTTTTTTTTTTTAATATTAAACTTTAAAGAAATTAGTTGGCAATTTTGCATCTTCAGTGAAGAATTGGTTCCTCTCAGTGGCCTCTGACTGATGTCATCATAAAAGTTCCCAGATAAACAATGATAGCAAAGTGTAGCCTTAAGCTAGTCAAACAGAAATGTTCTGGACAAGGGCTGTCCTGTTTTATCTGCCTTATCTTTTTCTGACTTAACCAAACGCTGCCCCAGTCCTTCCTTTCTCCCTCTCTCCCTCCCTCCCTTCCCCTTTTACCTCCCTCCCTCCCTCTTCTTCTTCTGTTTGCTCCTTCCTCCCCTCCCTCCTGCCCCTCCTCCCTCCAACCCTCTCTTCCCTCCTTCCCCTCCTTTTCCCTTCCACCCCCGCCTTTTCTTTTTTTGGTATCTGATTCTGATTGCTCTTTGTCAGATGCACCTGACTTTTGTTTCAGTCAGAAGTTTTTAAGTATCAATTGAAGTCTGAAAGCAGAAGGTATTTCTCTGCTAATACTACAAAATAGGACTGATTCACTTACCCCTTCAGTTCGTCAGTAGCAAGTTCACTAACTAGAAATCCTGGAGTAAATGAAACACACAGGAGAGACAGGAGAGACAGAATTTCTATTCTATTTTCCCAAATTCCACCGCTGGAGATTTGTTCGGAAGACTTCATTTCTTCTAAAACTGGAGACATTACCATTCCTCTGGGAGAGGTAGTATTTTTAAAACTTGCTTTATCACAAATTATTGAACATACACCATAGAGTGTTAGGGTCAAGAAAGCAGACATGATCTTGGTAGACCATTTCATTTTTTAAAAAATCAACTCTACATAGGTCTAATTTACAAATGTATTAAGTGTTCAGTGTGATGCACTGTGATTAACGTAAACAATCAAGATGCATAACATTGCAATCACCCCCCCAAATTTCTCTCAGTACCCTTCCTAGGATTTTCTGGAAGTGGTATTATAGAATATGTGTTCTGTTGTGTCTGGTGTCTCTGACTCCACATGTTTTGAGATTCATGCATGCTGTTGCATTTGTCAGTAATTCGTTCTTTCTTATTGCTGAGCAGTATTTCATTGTATGAAATCTGTCTGATCTGTCCATGCACTTACCTGTTGATGGACATCTGTGTTGTTTTGAGCTACCATGAACAGAGCTGCCACGGACATTCCTATTCAAGTCTTTGTGTGCAATTTGTTTGTATTTCTTTTGGGCAAATAATCTAGCATTGGAATTACAGGGTCATATGTGAGTGAGAATACGTTTGACTTCATAAGCAACTGCCATTTCTTTCCCAGAGTGCCTTTACTCTCTTACACACCAAATCAAGTTGTTCCATGTATTTGCAAACACTTGTTATTGTCAGCCTTTTAAAATTTTAACTATTCTAGTATGTGCGTAGTGGTATCTCATTGTGGTCTTGATTTACATTTACTGGATGATAACTGCTCTTGAACATCTTTTCATTTTCATTATTACACAGGTACTTTTGTGAGCTATTTGTTCAAATTATTGTCCATTTTCAAGTTGGGTCGTTTTTTCATTATTAAGTCATAAGAGGTTTTTTCTTTCTTTCTTTTTTTTTTAATGAATGTTGGATACATAGCAAGTATTTCTTCCAAGTATCTAAGAGCATAAATCCTCATCATTATTTAAAAAAAAACTCTGTTATTTTCAACTGTCTATTCCTTCAGATGTATCCTGATTTTGTTAAGGTTAGAAACAATTTACTTTAAAATTTAATTAAAAATTATTAAATTTCATTGAGATGATTAAATGAACTTCAAGGATGCTAAACAAATTTATAATATTGTCTTCCATCCCAGTCCTATGACTAGAAGTCCAGTATGATTTCCCATTTATTAAACTCATATTTTATCTTATTTTATTTTTTAAGATTTTATTTATTTATCTGATAGAGAGAGTGCAAATAGGCAGAGCAGCAGGCAGAGGGAGAGGAAGAGGCAGGCTTCCTGCTGAGCAGGGAGCCTGATGCAGGGCTTGGTCCTGGGACTCCAGGATCATGACCTGAGTCTAAGGCAGACACTTAACCAACTGAGCCACCCAGGTACCCTAAACTCATATTTTAAATAAAGTTTTAGGTTCTTAATATAGCCACATAATATTTTTGTTAATACTTAAATATTTCAGTATTTATTATAATGTAACAAAGATTTTTCCCACTGCATTTTCTAACTGTATTTCTAGCCCAACTATTTTGCAGGAAAGTTGTTCATCTTTGAATATTTATTGCATTATCTGGGACAGATCATCTTTCAGTAACCATCCCCAAATCTTAGTTTGACACAATAACATTTATTTCTTCATCAGGCAAAGCACCTTAACAGGGCTGGACAGTTCATCAGGGGAGTTACCTCCATGTGTTGACTGAGTGACCCAGATTGAATTTACCTTGGGACACCTTTATAGAAAAGAAATGTTTTCACAATTGCCTTAGCCCAGGGAAGGGGACATTACAGAATTGAGAATTGGCAAGAAAATGCTTTGGCTTAAAATGGCCATGGGTCACTTCTCACATTTCATTGGCTAGCACTAGTCATATGGACATGACTACCTATAAAGTAATTAGGAAGCCAGGCACTCAGAAGTAAAGGAGAATGGGATATTTGTAAACAATGGTATGTCCTCCATATTTATTTTGTTGATACAATTCTTTTATTAGGTGTAAGGATATTTTATTGAACTTTTGGCAGGTTCCAAGTAGTTGTTGCGTTATCTTTAAATAATTTTGTTGCCTCCTTCTAAAATAATGTGGAATTGGTGAAAACTTGCAAAATGATTCAAAATGACAGTAGTGATATGGGGACATTCTAATCTTTCACTTGAAACTAAGAAGCATACCTCAAATGTTGTACCAATAAGTGTGAGCTTTGCTATCATTTGGCATAGAAAACTGGGAATTGAAAGAAGCTTCAAAACAAAATAACAATAAGTTGCATTAAAAAAAGTATGTTGATTCTCCAAGTGATTTTTCAAAGCCTATTGCAGTAATCACATACTTTCCCTTCCTTGATTAATTGGTCTTATGGATATGAGTATGTTGTTCTATGTTAAACCATGCTTATAGACTAAATCATTCTTGATTTTTGTCTTTTGCTGTAATGATATATTTGATTTAATGGGATTTTATATAATAATATTTTTTCTTAACATTAATAATTAAGATGCACTTGGAACTTTCTTTTAGTGTTATCTTTGTTACTCTTCAAGGTATTAGGAATTATGGCCTTTAAAAATGAATTGAAAAACATTGCATCTTTTTACATGCTCTAAAAAGCTTATATAGTATGGGCAAAATATGCATCTATAAAATTATATAGACATCTTACTTGGAGGTTAATCACTGGAATTTTGTGATTTCTTTTATCTTTTGTCTGTTCATGTACACACATATTCAAAACTTTTTGAATTGATTTTGATGACTGATACATCAGAAAAGTTTCTAATCTTTTTATATTTTCAAAGTATCAAAAATTTTCTGTATTTAATGCGTTCATTAAAAAACTTTTGTATTTAAATTTTTGTACTTATCTTTTTCTTATTGTAACTAGACTTGACAATTGTCAGTATATTCCTCTCAAATATCAATTCTTAGTATTTATTTTTCAGTTCCACTTAGTTTCGTTATTCTCATTTATTAATTTATTACCTTAGTTTTATTAGTCTTTTTCTCCTAATTTCTTTGTTTTCATTGTGTTGTTCTCTTTCTGACTTCTTGATTTGACTTCATATTTTTTCCAGGCACCCCTCTTGCACGATTATTGTAAATCAGCGATCCCCATATTTCAGGGTACATAAGAATCCCTGAACTGTTTACTGACATGCATGTATCTAGGTCCTCTCTGGAGATTATGATTTGTTAAGGCTGAGGATTTTAATTTTCACCAATAGTTAGTTGATTCTGGTATAGCTATATTCAGAGAAATGCAACTATAAATGATGGAGTGACACCTGAATAAAACCCATATTGTCCATTTGGGGGGGGAGGGGCAGAGTTCCATATTCCATAATGGGTTTTAATTATATTTTTCAGATTCTTAGAAATGACTTTAGACATTATAAGGGAAATGGAATTTAATACAAAAGTTAAGTGTTTACGAGATCACTGAAAGTGCTAAAGGGATGGGACACAGGTGGCCCTTTTCAGAGAAGCTCCCAGAATACCAAAGAATGGACCCAGCAGGGAAGCTACTATTTCTGAGGCCACTGTTTCAGCTGTAACTGCCTTTTGACAATCAGGAAGCTGGAGACAATGGGAGCTAGGACACTGCCACCACCACACCTCAGCTTCTGCGGTCTAATTTACAGAGAGAACCAGCCAACAGGAGTCAGAGATCTGATAGCGATAACAGCTTCCTTCTGCCTTCCAAATCCCGTATGAGTGCTTCTCAGTGACAGGACTAATCCACGTCTAGAACTGAAAAGGAACGTGAAGGTGATAACTTGTAGCTTTCTAGTCTCTCCCACTAGAAGCACGATGGGGTAGAATTTGAAGGCAGCAATGTACAGGTAGAAGCAATATATATTAAGGGTGTGGCAGTCGTCCTGAAGTAGAAAGACTACAGGAGACATCTAGAAGGAGAAATCCATGCTATGGTATATGGTGTATATGGTTTACCATGGAGAGTGGGAAGTGAAAGATGGCCTCAAGATTTTTGCCATGCGTGACTACTAGGTTGGGGCTGCCATGGAACCAGATACAGAGTCAAGGAGCAATGATGTGTGTGTGTGTGTGTGTGTGTGTGTGTGTGTGTGTGTCTGTGTAAAATAATATAAGTTCAAGCAGGTAATAAACACTATTTTATAAATTTTGAGTTCAAGTTAACATGGAACTCTTCAGAGAACATCAGTATCTAAGGGAATATCTGAGCTTACCTGAATATAAACTATAAAAGTTGGAGAGAGAAGCAGTGTAAACATTTAATATATAGGAAAAATCATCTCCCATACGGAAGCTATCAGAATAAATATAGAGGAAGATTTAAATAGATACAGTATCTAAAATTTAAGAAAACAGGAATATATGAAAACTGTTTTTAGAAAGATGAATATCAGGGGAAAAAAATCACTCACTGTGTTGGGACACAGAAGACATGGATTGAAGTTCTAGATCTGTTTTTATGTGGTATGTTACTTGAGCAAGTCATTTGATCTTAATAAACTTGCTTTGTTCTCTCCACAATAAGATGCATCAGTTAGCTATTGGTGTATAACAAAATTCTTCCAAGATTTATTGGCTCGAAATCATGAGCATTTATTTAGTATTCTTGTGAGTCTGAAGGTCAGCTAGGTGATCCTTCTGGACAAGACTGGGATTACTCATGTGTCTGAGGCCAGGTGTAGTTTGGGGGACGTGGCTCTGCTGATTTTGTCCAGGCTCTGTCACACGTGTGTGAACTGACTAGCTGCAGTCTCATTTAGATTGGCTTTGCTTAGGACAACTGGCATTTCCTCTATGTCATAACAAGCCTTGAGCTTATTTTCCTGGCAAAGAAAAATTTTAAGAGAAGAGTGGAAGAGTGCAAAGCTTCTTTAAGACTAGGTTTGCAACTGAAATTCTGTCATTTTCATTGTATGTAAGTCACAAAGCTAGCCAAAATTCAAGGATTTGAGCAAAATGCCTTGAAGAATAGCTAACAAAATACAAATGGTCGTTGTATTTGGGGAAAGGGACTATGGCTATTTAAAATTTTCTCCTTTTTGCTAATGTTTTATGAATTTTGTACCTTGAACTTGACTATTATAATCAGAAAGAGTATACTTTAAAACACATTGATTATTTGGGAAATACACTTCCTAGTATAAAATAAAACGTCAATTCATTTGTAACCTGAGCATCAGCTGTGGTGATCTTCTAGTTTGAGAGTTTAGCAAAACTAACTTGAAAACCCTTTCCTAAAATTATACACATGAAAGGTGTATACATCGACTGTTTTTGAGATGTCTGTGTATTCCCCAGAGGTTAGCTTTTTTCGATCCTACTTTCCATGCCCACAGAACACTAGATCTCAGCCACGATGGCTGTTACTCCACACACAGGACCCCAGTCTCTTTTCCTTGCTTTATTTCCATAAGCAGTATTAACAGTAAGCTTTTAGGAATGCACAGACTTTACGGAACGTTTGGGAGTGACTGGGGCGATGGGAGAAATCACTTCACAGCATCACAAAGAAAACCACTGAAACAATTAGATGAGTTTCTCACTGAAGTTCCTTCTCCCGCTCTCCCCTGCCTAGTCCTGGCCTGGGTCCCTCGGGGATGTCACCTTACAGCTGCATTGCTTGGATTGCCCTTCACCAGGCTCTTTTATATCTTGACCCTCTACATACAGTTCCCAATCCTAAGAATTCTTGATTTTTTTTTTTTTCCTCACCTACACTTTTGCCAATTCTCTTGTTTTCTGCTTCCCTCCTACTATGCCTTTAGGGGGATTTGCTCTTTTAGCCCAAAGCATTTCGGCAAAATACTTTGCTTTAAATATAAGCAAATGAGGGAATTTGTTCTAGAAAGAAGTACGTGGGTATTATTTCACAGAGAGAGGGAATAGCTGTAGTCATCATGGTTTAAAATTGTATCAAAATCTTCTACACACACGTGTGTTTATTCAGCAAATATTTTTAAGCATCTACTATCTTCCAGGCCCTGTGTTCAGCCCTGGGCACTCAAAAGTGAGTGCACTCCTGTCCTTATGGAGCTCATCTGCTCTTCCCACCTTATTTTTCTAAAGTCATCATAAGAATCTTTCCTTAGAGTTTTTATAAGTTATTTTTTTTAAAAAAAGGGAAGTGTATATATCAGTCTCCATGGGACATAATAGTGGTGGAACCTGAAATCAAGGCAGAAAAACCACCATGATGAATGTTTGCTAAGGCCCTCGGGGAAGACAATGATTCATTTATTTACCAACCAAGAGTTTCTAGCTGCTTTACTACTGACCAGCAACCTCTTAAAAGTCAGGATGGTATAGAAGGCACCTAACACACAGTTCCCTGATTTTAAACATCTCTCTGCCAACCAGGGAAGGCAGAATGCATGTTCAGGAAACAATCACAGAACATTTAAATACTAAATCCTCAATGACAACTGTGATTTCAATAGCCATATTGATAAGGAGGAGCCCACGTGGATTGAAATCTCTCAAGAAGATTTTGCAGAAGAACCAGGTCCCGGTACACATTTGAGCAATATCAAAAGCATTCTGGTCTAGCCCAAAGTGGACTTAAAATTGGGTCACCTCTTGAATGAATAAATGAGACCCTATTTATATCTCAAAGTTAGACTGGCCATCCAAAAAATCACACAGAAACTTGTTTCTTTTATTCTTGCTTCTGGTAGATACCAGTCTCTTGTATCTTCACTGCTACTCAATGCTCTATCACTCGATGCAGAAGAGAAGATACCTAATCGTAATCCATGACAAAGATTTTAACAAGTTAATGAAAAATCTACACGTTCCTTTATGAGAGACAGTCAACTTTCAAGAGGGAAAGAGGCTGGGGGTGGTAGTGGAATTCAATAGCCCATTCAGTGCTGAAATGTGAACACTAAGGCCACTCTTTGGATAAATTCAAGCCAGATTTGGCCTGCAGCTCTTGCTGGACCGTTCCCAGATGAGAGCAGGCCTTCAGCCTGTGCCGAAGAAGCGCGGAATAATGCCTCTTTGAATTAGTTTCAAAATAGTGCTGCAATGCAGACTGACAACTTCTGATGCCAAATGGCAAGAAGCACACATAATAGCAGTCTGTTAAAGAACCCATAGTACCACTAAAGGATATAGTTCTTAATATAAATTATAGACTAAAAAAAGAAACCAGAATAAACTGGCATCAGATGACAAGCCTCACCGTGAGACATTGGGATTTTTTTTTTTATCAAGTCAAGTATCTTTGAGATTAAAAATAATAAAAAAGTAAAATTGTTGCTTCATCACCTACAATGACATAGAGCTTTCCTATACAAAATTTAAATAAATATAATATATTTGCCACCAAATAAAATAGATGGCTGAAAATGTGCTCACTCTACTTTGTGTACAAAAGTAGATCTTGGCATAGTTGGCTGTAACTTTTAAGATTACAATTCTTCCTGAGCAAATCAGAAGGAGGGTTGTGAGCAGAAATTAGAATTTTTAGTGAGGCACAAATTTTAATCCAGTACTACAACATTCAACGTATGAGTTTTAGAGGGACACAATTCAATCTGTAATGCTCTCTCCCCATCTCTGCTTTATTCTTCCTCACATATTTACCACCCCCTAAAAGTACATCTGCATTGGCTTAATTGTCTCTTTCCTCCACTGGACTATAAAGCTCCTGAACCTTATAAAGCCTGGGAGCCTTGGATCCCTGGGCCATGTTACTATTTCAGCATGGAGACCACTGCCTGGCCCACAATAGGCACTCAGATATTTGTTGAATGAATGGCTTTGGGTGCTTAAACAAGGAATGTTAGCAAACGTAGGTATGTGTTGACGTCTTGGGACATATTCCTTGTAATTGTCAAAGTCCTCTTTTAAGCCAGGAACCTGCACCATCCCTAAGTATAGTTTTACAATCTGTGGTCAAAATGTTGGTGAAAGCTTGCCAAAAATATTTCCTGGGGCAGGACTATTGTATTTTACTGGAAGCACATCTTTTTTTTAAAGTCTTCAATGATTTTAGAAAGAAAATGATGATATTGTTAGATGGACATTTAAAAATGTTTTAAAAAAGGAAAGCAAAAGAAATGCCTTGACATTTCTTTTAAAATGTCGTTTCTCCTGAAACCCCAACATCTGGGTACCATGGGCCTACTTTCTGTCATCGGTTAAATGACTGTCTATCCTTCCCAAGCTTCTCTTGTAATGAGTTTTGGCACGTGGGAATTAATTTCATTTCCCTTTTCACACTTAAAAAAAAAAGATCAAAAAAGTAAAGGAAACAAAACACGCACAGACTTGCCTTTTGTAAATCTGTAGTTCTCCCAGATTTTCCATAAAGGTTACAGAATGGAAAGACAGCCCCTCTACTACTTTTATGTGGAACTTAATCACAGAAAATACAGGAATTAGAGACCTTGCCAAAAAAGAGGGGCAAGCTAGACATTTTAAATGCCTGCTTTCACCCTAGAAGATTTTCTCTTAGGAAGTGGTTCTCAAACTTGAGGGCGCATCAGATTCATGCAGATCTGGTGTTCACTATCAGCATTTCTGACTCAGGAAGTAAAGGGTTACGCCTGAGAACCTGCATTCTTAGCAACTCCCCGGGAGATGCTAGTAATTACCTGGGGACCCTACTTTAAGAACCAGTCCCTAAGAGATCAGGATGGCCTTGGATTGGTGGCAGTTGACTTTTATCATGAATTTTCTGAAAGGCCACGGTGATTCTCATAGTGGGCAAGAAGATGAAGGTTGAGGGTGAACAGCAGTTACACTGTACCTCACTCTCTACCCTGCCAATATTGCCAGAGTGCCTCCCTTCCAGAAAGAATCCCTATTAGGCCACGCTATTTCCACAGCTACTTACATTGGGGAAAAAGTGTGCCACTAGATAGTCAACAAAAAATGCATGGTAATTCAGTTCTCTTACGATGAATACTTCCCCTATAACTATTTAAAATTAGAAAAAATAATATAGGCTTATTGAAAAAATTAGAAGTATTTAGAATAATAGGGTGAATTTCTCTCCCGGCCCCTCATTTGATGTCAATTCAAGCTTGAGCATCATCCCTCCACACTACTTTCTTCTTGTTTCTCTTGAAAGGTCTTAACATTTAGGGGTATCTCCCAAAATATAGAAAATGAAATCTGACTCTAGCACATCAGTTTGTTTTCATTACAAAATCAGGTACTGGTAGGGGCAAGGGTAAGGATGCTGTCATGATGCTCTAGTGGTCATAGCTTCTTTATCTGAGACAGGATGAGGGGCACATTCACGAGCAAATGAATGATCCACGGCCCTCCTCTTCATGATACCTTCCAGGACTTGGGAGAGGCTTGGAAAATGTTCATATGGTCATAAGCTTTTGTAAAATTTGCAAAACTGTAATATATTTTTGTATTTTTTTCCCCCAAGTCCCCTCCTTCTTATCCTAAATTGTCGATGCTTCGGGTCCCATCTAGATAAAATTCTGGCCTATCTATTTATAGATAAAAAAATTTGAAGGGTAAAAACTGCAACATCTTTCCCCATAAACTGTACACTCTTTTTGGAGAAAGCTCCTTTGATTTTATCAAGGAGAACAGAATGAAACAAAAACAGGAAGCACTCTTGTGGGAAGGCATTTTACTCTCTCATAATTTATCCTTAATAGATCTATTGGTATCTATTGAGAGATCAACTTAATGAAGTTATTTGTGTCTCTTAGCTTTTAATTTAATAATTCAAGGCTACTAGCAAATTCACAGATCAAAGGTTTAAGCCTTAATTGGTCACTTGCCTTTGCATTTGAAAGGCTGCTTAATCATTTAAAGGTAGTTACATTACTGTTAATATAAATTTCATGGCTTTTTTAAAAATTTCTGTTCAAATGCATTTTTCAGGTATCCCCCATTTACTCTCAGTCTACTTGGTCTTCTGATCCAGTGACACTGGTCCTGATAGTAATTAGCATATTGTTAACTGCTCTAAACCTCAGAGTCTCACCTGTGAATAGAGAGACAGAGGATCGTACCTTCTTCCCACTACTTACTCCCAACATGAGACTAAATGAAACAAGCATATTAAGCCCAATGTCTGGCAAATGCTGGGATCTTCAATAAATACTAGTTGACTCTGCATAAAGGAATAAAGGACCAGAAGCTCTTCAGACAACTTTGATTTTGAAATATCAGGCCAAATATATTGTCTTCCATTATTTACTGTGTCAAGAAAAATGCATGCATGTTGTTTTGCTTTAAATACCTGAACAACTGCATCCAGATATTAACTACCAAGTAGTTAATAATGTAAATCTTGAAGTCATGCTTATGCCTGTCAAATTTTAAAAAATCAAACCATAGCATATCACTAATGCCAAAAATGAAAGTAATAGTCTCATGAATGGAGGCAGGTCTATATAGTTGATGATCTGATAATCACATAGCTAAATTGGTCCTTCTGGTTGTCTTATCAATAGACAGATTATTATCTGACTCTTTTGAGTGTAAGGATTAGTATCAATCAAACTATGGGTAAAAATAATCTTGTTGACTCTGGTATATACTGCTGTTATATATTACTATTTTTCTTGGTATTTATCCTCCGCTTTATATTTTAGTACAGAACCCCAAATTTTAACTGGACTTACAGCTGTCAAAAAAAGTAAGGTAACGTTTTCCGCCTCCTGTGAAGCAAAGTGTAGCCATGTGACAAACTTCTGGTTAATGAGATGAAAGTAGAAGTGATATATACAACTCCAGAGGAATGTATTTATAAAGCAGGGGCTGGGGGCATTGTGCCCTTCCTTGTCCTCTCCTCCACCTTTCTGGTTAAAATGAAGACATGGATAAAAATGGAGCCACCATCTTGGATAGTAGGTAATTTCTAGAATAGAAGTCATGTATATGCAAAAGGAAAATGCTAGAAATCGTGAGTTCCTCTCAACTGTATGGAAGAGGGTCACCGCAGCTTTGATTCGCCTAAGACAAGAGGTAGCAATTTCTTATTTTCACCACTGCTATCAGGAATTTTCTGTTACGTACAATGAAACCCAACCTTAACATATTAGTCTTATTGCAGAAGTGTTTGGAAGTCAAATAAGGACATGGCATTTAGAGACTTCCTTGTCACTTTTAGGAAACCATGAATTTCCTGAAAAGGTGTACTTCTTTCCAACTTTCGTTGCTCACTGTTTAAAATACAGACAGTTACAATGACAGGACAGTTCTACATCATGTGTGACTTAATTTTCATTGAAGGAGGTTTATATGAAGACTAGAATATGTATGAGCAGTAGATATATATAAAATTAAGTGTTTATGAGATAAAATTATAAAGTTAATAAAAAGAGAATAGAATCCTAAATTCTTGTATTTACAATCATAGGCATCTTTGTAAGCCACCCTGAAGTCCTTTGTGGAAGAGATAGGGAATAAAGAACAATCAACATAACAGAAACCCTTTGAGAAGATACAGAGAGGCAAAATCTAATTGGTGCTAGCCAGCTTATCCCTAAAACTGTTCTTCACTGATATGGAGGTTTTGCTTTTTTTGTCCACGTAAGGATGGAGCTTTTGCAACCACTAGTATGGAGCAAAGCTCTCCCGCTCCTGCCTGTTTAGCCCTGGTCTTTCCTCTGATCAGGTGGTACCAATTTAAATGTCAGCTTTGTGCAGGGGGCACCAGGCACTGGCCAGAGGACAAGCTGAGACCACCAGTTCATCCCATGCAAACAATTCAACAGCTAACACATGATAACCTTTGGTGCACACAGCTCAGGAAAACATCTTCCCCAAAAACGTTCCAAGTCAAAGAACCACTGATGCCTTGGGATGTGCACATGTGTACACGTGCACACATGCGTGCCCACACACAAATACGCACATGTATGTTTTAAAGAAATGAGGACAAGAGAACTGATTTATTCTGAAACTTTTCAATCTTTGATTAGAGGCATTCACATGTTAATATACCAAGTAGTAATTTTACCGCAGAAGCTGAAAAGTGCATATGCAACCATGATACCATTTTATGAATACATTTCATATGGATGTTATTTGGTTGGGCCTAGAAAAAAAAACATATGAAGCAAAATAAAGAAAAATCAAATTCCTAATCGGTTTATGAACATGGGGAATTTTCAGCCAAACTTATTGTAAGCGTAGTGTAAGCAGGAAGATGCAAGAAACAACAATAACGAAAAACAGAAGAAAGAAAAGAAAAAAAAAAGAAAGGAAGTCAGTTAAGTGGAATTTAAGTTGTCAGGCTACAGTGTAGAACTCCATTACCATATCTTTCTTTTTTTTTTTAATAGTATTCTCTGAAAAGCACTAGATGTAATAAAGTCAATTTAAAATTTGTTCTACCAATCTTTTGCATCTGTAATTTTCCCATTAAACGTAAATGCCCATGAGGCAAGCTATTTGCATTACATTGCATTTGCAGTCTTTAAAACAAACTATAAATCCCCTCCTTGTTTCATGTGATTGATGCTGTGTGTATAAATACCACTATAAACCTCAAAGGGGGCTAACAGTGACAGTAAATTAAAGTTTTCAAGTCTGGCAGCATCTCAGCACTCCAGCCCTTGATCTTAAGCAGCGTTGTTAACCCCCACCTCATTGCCCTCCTGAACTCACCTTTTTTTTTTTTTTTCCTTCTTTCCCGCTCTGCCCCCCCCATTCTGATTTCCTTGGGAAACACCTTCCCGGCCATGCAAGTCACACCAGGGCAGGGATAGGCAGTTAATTAAATTGAGGCTTGGCGGCTTGCTAGAGAGAGAGGGCCCTGCCTTGCAGCTCTCCTGTATGGAAGAAGAAGAATCTTGGGGCCCCTTCCCTCTATAAACAATGGTCAGCCACAGAGATACTGATTAACTGGCAAAACCCCCATGTTTAGCTGCTTTCATGGTGATTGTCTTCTGCTCAGTGGACTTCCCATCAGAAGTAGGAGGAGACATGTTGACAGAGAAGGGATGCAGGCCAAAAGGAAGAAAGAAAGGTTTCTAGACCTATTTTTCAATTTCCATTTATCAAATCACCTCTCTATCTTCATTCTTTTACCCTTCACTTTAATACTACATAACTGATAGAATTATTTCTTATTAAAGCTTGAAGCCTGACAAAGAAGATCTTTACCTATATAGGAGGACTTACTTGAAACATAAACCAAACTAATGCCTCTCTGGAACTTCAGAGGACTCCTTGTTTCTGTAATTAATCGGTGGGTACAGCTGGTAAATTCTGTCCTGTCTGGATCTTACTGCAGTAGGACTGAATTTGGGGAAAACTCGAAAACGGTCATCTTGAAGAAATTATAACTGTTGACTCACTGACTCTATGTGGCTCCCATCTCAATGTGTGGGGATTCTTCTCTCAACCTGTAACAGTAAATTCTTTGACCTACCTCATGTGATCGCTCCCAAAAAATTGCACCACGTCTAATTGATTCAGAGTGCATTGGGATTTCTCATTGTTATCTCAAATACTCCCCATAATTTTTTTTTACATTTTCCCCAGAATAAAAGGAACATAATTGTAAAATCCCATATCAATTTTTTTCTAGCTGTATGTGTCATATATGACTTCAAAATAGGAATGTAAATTAGTAGAACCTCACAGCTCATATATGCAATATTCTTGAGGGAATGGTAAATCTTCAAGGATGAGTAAATTATTCCTCCAGAAGGGAAAGAAAAGACACTGAGGGAAAGCAGTTGGGATGGGGGGAAGGAAAGACAGAGGAAAAGAAGGAAAGTCAATGAGACAAGGAAGCTAATTAATTAATTTAGGCTATTAATCTAGACCAAATGTCCTCTGACGATCTCAGAATCAGTGGTGTATCCCAAGTGAATATTGACAGGGACATTGAAATATATTTGGAAAAGAATACTTATGTGGCTTTTCATTTCTTCTATGATCTTTTAATAATCTAGGTGGAAGAATCCACGAAATATCAATACTGTGAGGAAAAAGCTGCCCAGGAGAGAATTCTGGAGACCTCTGTGGTCCTTTTCTTTCTGAACGACATAGTTGCCCAACCATAGAACCTGCTCATTCTGTTGCCAAGACATCCTCTCCAAGAAGGTAGCTGTGGCAATCCATGCCTTTTCCTCATTGTGCTTCTGCTTTTACCAATCTTTCATAGTCTGGTTGCAACAAAAGTGAAAACTTCCACTGACTTGGTTAAAGATACAAATTTTATTAACATCTCCGCAAATGACTCTCTGAACTCATTTATAGCCAAGTAAAGGAATGCTGGGAAAGTGGCAGGAAACAGCCATTTATTACATCTCTACTACGTGCCTGCCACCCCATTTGATGATTCACATTTTATCAACCTTTGCAATAATCTCACGAGGCAGTCTCATTTTTCTTTGTTAATAACATGGGGAAAATAATGTCCAAAAAATACTTGATCAAGGTCCCCAAAATGAAAAGTGGCAGTGTTTGGGGGGATTGTTTTTTTTTTTTTTTAATTTCCTTCAAAATTTTTAATGGAGCCTGTTCAGAAATAGAAAATGTGAAATCTTTAATACAGATCCTAAGGACACAGACAGAGACGCCAGTATCTTCCAGTAAACCACTGGGTCCACGTGATTTTGAAACTACATCACGCAAGAGTTTGCAGTCTGTGTAGGAAGCTCTGGTCATCTTGTCACTGCCTCATGTTTCTGCTATTGGAAATAAACGGGATAAGGAACTAAATTCTGTGTGTATGTGTGTACACATTTATTGGTATTGAGAGACCAAGAAACATAATGGGAGACTGAGAAAAAAGGTATATTTTGGAATCGGTGGAATTTGGCTTAACAATTAGAAACAAGGAAAGCTAAAGGTAATATTTTAAACCATCTTCCTCTGTTTTCCCTTCCCCCTTCCCAGTTGCTCTTCTTCTGTTTCTCTTATTTCCCTTATGGAGGAATAATTTACTCAACCTTGAAGACTTGCCATTTCCCCCAAGAATTTTGCACATGTGAGTTGCGAGGTTCTATTAATTCATATTCCTGTTTTGAAGTCATACAACTTGAAAAAGATTGACACATGATGTTACGATCATGTTCTTTTTATTTTGGGAAAAATACAAAAGAATTATGGGAAGCATTTGAGTTGCCCAGTGCACCCTGAATCAATTACCCTTAGAACAGTTTTTGAAAGCCATCACATGAGCTTATTTTCAAGATCATATGACAGCCCTTTACAAAAATAGACATTACCTCTCTGTACCTATTTTGCCCTAATATAAAGGTCTTCAACACAGATACCCCATCAAGATCCTCCATTCCAGAATTTTTCTTGTTATTTTCATTCCCAACTCATAGATCAAAACTTAACCATTTTGTGTCCCCTTCCCTTGAAGGTACTAGACTAAGCTAGATACAGTGATAAACTGGTTCCCACTCTAGTGCTATCAAAAAATAACCCTTTCGCATGTGTGTCCATTTGATCAGGAAAATTAAAAGCCTTAAATCAAAGGAAGAACTATTGGTGGAATGCACCTAGTCTACATTTAGTTTCCTTCAAATTACAATTCAACATTTCCAGCAATAAAGGGATGTGGAGATAAGTATGATTTTGAAGGAAATAGGAGTGTTGTCTTGTGAGTAAGCTGAAAGTACATTTGTTCACTTCCTGAGGGCTCCTTTCTGTGATTCCCTGTCCTGGAGAACCTGCAGACATTTCAAATTGTGAGTGTGAATCTTAGATGAATTTTTGGTGACTTTAAATGTCCATCTCAGGCACTGGGAATTGATGTTGTTATGTCCATTGAATCAGTCAATATTCTTTGATGATTGCTTACCTTTCATTAACTCAAACACATAGAAGGGTGACTATATTTAAGGAGAATACAAAGTAGAATAAGGTACAATCTCTGCCCTTAAAGATAGTATAGTCTATTACTATCGAATATGAAATAAAATGTGATAAATGCATTGCAAGTGATACAAAATGTGATGTGAATTCTGATGCAAGAGAGATGATATCTAGTATTTGTGTCATAGGATCGTATCCCTTGTTCTTAGATAGGTACCAAGAACAGGAAGATTTTGTCCTTGACCTCAAGGATTTTCTCTTATTCGAGGAGATTCAGTAGAGGTAAGATTGAAATGTAGAAATATTTGTAGAGGAACATAAACCAAATTATTATTGATATCTGATAGCAGGGACCAAAGTCTAGTTCACAGGGAAGTTATGAGTGCCTGTAGCATGTCTCCTGTTGTGTCATTGTAAGAAATCGATGTGGAGAATCATGTCATTGAAGATACATTTATTTCAGCCAACATTAATTTTTCTTTGATACCACAGGCGTTCATTGAGTGGATCGTGTCCCAAAGCGTGGAAGGGATATGGAGTAGAATCGGGACTGGGACATAGCCGAGAGTGACTGAAAACATTTGATGAAAGGGAAGTTTTGTCTCAGGTGCATGGATTGGAGCAGGGTGAATTTTCCTGAGTAGGGGAAAGCTGTGGGTATAGAAACCAGCAAATGAAGGAGAGAAGATGGTAGACTGGTTGACATGGCCAACAAAGATGGTTCCTGACAAAGAATAGAGAGGTGTGAGGAGTCAGAGTGTGCGGCTGTTCCCATTTCAAGCCACAGGTTGGCTGCCAACCGGAAGGTCATGATGATCCCAGTGGGGACTCCTGTCCCTGGGCTAGGTGGGGATTGAAGAGAATGGGAGGAGAGCACATGGTTGATCTCCCTGGGCCATCGCTCAAACCAAGCCCTTTATTTACAGGTAGAAATGAAGGTCCAGTGTTGCCAGATCTGAATTTTCTTTTTTTTTTTTTAAAGATTTTATTTATTTATTTGAGAGAGAGAGAATGAGAGATTGAAAGCACGAGAGGGAAGAGGGTCAGAGGGAGAAGCAGACTCCCTGCTGAGCTGGGAGCCCGATGTGGATGGAACTCGATCCCGGGACTCCAGGATCATGACCTGAGCCGAAGGCAGTCGCTCAACCAACTGAGCCACCCACGCGCCCCAGATCTGAATTTTCAAAAAAAACTTAAAAATCGCTATTTTTATTTGTACTCTCAAGTTTTAAATGTCAGCCACTAATACATATCAGATTCTTCCCTACAGGTGCATTAAAGAAAAGAAGAAGAGAAGAGTCTATCCTAATCCTCCTTGGTGACATTACAGAGCTCTAATTTAATTTGGTTTTATCTACATGTATTTATTTTTTGATCTGGCAATATAAAATGATTGTGAGAAATCCTTGTTGCTATTGTGGGGAACATGAACAAAATTCTTATTTTTCTACTTTGAAAAATGTCCAAGTAATTTGGTCTATTTCATTACCAATTACCTTTAGGAGGACGTATTACACATTAGAAATATGAACTGCGAAATGGTGTACACAAAATACATTTATAGTTTTGATTCTGCCATGGTTCTGAGTTTTTGTGTTTTTTTTTTTTTTCAATCCTGAATATATGTATGCTCGGTATTTATCCCTTGATATATACCCCATCATCTGTGGTAAAACACATTCCTCTGTTTTATTTTTCCCTGTTATGCAAAATCAGAAGAATATTGCTAACAAAATTAGAAGCCCAGAGTCTTCATATGAGTCATATAATCAAGCCCTACTGTTGACACAGACTCTGTAAACAGAGAGTAACACAGTTGACGCTCAAACCAAAAAAGAGAGTTGCAGCCGATTCTCTTGAGTAGCAGGACATTACGGAACTGAAATTCGGCTTTATTTCAGCTAAGCCTCCATACTGTGACACAGTTGGGACTCTGAAAATGCAGCTTTGCACTGACCAAGGTCAAACACATCCTCCTTCGATACCATGAAAGCTCACATCTTTTCTGGTCATTACTGCTTTTCAGGAATTAATCGATTGTTAGTGTTTAGCCGAAGCAGCCAGAGAGCGAGTGAGCTACCTGGCTATCATGGAAGCAGTAATAATTATAATGATGGCTTGCTGCATTAGGATATGTGGCACCAGGGCGCCTGGGTGGCTCAGTTGGTTAAGTGACCGCCTTCGGCTCAGGTCATGATCCCGGAGTCCCGGGATCCAGTCCTGCATCAGGCTCCCTGCTCAGCAGGGAGTCTGCTCCTCCCTCTGACCCTAACCCCGCTCTTGTGCTCTCTCTCTCACTCTCTCTCGCAAATAAATAAAAAATAAAATCTTTAAAAAAAAAAAGATATGTGGCACCAAGTACCCATTTCAGCCCAAACAGATTGCAAGTACATCCCTCCTCTTCAATCACCCTATTAATTTGGAAATGCTTAGATCTAAAATTCAGCATAGGAATCTACAGAGCCTACCAATTAGAATAAGCCAGCCTATCCAGTAACACTGCCACGGTGCTGTTTGGTTTAACAGATAATGATAATTTAACTTTGAAATAACCTTGTCATTGTAAAAAGAATTAAAATTATAACTCTTCCACAATCTTGGTGTGTAGCTTTCTATAGACTGTGGTGTGCCGAATTTCAAGTAATATTCCTCTGTCGCCCCATATCCCCAGGTCCTGGATAAAAATGAAATGTGCATTTCATAAGAAGATCCCAGTGAGCAGTAATAAGAAAAAGTATTCAATCATAGTCAATTGGTTAAAGCTTTGGGGATGGGCTCGAGCCACCATCTTCTTCTTTTTTCATAAGGACATGAATAAAAAAATAAATAAACTAAAATATATCTCAACCTCCCACCAGATCCAGCTGGCTAGGGAAATAGATGGAGTTATATTGGTAGTAATATGAAGATAATTTCCAATGGATTATTTTAGAATTAGTGGAGGCATCATCAATCACCTCAGCTATAATAAACAAAAATTCTAGTCAATGTAATATAAGTTCTTTTAAGCATAACCTGAGGTCATATCAAAATATATACCTGATGCTGTTGTCTCTCCCTGCAAATAAAGAAACGGAGAGAGGAAGTATATTTTTTCCTTGAAATGTACGAAAAACCTGGCAACCCTAAGCTTTTGCAGTATCAGGATTTCTATTTTCAAAGTTGTCAAAAAACTGAAAACAGAAATTGCTCAAAGGATATTTTGATTTCTTGAAAAACTGAGAGAAATACATAACTATATATTTATATATTTCTAAGTTTCTTTAGCATTTGAATTTGCTTTTTTTTTTTGGAGGGGGAAAACATTTTGTTCATAAGGAATTATATTACGCTAGATAGATGGAAATCAGTTAGTCTTCAAAAACAATAAATAATCCCCAAGTTGGCCAAAGGTATTTTCACGTTGGCTTTTGTCTGCACACAAGTGAAACATCTTCCAAAATTTTGAAATCTAGGAAGCAAAACCCAGACTGCCCAAGCAGACGTGTTTTTGTGAAAATCTAGAATAAAGCTTTCTTTTTACCTACCAGGAAACCTTTTGTACAGCCAATATTATAGCTCACATACTATGCCACTCCAAAAACAGTTGGGAACTTTCATTCATTCTGATTCACTGCAAAAGGAATTTCGCTCTGTCTCAGCTCATTATAAGCAGATGCTACTGAATATATTGGGGGAAAAAAAATCAGTGGCACCAGGAAAGCCCAACATGAAAAAAAAAAAAATGCTTAAAACAATAGTTGTTTAGAGATACCTCAATGGATCCCAGTGCTCCGGAACCTTCTCCTGGGTTGTGAACAATCGAAGATTTATTCCAGCTCTCTGCACACTGGGAAATGAAGACCCAGAAGCTCATTATCATGTCTATTAAAAAGCAGAAACTGGGGTACATCTAAGAAAAGATGTATTACTTTTTAAACCGCACTGCAAACTGCAGACCAATAGGGACTTGAACTATATAAAAATACTCTCAGTAGTATGGGAGTGGGAAGGGGGTGGAGCGGAGATTCACTCCCCCAAACAGCAGGAAAATACCATGCCAGGAAGTTCCATTGTTGTCATGGCTTTGGAAAAATGGCTCTATTGGATTTTCCTGAAAAGGAATTTTTGAAGTCAGACTTTTGGTTTGGTCAGAGGACGAGATACAGGAACTCAAATAACTTAGGGAACTATGCTCTAGAGGAGGTGAGGGAGGGTTTGATTATCAGTGACCAGTTAAATTCTAGTTAACCCCAATTATAAACCTTCACCTTTGCTAATTGGATTAATTTGTCAGCAAGCAATATACTTATAAAGTGTAGTGGAGCCAACTTTGTGCCACTTGATTATGAGATAAAAATCATTATTGTGGCATGGCTCATTTCTTAAGAGTAGATCTATAAGCAATTTCTGCAAAGGTAGAACAAAGTTGAATTTTACTGTAAAGTTGGAAGACCCATTTATTATAGCTATTCTGGAAAAAATATGCCCAGTAAGCAAATTCTCTCTCAATTAAAAGCTTTCCAAACTGAGGGTTTAATGAAACCTTAATTAAAGTCAATGGAAAAGTCATGTTCAGAAAAAAAAAAAGTAAAGGTACTCAAATGTGTCCTTTTATTTCCCTCTTGACTGATCCAAGAATACTGTTTCTGACTCTTCCAATTTTTTTTAGTGTGTTTTGTCCACAGAGAGACATAAACCAGAAAAACCTGTTGCGTTTATATAGTCATCTCACCCCCCAAAGACAAACAGGGTCTACGTTCTCATTAAAATGGTAAAAGATGTTCCTACACTGTTTCCAACAGTTCACAAAGACTGAGAGCAAAATTTGCCAGTACAATTTGTTGGACTCAATTTTAATAACGAAAATATAATTTTAGGTTGCTAATTCTGTTAGAAAAATCTGTGAATGGGTCCAGTCTGATTAAAATAGAACAACAGTGTCAATCATGCGTACTTCCCTGTGGTGGAAATAAAATCTTTCAAAGTGTTCCAAGTTGGAGTGAACAGAGAATCTGTTATACTTGAAAATATGTTAATAAGGCTTAAAAATATTGTGTTTTAGAATTGGCTAAAGGGCAAATAGCTATCGTCAGCATCGTCTGTCTCTTGGGTGAACAAGTACCCAAATGCCTAAAGAGACACAAGGCTACTAGTGTTGGGGGCGACGTGCTTCCAAGTACAAAAGAAATCCTGTGGCATTTTCTGCTTTTATCTGTTTCACAAAGGGAGGTATGGGAAATTAGATATTCGATAGATATTCCAAAGGAAGATAGATTGTATTTAGCAAGTCAACCTTTATTTTTTCTTTTGTAACAAGGGTCCTAAGAATCGTCCTTTCAGATTCTTCCCCTTTATAAACAAAGCAATTTATAGGAAGGAGGCAGTAAAAATGATGGGATTATGGAAATTAATGTGCTTTCTGTGTGTGTGTGAGGGGGGGAGACGGGGCGGGGGAGAAAGAGAGAAATCAACCCAGGACCAGGGCATTGGATGTACCTTCTCTCTAACCTGATCCACACCTCGTCATCACCTTTGACAACAGTGAAGAAAGAAAGCCAAGCGTTGGGATCAGGGCACAATAATGCCTGTTGACAATAAATTATCAAATCAATAATCATGTTTAGCCAATCCCTTTGTGTAAAAACTGTTATTATGATTCTAGTACCAGCTGTCTGAGACTTTAATTTAAGTGCTGGCTTGAGGCTAGACATTTGGAACGCTAGTTTAGAATGTTTTATAGCCCAAGCAATATGTTTTACTAACCTCAAATACTGTGATGATGGTTTAAATGGTGACTATAATTTGTATGTGGGGGGCTCTGGGGTGACTTTTGCTTTCCCAGGGAAGGTTCTGTTGCATCAACACTTCTGGGCTATCTGAAGCAGCTAATCCCAAGGGGCCCTTGGAGCTGAGTTTACCTGCCTGCAGGTAAGCACCACAGGTGGTTAACTTCTGGAAGTTCCTTCAAGTTGCTACAAACTAGAAGTTCCTCAGAAACTGAAATGTTTGGGGGAAAGCACCATGTTGGAGAAGAAGACGTGGTTTAGCGTCCGGTGGGCTGGGAAGTTTTACTCTGGCCCTTCATCGTCAGCTACTCTCTTGACCCTAGGGTCCTTGCATAAGAAGGCAAAACCAGGTCCTGTCCGGTTGTCAGCAGCACATATTCACCTTTCCCTAGTAATCAATCAGCCACCAGCCACGTGCTGGCATATTGGAAATACAGAATTCTACTTTCAACATTGTAACCTGCGAGAGAACACCATTCACAAGAATTTTTGCAGTTGTTCTGATCATGCATAAGTGTGGACCATGAATTTTGGAAAGAAGATGGCAATTTAAGATGAGATACAACTTATTGCTTTATATTGGACGATTATTAAGACAGTATATTCTTAACATATTTTTTCATGTACGGAATTTACAAAGCACATTCTATCCGTTATCTCAATATTATAGTAGTATCTTTGTCATGATAAAATCTCATTTTAGAGTGGAGGAATCAGACATTTTGAGAGGTTATATAATCAGCTTGGTCATGTATCTCCAAAGACCAAGGGTCAAAGCCGGATGTTCTGAGTGAACCATTAACAGATGCAACTTGCAGATTTTTGTAATTCCTTCTTGATTCATTGAAAAATCAAAAACTCTAATCAATAATCACAATATCATCAAATTACTTTTGACAGACTTTGTCTTCCATTTATAGGCAGTAGAACAACCAGCAAATATAAGTTCCAAATTCAGTGTCTAGGTTTGCGGGAAAAATTTTTCCAACTGAAGATCCCTTAATATCTATTAGTTCTTCTGAGCCCATGATAGGTACTTAATAAATCTTGGAGATAACTTGAGACCTAAAATACAAACCACATTGTCTCTTTTTCTGCTATAGTAACAGTCTAATTTAAGTTCTAGAAATGTTTCCTGAAGTTCTACAGATGAACTCTGCTGGTGGAGACAGGTGGAGAAAAATGCCAAAGCTGGGGCAAATATTTACTGAATAAACACTTCTCTGACAACAGTCTTCGTCAAGCTGATTGACTCAGACAATAGCTATTGCCTCCTAAATTACCCCAATATAAGAACTGCGCATATGTGCATTGGTCATATGTGTGGCCAGATGCATTTCTGGAAAAAAATGTGTTCACGGGTAAGTCATCCCTAGCACAGTTCCTGGCACAGAGGACAGGCATGGTATTAAACTTACTAATCAATATTAAAACATTTCATTTTACTGGAACTAGGGAGGCTTACCTCTTTAAGAAATACCAGAGGATGGGGCGCCTGGGTGGCTCAGTTGGTTGAGCAACTGCCTTCGGCTCAGGCCATGATCCTGGAGTCCCGGGATCGAGTCCCGCATCGGGCTCCCTGCTCGGCGGGGAGTCTGCTTCTCCCTCTGACCCTCCCCCGTCTCATGTGCTCGCTCTCTCTCTCTCTCTCTCATTCTCTCTCTCTTTCAAATAAATAAATAAATAAATAAATCTTAAAAAAAAAACTTAGAAATTAAGAAAAAAGAAATACCAGAGGAAATGTTATATAAAGCACTAACTCTGCTCTCTTCTCAACATATTTGTTTTGTAATTTCCGATGCTTACATATGCATTGATAGTGAGCTGCATTTGAAATTACTATGCTGAGAAAAATATGCTCTACTTAATTGGCATCTGCAATGCAACTTTTCAATTAATTTATATTTTTTTACAGAGACAAAGGCAGCATTGATACAATATAGGTGATGTTTACAACATTAATGACTCTGTGAATTTTTTCTTTTTTAAGAAACTCGGCAGAAGGGACATATAAAAAGCCCCATAAGCATTATCTATCTGAGTAGAATGAATGAGCTGGCTCAGAGTTGCTGATCAATAGATAGTCAAACCAAAAGATGTTTCGCTGGAATGTTTCGTTGTTGAGAAGATCAGGCTTAGGTGTGCCCAATGTTCCCATCCTTGAAGTGCAGTGTGCAGTGATGCCCATGGTGATGAAACTGGACTCGAACTGAGTTAATTCAGTGAGTTACAGGGTGCTTAGTTTCCACACAATCCCATGGACCAGTCATTTGACAACAAAATCTGGATATTACACAGTGTAATATTTGAAGGCTAGAATTTTGAGGAGAAATTGACATGACTTTATTTCTTGCTGTGGCTAATATTTTCAATTGATTTTCATGCAATGACCAATGTTGATGATATAAAAAAAATGTTCATTCCGTTTACCATTAGATGGTAAGATGATGAGTGATTTTGTTGTTATTTTTAAGTACTTACGTATTTTCCATTAAGACAATTAAATTTCTTCTCCTGCAATAATGTCTTTCTCCTTGTCTCCAAATACAGTCACCAAGTTTTGGCCCTCATATTTCATTCCCAAGAATCTATGCTGGCCCAGATCTTTATGCCAATATTTTGACTACTACAGAGGCTGAGTGAAAAATCTACATTCTACTGCTTTTCCTGTGATCCTTAAATACCAGTATATTCCACTCTCCTGCTCAATCTTCTATAGGCCACTTTTTTTTTTTTTTTAACAAACCTTTACTAAGTAGAGTTCATGCATCCATTTATTTTTTTATTTTTTTAAAGATTTTATTTATTTATTTGACAGAGAAAGAGAAAGCAGGGGGAGTGGCAAGCCGAGGGAGAGGGAGAATCAGGCTTCCCACTGAGCAGGGAGCCTGACATGGGGCTCCATCCCAAGACCCTGGGATCATGACCTGAGCTGAAGGCAGATGCTTAACTGACTGAACCACCCAGGCACCCCTCATGCATCCATTTATTTGTTCATTTACCCCCTCTTTCAATAAATGGGCTGTGATTACTAACTACAATGTCAAGAGAGTAGGCACTGTATAAACTGCAAATACAAGTTTATGACTTCTGCCCTCAGGAGGTTTAAAATCTAGTTCAGGAGATAAGACACAGAAAACAGCTTAGTGTAGAATCAGATCGCTTGGGTCCTGGAATCAGATTGCTCCACAATTCATTAGTTAAATCTTTGGGCCAGTTACTTAACCCAGCTGTGTCTCAGTTTCCACATCAGTAAAGTTGGCTGAATGATATTACTCATGTTAAGGGATTATCGTGAGGATTACATGAGGCAGGACATATAAAGTCTTAGGGCATCCTGGTTCAGCAAAAGCACTCAAAACACGTTCAATTGAATGGTTAGGGGAGTAAGTAGAATTCAAGAAAATTTGAAACAAATCAAAAGAAAGAAGGAAAAACAAGAAGGAAAGAAAGGAGTGAGTTGAGACTTTTCAAAGCTCAAAGAGGGGAGGAACCCTTTCCACACGTGGGTGCTTACAGCAATCACATGGCCGAAGTGGTATTGGAGCTGTGGCTGGAGGGATTATTTGGAATATGACTGATAGGTGAAGGTATGCAAGGTCTGGACTGGGCCCATACAATTTCCTGAGACGTACTCTTCACTCATCATACATGCCAGCTCACTTCCATGTGACTGTCCTCACACTACTTCCTATGGTACTCCTTCATCTGACTCAGGCTGAGCTTTCTAGGTATGCCTTTGCTGAACAGAAAACATTCAGATGCTGTAGAGAGGGATTACATCTTACCTGCTCCTCATTTACTGACCTCCTTATGTTATTACATTGCACTGAAGGAATATAACCGTGAAATTCTCCCTACACTCTAAGTTACTTGAGGTCAAGTCCCCTGTCTTTGCAGATCTTGCACCTACTGCACTGGCTGACACCACATAGACACTCAAAAAATGCACAGTGATCTAAAGAGCATCACTAGTAATCCGGGTATCTTAAGGAAAATGGTAGAATGGAAGGCTGCATAACCTGGTTTATTGTGTGAAATTGCTAATATAGTTCTGTGCTTCCCCGGGCCAACCTCATTCACTTTGGAGTGAGAACAGATCTCTGAATTACACGGTGAATTCCTTTGAAACTTGAAGAGAAAACCATTTACCGTCAGTGGAGGGGATTTCTTTTGCATTTTTCACCTGGGGGGTGTCATCAAATTTTAGTGTGAGGAAATTTCTCCTATTGGAAGAACATTCCAAATTTCACCAAATCCAACTGGCCTTGAATAGGACTGAAAAGCTCTAAACATGGGGGCAGAAGGCAGGTTGCTGGGAACATTCTTCTCTAGGTAAGGAAAAGAATAAAAGTCATGCTGCATAAGGGGGCAAGGGCCCCATATGAAGGCTTCTTTCCCCTGCCTCTTTGACCATGTTAAATACTAGAGAAATAAAGCAACTATTTTTTAAAACAATTTTCACTCAAAAATGCACACACACACACACACACACACACATCTCAAAAGGATAAAAGATTATTTTGGAATTAAAAAAATGCTGTCTCCATTATATTTTAGAACCAAATAAAGTTCAAGTACATTTTTCCCACTTACCTTACTTTCATATAATGCATTAAATAAGTCACTTAATGCCTCTCAGACTGAGTCAGAAATTGCATCTCTGTAACTGAGGTCAAAATCTTATTGAAGAGTTGTGATTTTTGGATTGATTTATATCATTTCTTTATTCACTTCTTCGTCATTTATTTCTTTTCTTCCTTGACCCAGAGAAGAGGCTACCAACTAACAAAAGCCCCAATGTCACTGAAACTCTGGACGAATAATACTGACCGACATTAGCGTGTTGAGAGCCCTATCTCATTCTACACTGTAGAGTACAAAATTATAGAATAAAAAATAAAGAGGTTATCAGTCACACACTTTGTCTTCCCTTGCAATGCAGATTAAATTGTTATAACTTTACCAGACTCCAATCTACTTGACATCTGTCAAAAGGCTGGGGTCATCTTTCTTCCATTAGCGACGGTCTCCATTTCAACAATCCCCACCATGCCCATATTCATGTCAGGTACAATTGTCTACTTTTTGTCAATCTTTCCTGTTAATGGGATCAACAAGTGCTGAAACCGGCATCTTTCTCTTCTGTATGTTGCAAAGAGAAAATGCTGGTACTTTTCAGGGACAGAAAAGCAAAGAGTAAAAGGGAAAGAAGGCTCCTGGACTCGTTGTCATCTAATGTTCTCCTTTATTTATTTCCCAACGCAGAAGCTTCCATGATGCCAACCTATAAGACAGAGGATTGCTTTGCTACTAAAAAGGCTGCCAGTGACCCAATTCCAAAGGCTCCATTTGTGGGCATGATCCATCCCCTCCCAAATCACTATGGTAGACAGTGAAGTTTTCGAATGTGCAAAATGAAGGTAGGCACAGCAGAAACATAATTTGTCTTAGGGTAGATGGGTAGATTTTCTGCGTCTAGTTTCAGTGCAAAGAAGCATCCAATTATGATATACTTGACCCATCATCCTAGCCTAAGCCACCAAGCAGATCTGTGGACTCAAAACATGTTTGTGGTAATTCCCCAAGTGATGTATCTGTGGTAGATTTCAAAATCTTTTGGAGAAGGGATGAAAATGCAGGTTCTTACTCCATACTTCTGACTGCTTCACATTGTTACTGATTGGACAGGAGTCGGCTTTTTACATAAACCAATTGTCTCATCCCTTGGTATGTGGGATCAAACTCACCAGTTTGTTTTAGACCATCTATCTGAAATGCAGTTTTGAATTTCAGAATCTTGTTGGATAGTTACAAAATCAATAGCATACAACAAAGGGGACGGTTAGAATAGGAAAACCACATGTCCAGGATGCATTTTGAGACAAAAGGCCAACCTCTAACCAGGAAAGCCTTGTGAGTACTTCTAACCCGGAAGATCACTCACTAAATCATGCTTGCACCTTTTATGAATGCTCTGTGCTTTTTTTTTTTTTTAACATAACAGCTAAGTTCAAGTGGGTGAAGAACCCTTCTCTGAGCAGTTCCAGGGATTAATTGTACAATTTAAGCACCATATAGGGTTTATGCGTTCCTTTCAACAGTCATTCCAAGTATATGTTTATACTTGCATTTCTATCTTTAATCCATAGAATCAGTGGTAAGAAATGAATAAAACATTTCAGTGGAAGTTAACACAACATGGCTAAGGAATGTAATGTTTTTGCCCCATTGACATAGGAGAGTAACCTTGATATTGACATGGTATATATTAAGGATTATGTTTATTATTATATATTGCTAAATATATACATATTCTGTGTGCATATAATATATAATATATGTACATAGACTACACTATACGCATATACTATATACATATACTTATAATGTACATATCAATACAATATACATGTACTATACTATATACACGCACTATACAATATACATGCCGTCTGCAATATATTTGCACTATACTAGATGCATGTGCTATACAAGATGCATGTGCTATACTAGTAGATGTGTGCACTATACTAGATGGGTGCACTAACCATACTAGATGCATGTACTATAAAATATACATATGCTATATATTCATAACTATATATGTTCATTTCATATGCTATATATCACTTTTTAGAAGTATATGTTAACCGTATATGTTCAATAAAATTTAGTATATGTTTAGAAAATATAAACATACATGTTATGTAACCTAGATTTAATAAAATAAGTATCTTTAGTTAAGCATACTCCAGATACACAATGGCTGTCTGATACTGGGTAAAGGTTTATTTTGGCGATGCACCGCTCAGTGCTTTGAGGGGTCCATTTCCATAAGTCAAGATCCCGACCCCCCGACCCATGCCCCTCAGTCCAAACACATATACTCTATTTTAAAATTATTCTGCCACTTTTGTTAGATTGAGTTTGTGAACTGCCAAATCACTGAGTCATGCCCCCTTCTTACTCCTCTGTAGTCTGTGCCAAGTTCTGTTTCTGAGGCAAAGCAGAAATAAACACCTTTCACTAGCACTTCACTCTTGTGGCAAAATATGAGGGCATCTTCTCTCAGTATCTGCAGAACAGACTCTGAAAACACCCCTTTCTGGATTTTCTGCTTTTCTCATTCTATTTTCTCCCAGAATCTGTTTGCAAAACATTTTATGGAATTGGCAAGTTATTTGCACTGCTTTTGCATTGCAGTCTGACTAATTCAATTGCAATTATTTGTAAACTGCCGCCATAACTCTTCCTTGGCTAATGTCTGCAAACTGTTTACTAAACAATAAACTTAATCATGCATTCATTGTTGCAAATGTCTCCAAATGGCTTCAGAGTAGAGCTGACTTGACATTTTTGCCTATTTGCAAAGCCATGAAGGATGTTTTCTGAATAGACAGTAAGTTCTATAACATTTAGTCATTCTATTTCCTACACCTCTTCTGATCTATTGCAGATGGGGATGGCCACTTTTATGGGTCAGCCATTGTGCTGTGCCAATAACGGTAGATCCAAAGCAAATGGGGCTGGGGGTAAGGCTCTGGTAGCAGTGAATGAAGACATAGTATGACAGCGTGGTATGGGCAATAGTCAGGTTTTATAAATATTACCTGAGTATCACTTAGCATATTAGCCAAGTTACTATTACACTATTATGCTTAAGACCCTGTATGAGACTCCTTGAGGAGTACAGGATGTACCTGACAGTGGCTCTGCCCGTGGAGGATCTGACAGGATGTGAGGACGAGAGGTAGAGGGAAGATCAAATCAACATCTCACTTACAGACATAGAGATCTAACAGACTCATGGTGATGTTACTAACAGTGGCCAAGTCGGGATGAGGAATTGATCTGGGGAGAAAAATGATAAAGATGGCTCAAAATATCCTGGTTTGACCCAACAACCACAGAAGAGTGTATCAGAAATGCTTAGCAGGTCATTTGGAATGGAGAGTGAAAAAGCAGGAAAGGTCTGGCCGGAGACACCGGCATGGGGACATTGGCCACAGGGGTGTGGCTGACTCTGGGGGAAGGAAACGGCAGACTTTGGGGGGGAGGGTAGTTTCGCAACCACTAGGAAGACAGAAACTTAATGAAAACCTTAAAAAAATATGATGGAAAGAGGACCCAGTTGTTAAACATGGTCATGGAAATGAAGGGAGCAAGTTTCAAGAAGTCTGGGGTGTGGAAATGGCCTGTGGCAGAAATGTCGCGGACAATGAGAAAAGCATACTGAATCGGAGATGGAGAAAAGACGAAGATTTCACCAAAAACGCTGGAGCTAGGATGAAGGGCGTCAATGAAGCTTCTGTGAATACCAGGAGCCTCACCCCCCCCACCCCCACCCCCACCGGATTTAGCCATGGAAAAGGGGGGAGGCTGAGTAGCAAGCCAGTAATATTTCTCCAATTTGGTCATTCTCTCCCTCTTCAC